>NC_090931.1:20051962-20675427 GCF_040938575.1 Ambystoma mexicanum
CTGTGGGTGAGAAACAGGCTGCAGCCCTTGGAAGACTGCGGACAGCACCCAAGCCTCGACCTGGGAACTGTGGGTGAGAAACAGGCTGCAGCCCTTGGAGTCTTGCCTCGAGCTGGGAACTGTGGGTGAGAAACAGGCTGCAGCGCTTGGAAGGCTGCAGACAGCAGCCAACCTCGAGCTGGGAACAGTGGCTGAGAAACAGGCTGCAGCCCTTGGAAGACTGCAGACAACAGCCAAGCCTCGAGCTGGGAACTGTGGGTGAGAAACAGGCTGCAGCCCTTGGAAGGCTGCGGACAGCAGCCAACCTCGAGCTGGGAACAATGGGTGAGAAACAGGCTGCAGCCCTTGGAAGGCTGCAGACAGCAGCCACGCCTCGAGCTGGGAACTGTGGGTGAGAAACAGGCTGCAGCCCTTGGAAGGCTCCCGACAGCAGCCACACTTCCAGCTGGGAACTATGAGTGAGAAACAGGCTGCAGCCCTTGGAAGGCTCCCGACAGTAGCCAATCCTCGAGCTGGGAACTGTGGGTGAGAAACAGGCTGCAGCACTAGGAAGGCTGTAGACAGCAGCCAAGCCTCGAGCTGGGAACTGTGGGTGAGAAACAGGCTGCAGCCCTATGAAGTCTGTGGACAGCAGCCAACCTCGAGCTGGGAACAGTGGGTGAGAAACAGGCTGCAGCCCTTGGAAGGCTGCGGACAGCAGCCAAGCCTTGAGCTGGGAACTGTGTGTGAGAAACAGGCTGCAGCCCTTGGAAGGCTGCGGACAGCAGCCAAGCCTCGAGCTGGGAACTGTGGGTGAGAAACAGGCTGCAGCTCTTGGAAGGATGCGGACAGCAGCCAAGGCTCGAGCTGGGAACTGTGGATGAGAAACAGGCTACAGCCCTTGGAAGGCTCCGGACACAGCTAAGCCGCGACCTTGGAACTGTGGGTGAGAAACAGGCTGCAGCCCTTGGAAGGCTCCGGACAGCAGCTAAGCCGCGACCTTGGAACTGTGGGTGAGAAACAGGCTGCAGCCCTTGGAAGGCTGCAGACAGCAGCCAAGTGAGAAACAGGCTGCAGCCTTTGGAAGGCTGCGGAGAGCAGCCAACCTCGAGCTGGGAACTGTGGGTGAGAAACAGGCTGCAGCCCATGGAAGGCTGCAGACAGCAGCCAAGCCTCAACCTGGGAACTGCGGGTGAGAAATAGGCTGCAGCCCTTGGAAGGCTGCGGACAGCAGCCAAGCCTCGAGCTGGGAATTGTGGGTGAGAAACAGGCTGCAGCACTTGGAAGGCTGCGGACAGCAGCCAACCTCGAGCTGGGAACAGTGGGTGAGAAACAGGCTGCAGCCCTGGGAAGGCTGCGGACAGCAGCCGAGCCTCGACCTGGGAACTGTGGGTGAGAAACACGCTGCAGACCTTGGAAGGCTGCGGACAGCAGCCAAGCCTCGAGCTGGGAACTGTGGGTGAGAAACAGGCTGCAGCCCTTGGAAGGCTGCAGACAGCAGCCAATCTTCCAGCTGGGAACTCTGGGTGAGAAACAGGCTGCAGCTATTGGAAGGCTGCGGACAGCAGCCCAGCCTCGAGCTGGGAACTGTGGGTGAGAAACAGGCTGCAGCCCTTGGAAGGCTGCGGACAACAGCCAATCCTCAAGCTGGGAACTGTGGGTGAGAAACAGGCTGCAGCCCTTGGAAGGCTGCGGACAGCAGCCAACCTCGAGCTGGGAACTGTGGGTGAGAAACAGGCTGCAGCCCTTGGAAGGCTGCGGACAGCAGCCAAGCCTCGACCTGGGAACTGTGGGTGAGAAACAGGCTGCAGCCCTTGGAAGGATGCGGACAGCAGCCAAGCCTCGAGCTGGGAACTGTGGGTGAGAAACAGGCTGCAGCCCTTGGAAGGCTGTGTGCTGACAGCAGCCAAGCCTCGAGCTGGGACCTGTGGGTGAGAAACAGGCTGCAGCCCTTGGAAGGCTGCGAACAGCAGCCAAGCCTCGAGCTGGGAACTGTGGGTGAGAAACAGGCTGCAGCCCTTGGAAGGCTGCGGTCAGCAGCCAACCTCGAGCTGGGAACTGTGGGTGAGAAACAGGCTGCAGCCCTTGGAAGGCTGCGGACAGCAGCCAAGCCTCGACCTGGGAACTGTGGGTGAGAAATAGGCTGCAGCCCTTGGAAGGCTGCGGACAGCAGCCAAGCCTCGAGCTGGGAACTGTGGTGACAAACAGGCACCAGCACTTGGAAGGCTGCAGACAGGAGCCAACCTCGAGCTGGGAACAGTGGGTGAGAAACAGGCTGCAGCCCTTGGAAGGCTGTAGACAGCAGCCAAGCCTCGAGCTGGGAACTGTGGGTGAGAAACAGGCTGCAGCCCTTGGAAGGTTGCGGACAGCAGCCAACCTCGAGCTGGGAACAGTGGGTGAGAAACAGGCTGCAGCCCTTGGAAGGCTGCATACAGCAGCCAAGCCTCGACCTGGGAACTGTGGGTGAGAAACAGGCTGCAGCCCTTGGAAGGCTGCGGACAGCAGCCAAGCCTCGAGCTGGGAACTGTGGGTGAGAAACAGGCTGCAGCCCTTCGAAGGCTGCGGACAGCATCCAACCTCGAGCTGGGAACAGTGGGTGAGAAACAGGCTGCAGCTCTTGGAAGGCTGCAGACAGCAGCCAAGCCTCGAGCTGGGAACTGTGGGTGAGAAACAGGCTGCAGCCCTTGGAAGGCTGTGGACAGCAGCCAACCTCTAGCTGGGAACTGTGGGTGAGAAACAGGCTGCAGCCTTTGGAAGGCTGCGGACAGCAGCCAAGCCTGGACCTGGGAAATCTGGGTGAGAAACAGGCTGCAGCAATTGGAAGGCTGCGGACAGCAGTCAAGCCTCGAGCTGGGAACTGTGGGTGAAAAACAGGCTGCAGCCCTGGGAAGGATGCGGACAGCAGCCAACCTCGAGCTGGGAACATTGGGTGAGAAACAGGCTGCAGCCCTTGGAAGGCTGCGGACAGCAGCCAAGCTTCCAGCTGGGAACTGTGGGTGAGAAACAGGCTGCAGCCCTTGGAAGGCTGCGGACAGCAGCCAATCCTCGAGCTGGGAACTGTGGGTGAGAAACAGGCTGCAGCCCTTGGAAGGCTGCGGACAGCAGCCAAGCCTCGACCTGGGAACTGTGGGTGAGAAACAGGCTGCAGCCCTTGGAAGGATGCGGACAGCAGCCAAGCCTCGAGCTGGGAACTGTGGGTGAGAAACAGGCTGCAGCCCTTGGAAGGCTGTGTGCTGACAGCAGCCAAGCCTCGAGCTGGGACCTGTGGGTGAGAAACAGGCTGCAGCCCTTGGAAGGCTGCGGAAAGCAGCCAAGCCTCGAGCTGGGAACTGTGGGTGAGAAACAGGCTGCAGCCCTTGGAAGGCTGCTGTCAGCAGCCAACCTCGAGCTGGGAACTGTGGGTGAGAAACAGGCTGCAGCCCTTGGAAGGCTGCGGACAGCAGCCAAGCCTCGACCTGGGAACTGTGGGTGAGAAATAGGCTGCAGCCCTTGGAAGGCTGCGGACAGCAGCCAAGCCTCGAGCTGGGAACTGTGGTGACAAACAGGCAGCAGCACTTGGAAGGCTGCGGACAGCAGCCAAGCCGCGACCTTGGAACTGTGGGTGAGAAACAGGCTGCAGCCCTTGGAAGGCTGCAGACAGCAGCCAAGTGAGAAACAGGCTGCAGCCTTTGGAAGGCTGCGGAGAGCAGCCAACCTCGAGCTGGGAACTGTGGGTGAGAAACAGGCTGCAGCCCATGGAAGGATGCGGACAGCAGCCAAGCCTCGAGCTGGGAACTGTGGGTGAGAAACAGGCTGCAGCCCTTGGAAGGCTGTGTGCTGACAGCAGCCAAGCCTCGAGCTGGGACCTGTGGGTGAGAAACAGGCTGCAGCCCTTGGAAGGCTGCGGACAGCAGCCAAGCCTCGAGCTGGGAACTGTGGGTGAGAAACAGGCTGCAGCCCTTGGAAGGCTGTGTGCTGACAGCAGCCAAGCCTCGAGCTGGGACCTGTGGGTGAGAAACAGGCTGCAGCCCTTGGAAGGCTGCGGACAGCAGCCAAGCCTCGAGCTGGGAACTGTGGGTGAGAAACAGGCTGCAGCCCTTGGAAGGCTGCTGTCAGCAGCCAACCTCGAGCTGGGAACTGTGGGTGAGAAACAGGCTGCAGCCCTTGGAAGGCTGCGGACAGCAGCCAAGCCGCGACCTTGGAACTGTGGGTGAGAAACAGGCTGCAGCCCTTGGAAGGCTGCAGACAGCAGCCAAGTGAGAAACAGGCTGCAGCCTTTGGAAGGCTGCGGAGAGCAGCCAACCTCGAGCTGGGAACTGTGGGTGAGAAACAGGCTGCAGCCCATGGAAGGCTGCAGACAGCAGCCAAGCCTCAACCTGGGAACTGCGGGTGAGAAATAGGCTGCAGCCCTTGGAAGGCTGCGGACAGCAGCCAAGCCTCGAGCTGGGAATTGTGGGTGAGAAACAGGCTGCAGCACTTGGAAGGCTGCGGACAGCAGCCAACCTCGAGCTGGGAACAGTGGGTGAGAAACTGGCTGCAGCCCTGGGAAGGCTGCGGACAGCAGCCGAGCCTCGACCTGGGAACTGTGGGTGAGAAACACGCTGCAGACCTTGGAAGGCTGCGGACAGCAGCCAAGCCTCGAGCTGGGAACTGTGGGTGAGAAACAGGCTGCAGCCCTTGGAAGGCTGCAGACAGCAGCCAATCTTCCAGCTGGGAACTCTGGGTGAGAAACAGGCTGCAGCTATTGGAAGGCTGCGGACAGCAGCCCAGCCTCGAGCTGGGAACTGTGGGTGAGAAACAGGCTGCAGCCCTTGGAAGGCTCCCGACAGTAGCCAATCCTCGAGCTGGGAACTGTGGGTGAGAAACAGGCTGCAGCACTAGGAAGGCTGTAGACAGCAGCCAAGCCTCGAGCTGGGAACTGTGGGTGAGAAACAGGCTGCAGCCCTATGAAGTCTGTGGACAGCAGCCAACCTCGAGCTGGGAACAGTGGGTGAGAAACAGGCTGCAGCCCTTGGAAGGCTGCGGACAGCAGCCAAGCCTTGAGCTGGGAACTGTGTGTGAGAAACAGGCTGCAGCCCTTGGAAGGCTGCGGACAGCAGCCAAGCCTCGAGCTGGGAACTGTGGGTGAGAAACAGGCTGCAGCTCTTGGAAGGATGCGGACAGCAGCCAAGGCTCGAGCTGGGAACTGTGGATGAGAAACAGGCTACAGCCCTTGGAAGGCTCTGGACACAGCTAAGCCGCGACCTTGGAACTGTGGGTGAGAAACAGGCTGCAGCCCTTGGAAGGCTGCGGACAGCAGCCCAGCCTCGAGCTGAGAACTGTGGATGAGAAACAGGATGCAGCCCTTGGAAGTCTGCGGACTGCAGCCAACCCTCGAGCTGGGAACTGTGGGTGAGAAACAGGCTGCAGCCCTTGGAAGGCTGCGGACAGCAGCCAAGCTTCGAGCTGGGAACTGTGGGTGAGAAACAGGCTGCAGCCATTGGAAGGCTGCCGACAGCAGCCAACTGAGTAACAGGCTGCAGCCCTTGGAAGGCTGCAGACAGCAGCCAACCTCGAGCTGGGAACTGTGGGTGAGAAACAGGCTGCAGCCCTTGGAAGGCTGCGGACAGCAGCCAACCTCTAGCTGGGAACTGTGGGTGAGAAACAGGCTGCAGCCCTTGGAAGACTGCGGACAGCACCCAAGCCTCGACCTGGGAACTGTGGGTGAGAAACAGGCTGCAGCCCTTGGAGGCTTGCCTCGAGCTGGGAACTGTGGGTGAGAAACAGGCTGCAGCGCTTGGAAGGCTGCAGACAGCAGCCAACCTCGAGCTGGGAACAGTGGCTGAGAAACAGGCTGCAGCCCTTGGAAGACTGCAGACAACAGCCAAGCCTCGAGCTGGGAACTGTGGGTGAGAAACAGGCTGCAGCCCTTGGAAGGCTGCGGACAGCAGCCAACCTCGAGCTGGGAACAATGGGTGAGAAACAGGCTGCAGCCCTTGGAAGGCTGCAGACAGCAGCCACGCCTCGAGCTGGGAACTGTGGGTGAGAAACAGGCTGCAGCCCTTGGAAGGCTCCCGACAGCAGCCACACTTCCAGCTGGGAACTATGAGTGAGAAACAGGCTGCAGCCCTTGGAAGGCTCCCGACAGTAGCCAATCCTCGAGCTGGGAACTGTGGGTGAGAAACAGGCTGCAGCACTAGGAAGGCTGTAGACAGCAGCCAAGCCTCGAGCTGGGAACTGTGGGTGAGAAACAGGCTGCAGCCCTATGAAGTCTGTGGACAGCAGCCAACCTCGAGCTGGGAACAGTGGGTGAGAAACAGGCTGCAGCCCTTGGAAGGCTGCGGACAGCAGCCAAGCCTTGAGCTGGGAACTGTGTGTGAGAAACAGGCTGCAGCCCTTGGAAGGCTGCGGACAGCAGCCAAGCCTCGAGCTGGGAACTGTGGGTGAGAAACAGGCTGCAGCTCTTGGAAGGATGTGGACAGCAGCCAAGGCTCGAGCTGGGAACTGTGGATGAGAAACAGGCTACAGCCCTTGGAAGGCTCCGGACACAGCTAAGCCGCGACCTTGGAACTGTGGGTGAGAAACAGGCTGCAACCCTTGGAAGGCTCCGGACAGCAGCTAAGCCGCGACCTTGGAACTGTGGGTGAGAAACAGGCTGCAGCCCTTGGAAGGCTGCAGACAGCAGCCAAGTGAGAAACAGGCTGCAGCCTTTGGAAGGCTGCGGAGAGCAGCCAACCTCGAGCTGGGAACTGTGGGTGAGAAACAGGCTGCAGCCCATGGAAGGCTGCAGACAGCAGCCAAGCCTCAACCTGGGAACTGAAGGTGAGAAATAGGCTGCAGCCCTTGGAAGGCTGCGGACAGCAGCCAAGCCTCGAGCTGGGAATTGTGGGTGAGAAACAGGCTGCAGCACTTGGAAGGCTGCGGACAGCAGCCAACCTCGAGCTGGGAACAGTGGGTGAGAAACAGGCTGCAGCCCTGGGAAGGCTGCGGACAGCAGCCGAGCCTCGACCTGGGAACTGTGGGTGAGAAACACGCTGCAGACCTTGGAAGGCTGCGGACAGCAGCCAAGCCTCGAGCTGGGAACTGTGGGTGAGAAACAGGCTGCAGCCCTTGGAAGGCTGCAGACAGCAGCCAATCTTCCAGCTGGGAACTCTGGGTGAGAAACAGGCTGCAGCTATTGGAAGGCTGCGGACAGCAGCCCAGCCTCGAGCTGGGAACTGTGGGTGAGAAACAGGCTGCAGCCCTTGGAAGGCTGCGGACAACAGCCAATCCTCGAGCTGGGAACTGTGGGTGAGAAACAGGCTGCAGCCCTTGGAAGGCTGCGGACAGCAGCCAACCTCGAGCTGGGAACTGTGGGTGAGAAACAGGCTGCAGCCCTTGGAAGGCTGCGGACAGCAGCCAAGCCTCGACCTGGGAACTGTGGGTGAGAAACAGGCTGCAGCCCTTGGAAGGATGCGGACAGCAGCCAAGCCTCGAGCTGGGAACTGTGGGTGAGAAACAGGCTGCAGCCCTTGGAAGGCTGTGTGCTGACAGCAGCCAAGCCTCGAGCTGGGACCTGTGGGTGAGAAACAGGCTGCAGCCCTTGGAAGGCTGCGAACAGCAGCCAAGCCTCGAGCTGGGAACTGTGGGTGAGAAACAGGCTGCAGCCCTTGGAAGGCTGCGGTCAGCAGCCAACCTCGAGCTGGGAACTGTGGGTGAGAAACAGGCTGCAGCCCTTGGAAGGCTGCGGACAGCAGCCAAGCCTCGACCTGGGAACTGTGGGTGAGAAATAGGCTGCAGCCCTTGGAAGGCTGCGGACAGCAGCCAAGCCTCGAGCTGGGAACTGTGGTGACAAACAGGCACCAGCACTTGGAAGGCTGCAGACAGCAGCCAACCTCGAGCTGGGAACAGTGGGTGAGAAACAGGCTGCAGCCCTTGGAAGGCTGTAGACAGCAGCCAAGCCTCGAGCTGGGAACTGTGGGTGAGAAACAGGCTGCAGCCCTTGGAAGGTTGCGGACAGCAGCCAACCTCGAGCTGGGAACAGTGGGTGAGAAACAGGCTGCAGCCCTTGGAAGGCTGCATACAGCAGCCAAGCCTCGACCTGGGAACTGTGGGTGAGAAACAGGCTGCAGCCCTTGGAAGGCTGCGGACAGCAGCCAAGCCTCGAGCTGGGAACTGTGGGTGAGAAACAGGCTGCAGCCCTTGGAAGGCTGTGGACAGCAGCCAACCTCTAGCTGGGAACTGTGGGTGAGAAACAGGCTGCAGCCTTTGGAAGGCTGCGGACAGCAGCCAAGCCTGGACCTGGGAAATCTGGGTGAGAAACAGGCTGCAGCAATTGGAAGGCTGCGGACAGCAGTCAAGCCTCGAGCTGGGAACTGTGGGTGAGAAACAGGCTGCAGCCCTGGGAAGGATGCGGACAGCAGCCAACCTCGAGCTGGGAACATTGGGTGAGAAACAGGCTGCAGCCCTTGGAAGGCTGCGGACAGCAGCCAAGCTTCCAGCTGGGAACTGTGGGTGAGAAACAGGCTGCAGCCCTTGGAAGGCTGCGGACAGCAGCCAATCCTCGAGCTGGGAACTGTGGGTGAGAAACAGGCTGCAGCCCTTGGAAGGCTGCGGACAGCAGCCAACCTCGAGCTGGGAACTGTGGGTGAGAAACAGGCTGCAGCCCTTGGAAGGCTGTGGACAGCAGCCAAGCCTCGACCTGGGAACTGTGGGTGAGAAACAGGCTGCAGCCCTTGGAAGGATGCGGACAGCAGCCAAGCCTCGAGCTGGGAACTGTGGGTGAGAAACAGGCTGCAGCCCTTGGAAGGCTGTGTGCTGACAGCAGCCAAGCCTCGAGCTGGGACCTGTGGGTGAGAAACAGGCTGCAGCCCTTGGAAGGCTGCGGACAGCAGCCAAGCCTCGAGCTGGGAACTGTGGGTGAGAAACAGGCTGCAGCCCTTGGAAGGCTGCTGTCAGCAGCCAACCTCGAGCTGGGAACTGTGGGTGAGAAACAGGCTGCAGCCCTTGGAAGGCTGCGGACAGCAGCCAAGCCTCGACCTGGGAACTGTGGGTGAGAAATAGGCTGCAGCCCTTGGAAGGCTGCGGACAGCAGCCAAGCCTCGAGCTGGGAACTGTGGTGACAAACAGGCAGCAGCACTTGGAAGGCTGCGGACAGCAGCCAAGCCGCGACCTTGGAACTGTGGGTGAGAAACAGGCTGCAGCCCTTGGAAGGCTGCAGACAGCAGCCAAGTGAGAAACAGGCTGCAGCCTTTGGAAGGCTGCGGAGAGCAGCCAACCTCGAGCTGGGAACTGTGGGTGAGAAACAGGCTGCAGCCCATGGAAGGATGCGGACAGCAGCCAAGCCTCGAGCTGGGAACTGTGGGTGAGAAACAGGCTGCAGCCCTTGGAAGGCTGTGTGCTGACAGCAGCCAAGCCTCGAGCTGGGACCTGTGGGTGAGAAACAGGCTGCAGCCCTTGGAAGGCTGCGGACAGCAGCCAAGCCTCGAGCTGGGAACTGTGGGTGAGAAACAGGCTGCAGCCCTTGGAAGGTTGTGTGCTGACAGCAGCCAAGCCTCGAGCTGGGACCTGTGGGTGAGAAACAGGCTGCAGCCCTTGGAAGGCTGCGGACAGCAGCCAAGCCTCGAGCTGGGAACTGTGGGTGAGAAACAGGCTGCAGCCCTTGGAAGGCTGCTGTCAGCAGCCAACCTCGAGCTGGGAACTGTGGGTGAGAAACAGGCTGCAGCCCTTGGAAGGCTGCGGACAGCAGCCAAGCCGCGACCTTGGAACTGTGGGTGAGAAACAGGCTGCAGCCCTTGGAAGGCTGCAGACAGCAGCCAAGTGAGAAACAGGCTGCAGCCTTTGGAAGGCTGCGGAGAGCAGCCAACCTCGAGCTGGGAACTGTGGGTGAGAAACAGGCTGCAGCCCATGGAAGGCTGCAGACAGCAGCCAAGCCTCAACCTGGGAACTGCGGGTGAGAAATAGGCTGAAGCCCTTGGAAGGCTGCGGACAGCAGCCAAGCCTCGAGCTGGGAATTGTGGGTGAGAAACAGGCTGCAGCACTTGGAAGGCTGCGGACAGCAGCCAACCTCGAGCTGGGAACAGTGGGTGAGAAACAGGCTGCAGCCCTGGGAAGGCTGCGGACAGCAGCCGAGCCTCGACCTGGGAACTGTGGGTGAGAAACACGCTGCAGACCTTGGAAGGCTGCGGACAGCAGCCAAGCCTCGAGCTGGGAACTGTGGGTGAGAAACAGGCTGCAGCCCTTGGAAGGCTGCAGACAGCAGCCAATCTTCCAGCTGGGAACTCTGGGTGAGAAACAGGCTGCAGCTATTGGAAGGCTGCGGACAGCAGCCCAGCCTCGAGCTGGGAACTGTGGGTGAGAAACAGGCTGCAGCCCTTGGAAGGCTGCGGACAACAGCCAATCCTCGAGCTGGGAACTGTGGGTGAGAAACAGGCTGCAGCCCTTGGAAGGCTGCGGACAGCAGCCAACCTCGAGCTGGGAACTGTGGGTGAGAAACAGGCTGCAGCCCTTGGTAGGCTGCGGACAGCAGCCAAGCCTCGACCTGGGAACTGTGGGTGAGAAACAGGCTGCAGCCCTTGGAAGGATGCGGACAGCAGCCAAGCCTCGAGCTGGGAACTGTGGGTGAGAAACAGGCTGCAGCCCTTGGAAGGCTGTGTGCTGACAGCAGCCAAGCCTCGAGCTGGGACCTGTGGGTGAGAAACAGGCTGCAGCCCTTGGAAGGCTGCGAACAGCAGCCAAGCCTCGAGCTGGGAACTGTGGGTGAGAAACAGGCTGCAGCCCTTGGAAGGCTGCGGTCAGCAGCCAACCTCGAGCTGGGAACTGTGGGTGAGAAACAGGCTGCAGCCCTTGGAAGGCTGCGGACAGCAGCCAAGCCTCGACCTGGGAACTGTGGGTGAGAAATAGGCTGCAGCCCTTGGAAGGCTGCGGACAGCAGCCAAGCCTCGAGCTGGGAACTGTGGTGACAAACAGGCACCAGCACTTGGAAGGCTGCAGACAGCAGCCAACCTCGAGCTGGGAACAGTGGGTGAGAAACAGGCTGCAGCCCTTGGAAGGCTGTAGACAGCAGCCAAGCCTCGAGCTGGGAACTGTGGGTGAGAAACAGGCTGCAGCCCTTGGAAGGTTGCGGACAGCAGCCAACCTCGAGCTGGGAACAGTGGGTGAGAAACAGGCTGCAGCCCTTGGAAGGCTGCATACAGCAGCCAAGCCTCGACCTGGGAACTGTGGGTGAGAAACAGGCTGCAGCCCTTGGAAGGCTGCGGACAGCAGCCAAGCCTCGAGCTGGGAACTGTGGGTGAGAAACAGGCTGCAGCCCTTCGAAGGCTGCGGACAGCATCCAACCTCGAGCTGGGAACAGTGGGTGAGAAACAGGCTGCAGCTCTTGGAAGGCTGCAGACAGCAGCCAAGCCTCGAGCTGGGAACTGTGGGTGAGAAACAGGCTGCAGCCCTTGGAAGGCTGTGGACAGCAGCCAACCTCTAGCTGGGAACTGTGGGTGAGAAACAGGCTGCAGCCTTTGGAAGGCTGCGGACAGCAGCCAAGCCTGGACCTGGGAAATCTGGGTGAGAAACAGGCTGCAGCAATTGGAAGGCTGCGGACAGCAGTCAAGCCTCGAGCTGGGAACTGTGGGTGAGAAACAGGCTGCAGCCCTGGGAAGGATGCGGACAGCAGCCAACCTCGAGCTGGGAACATTGGGTGAGAAACAGGCTGCAGCCCTTGGAAGGCTGCGGACAGCAGCCAAGCTTCCAGCTGGGAACTGTGGGTGAGAAACAGGCTGCAGCCCTTGGAAGGCTGCGGACAGCAGCCAATCCTCGAGCTGGGAACTGTGGGTGAGAAACAGGCTGCAGCCCTTGGAAGGCTGCGGACAGCAGCCAACCTCGAGCTGGGAACTGTGGGTGAGAAACAGGCTGCAGCCCTTGGAAGGCTGTGGACAGCAGCCAAGCCTCGACCTGGGAACTGTGGGTGAGAAACAGGCTGCAGCCCTTGGAAGGATGCGGACAGCAGCCAAGCCTCGAGCTGGGAACTGTGGGTGAGAAACAGGCTGCAGCCCTTGGAAGGCTGTGTGCTGACAGCAGCCAAGCCTCGAGCTGGGACCTGTGGGTGAGAAACAGGCTGCAGCCCTTGGAAGGCTGCGGACAGCAGCCAAGCCTCGAGCTGGGAACTGTGGGTGAGAAACAGGCTGCAGCCCTTGGAAGGCTGCTGTCAGCAGCCAACCTCGAGCTGGGAACTGTGGGTGAGAAACAGGCTGCAGCCCTTGGAAGGCTGCGGACAGCAGCCAAGCCTCGACCTGGGAACTGTGGGTGAGAAATAGGCTGCAGCCCTTGGAAGGCTGCGGACAGCAGCCAAGCCTCGAGCTGGGAACTGTGGTGACAAACAGGCAGCAGCACTTGGAAGGCTGCAGACAGCAGCCAGCCTCGAGCTGGGAACAGTGGGTGAGAAACAGGCTGCAGCCCTTGGAAGGCTGCAGACAGCAGCCAAGCCTCGAGCTGGGAACTGTGGGTGAGAAACAGGCTGCAGCCTTTGGAAGGTTGCGGACAGCAGCCAACCTCGAGCTGGGAACAGTGGGTGAGAAACAGGCTGCAGCCCTTGGAAGGCTGCATACAGCAGCCAAGCCTCGACCTGGGAACTGTGGGTGAGAAACAGGCTGCAGCCCTTGGAAGGCTGCGGACAGCAGCCAAGCCTCGAGCTGGGAACTGTGGGTGAGAAACAGGCTGCAGCCCTTGGAAGGCTGCGGACAGCAGCCAACCTCGAGCTGGGAACAGTGGGTGAGAAACAGGCTGCAGCTCTTGGAAGGTTGCAGACAGCAGCCAAGCCTCGAGCTGGGAACTGTGGGTGAGAAACAGGCTGCAGCCCTTGGAAGGCTGTGGACAGCAGCCAACCTCTAGCTGGGAACTGTGGGTGAGAAACAGGCTGCAGCCTTTGGAAGGCTGCGGACAGCAGCCAAGCCTGGACCTGGGAAATCTGGGTGAGAAACAGGCTGCAGCAATTGGAAGGCTGCGGACAGCAGTCAAGCCTCGAGCTGGGAACTGTGGGTGAGAAACAGGCTGCAGCCCTGGGAAGGATGCGGACAGCAGCCAACCTCGAGCTGGGAACAGTGGGTGAGAAACAGGCTGCAGCCCTTGGAAGGCTGCGGACAGCAGCCAAGCTTCCAGCTGGGAACTGTGGGTGAGAAACAGGCTGCAGCCATTGGAAGGCTTCGGACAGCAGCCAAGCCTCGACCTGGGAACTGTGGGTGAGAAACAGGCTGCAGCCCTTGGAAGGCTGGGGACAGCAGCCAAACCTCGAGCTGGGAACTGTGGGTGAGAAACAGGCTGCAGCCCTTGGAAGGTTGCGGACAGCAGCCAATCTTCCAGCTGAGAACTGTGGATGAGAAACAGGCTGCAGCCCTTGGAAGTCTGCGGACTGCAGCCAACCCTCGAGCTGGGAACTGTGGGTGAGAAACAGGCTGCAGCCCTTGGAAGGCTGCGGACAGCAGCCAAGCTTCCAGCTGGGAACTGTGGGTGAGAAACAGGCTGCAGCCATTGGAAGGCTGCCGACAGCAGCCAACTGAGTAACAGGCTGCAGCCCTTGGAAGGCTGCAGACAGCAGCCAACCTCGAGCTGGGAACTGTGGGTGAGAAACAGGCTGCAGCCCTTGGAAGGCTGCGGACAGCAGCCAACCTCTAGCTGGGAACTGTGGGTGAGAAACAGGCTGCAGCCCTTGGAAGACTGCGGACAGCACCCAAGCCTCGACCTGGGAACTGTGGGTGAGAAACAGGCTGCAGCCCTTGGAGGCTTGCCTCAAGCTGGGAACTGTGGGTGAGAAACAGGCTGCAGCGCTTGGAAGGCTGCAGACAGCAGCCAACCTCGAGCTGGGAACAGTGGCTGAGAAACAGGCTGCAGCCCTTGGAAGACTGCAGACAACAGCCAAGCCTCGAGCTGGGAACTGTGGGTGAGAAACAGGCTGCAGCCCTTGGAAGGCTGCGGACAGCAGCCAACCTCGAGCTGGGAACAATGGGTGAGAAACAGGCTGCAGCCCTTGGAAGGCTCCCGACAGCAGCCACACTTCCAGCTGGGAACTATGAGTGAGAAACAGGCTGCAGCCCTTGGAAGGCTCCCGACAGTAGCCAATCCTCGAGCTGGGAACTGTGGGTGAGAAACAGGCTGCAGCACTAGGAAGGCTGTAGACAGCAGCCAAGCCTCGAGCTGGGAACTGTGGGTGAGAAACAGGCTGCAGCCCTATGAAGTCTGTGGACAGCAGCCAACGTCGAGCTGGGAACAGTGGGTGAGAAACAGGCTGCAGCCCTTGGAAGGCTGCGGACAGCAGCCAAGCCTTGAGCTGGGAACTGTGTGTGAGAAACAGGCTGCAGCCCTTGGAAGGCTGCGGACAGCAGCCAAGCCTCGAGCTGGGAACTGTGGGTGAGAAACAGGCTGCAGCACTAGGAAGGCTGTAGACAGCAGCCAAGCCTCGAGCTGGGAACTGTGGGTGAGAAACAGGCTGCAGCCCTATGAAGTCTGTGGACAGCAGCCAACGTCGAGCTGGGAACAGTGGGTGAGAAACAGGCTGCAGCCCTTGGAAGGCTGCGGACAGCAGCCAAGCCTTGAGCTGGGAACTGTGTGTGAGAAACAGGCTGCAGCCCTTGGAAGGCTGCGGACAGCAGCCAAGCCTCGAGCTGGGAACTGTGGGTGAGAAACAGGCTGCAGCTTTTGGAAGGATGCGGACAGCAGCCAAGGCTCGAGCTGGGAACTGTGGATGAGAAACAGGCTACAGCCCTTGGAAGGTTGCGGACTGCAGCCAACCTCTAGCTGGGAACTGTGGGTGAGAAACAGGCTGCAGCCCTTGGAAGGCTGCGGGCAGCAGCCAAGCCTCGACCTGGGAACTGTGGGTGAGAAACAGGATGCAGCCCTTGGAAGGCTGCAGACAGCAGCCAAGCCTCGAGCTGGGAACTGTGGGTGAGAAACAGGCTGCAGCCCTTGGAAGGCTCCGGACAGCAGCCAACCTCGAGCTGGGAAAAGTGGGTGAGAAACAGGCTGCATCCCTTGGAAGGCTGCAGACAGCAGCCAAGCCTCGACCTGGGAACTGTGGGTGAGAAACAGGCTGCAGCCCTTGGAAGGCTGCGGACAGCAGCCAAGCCTCGAGCTGGGAACTGTGGGTGAGAAACAGGCTGCAGCCCTTGGAAGGCTGCGGACAGCAGCCAAGCCTCGAGCTGGGAACTGTGGGTGAGAAACAGGCTGCAGCCCTTGGAAGGCTGCGGAGAGCAGCCAACCTCGAGCTGGGAACACTGGGTGAGAAACAGGCTGCAGCCCTTGGAAGGCTGCGGACAGCAGCCAAGCCTCAAGCTGGGAACTGTGGGTGAGAAACAGGCTGCAGCCCTTGGAAGGCTGCGGACAGCAGCCAACCTCGAGCTGGGAACAGTGGGTGAGAAACAGGCTGCAGCCCTTGGAAGGTTGCGGATAGCAGCCAACCTCGAGCTGGGAATAGTGGGTGAGAAACAGGCTGCATCCCTTGGAAGGCTGTGTGCTGACAGCAGCCAAGCCTCGAGCTGTGACCTGTGGGTGAGAAACAGGCTGCTGTCCTTGGAAGGCTGCGGACAGCAGACAAGCCTCGAGCTGGGAACTGTGGGTGAGAAACAGGCTGCAGCCCTTGGAAGGCTGCGGACAGCAGCCAAGCCTCGACCTGGGAACTGTGGGTGAGAAACAGGCTGCAGCCCTTGGAAGGTTGCGGACAGCAGCCAACCTCGAGCTGGGAACAGTGGGTGAGAAACAGGCTGCAGCCCTTGGAAGGCTGCGGACAGAAGCCAACCTCGAGCTGGGAACTGTGGGTGAGAAACAGGCTGCAGCCCTTGGAAGGCTGCGGACAGCAGCCAACCTCTAGCTGGGAACTGTGGGTGAGAAACAGGCTGCAGCCCTTGGAAGGCTGTGGACAGCAGCCAAGCCTGGACCTGGGAACTCTGGGTGAGAAACAGGCTGCAGCCCTTGGAAGGCTGCAGACAGCAGCCAACCTCTAGCTGGGAACTGTGGGTGAGAAACAGGCTACAGCCCTTGGAAGGCTGCGGACAGCAGCCAAGCCTAGAGCTGGGAACTGTGGGTGAGAAACAGGCTGCAGCCCTTGGAAGGCTGCGGACAGCAGCCAACCTCGAGCTGGGAACAGTGGGTGAGAAACAGGCTGCAGCGCTTGGAAGGCTGCGGACAACAGCCAAGCTTCCAGCTGGGAACTGTGGGTGAGAAACAGGCTGCAGCCATTGGAAGGCTTCGGACAGCAGCCAAGCCTCGACCTGGGAACTGTGGGTGAGAAACAGGATGCAGCCCTTGGAAGGCTGCAGACAGCAGCCAAGCCTCGAGCTGGGAACTGTGGGTGAGAAACAGGCTGCAGCCCTTGGAAGGCTCCGGACAGCAGCCAACCTCGAGCTGGGAAAAGTGGGTGAGAAACAGGCTGCATCCCTTGGAAGGCTGCGGACAGCAGCCAAGCCTCGACCTGGGAACTGTGGGTGAGAAACACGCTGCAGACCTTGGAAGGCTGCGGACAGCAGCCAAGCCTCGAGCTGGGAACTGTGGGTGAGAAACAGGCTGCAGCCCTGGGAAGGATGCGGACAGCAGCCAACCTCGAGCTGGGAACAGTGGGTGAGAAACAGGCTGCAGCCCTTGGAAGGCTGCGGACAGCAGCCAAGCTTCCAGCTGGGAACTGTGGGTGAGAAACAGGCTGCAGCCATTGGAAGGCTTCGGACAGCAGCCAAGCCTCGACCTGGGAACTGTGGGTGAGAAACAGGCTGCAGCCCTTGGAAGGCTGGGGACAGCAGCCAAACCTCGAGCTGGGAACTGTGAATGAGAAACAGGCTGCAGCCCTTGGAAGGCTGCGGACAGCAGCCAACCTCTAGCTGGGAAATGTGGGTGAGAAACAGGCTGCAGCCCTTGGAAGGTTGCGGACAGCAGCCAATCTTCCAGCTGGGAACTCTGGGTGAGAAACAGGCTGCAGCCATTGGAAGGCTGCGGACAGCAGCCCAGCCTCGACCTGGGAACTGTGGATGAGAAACAGGCTGCAGCCCTTGGAAGTCTGCGGACTGCAGCCAACCCTCGAGCTGGGAACTGTGGGTGAGAAACAGGCTGCAGCCCTTGGAAGGCTGCGGACAGCAGCCAAGCTTCCAGCTGGGAACTGTGGGTGAGAAACAGGCTGCAGCCATTGGAAGGCTGCCGACAGCAGCCAACTGAGTAACAGGCTGCAGCCCTTGGAAGGCTGCAGACAGCAGCCAACCTCGAGCTGGGAACTGTGGGTGAGAAACAGGCTGCAGCCCTTGGAAGGCTGCGGACAGCAGCCAACCTCTAGCTGGGAACTGTGGGTGAGAAACAGGCTGCAGCCCTTGGAAGACTGCGGACAGCACCCAAGCCTCGACCTGGGAACTGTGGGTGAGAAACAGGCTGCAGCCCTTGGAGGCTTGCCTCAAGCTGGGAACTGTGGGTGAGAAACAGGCTGCAGCGCTTGGAAGGCTGCAGACAGCAGCCAACCTCGAGCTGGGAACAGTGGCTGAGAAACAGGCTGCAGCCCTTGGAAGACTGCAGACAACAGCCAAGCCTCGAGCTGGGAACTGTGGGTGAGAAACAGGCTGCAGCCCTTGGAAGGCTGCGGACAGCAGCCAACCTCGAGCTGGGAACAATGGGTGAGAAACAGGCTGCAGCCCTTGGAAGGCTGCAGACAGCAGCCACGCCTTGAGCTGGGAACTGTGGGTGAGAAACAGGCTGCAGCCCTTGGAAGGCTCCCGACAGCAGCCACACTTCCAGCTGGGAACTATGAGTGAGAAACAGGCTGCAGCCCTTGGAAGGCTCCCGACAGTAGCCAATCCTCGAGCTGGGAACTGTGGGTGAGAAACAGGCTGCAGCACTAGGAAGGCTGTAGACAGCAGCCAAGCCTCGAGCTGGGAACTGTGGGTGAGAAACAGGCTGCAGCCCTATGAAGTCTGTGGACAGCAGCCAACGTCGAGCTGGGAACAGTGGGTGAGAAACAGGCTGCAGCCCTTGGAAGGCTGCGGACAGCAGCCAAGCCTTGAGCTGGGAACTGTGTGTGAGAAACAGGCTGCAGCCCTTGGAAGGCTGCGGACAGCAGCCAAGCCTCGAGCTGGGAACTGTGGGTGAGAAACAGGCTGCAGCTCTTGGAAGGATGCGGACAGCAGCCAAGGCTCGAGCTGGGAACTGTGGATGAGAAACAGGCTACAGCCCTTGGAAGGTTGCGGACTGCAGCCAACCTCTAGCTGGGAACTGTGGGTGAGAAACAGGCTGCAGCCCTTGGAAGGCTGCGGGCAGCAGCCAAGCCTCGACCTGGGAACTGTGGGTGAGAAACAGGATGCAGCCCTTGGAAGGCTGCAGACAGCAGCCAAGCCTCGAGCTGGGAACTGTGGGTGAGAAACAGGCTGCAGCCCTTGGAAGGCTCCGGACAGCAGCCAACCTCGAGCTGGGAAAAGTGGGTGAGAAACAGGCTGCATCCCTTGGAAGGCTGCAGACAGCAGCCAAGCCTCGACCTGGGAACTGTGGGTGAGAAACAGGCTGCAGCCCTTGGAAGGCTGCGGACAGCAGCCAAGCCTCGAGCTGGGAACTGTGGGTGAGAAACAGGCTGCAGCCCTTGGAAGGCTGCGGACAGCAGCCAAGCCTCGAGCTGGGAACTGTGGGTGAGAAACAGGCTGCAACCCTTGGAAGGCTGCGGAGAGCAGCCAACCTCGAGCTGGGAACACTGGGTGAGAAACAGGCTGCAGCCCTTGGAAGGCTGCGGACAGCAGCCAAGCCTCGAGCTGGGAACTGTGGGTGAGAAACAGGCTGCAGCCCTTGGAAGGCTGCGGACAGCAGCCAACCTCGAGCTGGGAACAGTGGGTGAGAAACAGGCTGCAGCCCTTGGAAGGTTGCGGATAGCAGCCAACCTCGAGCTGGGAATAGTGGGTGAGAAACAGGCTGCATCCCTTGGAAGGCTGTGTGCTGACAGCAGCCAAGCCTCGAGCTGTGACCTGTGGGTGAGAAACAGGCTGCTGTCCTTGGAAGGCTGCGGACAGCAGACAAGCCTCGAGCTGGGAACTGTGGGTGAGAAACAGGCTGCAGCCCTTGGAAGGCTGCGGACAGCAGCCAAGCCTCGACCTGGGAACTGTGGGTGAGAAACAGGCTGCAGCCCTTGGAAGGTTGCGGACAGCAGCCAACCTCGAGCTGGGAACAGTGGGTGAGAAACAGGCTGCAGCCCTTGGAAGGCTGCGGACAGAAGCCAACCTCGAGCTGGGAACTGTGGGTGAGAAACAGGCTGCAGCCCTTGGAAGGCTGCGGACAGCAGCCAACCTCTAGCTGGGAACTGTGGGTGAGAAACAGGCTGCAGCCCTTGGAAGGCTGTGGACAGCAGCCAAGCCTGGACCTGGGAACTCTGGGTGAGAAACAGGCTGCAGCCCTTGGAAGGCTGCGGACAGCAGCCAACCTCTAGCTGGGAACTGTGGGTGAGAAACAGGCTACAGCCCTTGGAAGGCTGCGGACAGCAGCCAAGCCTAGAGCTGGGAACTGTGGGTGAGAAACAGGCTGCAGCCCTTGGAAGGCTGCGGACAGCAGCCAACCTCGAGCTGGGAACAGTGGGTGAGAAACAGGCTGCAGCGCTTGGAAGGCTGCGGACAACAGCCAAGCTTCCAGCTGGGAACTGTGGGTGAGAAACAGGCTGCAGCCATTGGAAGGCTTCGGACAGCAGCCAAGCCTCGACCTGGGAACTGTGGGTGAGAAACAGGATGCAGCCCTTGGAAGGCTCCGGACAGCAGCCAACCTCGAGCTGGGAAAAGTGGGTGAGAAACAGGCTGCATCCCTTGGAAGGCTGCGGACAGCAGCCAAGCCTCGACCTGGGAACTGTGGGTGAGAAACACGCTGCAGACCTTGGAAGGCTGCGGACAGCAGCCAAGCCTCGAGCTGGGAACTGTGGGTGAGAAACAGGCTGCAGCCCTTGGAAGGCTGCAGACAGCAGCCAATCTTCTAGCTGGGAACTCTGGGTGAGAAACAGGCTGCAGCTATTGGAAGGCTGCGGACAGCAGCCCAGCCTCGAGCTGGGAACTGTGGGTGAGAAACAGGCTGCAGCCCTTGGAAGGCTGCGGACAACAGCCAATCCTCGAGCTGGGAACTGTGGGTGAGAAACAGGCTGCAGCCCTTGGAAGGCTGCGGACAGCAGCCAACCTCGAGCTGGGAACTGTGGGTGAGAAACAGGCTGCAGCCCTTGGAAGGCTGCGGACAGCAGCCAAGCCTCGACCTGGGAACTGTGGGTGAGAAACAGGCTGCAGCCCTTGGAAGGATGCGGACAGCAGCCAAGCCTCGAGCTGGGAACTGTGGGTGAGAAACAGGCTGCAGCCCTTGGAAGGCTGTGTGCTGACAGCAGCCAAGCCTCGAGCTGGGACCTGTGGGTGAGAAACAGGCTGCAGCCCTTGGAAGGCTGCGAACAGCAGCCAAGCCTCGAGCTGGGAACTGTGGGTGAGAAACAGGCTGCAGCCCTTGGAAGGCTGCGGTCAGCAGCCAATCTCGAGCTGGGAACTGTGGGTGAGAAACAGGCTGCAGCCCTTGGAAGGCTGCGGACAGCAGCCAAGCCTCGACCTGGGAACTGTGGGTGAGAAATAGGCTGCAGCCCTTGGAAGGCTGCGGACAGCAGCCAAGCCTCGAGCTGGGAACTGTGGTGACAAACAGGCACCAGCACTTGGAAGGCTGCAGACAGCAGCCAACCTCGAGCTGGGAACAGTGGGTGAGAAACAGGCTGCAGCCCTTGGAAGGCTGCGGACAGCAGCCAACCTCTAGCTGGGAAATGTGGGTGAGAAACAGGCTGCAGCCCTTGGAAGGTTGCGGACAGCAGCCAATCTTCCAGCTAGGAACTCTGGGTGAGAAACAGGCTGCAGCCATTGGAAGGCTGCGGACAGCAGCCCAGCCTCGAGCTGAGAACTGTGGATGAGAAACAGGCTGCAGCCCTTGGAAGTCTGCGGACTGCAGCCAACCCTCGAGCTGGGAACTGTGGGTGAGAAACAGGCTGCAGCCCTTGGAAGGCTGCGGACAGCAGCCAAGCTTCCAGCTGGGAACTGTGGGTGAGAAACAGGCTGCAGCCATTGGAAGGCTGCCGACAGCAGCCAACTGAGTAACAGGCTGCAGCCCTTGGAAGGCTGCAGACAGCAGCCAACCTCGAGCTGGGAACTGTGGGTGAGAAACAGGCTGCAGCCCTTGGAAGGCTGCGGACAGCAGCCAACCTCTAGCTGGGAACTGTGGGTGAGAAACAGGCTGCAGCCCTTGGAAGACTGCGGACAGCACCCAAGCCTCGACCTGGGAACTGTGGGTGAGAAACAGGCTGCAGCCCTTGGAGGCTTGCCTCGAGCTGGGAACTGTGGGTGAGAAACAGGCTGCAGCGCTTGGAAGGCTGCAGACAGCAGCCAACCTCGAGCTGGGAACAGTGGCTGAGAAACAGGCTGCAGCCCTTGGAAGACTGCAGACAACAGCCAAGCCTCGAGCTGGGAACTGTGGGTGAGAAACAGGCTGCAGCCCTTGGAAGGCTGCGGACAGCAGCCAACCTCGAGCTGGGAACAATGGGTGAGAAACAGGCTGCAGCCCTTGGAAGGCTGCAGACAGCAGCCACGCCTCGAGCTGGGAACTGTGGGTGAGAAACAGGCTGCAGCCCTTGGAAGGCTCCCGACAGCAGCCACACTTCCAGCTGGGAACTATGAGTGAGAAACAGGCTGCAGCCCTTGGAAGGCTCCCGACAGTAGCCAATCCTCGAGCTGGGAACTGTGGGTGAGAAACAGGCTGCAGCACTAGGAAGGCTGTAGACAGCAGCCAAGCCTCGAGCTGGGAACTGTGGGTGAGAAACAGGCTGCAGCCCTATGAAGTCTGTGGACAGCAGCCAACGTCGAGCTGGGAACAGTGGGTGAGAAACAGGCTGCAGCCCTTGGAAGGCTGCGGACAGCAGCCAAGCCTCGAGCTGGGAACTGTGGGTGAGAAACAGGCTGCAGCTCTTGGAAGGATGCGGACAGCAGCCAAGGCTCGAGCTGGGAACTGTGGATGAGAAACAGGCTACAGCCCTTGGAAGGTTGCGGACTGCAGCCAACCTCTAGCTGGGAACTGTGGGTGAGAAACAGGCTGCAGCCCTTGGAAGGCTGCGGGCAGCAGCCAAGCCTCGACCTGGGAACTGTGGGTGAGAAACAGGATGCAGCCCTTGGAAGGCTGCAGACAGCAGCCAAGCCTCGAGCTGGGAACTGTGGGTGAGAAACAGGCTGCAGCCCTTGGAAGGCTCCGGACAGCAGCCAACCTCGAGCTGGGAAAAGTGGGTGAGAAACAGGCTGCATCCCTTGGAAGGCTGCAGACAGCAGCCAAGCCTCGACCTGGGAACTGTGGGTGAGAAACAGGCTGCAGCCCTTGGAAGGCTGCGGACAGCAGCCAAGCCTCGAGCTGGGAACTGTGGGTGAGAAACAGGCTGCAGCCCTTGGAAGGCTGCGGACAGCAGCCAAGCCTCGAGCTGGGAACTGTGGGTGAGAAACAGGCTGCAGCCCTTGGAAGGCTGCGGAGAGCAGCCAACCTCGAGCTGGGAACACTGGGTGAGAAACAGGCTGCAGCCCTTGGAAGGCTGCGGACAGCAGCCAAGCCTCGAGCTGGGAACTGTGGGTGAGAAACAGGCTGCAGCCCTTGGAAGGCTGCGGACAGCAGCCAACCTCGAGCTGGGAACAGTGGGTGAGAAACAGGCTGCAGCCCTTGGAAGGTTGCGGATAGCAGCCAACCTCGAGCTGGGAATAGTGGGTGAGAAACAGGCTGCATCCCTTGGAAGGCTGTGTGCTGACAGCAGCCAAGCCTCGAGCTGTGACCTGTGGGTGAGAAACAGGCTGCTGTCCTTGGAAGGCTGCGGACAGCAGACAAGCCTCGAGCTGGGAACTGTGGGTGAGAAACAGGCTGCAGCCCTTGGAAGGCTGTGGACAGCAGCCAAGCCTCGACCTGGGAACTGTGGGTGAGAAACAGGCTGCAGCCCTTGGAAGGTTGCGGACAGCAGCCAACCTCGAGCTGGGAACAGTGGGTGAGAAACAGGCTGCAGCCCTTGGAAGGCTGCGGACAGAAGCCAACCTCGAGCTGGGAACTGTGGGTGAGAAACAGGCTGCAGCCCTTGGAAGGCTGCGGACAGCAGCCAACCTCTAGCTGGGAACTGTGGGTGAGAAACAGGCTGCAGCCCTTGGAAGGCTGTGGACAGCAGCCAAGCCTGGACCTGGGAACTCTGGGTGAGAAACAGGCTGCAGCCCTTGGAAGGCTGCGGACAGCAGCCAACCTCTAGCTGGGAACTGTGGGTGAGAAACAGGCTACAGCCCTTGGAAGGCTGCGGACAGCAGCCAAGCCTAGAGCTGGGAACTGTCGGTGAGAAACAGTCT
Source organism: Ambystoma mexicanum (assembly GCF_040938575.1). Taxonomy (NCBI): domain Eukaryota; kingdom Metazoa; phylum Chordata; class Amphibia; order Caudata; family Ambystomatidae; genus Ambystoma; species Ambystoma mexicanum. The sequence continues at coordinate 20,075,224 of NC_090931.1, forward strand.
GCAGCCCTTGGAAGGCTGCGGACAGCAGCCAACCTCGAGCTGGGAACAGTGGGTGAGAAACAGGCTGCAGCGCTTGGAAGGCTGCGGACAACAGCCAAGCTTCCAGCTGGGAACTGTGGGTGAGAAACAGGCTGCAGCCATTGGAAGGCTTCGGACAGCAGCCAAGCCTCGACCTGGGAACTGTGGGTGAGAAACAGGATGCAGCCCTTGGAAGGCTGCAGACAGCAGCCAAGCCTCGAGCTGGGAACTGTGGGTGAGAAACAGGCTGCAGCCCTTGGAAGGCTCCGGACAGCAGCCAACCTCGAGCTGGGAAAAGTGGGTGAGAAACAGGCTGCATCCCTTGGAAGGCTGCGGACAGCAGCCAAGCCTCGACCTGGGAACTGTGGGTGAGAAACACGCTGCAGACCTTGGAAGGCTGCGGACAGCAGCCAAGCCTCGAGCTGGGAACTGTGGGTGAGAAACAGGCTGCAGCCCTGGGAAGGATGCGGACAGCAGCCAACCTCGAGCTGGGAACAGTGGGTGAGAAACAGGCTGCAGCCCTTGGAAGGCTGCGGACAGCAGCCAAGCTTCCAGCTGGGAACTGTGGGTGAGAAACAGGCTGCAGCCATTGGAAGGCTTCGGACAGCAGCCAAGCCTCGACCTGGGAACTGTGGGTGAGAAACAGGCTGCAGCCCTTGGAAGGCTGGGGACAGCAGCCAAACCTCGAGCTGGGAACTGTGAATGAGAAACAGGCTGCAGCCCTTGGAAGGCTGCGGACAGCAGCCAACCTCTAGCTGGGAAATGTGGGTGAGAAACAGGCTGCAGCCCTTGGAAGGTTGCGGACAGCAGCCAATCTTCCAGCTGGGAACTCTGGGTGAGAAACAGGCTGCAGCCATTGGAAGGCTGCGGACAGCAGCCCAGCCTCGAGCTGAGAACTGTGGATGAGAAACAGGCTGCAGCCCTTGGAAGTCTGCGGACTGCAGCCAACCCTCGAGCTGGGAACTGTGGGTGAGAAACAGGCTGCAGCCCTTGGAAGGCTGCGGACAGCAGCCAAGCTTCCAGCTGGGAACTGTGGGTGAGAAACAGGCTGCAGCCATTGGAAGGCTGCCGACAGCAGCCAACTGAGTAACAGGCTGCAGCCCTTGGAAGGCTGCAGACAGCAGCCAACCTCGAGCTGGGAACTGTGGGTGAGAAACAGGCTGCAGCCCTTGGAAGGCTGCGGACAGCAGCCAACCTCTAGCTGGGAACTGTGGGTGAGAAACAGGCTGCAGCCCTTGGAAGACTGCGGACAGCACCCAAGCCTCGACCTGGGAACTGTGGGTGAGAAACAGGCTGCAGCCCTTGGAGGCTTGCCTCAAGCTGGGAACTGTGGGTGAGAAACAGGCTGCAGCGCTTGGAAGGCTGCAGACAGCAGCCAACCTCGAGCTGGGAACAGTGGCTGAGAAACAGGCTGCAGCCCTTGGAAGACTGCAGACAACAGCCAAGCCTCGAGCTGGGAACTGTGGGTGAGAAACAGGATGCAGCCCTTGGAAGGCTGCGGACAGCAGCCAACCTCGAGCTGGGAACAATGGGTGAGAAACAGGCTGCAGCCCTTGGAAGGCTGCGGACAGCAGCCAAGCCTCGAGCTGGGAACTGTGGGTGAGAAACAGGCTGCAGCCCTTGGAAGGCTGCGGAGAGCAGCCAACCTCGAGCTGGGAACACTGGGTGAGAAACAGGCTGCAGCCCTTGGAAGGCTGCGGACAGCAGCCAAGCCTCGAGCTGGGAACTGTGGGTGAGAAACAGGCTGCAGCCCTTGGAAGGCTGCAGACAGCAGCCAATCCTCGAGCTGGGAACTGTGGGTGAGAAACAGGCTGCAGCCCTTGGAAGGCTGCGGACAGCAGCCAAGCCTCGAGCTGGGAACTGTGGGTGAGAAACAGGCTGCAGCCCTTGGAAGGCTGCGGAGAGCAGCCAACCTCGAGCTGGGAACACTGGGTGAGAAACAGGCTGCAGCCCTTGGAAGGCTGCGGACAGCAGCCAAGCCTCGAGCTGGGAACTGTGGGTGAGAAACAGGCTGCAGCCCTTGGAAGGCTGCGGACAGCAGCCAACCTCGAGCTGGGAACAGTGGGTGAGAAACAGGCTGCAGCCCTTGGAAGGTTGCGGATAGCAGCCAACCTCGAGCTGGGAATAGTGGGTGAGAAACAGGCTGCATCCCTTGGAAGGCTGTGTGCTGACAGCAGCCAAGCCTCGAGCTGTGACCTGTGGGTGAGAAACAGGCTGCTGTCCTTGGAAGGCTGCGGACAGCAGACAAGCCTCGAGCTGTGAACTCTGGGTGAGAAACAGGCTGCAGCCCTTGGAAGGCTGCGGACAGCAGCCAAGCCTCGACCTGGGAACTGTGGGTGAGAAACAGGCTGCAGCCCTTGGAAGGTTGCGGACAGCAGCCAACCTCGAGCTGGGAACAGTGGGTGAGAAACAGGCTGCAGCCCTTGGAAGGCTGCGGACAGAAGCCAACCTCGAGCTGGGAACTGTGGGTGAGAAACAGGCTGCAGCCCTTGGAAGGCTGCGGACAGCAGCCAACCTCTAGCTGGGAACTGTGGGTGAGAAACAGGCTGCAGCCCTTGGAAGGCTGTGGACAGCAGCCAAGCCTGGACCTGGGAACTCTGGGTGAGAAACAGGCTGCAGCCCTTGGAAGGCTGCGGACAGCAGCCAACCTCTAGCTGGGAACTGTGGGTGAGAAACAGGCTACAGCCCTTGGAAGGCTGCGGACAGCAGCCAAGCCTAGAGCTGGGAACTGTGGGTGAGAAACAGGCTGCAGCCCTTGGAAGGCTGCGGACAGCAGCCAACCTCGAGCTGGGAACAGTGGGTGAGAAACAGGCTGCAGCGCTTGGAAGGCTGCGGACAACAGCCAAGCTTCCAGCTGGGAACTGTGGGTGAGAAACAGGCTGCAGCCATTGGAAGGCTTCGGACAGCAGCCAAGCCTCGAGCTGGGAACTGTGGGTGAGAAACAGGCTGCAGCCCTTGGAAGGCTGGGGACAGCAGCCAAACCTCGAGCTGGGAACTGTGAATGAGAAACAGGCTGCAGCCCTTGGAAGGCTGAGGACAGCAGCCAACCTCTAGCTGGGAACTGTGGGTGAGAAACAGGCTGCAGCCCTTGGAAGGCTGCGGACAGCAGCCAATCTTCCAGCTGGGAACTCTGGGTGAGAAACAGGCTGCAGCCATTGGAAGGCTGCGGACAGCAGCCAAGCCTCGACCTGGGAACTGTGGGTGAGAAACAGGCTGCAGCCCTTGGAAGGCTGCGGACAGCAGCCAACCTTCCAGCTGGGAACTGTGGGTGAGAAACAGGCTGAAGCCATTGGAAGGCTGCGGACAGCAGCCAAGTGAGAAACAGGCTGCAGCCCTTGGAAGGCTGCAGACAGCAGCCAACCTCGAGCTGGGAACTGTGGGTGAGAAACAGGCTGCAGCCCTTGGAAGGCTGTGGACAGCAGCCAACCTCTAGCTGGGAACTGTGGTTGAGAAACAGGCTGCAGCCTTGAAAGGCTCCCGACAGCAGCCACACTTCCAGCTGGGAACTATGAGTGAGAAACAGGCTGCAGCCCTTGGAAGGCTCCCGACAGCAGCCAATCCTCGAGCTGGGAACTGTGGGTGAGAAACAGGCTGCAGCCATTGGAGGCTCCGGACAGCAGCCAACCTTCAAGCTGGGAATTGTGGGTGAGAAACAGGCTGCAGCCCTTGGAAGTCTGTGGACAGCAGCCAACCTCGAGCTGGGAACCGTGGGTGAGAAACAGGCTGCAGCCTTTGGAAGGCTGCGGACAGCAGCCAAGCCTCGAGCTCGGAACTGTGGGTGAGAAACAGGCTGCAGCCCTTGGAAGGCTGCGGACAGCAGCCAACCTCGAGCTGGGAACACTGGGTGAGAAACAGGCTGCAGCCCTTGGAAGGCTGTGGACAGCAGCCAAGCTTCCAGCGGGAACTGTGGGTAAGCAGTGCTTGATCTCCACTTGGGTGGGGACAAGAGTCCCGGGGCAGCAGGCTTTATTCTCTTTGCATTGTGGGGCGCGTAGTTCTGCATTGTATTATGAATGAAGGACTACACTGGGCAGAACATCGCTGGCTGTGACGCATCGGACGGGCACGGGACTGTACCGGACGCCTTGGAATGGACGCTGGGGAATGTTGTCGCTGCCATTGAGGCACATTACTACTCAACTCAAGAACTGCACAGCTGCTGCTCTCTGGGGCGCCCCTACCATAGACTGTCAAACAGGACCGTTTGCCATCCTCTCGGAGTGCTGTCAGGCTTCCCCTACGCCATGCACGAGAAGGTCGTCCACTCCTGGAGTCCGTTTGCATTCTGGAACTTGTAGTTTCTAGGAGGAAAGGCAACTCCATGTCACTGAATGCAAATCATGAAACCAGGGCTGCCTGGCTTTTCAGTGCCTGGGCTGGAAACCAATGTAAGTCACAGGTACGTGTCTGTCCGTGGCTGTGGCGGGAACTCTTCCGAGTGTAACTGCACGCTTTAGGTCGAGCGTTTCACACTTTCCCAGCCCCCCTCACACCGAAGGTCTTTGCTCTCAAGACATATTGATTGTGGGCTCAGAATCGCAATAGGGCTGTCTCTTGAAAGTCCTGACATGCTTTTCCTGCATAAAACCCCATACGGTGCAAGAGAGGTCAAGATGGGCAGCACCGCTGAAAACATGGGCTGGGGGGGTCTGCCAGCACCCACAGAATCAGAAAATGATCGATAAGACGACTATTCCCATTAATGTAGGCACGCAAGTGCTCTTTACAAGAACTTTATGAGTGACACCAGGCACTGAGTGAATGTTAGCACTTGCCACACTTGAACTAGGTTGTGGACATTGGCATGGGCCGGGCCCAGATGGAGTTGTGAAGGATGAAAGGTGCTGCGCCTGGAAGTAGCTGCGAGCATTGGCATGTGCCAGTCTTGGAAGGGGCTGTGAGCTGTAGCCTGCGTGAGCGGCTGGATAGGACTGTGTGTGCCGGCCACTCCCACATCTGGATGGAGTAGTGTGCTTAGCCGATGCTGCATATTGACTGGGCTGGGAGTGCTATCTGGGCCAGATTTGGACGGATTCACAAACACCTGCTTGCCCCGCATAAAGACAGGTTTGACGGAGATGGCCGGGGCCGAACTTGGACACGGTTATGAATGTGGGTGGGCGTCACGTTTGGAAGAGACTGTGGGTGTCGGCCGTTCCCAGATCTGGATGGAGGTGCGGAGATGCTCGCGCACCCCTGCTGGAGAGAATATGGAAGTTGAGCGTTTTGCTTCCAGACAGCAACGCCAATTAACCAATCCACTAACAATTTCACCCTCTGCACACACCTCTCAAACTCTAACCAAACACAACCACAAGCCTATAACCCCACAATCCGCACAAACTTCACTACACGGCAACAACAAACAAACCACACATAGACCCGCACAACAGCACACGACGGCTACCAACCGGAAAACACCCCAAGCCCACTAAACTGTGTTAACGGGGCTGAGGCTGCCAACAGCACATACCTGCTCTCTTGCACTTTTTCAGCTTATTCCCACGAACTCCCTCTCCCTTACCTTTTCAGAGCCGCCAGAGCGCCAGGTGACCACTCCGGTGGTGATAGTGCGCGGTACAAATATACTTTAACATTAACATTATCACCTAGAATATACAAATAAAGAATACACTTTCACTTTATGCCAACACATTGTATGTGTGTGTATAGCGTTCATAAAGCACGCCCTAGCTGAGGAGCTATGGGGCGCTGTATAAAGGGTGTGCACCCAGGGTTCAGGGGGGCATGTGGGTAGCATAAGAGCCAAGGAAGTGAGGAGGCTCCCCTGCCCACATGCTAATAAAAGGCCACCTTCCCCATTCAAAAATAAAACGGGGCTAATACATTCAATCATAGAGAAAATAAATTGGGGGTCAATTTCGTTTCCATCATACAATGCAAGGAGCCAAATACTTCTGTTTACACTTCAGTGAAAAACGTAGTGTAATGTAGTGAAAAGACATGGTGAAATGGCCTTTACTCTTCATTTTTCCGCTACGTTGGTTGAAAAGTGCAAATACAATTAACAATTGCGAACAGCATTTACAACGGATTCCTATGGAATCAGCCTGCTTTTACCAGGTGGTCATTTTAAGCAGATTCCATAAGAATCCAGAGCATTACTACCAGCAAACCAAAATGAGGTGTATCAGGAAAGAAAAACAAAGAGGTGATGGCTGGAAGGTTTTGAATTAATCTGAACTGCTGGCAGTGCTCTGGCCAACTCCCCAGACCTGCCAAGCCATTACAAAAGGGGAAAGACCAACCAGGCCAAACATGTACGAGGATGCTTGTGGTCTAATGCAGAAGGGATGTGACCTAGCAGCACCCCCCATCCCTCCTGCCACCTCAAAAGCGAGGCGCAGGCAGGAAGTTGGGCCCTAATACAAGGACCCTATAATTAGAGCCCACGCAGGGGGCGCAGCCTACTCGCCCGCCCGCTACCCCTGCAACAGGTTAGCGTTGTCTACGCAGGTGACCCAAACAATTTGCGAGCATTTTATCGGCTGGCAAGGCTTACTTGAATCAGAGGGGATCTCCCCATTTGTCGAGCCAAAGTCCTCTGCAAGTGGAGCGGAGAGCAGAGAGCAAGAACCGTGGCGGGGACACATGCAAGGGCAAATCGTGGGTGAGTGTATCCATCCCCGCCCAGCAAGCCATCCTGCCCACTAAGCGACCTGCCCTCCAGCCGCATCTGCACACCGGCAAAGTGTCCGACTGCATCTAGAGGAAGCGAAGAATGCCGGGAGAGAGATTGCCAGGCATGGCTAATAGCTGTGCAGAGACATGCAATGGTGATTAGAGGAAAGGACTCAGAACGTGGCCAAAGCATGGCAGCCATTTTTGAACATGCAATTGAAATAAAAGAAAGACCATACCATGTGGGGGTGGCGCAGCAGACATTGTGGGTGGGGAAAAAGAAGAATGGCACTTTCATTCTGTAACAAAAAGTGACTTTGGCAAATATAGGTGTATCACTTGTTTGGTTAGGGGACACCGGGATGATACAGAAACAGGGGTGTCTGCAAATAGTCCTGCAGCACCGTGCAGGAGCAAGTGCAGGCATCACCAACCACAAAGGCTTGGGTGACTTATCTTCCTAGTCAATCATCTTCCTCGTCACAGTGCTTACATTTTAAAAAGCAAATAATAATAAGGTGGGGAAGATCAGAAACCTGCAACGGCTGACAAGCAAAGCTCTGCAGCGGGCAACACAACAAGGAAAAGGAAGAATGGAAAGTCCTGAGGAAATGGTCGACCTTGTGAGGAGAATCCGAGCAGCCGCAACAGACAAAAATGTGGACTGGATCATGGCGCAGGCAACAACAAAGGAAGTGTAGAGGGGGAGCCAAACGCCTCTACCGGATGTTCCGCCACCGTTTTGCCTATATGGTGGAAACTTGAAATTGTGACAAACAAAACACCAGTAATGATGCCTATAACACGAAAAGCCCTTGAGACAAGGTATCCATTGAGAAACCTTTCTTTGTGTATCCTCGGAGAGCTGACGGTCTCTTAGGGGAGACCCCTGGAGACGTGTAAAGATGAATGAAAGAGAAGATTGATGACGTCATATGAAGCAAAGACGACACACCAAAGAGATGCCAAGAGAGAAGATGAATAGACTGTATAGAATCAGATGACAAAGTAAAGAATTGAGTGACCTTTCATGTGTGAAATGAAGATTGCACGTATGAAGAGCATTGAAGAAAATGCAAACCGTGTCTAAACTGTACAGATGCTGTAATGCAAATAGATGAAGTAATCATGAAGGCTGGCTATATGTAGTGAATAGACTCCAGGCAGCGCCACCATAATATACATGCCACTATATAGAATGTGGATGTTCCACGTCGTCTTTTAGCAAAGCAGGACCTCATGAACAGAAGGGCTGGAAGTGTGGCACAGCAGAGAAAAACAGATGACGATTGAGGAAGAATCAAGAAGTATGCCTGGACCAGTGTCAAGTGCTAAGGGCAGCCAAGAACTGGTTATCTATCTTCAAGAGATACAAAGAATGTGAGAAGCGAGATAAATCCTGTTAAGGTGCAAAGGAAAAATGCCATGAGTGCCAAGTTGTATTCATTTATTACCATTAAATATGAGGAGAAGGAGCTCAAACACGGTCTCCTGTCACATGGTCTGGAGATGAGCAAGCAACGCAGACACTTGAAGATAAGAACGTGCTCACACTCCCTTCTATTCACAGGAGCAGTGATAATTTGCCAGGCCGAGTTTAAAGACAATTCACCTGGCAGAGGGCATGAGTGACGATGGATGTGAGGCTAATTGGGTGGGGAGACATGGTCAAGTCCACCCACTAACACCTGGGGTCCCAGCGTGGGTGCTACTAGCGAGTGGAATATTCCAGAAGGGTACAAGTGTGCCAACCAGTTATAGAGGGCCACATAGCAAAGAGCCCTATAGTTTGAGAGCCAATGAAAAGTCATGTATTTTATGGCACTGAGGATGACTTGCACTAGGGGTGGGCACAGCCGTCCACCTGACTATAGAGACCCAATCACAATCCTATGCAAGAATTCTGCTTCATGTACTTCCTCTCCACATGTCCTTGTCGACCATCTTGTAACCCGGTCTACTACACTTGTTGTTGTTATTTCACAGTCTGTATTGTATTTTTTTGCCATGGTGTAACTGTCTCTAAGTCTCCGGCGCCCGGTTACCCCAGGGTTCGCGCGCGGTACAAATAAAGAAACTAAACTAAACTAAAGTATACCTAGATGTTACCCATAAACCAACCACAACCCCAAGTAAGTTTTCTTAGTTTGCCACATAGTATGACGTCAATGAAGAGTTTTTACTATAAAATGTCTTTTTCTTGAAATGTTAGGAGAGATCATGCTGTGCAACATCCATTGATGTTCTTTGTATTCTCTGTTTTAGACAATTTATAATAAAACAGTGTTGTTTTGCCAACTTCCTGAGTCGGTCTTATTATTTGGTGTAAGATTAAATTCTGTATACCCATCCATCCCATAGAGGGCTACCTCGCTTAAAGGGCCTTATCGGCTCACATGGTAGCAGAGATAGGATGGTTTGAAGACCCATTGACTAGTAGGTCTCCAGAATTTCGGACGATCGGACAACCCTCTGCCATTTAGCCGGAAGAACATGAGGTTTCCTGTGGAGAGTGGCCGATATAGAATTCTTGCAAGAAATCTGAGACAGGTGGGACGGGTCCCTCTTTGACCAAGCCCCTCCTGGTTTCCAGAGCCGCTTTGTGGACGGAAGGTGAAAGTAATCGATTGGAGGAGGGGAGACGATGCTGAAGGCCTCAACCTAAAGATCAAAAGGTGAGTAGACTAAGGGGAATAGCAAAATAAGCAGATGGGATTGTGGTAATGTAGAAAAGTAATGGGGGGGGGGGGTGGTTGTTTAGATATAAGAAAGAGCGTCGTTTCGCATAACAAGGAGCGTTAAGAAAAAAACAAATAGCGTTTTTGAAAAGCCCAGGTTTCCTAGCTCAAGGAGCTTTACAAGAAATCATTAGAACTAGGAGGCATATAAACATGTTTATGAGAGATAATTGGAGTATTTTTAGGGGTGAGACAATGAGAAGAAATACTATGATTTATATGTAGAAAGACTAGTCTTGTTTGTCTGTGTGTTTTGTATTAAAAAGAAGGTGTCGAAGAGCAAAATTAACAAATTGTGTAAAGGTTGAAGCTAAAGAGAAGAGGCTATTATCTTTGTAGGGTCATTGTCAGTGCTGACCCAAAGATAGGCTAAGGTTATTGAAAATAGAGGCTTTGAGCACAGAAAGTTGTAGCGTGCCCATATTTGTTGTTTTTCTGAAACGTATCTGTAAAACACAGCTAAGTATTGACAGTCAATTGAGACTTGTCACAATGGGAGAAGTTACTCGTCTCATGCACCTGTGCAAGACGCTGCCAAAACGTATGCCCAAGCTCAGACAGTATAGCGCAGAATGGGTAAAGGGCACAGCAGAAAAAATGTTCATGCCATGGCCACGAGGGGGGATCGCTGTCAAAAGCAGTATTGCAACACATGACCACATACTTGCATGCTGCGTACACGGGGAAGAAATTGGAGAGGAGGCTAGCTATTTTAGAGCTCTGGAAATTTTACCAGGAGGAGAGAGAGGATCCACCTCCTGAAGAATGGATGCTTAGCCAGAGTAAGGAGGAAGGTGTTGAGCCTTCTGCTCCCCTTACCTCACCAGAAATAAATGGTGATAGTACGGAAGATATAGGAATGTATCAGTTAACGGAACTGAAAGCGGTGACAGGGTATAGTAATCCGATATATGAACTGCCTGCTTACAGCAGTGACGATAGCTCAGAAGAAACCAAGAGAAAAGAGGAGATCTTTAAGATCTCACAGGAGAAGGAGGGGAAAAGTGAGCAATGTAATGTAACTATAGACATAGAACGAGAGATGAAGAGATGGAAAGGAGAAAAGGATAGAGTTGACGAGATAGCGCTTGTATAGAATGAATGGATGGGAGGACAGATATTACTGTAGCTAGATGGGAAGGGTATAGAGGAAGCCAGGCAAAGAGAAGATCAAGATGAACAGGATAGAAAAGATAGAGAACATGAAAAAAGATTAAAGGAGAATGAACATAAGAGAAAGAGTAGACAGTGGTGAGAACAGATGAACCAGGAAGAACAGCAAAGAAAGGAAGACAGGGCGGAAGAACAGAGAAAGTATGACAGTAGACAGAGAGTAATCAAAGATCGGGATGGGCAAGAAAGGAAAAGAGAAGAAGAGGAAGCACAGAAATTGAGAGATAAAAGGATGCAGAGAGAAAAGGAGGAGGAAGAATGAAGAACAAACAAAAGTAGAGAGGAAAAGTGACAAGAAGAGGAAAGGGTTGGATGAGAGGCAAGAAAGCAAAGAGAATTAGACTAAGAAATGGAACAAAAAATTAGACAGAAAGAATGCGATATTGAGCACATTCAAAAAGCGATAATGGAACCGAATCCAGTGCTACATTGAGGCAACGTAGAGGAGTTTGCTCCATTAAAGGAGCAACGGCAAGACAATTTAGGGTATCCCTAGAAGAACATTTTGACATAGGGAGCTTTGGAGATAAGATCGATAAGGCTTATCAAGACTTAAGGGAAGGGAGCAAATTGGAAAGCCGAGGGAAGGGAGATCGATCCCTGGTCCTCTAATCACGAAGTGAAGAAGGAGACCCATTTAGTCTTGAGCATAGAGCCTTGTCCTTAGACAGGCTGACTTTAATTAAGGGTTAATGGGATGAGAGTCACACTAGCTGGGCACTCGATATGTCAGATGAGGAGAGAGAAAACTTCCGTGGGGAGGAGAGACGAAGCGTATGTGGTCCCGAGGGAGGTCTGCACACAGAAAAGGAAGTAAGATGGTCTACTCTAGAGCAGCCCAATTGTAGAACGCCAGACCCCATGGTGTATCCAGAGCATCCTAAAGGACGATCATACAGTGAAAAGGGAGAGTCACCACCATATGTGAGCAGGCTGATGTCATTACCAGGAAGAAGGCGATCAGTAATCGATAGGCAGACGATGGGAGCCGATTGCGGATTTGGGTTCATGCAGTTCCCTTTATTGGAAAAAGGATGGGCCAGACCGCAGTATATTCTGTGGCCACAGATGGATAAGGACCATTTAAGATGTAAACTCCCTAGTTTAATGGCCGGTGCAGGAAAATGGATGTATGAACTGGAGAAAATGACAGGGGGAAATACTTTATCAATAGGGGACCTTAAGGGTCTCCTAGCAGCCATTCTTGGGGAAAGAGCGGATGACATTTGGACGAGAGCAGGCTATTCAAGTGTCATAGCAGATAACACAGTGCAGATATCTAGAGAGCTCTCTGGGTGCAATATCTGCTTACATTTAAAGCATACAAGAACGGTGGACTCTTGAAATGCAGTGGGGAAAGACAGTGGCAGTATTTTATCATATTTTATGTCAAGGATTGCCAGAACAGGTACAGAGACAGCTCATGAAACTAGTGGGAATGGAAGTGAGACCATGGGCAGAGATAGAGTTGCCTACAGTGCATCACTGCCGGCTGATGCAAGAGAAAAACTGAAAGAGGGAAGATTCTAGAAAAATTGAGGAAGCCAAGTTAGTTCATAGGAAATTGTCAAAGTATGCCATAGAAGGGGCGGTATTGACACGCGGAGAAGGATTGGGAATGCAGGAAGCAATGGGTGCATCACAGGGAAATAATCAGTGCCAGATGGACCAAGGAGGAAATGGGTTAATGCCGCGAGGCAGAGGATTGGGCTATAGAGGAAGGGGTGGTTTTCAGAACAATCATGGTGGATTTCAAAATGTGCAGAATGGTAATCAGAATGTGCAAGGAGGATTTAACCAAGGGTGGCTAGTCAGAAGGGCTCCTCCTATATGTTGGACATGTGGGATAACAGGGCACATTGCACGCAATTGTGGCAGACAAGGGTATGTACAGAATGGGAAATTCTCAAGAGGGGGTACAGCTTATACTCCACTATATAGCTCACAGGCTAGGGACGGGTTCGCCCAAGATCAGACAGTGTATCAAGCACAAGTGCCGCGAATGCAACAGGCACAACAATCACAGCAAGCACCATTGAATCCACTGCAAGAACAGTCACAGCATGCACCCATGCAAATACAGCAGAATGCAAACACAGTGCAGTTATTGACACTTAGAATAGCGGGCATCACTGTGGTGGGAGGAAGTCCTTTCACAGGCATGGGGATAAGCATGTATTCACAATAGGACCGCTAACACAGTGACTTGATGTGTTCAGTGCTATCAGTGATACCAGACCTTCAAGAGGTCACTGATGATGACATGTTTAAGGATGACCTAGCAGATGATGAAGGGATATTTGAGATGATTATTACATATTGGATCAGATTAGAGAAAAGAGCGGCCCCACAGCGAATGATGATGAAGGTTTGGAAAAAGTGACACGTGTTTCATGGACTTCAGGCCCCTATGAGATAGGCCTATTGAAGGGGGTAGGAGAGGTCAAGATAAAGCTGAAGCCAGGAGCAATTTTACCTCGAGCAAAACAGTAACCCATGTCTCGAGAGGCAGATTAATGGATTTTTAAGACTATATGAGCTTTGAAGGAACAGGGTATCTTAGTGACGTCAGAGTCACTGTGTAATACTGCAGTGTACCCTGTGAAAAAATCGAAGGGGGGATTGTGGAGATTTATTCAGGACATGAGACTGATTAACCATATTGTAGAGGAAGAGTTTCCTTTAGTTCCGAATCTGGCAACAATACTATGCAGCATCCCAGCAGAGGCATGATATTTCCCAGTGATTGACTTGAAAAATGCATTTTCTCAACCCCGTTGCATAAAGACTCCCAAGACCTGACGTCATTTACGTTTTGCCAATCTAGATTGAAGAGCACTCGTTTGCCCCAAGGGAACTGTGAGTCTCCATCGATCTTTAATAGGGTCGCCCGGATGGACCTAGGCAAAATTGATTTGAAAAGCATTGTGATACAATACGTAGATGATATTTTGGTTTGTAACACACCAGAAGATGAGTGCAGACAAGCCTTGATTCAGTTAATGACTATCCTAGCAGACAAGGGATACAAAGTAGACAAAGAGAAGTTGCAATATTGTCAAGAAGAGGTGTTGTACATAGGTCAGTTTAGTTGATTTCACATGAGGGCAAGAGGATTACACCTGAAAGAGCTGAGGTAATTTTGAAAACAGCAAAACAGCACACAGTAAAACAGATGCAACAATTTTTGGGTTTATGCAACTACGTTAGAGCGTGGGTGTTTGATTATAGTACGCACACAAGACCCCTTTTGTAGGCTCTGACGAAAGCACAAGTGAATAAGGAAAAAATAGAATGGACAGAGGAAATGGAGGGAGGGTTTGAAGAGTTGAAAAGAGCCATTTTGTACAGCTCCAGTTTTAGAGATTCCCAATTAGGCTGAGGAGTTCTTTTTGTTTTCTCACACAAATGGGCAGTCATGGCAGCAGACAGCAGTGTTTATACAGAGGACTACACTGGGGTTCAAATCTCTGGCATATTACGGTGGGTTTCTAGATCCAGTTATGAAATGACACTTTCCTTGTGAACAATCGCTGGCAGCAGCTGCATTCACAATTGAGAAATCTACCAATATTGTAATGGGTTGTTCTATGACGCTGTTTGTAGAGCATGCTTTGTTTTCCAATTTGGAAAAACCTAAGGGTACAATAACATCTCAGAGAGCTTCTGCATATGAGGTGGTTATATTGAATCCAGCGATTAAAATAGATGTAAAATAGTGAACCCTGTCATGTTTGTAGCCGAGCCTGTGGTAGAGGGTGAGCATGTGCATGATTGTGCAAGTTACGAGGAATTCTATGAGGACATAACCCATGTAAAGGAAAACGCGTTGTCTGGGGGAGGTTCTCTTTATTGATGGGTTGTCGAAAATTGATCAAACTGATGGGGAAAGGTATTCTGGCTCAGCAGTAGTGAGACATAGATAAAATGGCGAATTTGGAGCTGTGGCAAGCATTAGGCTGCCATCTAATTTTTTGGCACAGGCAGCAGAATTGGTGACGCTTATTGTCGTGCTTGAGAAATTCAAAGGACAGGAAGTGACAGTGTACAGTGACTCCACCTATGTGACATTAACCGTGCATTCAGGGCTAGCATGTTGGAAAAGGAGGGGCTACCACCGAGTGGACGGCAGTCCAGTGCAACTCGCTGCATTACTGGACAAGCTTATTAAGGCACTACAGCTCCCAGCAGCCATTGCAATACTTGAATGTGCAGCACATACTATGAGAACTGACTTTATTTCACGCGGAAACAAAGTCGTGGACAAAGAGGCCAAAAGGGTTGCAAATTCTTGAGATATTTCGAGTTTTGACACTCCCATTATAAAGAAGGGGGTGACTATGACTATGATAGTGCGAGGAGAGCTTAATAATTTACCAAAACCACAGTTGATGGAAGTTCAAGGTAGTGTACCACAAGAAGAGCAGGAATTGTGGAAAAGAAGGGGGTGCTCCTTATCCCCCACAGAAGCATTATGGTGACAGGACAGCACTGGAAAACCGGTGATGACAGTAGCATTGTTAACGGTAGTGCTTGAACAGCTGCACTACCCCAAGCATGTAACTAGGGAGAGCCTCGCAACAGCTATTGCAGATGACTGGTTTGTACCGAATCTGTTAGAACACGTTGCATTTTATGTAGCAAACTGCATCGTATGCCAAAAGTTTACTGCTGGGCATGCACTGCGAACAATCAGAGGAGTGATTCCTCGACAAAATGGCCCTTTTCAGCATTTACATATCGATTATGTTGACATGCTGCAAGTATGTAGTGGACACAGGTATATGATAGTGGTGGTGTGTCCCTTTTCGAGATGGATCGAAGTAGGTCCATGAACACACCCTGATGCCACTTGTGCAGCAAAGTTTTTAGAGCGAGAAATATTTCCAAGATGGGGAGTATGTGAGGTGCTGAGAACCGACAATGGGCCCCAAATTGTTAAGGAAGTATTTGAACAGATTAGTCTATTATTGAACATTAAGCACACGTTTTCTTCTGCTTATCACTCGCAAGCAAATGGGATATGTGAGAGACTCAACGGTCTCCTTAAATTGAGGATTGCAAAGTTGAATTTAACATTGAAAAAGGGATGGCTATATTGCCTGCCTCTAGCCTTATATGCATTAAGGAATCAGCCTCTGTCGGACCACCACCTCACGCCCCATGAGTTAGTGACAGGGAGGCGAATGAGAATACCTTTGTCTCCTCCATCGAGGAGCAGAAGTGATGCCCATAAGACTGCAAAAATGTTAGGAAATGAGTTACATGCTTCTTTGACATGTATGACCACTAGTATCTCTGTAATTTCAGATTAACTCAAGCGCCAGGTGGGTAGGTCTCAGAACACAGATGAAGACCATCCAGAAACCGGAAATATGCAACTACTACCTGTACCTAGACTTTATTCTGATGATGCAGTTCTAATTGGGAATATCACGAGAAAGTCGCATGAGCCGTGATTTTCTGGACCTTGCCTCGTGGAGAATGTTTCTCCATCAGCGTTGAAAGTTCAAGGGAGATGCGCATGGATACATCTTAATGACGTAAAAGTCTATACTGGCAAGGCTGCAGCATCCCCGACTATCGATTCAGAACCAGTTCAGCACCTGCAGTCCCAATCGAGGATCAGGAAGAAGAACGGTTTGGACTGTGGCTCACTCCTGACACTCTTTATAGATATTGTAGCAGGAGTGCAAATTCAGAGTCACAGGAATCTTTTTGAATTGAACTTTAGAAAGTTTTGACGTGCTATAAATATGCCAAACCTAGAGTTCGAATTTGATGACTGGAAGTGCAAACAGTTTACAGACTCCTTTCTCACTGAGTTCCTGTTTGGTTGAATGAATGGTTCTCCCAGATGTTGGCACCCATAGGCTCAGGCTCGCTGTTTTGTTTTTTATTCTTCAGGCTTATACTGCTCTGGTTGGGCGTAGTGTTAACATACCTGCGTTTGTGCATGATCGTAAAAATGGCCCTGTTATAAGAAGGTTACTTGTGGCAATGATCAAACAGATTCAGCAGTTACCTGATAATTTAACAGAGTTGCCTGATTAAAAAGGTTTTTTCCTTCCTTAAGGCAGTATACAGGCAAAATGAGGAATGTTGAAAGTGGTACAGTTTTGGAAAGATGAATCCCAATTAACGGATTTGCATAAGAAAGTAATGGTCTAGGTCATCTATACTAGTTAACAATGCTTCATAATTCACCTGCTCCTATATATGCTACCTATGAAACAATGTTATAGCCTCAGCCGCTTGCCTCTATGAAACCCACACTGAGCCATTACTCAGTGATATCAGATACTAGATTTAAGTTCTTACTGTGAACTGCCCTATGTGGGACTAGCCCACTTTGCCTACTGTGACTGGCCTATTCTGAGCTGCCTACTGTGAACTGCCCTAGGCAGTATTAGCCCACTTTGCCCACTGTGACTAGCCTATTCTGATCTGCCTACTGTGAACTGCCCTAGGCGGGATTAGCCCACTTTGCCTATTGTGATCAGCCTACTTTGAGCTTCCTACAGTGAACTGCCCTAAGCGGGATTAGCCCACTTCGCCTATTGTGACCAGCCTACTCTGAGCTGCCTACTGTGAACTGCCCTATGCGGGACTAGCCCACTCTGCCCATTATGACAAGCTTATTCTGAGCTGCCTACTGTGAACTGCCCTATGCGGGATTAGCCGACCCTGTATTGCTTCTACCTCCTCCCTCTCCCGGCATAGCACACGACTGCCGACCAAATCAGACTACAGTCGCTTGCACCTTACTGCAAATATGAATATAAAAAACCTTGCCCAAACCTCATTAACAGTTACCATTATAATAATCCTTCACCAGACTACCTTTACTAACTGCCTCGCAGTAAGCCACACTCCAACCACCATGACCAGTACCTGATCCACACCCTGTCCAGTCACATAAAGGAATAACAAACTTTGAGTTAGGTTACCTCGCCTCCATGAACCACGAGCAAATGCCCTATCTAAACAGGACAACCAAATAATAATCGCTCTATATCTAAACGTCCCTACTATCCTGATAAAACGGCCGCAGCTACCTTGCAGAAATGAGCCAAAACCAAAATTAGCCCTTGCAAATCCATTAAAACTCATACCACTGTCCACTCGGCCAACCTCAATATGGCCTTAATAAACACTAGATCTCTGGTAGCACACACCACAGACATTGCCAACCTGATCACCTTAAATAATCTTGACCTCCTAGCAGTCACTGAGACATGGCTACATGATGCAGCAGGTCCTGCCCTTGCCTTAGCGGTCCCTGAAAATTACCAAATCCTCAGAGCAGATAGAACTAACGCTAGAGGAGGAGGCATCGCCATCATAGCTAAAACACAACTAGCAATCAGACGTATGCCATCACCTCCAAATACATCTTGCGAAATGCTTACAGCAAAAATACCAATATCTAGCTTTAAGACACTAACAATCTACCTAGTGTATAGGCCTCCGGGACATATTGGATCCTTCGAGGATGACATTTCAAGTATCCTCTCCAATAATACAAAGACAACCTCTCAGGTACTTATCCTAGGGGACTTCAACCTTGGCTTTAATGACCAAACAGACAATTATGCCAAAGCTATCACTAATCTGCTCTTGGAACAAGGACTTGCCCAAAAAGTAAACCTACCAACACACTCAAAAGGCAGAACCCTTGACTGGGTGGCCAACCTAAATTGCAACCTATCTATCAATTCCATCTCTCCACTCCCGTGGACTGACCACCACCTGATTACCTTCAATATGGCAATAGACAAACAGACGCAAACAAACATGACTATAGTTTTGATTGATTGATTGATATTTTATTTCTATCGCGCTCGTACACAAGTGTTTCAGAGCATGACAAGGCAAGGGAGGGGAACAGGGGATAACAAAACAGCGATCTTACTAGGCCCAGTGACATTGAGAACATGCAAGTGCATGGGAGAGGGGGAGGGGAAAAGTGCATGGAAGAGGGAGAGGTGGAAAGTGCGAAGCAGAGGAGAAACAGATAAATAACAATAAATAAATAATAAAGGCAACAAACAGTGGTAATGCAGCCAGCAATTTGCAAGTGCTAGGTTTAAGGCAGCAGACAGGGTAGGTCTGATAAGTGCAGGAAGAAAAAGGGGGTGCTGTATGGGTACAGATACAGACCCCAGTGCAAGGGGTGGCCCGGAGGCAGTGTGGGAGGGTGGCAGGATGAGCAAGTACCTGGGCCCAAAGGACAGAGGGTGGCCAGGTGCATGGTGTCAAGAGAGAACAGATAAGCAGGGGAGAGGGGGAGCGAAGGCAGAAGAAAAGAGGAAGGTTTTGAGGTGCTTCCGGAACCAGAGATGGTTCTCCTCAAGTTTTAGAGTGGCAGGGAGGCTGTTCCAGAGGGAGGCCCCAGCCGAAGACAGAGATCTACCCCCAGCTTGTTTCTTAGAAAAACGACTGACCCTGAGGGAGTTGGAGGTAGAGGAGCAAAGAGATCGAGAGGGCAGGTATTTGCAGAGGGATAGCTGAAGGTATTTTGGACCCAGCCCCCAGAAAGCCTTGTGGACAATGCAGAGTTCCTCCTCAACCTATCAGGAACAAAAAGGATATCACAATGGACAGACTCCTACCACTTATCCTGCCTTCATGAAGCCTTCTATCCTCATCCCCAGACCCTAACATACTAATTGACACTTACAGTACAACTATGTCCACAGCATTGGACTCCATCGCACCTCTTAAACTGCGTAAAAGCAAACCACAAGCACACCTAAACGCGTGGTTCACCCCACAGTTAAAAGAACATAGGCAAAAAAAAAGAAAATTGGAAGCCCTATGGCGACACACGCCATCAGCAGAAAACAAAATGAACTTGACTATATTTGCCGACCATTATAAAAAAGAAATAATTAACACTAAGAAAGACCTTTATAATGACAGGTTTGCTAAAGCCAGTTCTAACACAAAAGAGCTCTTTACCATAATACGGGGAATGCAGGCACCTATCCCACCAGCTGAAAATATAACTAAAGACAAAGCCTGGTGCACCAACATTCAGAATGCCTTCAAGGAAAGATTGCGAACAAGAAATCCTCCCTCACCAAACATGATGCTCAGTCTCAAACTACCAAAACACCAACCAACAAATCAGATCAATTGAAATTCTCCAAAGTTTCCATCCTTGATGTAGAGAAAATGATCTCCTCCCTGAAGCCATCTAGATGCCAGGGCGACAACTGCCCAGCACAATTAATTAAAGACGCAGCGAGAGACTTGTCACCATTTATCACCAAACTTATCAATGCATCCTTTTCAATTTATACTGTCCCAAGTAACCTGAAAGTACCCTGGGTCCTACCTCTGCTGAAAAAACAACCTTAGATCCTGCCATTCCAACTAATTACAGGCCCATCCCGACAGTTCCCTTCCTTTCAATGATACTTGACAGAGTAGCGTACATTCAGATACAACAATACCTGGAAACTAATCACCTCCTCTGCACCCTCCAATCAGGTTTCAGGACGCAACATGTAACTGAAACTGCATTGATTGACTTAAAAACACAAATTGAGGCAGTCACAGACAAAGGGAAAACTGCTATGCTGATCCTCCTTGACTTGTCAGCTGCTTTTGACTTGGTGGACCACGAAGTCCTCTGCAAACACCTTGCCTCAGCGGCTCACTTTTCTAAGGACGCAGTAGCATGGGTTCAATCATTCCTCAATAATAGAACTATGCGAGTATTCTCCCCCTTAGACTCAGCAGATCCTATCTCAATAACGTGTGGTGTCCCACAAGGTTCATGGGTCTCACCCACCATATACAATATCTTCACAAAGCCACTGTTTGACAAATTGGACAGTCTGAGTGTCACCTACACTAACTATGCAGATGACACCCAGATCCTCATGCCCCATTTGGGCAATTACATCACTGACACGGCTCTTGTGAACAAAATCTACCTCCTCATTCAGGCATGCATGGCCACACACGGCCTCTGCCTGAATGACGACAAGACCAAACTTCTAATACTAGGTACCCCTGCCAAACTTTTAAAACTCATTAACGAAAATTCCTCCTTCAACATTTATGACAACTCCATCATTGTTGTAAAGGAAGTAAAAACACTTGGATTCTACCTTGACTCCACCCTAACCATGAGCAAACAAGTCAACTCCTTATTGTCCACATCAGCATACACATGCAAACTGATCGGGGCCTGCAGACCCTACCTATTCCCAACTAGCTGCATTACCCTCGGTAATGCCCTTATACTCTCAAGATTGGACTACTGTAATGCCCTCTACATGGGGACTAACAAGTACATCTTAAACAAAATCCAAACGCTATAAAACAACACACTAAGAACGGCTCTAAATATCTCAAACAGAGATCACATATCTGTGATCAGAAGACAAAACCATTGGCTGTCAATTAAAGACAGAATTATCCTAAAAACAAATTCCCTGACCCACAAATGCCTCAACAATGCCGCACCGCAGTACCTCTCTGACCGTATATCCAAGAAAACTAGTAATCGCCTGACTAGGTCCTCCAACTCTTGATACCTTAGCATTCCACGCTTCAACCTAGCCAAATCTGGCAGCAAGGGCATCCCAGTTATGGCAGCCCAAACATGGAACTCACTCCCCTACTCACTCTGGGCGGATCAAACCTACCCCAGTTTCAGACCAAAAAAACAGAAATGGATTAGAACCAATGACGAGCACCCAACAACTTAGTGTCAATCAACAGACTAAGCTAGTATCTGCCACCAGATAAGCTGGAAACTGAAACGTCACCTTATACTGCTCTCCGTAATGTAACTGTATGTATTGTAATGTTCTGTATATATCTTTAACTGCTCGCCGGCAACCTGTGACCGGTAACTCTATGACTGTAATTCTATGACTGTAATTCTATGTATCATCAAGCCTAAAGTCTCCTTGTACTACTTGCGCCCAGTTACCTTCGGTTTGGTGCGCCATATAAAACCAATAAACAAACAAACAAACAAACAAAAACAAGAGAGCAAGTTCGACAACGTTCAGAAAGTCGTAATTGCTGGGGGATAATGTACTGGTTGTAATATATGCGTGTTCTGCATTTATTCTTGTTCTTTTGGTTCTTATGGTCCATACTCTTTCCTTTATTGGCCGAAGCAAAGCAGAAGTCCATTTGATTCTCCCCACTCCAGTGACAAGCATAGACTTGTAAATTTGCTGAGACAAATGTTTCCATGGTTCACCCTGCAAAGGGAATTATTTGTGATATGCTTCTTGATTACTATGTAAACACTTACTTTGGACTATGGAGACATAAAAGGAGTGCAGAGGAAGACAGCAGTGGGATGAATAGTTATCTCGACAGTACAGCAAACTTGGGTATTCACATGTGGTATCAGCGCATGAAAGAGGTGGGAGAGAGTACATCCAAAGAGAGTTGCTATGTTTGTGCTCTCATACTCTATGTCAAGGATGCATCACAAACTTTCATTGCCAGAGAAATCACAGAGCATGATTCCAGATGTCTCGGTCACCTTGCAGCATGCATGACAAGAGGCCAGTTCCAAGGAAGTTGGGCCACTTTGCGATGGAGATCGAAATGGTTGTTTCCATTCAAGGATGATTATATCAAGACCACGCAGATGGACAAGGAACCTGTGTGGAAAAACAAGATGCCTGGGGCCTGGGTCCAAAAGACCTTCAGCCATCCCTCTGCAAATACCTCCCCCCTCTCAAGACCTTCGCTCCTCTACCTCTAACTCCCTCCGGGTCAGTCTTTTTTCAAAAAAATGAGCTTGGGGTAGATCTCTGTCGTCGGCATGGGCATCCCTCTGGAATAGCCTCCCTGCCACTCTGAAACTTGAGGAGAACTATCTCCGGTTCCAGAAGAACTTCAAGACCTTCCTCTTTGCTTCTGCCTTTGCTCCCCCTCCCCCCTGCTGACCTGTTCTCTCTTGGCACTGTGCACCTGGCCACCCTCTGTTCTCCGGGCCCAGGTACCTGCTCACCCTGCCACCCCCCTGCACTGCCTCCGGACCACCCCTTGCACTGGGGTCTGTATCTGTAGCCATACAGCCCCCCTTTTTCTTCCTGCACTTATCAGACCTATCCTGTCTGCTGCCTTAAACCTAGCACTTGCCATTTTCTGGCTACACTACCACTGTTTGCTGACTTTATTATTTTTTTATTTATTAATATTTATCTGTTTCTCCTTTGCTCCGCACTTTCGACTCCCCCCTTCCATGCACTTTTCCCCTTTCCCTTTCCCATGCACTTGCACGTTTTCAATGTCACTGGGCCTAGTAAGATAGTAAGATCGCTGTTTTGTTCTCCCCTGTTCCCCTCCCTTGCCTTGTCACGCTCTGAAACACTTGTGTATGAGTGAGATAGAAATAAAATATCAATATCAAAAGACCATGCAGATGGACAAGGAACCTGTGCGGAAAAACAAGATCCTTACATAACCTGAGAGAGGACATGAAGAAGTAGTAGTTGCAGAGACGAAGAAACTGAATTGCCCTGATAAACTGCAAGTAGCTGGATGGCCTGAATATTGGGAACAAACACAGGTCTTAGTTTATGGACAAGTGAAATCCACGAAAGGATGGGAAGGAGGACTGATGTCCTGCACAGCAATCAGAATATCTGCCTGAAGTACAGAGAATTAATGCTGCGTGTCTAATGTCGTGGGTTGCAAAACTACAGTTGACATCATTAGGATGGGAGCAGGGACAGCTGTCCTGATGGATCGAAACTGGGCCTGTGAATCCAGAGCCCACATGAAGCTGCCCAAGGATTGTGGAGGGACAAGTTCCATAGTACTCATTTATGTTCCAGCATTAGTGATTCCAAAATGTGACCTGAACATTGGAGAGTTTCCAAAGGCTGATTCTCATATGAGAAAGAAGAGAACATTTGGATTTCTCAACCAAACAAAAAGGGAGAATTACTTTTCAGCTAAATCGATAGAAGCCTTTGATGCCATTCCGTAAGAACACAGGTTGTTCAGTCACACTTCAGCGATATTCACGACTATCTTTGTGCCAGGCATCCAGACGATGGTGAAGGCTAAATGGTAATTATCCACACAGCTATCTAATCAAAACTAGTAGTTATGAGTTAAAGGGTTTCCTCCTCCACCTCTGTTTTAATATACTCCCCACCAGAGAATTCACTAGTCGTTGGTATGCCACGATTCCTTGTGATGATATTCACAACTATCTTTATACCAGGGATCCAGGCGATGGCGAAGGCTAAATGGTAATTCCCCACAATGCTATCAAGTAGTAGTTATGAGTTAAAGTGTTTCATCCTCCACCTCCGTTTAAACATACTCCCAACAGAGAGGATTCACTATTCGTCGGTATGTCACCGTTCCTTGTGATGTTTTGTGCAGAAGATGTAAGTCAGAGATAGAGACTGCTGGACACGTGTTAACATCATGTCCTACCTTAGTGGATCTATAGAAGAAGGGTTTCCACCAGTTCATAAGTGCCATGTCTAATATAAGAGAGGATCAATTTTGTTCAACAATCATGGGCGTTTAATCTATTGTGGTCAGTGCTGCCGTTTTTGATATTTGGAACTTGTTTCTAAAAATCAGTCAGAAGTGAAAGAGAATTTAAAGTAAATCAGGTGCGATCATCTGATACCTCATTTCATTTTAATTGTGATGATTTTAGATTTTAGTGATTGTTTCTAATTGTTTGTACAACTTTCTTTTGTAATTTTAGGTGATTTTAAATATGAAGGATAAATTTGATTTTCTTTTTAATTGTTTTTGTAATGTGCTTAAAGTTTGTCTTCACATAAACTAATGCACAATAAAATTTAAAAATGTAAAAAACATTGGAGGGTTTCCAAAAGCAGATGCTCACATGAGAAAGAAGAGATAGTTTGGATTTCTCAACCAAACAAAATGGGAGAATTACTGTTCGGCTAAATTGATAGAAGCCTTTGATGCCATTCCATGTGAACACAGGTTGTTCAGTCACACTTCAGCGATATTCACAACTATCTTTGTGCCAGGAATCCAGATGATGGCGAATGCTAAATGCTTACAAATAACCAGATGGGAGCTCCTACAGACGTTCAACACTACGATAAAAGGATTATACGCAATCAAGGAAGAGCTGAGAGCCATAAGGTTGATGACTCTTCAGAACAGATATGTCCTGCACATTGTTAGAGCTATGGATGGAGGTGTGTGTGCCAGAATTGGGCCATCATATTGCACATTCATGCCTTCTCAAAATGACGAGAATGGAACCTTGACAGAGGTCTTAACATTGTTGACAAAGCTGCACAACAAAATGGAAGATGAAGTAGAAAACATTGCAGATGACAGCTGGTTTGAATAGATCTTCTCATGGGTTCCACAATGGATGGCGAATATCTTTCAGTTTCTTGGAGAACTACTAGTGATGATCATGTTTGGATTCTGTATGATTAGGATAATAATCACACAGTGTAAGAAGACAGCGAAGAAGGCAGTAGGAATGGAGATTATGATCGATGCTGAATCAGTGTCTGGACCCAAGGAATTGACAGATGAAGAAATCAGAAAATACGTAGAAGCCAGCATTCAGGCACCTAAGGGAATAACTTTCTTGTATCTGAGGAACCACAAGAAGTATGTGGAAATATGGGTTTACTGTAACCCGAATGGACAGTGCATCCATATGACCTGGAGCATTGATGACCATGTAAAGTCAGCACGATCTTTGAATGGAGTAATGAAGATATTGACTCCAAACAAACAGTTCTTCTGAATAGCATGTCTAGATGTAAAGACTGATGGAGGAGTGGTCGATGAATCAACCATAGGGATGGGTGTAGAGGAGGAGCCAAACGCCTCTACCGGAAGTTCTGCCCCCGTTTTGCCTATATGGTGGGAACCGGAAATTGTGCCAAACAAAACACCAGTAATGATGCCTCCCTTGAGAAAACCTTTCGTTATGTATTCTCAGAGAGCTGACAGTCTCTTAGGGGAGATCCCTGAAGACGTGTAAAGATGACTGAAAGAGAAGATTGGTGATGTTTTATGAAGCAAAGACGACACGCAAACATGAGATGCCATTAGAGAAGATGGATAGACTGTATAGAATCTGATGACGAAGTAAAGGATCGAGTGACCTTTCATGTGCGAAATGAAGATTGCACATATGAAGAGCATTGAAGAAAATAAAAACCATTTATAAACTTTACAGATGCTGTAATGCAAGTAGACTAAGTAATCATGAAGGCTGGCTATATGTAGTGAATAGACTGCAGGCGGTGCCGGCATAATATAGATGCCACTATATAGAATCTGGATGTTCCACGTCGTGTTTTAGTAAACCAGGACCTCATGAACATAAGGGCTGGAAGTGTGGTTCTGTAAAGAAAAACAGCTGAACCGCTTATCTATCTTCAAGAGATACAAAGAACGTGAGAAGCAAGACAATCCCCTGTTAAGGTGTAAAGAAAAAATGCCATGAGTGCCAGGTTTATTCTTTTAATACCATTAAATAAGAGGAGAAGGAGCTCAAACACGATCTCCTGTCACATGGTCTGGAGATGAGCAAGCTACGCCGAGACTTGAAGGTAAGAACATGCTCACACTCCCTTCTATTCACAGGTGTAGTGATACTTTTCAACGCCGAGTTCAAAGACATTTCATTTGGCCGAGGGCATGAGTGATGATGGATGTGAGACTAATTGGGATGGGGAGACAT
This sequence comes from Ambystoma mexicanum, assembly GCF_040938575.1. NCBI lineage: Eukaryota > Metazoa > Chordata > Amphibia > Caudata > Ambystomatidae > Ambystoma > Ambystoma mexicanum. Next base: position 20,101,501 of record NC_090931.1, read on the forward strand.
GGTCAAGTCCACCCGCTAACACCTGGGGTCCCAGCTTGCGTGCTGCTACCGAGTGGAATATTCCACAAGGGTACAAGCGTGCCAATCAATTATAGAGGGCCATGTAGCAAAGAACCCTATAGTTTGAGAGCCAATGAAAAGTCATGTATTTTATGACAATGAAGATGACTTGCACTAGGGGTGGGCATAGTTGTCCAGCTGATTGTAGAGACCCAATAACAATCCTATCCCCCATAGAAAGTATACCTAGATGTTTTCCAGTAAGCAAACCACAATCCCAAGTACGTTTTCTTAGTTTGCCACCTAGTATGATGTAAATGATGACGAGTTGTTACTGTAAAATGTCTTTTTCATGAAATGTTCAGAGAGATTATTCTGTGCGATGTCTGTTGATGTCCATTGTACTCCCTGTTTTAGACAATTGATAATAAAACAGCGTTGTTTTGCTAACTTCCTGAGTCGGTCTTATTATTTGGTGTGAGAGTAAATTCTGCATCATCATCCATCTAATAAAGCGCTACTTCACATAAAAGGGCCTTGACGGTTCAGAAGAGAAAGAGCGAGAGACCTTGGTAGTCCTGGAAGATACCGAGGGTGAGAAATGCATGCCAGACACACTCCCGGAGGGTGGGCGACCAGAGCCCAAGGCGAAGGAGAGCAAGACATGGGGGGATACTCTGAAGCATCGGAGGGAATGGACACAGCTCTAAAAAGGTAAAGCATGGAAGAGGAGAATGACACACCAGTAGCCAAGAGACCACAAAGAGCCAGGAAGGCATCGTTGAAGGTGGCAGAAGCTAATCGGGAGACAGACTCGCCAAAGCAGAAGCAGCAGGCGAATGCCATGGCTAAGAAGCCACTAGGGGCATTAACGGCGGCGGCAGACCAGGACGCATTGGGTGAGAGTATCGCATGAATGGTAGAGATGTATGTAGAGAAAGCGATGAAAAGTTGCAGGTGGGTCCAGAAGGTGAATGTTTGCAGGGATAACTATGGGTTGCAGGTAGGGGCTAATGTGGAAGGCAGCACAAGTGCAGCGTTGGGGGAAAGATGGAGGCCTGCAACAGGGGGAAATGATGCAGCCATTGTGGGCGGGGGAGCGCAGGCGAGGGGTACAGCTGCACACAGTCAGTCACCACAGGGGGGGCCCAGCTCCCGAGCTAAGCAGGGGAGATCAAGCAAGAAGGGAGACCACTGGTCCCCTTCCAATGGGCTTTCCTGGGGAAGCATGGGGGCTCGAAAAGAGGGCTGTCCAATGGGTGAAAAGAGTAGCAGACATGTGCACATTAGCATTGGGGGTCAGGAGGGGCCCTGGGTGCACAGCTATGATCACTAGCGCTAAAGGCTTAGTGTGACATGTGCCCTTGGAAATCAAGGAACAAATTTGGAGCAAGGTCTTCATCGACATATTTACCTTTCTCGAGCTAGAGAAGGTGGGGCTGGACATAGCAAACGAGGCCAAGAAAGAGGATGACGGGAGGGATAGCAGGAAGAGAGTGAAGAAGGAAAGGAACATCATGAATTGGCTATATGCCTTCAGGAGGTACACCTCCATAATGGTGAAGTTCCCAGGGGATGTCGCTGCGCTCATCACATACGAACAGCACATCCATGAGGCTCATGAGGATTATGGGGGCTCAAATGGGAATGGGGAATGGTTTTCAAAATGGGGACTTAGAGGGTCCGCATAGGTCGGAATGTCCCGGTAAGTCCCCATTCCGACTACCCGGACCCAGACCCGAGTTTGGAGGCAGCCATGGTGCTAATAGCACCATGGCTGCCTCCAAACTCGGAATGACCCCCATAGTCTTTTGTGGCCAGCCGACACATGTTTCAACCTCTAGGGTCCTTATCAAGGCTATCGTGTAGGTATGTAGGCCCGGATGGTTCATTGGTGGTGGTTCCTGTATAGACCGTAGTAGAGAGCTCCTCTCTCTTTCTGTCTTGAATGGGGTAGGCGCCTAATAGGCTAAGGGATCCTCGTTCGTACGTGTTTGCAGTCCTTGAGGACTGCAAACATGTACGATTGAGGATCCCTCAGCCTCAGAAATGTATTTCTCCTGGAAATGAAGTCGCAGACTTTGAAGCCAAGAGGGTAGCATATTCTTCTGACATTTCTAGTTTAGAAACTGAAGATGTAAAAAAATTGTCAGGCAGATGCATGTTGGTGAGAGAAGGCTTTAATATGTTGTCCATTACACAATTGATAGAGATTCAAGGCAGAGTGTTGCAGGTAGAGCAAGAGTTATGGAAACGGAGGTGGTGTTCTTTATCCCCCACTGAAGTGATCTGGAGGCAGATAGCACTGGAAAGTCAGTGTCACCTCTGATCCTATTAAAAGTCAAGCTTGAGCAGTTCCATTACCCCATGCAAATAACCAGGGAAAGTCTTGCTGCCACGATTACAGAAGACTGGTTCATGCCCAATCTGTTACAGCATATTGACAGGTCATTGTTCACTGTATTGTGTGCATAAATGTATGGCAGGGCATACACTAAGGAAAGTGAGAGGAGCAATACTCCACCCAAATGGTCCCTTTCAGCATGTGCATATACACCATGTGGATATGTTACAAACTTGTAATGAATATAGATATCTATTAGTGGTAGTGTGGCCTTTTTCCCGCTGGATCAAAGCTGGTCCTTGTATGCATCCTGATGCCACGTGCGCAGCAAAATTCTTAGTGGGTGAGGTGTTTAAAATATGGGGTATGTGTGAAGTGCTGAGATCTGGTAATAGACCGTACTTCATTAATGAGTTGTTTGACCAAATCAAACTTCTTTTAGGTATAAAACACACATTCTCGTACACGTATCACCTGCAGGTGAACAGAGTTTTTGAGAAATTAAATGGGCTTCTCAAAGAGAGGGTAGCCAAGATCTGAATAACATCGAAAATGGGATGGCTATATTGCCTATGCCTTGCCTTGTATGAACTTAGGAATTAAAATAAAATAGGAATTAGCCTGGCTCCGATCACCACCTAACTCCACATGAGTTGGTGACTGGACACCGTATGAGAACACCTCTTGCTCCACCCAACAGGGCTAGAAGTGATGCTCACAGTGTTGCGAAGACACTGGGCGATCAGATGCATGATTATTTGACTTGTATGACGGCTAGGGGTTCTTTAATTACAGAACAAATCAAACGACGGAGGGAGGGGTCAAAGAAAACAGAAGATGATTGCAAAGCAACCAATCCAACTGAACTTTCAATACCGCTGAATTGTATCCAAGTACTAATTCAAAAGATCGTAGAGAATGAGCAAGCGTCCGTCGATGTCCGTTATATCTCCCTGTTTTAGATCACTGTTAATAAAACAGTATTTTGCCATCTTCTTGAGCCCGTCTGGGTATTTGGACTCAGAGTTATTCTTTAGTAATACCACCCAGAGCAGACGTATGCTTCCAAGGGCTACTGCTCACTTGCATCCACAATATAAGCCCTTTTGACACTGTATTGCTTCTCTTGAAATAGTGAAGGGTATATACACCTGTATAGGCCTGCAGATCAGACTAGTTTGGGTGTTATGGTCCTTGATAACTCAATAAACACCCTCTCTGTACTAGGGCCATTAACTTGGCCTTCACAGGCCATAACTTGTGGTACAGACCTTGGACTGGGTCATTGATGCTTCAATATTGTCTGCTTTAGTGCATCTACCTATTATGACACACTCCTTTCCTTCCAGTGATGTTTGCACTATAATAACACCAAACACATACTCTTTGATCAAGTGCCTGTGCTGAGTCAGCATTGGTGGTTAAAGGTTAAAGTCTCTGCCTTTTTGTGGTATGCTTGTCCATCATTTGAGGACATAAATAAGGGCTGGGAGTATAGCTCAGGGCCAAAGCATTTGTCTTGCAATCAAAATAATGCAGAGCAACACAGGTTTGAATCCTGGATCCACACTTATTTATTTATTGGTTGCTTGTTAGGCACTTATACAGCAAGTAAAATACTGTTTCAAAGCACCGACTGGGCAGGGGGTGGGGGACAAGGGAGTGAAATACATTACATAACACAATAATTAATAAGAGTAGTGGAGGGAAAGTGAGGAAAGGACAACCCTACTATGCCTTGTTAGTATTCTGAAGGTGCAAGTGCAGCAAGGAAAAGGGCAGTGGGAGTAAGTGCTGGGTTGTCCAGGCTCGTGAAGTGCTTGGTTGTTGAGTGCTACATGGCCAAGTGCCACGTTAAGAGTAAGAGTGATCCTCCAAGGTGGATGGTGTGCCAGGGCAAGTGCTAAGGGAAGACAGGGGCAGGGCCGATTGGATGTGGAAGGTTAGAGACCTGAGGATGCAGGAAGAAGGGAAGGAGGGGGTGAAGAGGAAGGTCTTGAGGAGCTTCCGGAACTTAAGAAAGTCCTGCTCATGGCGCAGAGGCAGGGGGGGCTGTTCCATAGGAGGGAGCCAGCTAAGGAAAGCGATCAACCACCTACCCTCTGTTTTGCAAAATGCCTTACACACAAAGAGTTGATTCCAGAGGAACAAAGTGGTCTAGAGGGAGAGTGTTTAGTAAGATAAAGTTGAAGATAATGTGGTGCCCGGGCCTAGACAGCCTTGTGGATGATGCAGAGGGATTTGAATTTAATCTGTGCAGCGACCGGGAGCCAATGTAGACTTTTTAGGGCAGGAGAGATGCAGTCCGTGGGCTTAAGCCCAAGGATAAGTTTTGCTACCCTATTCTGGATTAGCTGGAGGGGTCACAGAGTGGAAGAAGGTAGATTCAGGAGGAGGCTATTGCAATAGCCCAGCCTAGAGAGAACCAGGGCTTGGGTCACATTCAGCCTCTGGGGGAAAGTGAGAATTCCTTTGAGAAGGAAGAGCTGAAAGGGGGACTTATTGGCAATGTCCTGAGTGTGAGGGAGGAAGGATAGAGAGGAGTCGAAGATGACTCCAAGGTTTCTGGATTCAAAAGAAGGAGCAGGGGGAGAGCCCAAGGAGGAGGGCCAGAGTGAAGGGAAAATGGAGGGAGCAGAGGTCCGCATGGGAAGGATCTCAGTTTTACAGGCATTGAGGCAGAGATTGTGGGAAGGGCACCAGCACTGGATGGCAGATGGGCAGTCAGGGATGATGGACGGTGCAAGAGGGTCAGCAGGAAGTTTGAAAAAGAGCTGTGTGTCATCTGCGTAACACGGGAGGTTGGAGGAGAAGGAGGAGATGAGGCGTGCAAGCAGAGCAAGGTAGATGTAAAAGAGCCAAGGAGAGAGGATAGAACCCTGGGGGACACCACAGGTGGAGAAGGAAGTAGGAGAGGAGAAGTTGCCCATGATGACTTGGAAAGAGCGGTCAGTAAGGAAAGATATCAGCCAGTCCAGTGCCCGTTATGAGATACCAACGGTATCGTTGAGCCTTTGCATGAGGATGGAATGGTTGACTGTGTCAAAGGCAGAGGAGAAATCGAGAAGGATAAGGACAGCAGGGGTGTTAGAGTCCAGAGACGTGAGCAGTTCTTCGCGGGTGTTCAGAAGTGCAGTTTCAGTGCCTCTGGATCGTCAGATTCCAGATTGATGGTCGTGAGACCACCAACAGGTTGGGTGTTTGAGTTGAGTTGGGGCAAGGCCAGCTTGTCCATCAGCTTCCCCAGGAAGGGGGTTATGGAAATAGGGTGGTAGTTGGCAGGGCAGGTAGGATCTGCTGAAGGTTTTTTCAGGTGTGGGCACACAAGGGAGTGCTTAAGGGAGGAGGTGAAAGATCCAGTGTCAAAAGAGTAGTTGCAGAAATCAGCGAGTGCAGGGACGAGGCAGCCGATGTTATCCTTGATGGTCCTGGATGAGCAAGGGGGGTTCTACGTTATTTCGCCGAATGAATTTTCATTGTGGGACATTTCATCGCCGATTTTTCATCGCCAAAAACCCTATTTTTTTATTTAAATTTATGGGGGGTTCCCCCCCAGACCCACCCCTACTTTAATAATCATACCCCAACCCCTACAAAACACCCCCCAAAAAATATTTTTTTAAAGAAAGGGTTTTCGGCGATGAAAAATTCAGCGATGAAATGTCCCACGATGAAAACCCATTTGGCGAAATGCGTGTATACCAGCAAGGGGATACCTGTTTAAAGGAGACATTCATGGAGTGGACAACTCTTTTAACTTTTTCAGGTCTGACAGGCGAGAAAGAGGAGAAGGAGGAAGGAGAGGGGTGGGGGGGCAAGGAAGTTAAGGGGTGTGGGATGGGTTGTGAGGGTGTGTAGCAAGGGTGATTAGGATGTCCTGAGTTTTGGTGGCAAAGTGTGTGGCCAGTGCATTGCAGAGGGCCTGGGAGGGAGAAGGGGAGTAGGAGACTGTGGAGGGGTTGGCTAGTTCCCTGCAGACCTTGAAAAGTTCAGCCATGTTGTCGGATGCACCGGAAACCCGTTCCTGTATGGGGGCTCTTTTCTTGGCACGGATGGTGAGTCTGTATTGCCTTCGGAGCAGGTGGCAGGCCAGTTTGTCAGAGGGTGATCCTGAAGTTGGCCAATTCGGTTCCGCCACCCTGCACTTTCGTTTCAGGGCCGCAAGTTTTGAGTCGTACCAGGTGTTACAATTAGAGGCAGGTTTCAGGCAGATTCTCGTGACTGGGGCAACAATGTCAAGAGTATCTGTGATGGGCAAGTGGAGATCAGGTCAGAGGTACAAACTGAGGTAGGGGGTGAGGGGGAATGAAGGTGGAAGCGAAGGCAGCATCTGACACCAGGCAGATGTTAGTGAACGAGGTTGGCAGGGCTTTTTGGGTAGCGGTCAGAGGGCCAAGGTACCCAGGTGGAAGGAGAGGAGAGAATGGTCTGACCAAGAGAGAGGGGTGACTAGTGTAAGGGAGAGAGAGGTCAGGGTATAGGAAGCCATCCAGAGTGTGTCCAGCTGAGTGGGTTGGCCCACAATTCAGAATGGCGAGGGAAAGAGGTGCCAAGGTCAGTGAAGAGAGTGGGTGCAGAGCCAGGGGAATCCAGTTGGATGTTGAAATCACCCGGAGGTTGGAGGTGGATGAAAGTAAGAAAGAGACTGGTTCCCACTATTAAATGCAATTAAAAAAGATTCCTTTATTTATAAACACATGCATATGATGCCCCCACTCCGTCTGTCTTGCAAAGTGCCTCTTGTGCTGCTGCTCACACTCCCCCCTAATGCTGACACTCACAATGGCATCTCCCACGCTCCATTGTATGCTTGTGCACGCGCACCCTCTGGTGCTGCCTCTTGCCCCGGGTTACCTCTTATGCTTCCACTCACGCTGCGTCCAATGAAGCCACACACTCCCTTCTATGCCGATGCTCACACTCCTTCAGATACCGCCTCACACTCCCTTCTATGCTGATGTTCACACTCCTTCAGATGCCGCCTCACACTCCCTTCTATGCCGATGCTCACACTCCTTCAGATGCCGCCTCACACTCCCTTCTATGCTGATGCTCACTCCTTCAGATGCCGCCTCACACTCCCTTCTATGCTGATGCTCACACTCCTTCAGATGCCGCCTCACACTCCCTTCTATGCTGATGCTCACACTCCTTCAGATGCCGCCTCACACTCCCTTCTATGCTGATGCTCACACTCCTTCAGATGCCGCCTCACACTCCCTTCTATGCTGATGCTCACACTCCTTCAGATGGCGCCTCACACTCCCTTCTATGCCGATGCTCACACTCCTTCAGATGGCGCCTCACACTCCCTTCTATGCCGATGCTCACACTCCTTCAGATGCCGCCTCACACTCCCGGTAAGTCCGCCTTTCACTGTCAGACTCCCTCTTTGCCTGTCTGCTCAGTACCCCACCTTTGCTTCTTCACTTTCTCTCTGAAGTCGCACCGCATTCTGCCTGCTGTCCTTCCTCTTCTGTGCCTTTATTTCTGAAACCCACATTCTTTCTGTGGTGTCTCTAACACTCCCTCTAAACAAATGCTCGCTCTCTCTGTCCCTTGCTGACACCCCTTTCCCGCCTTCTAATTCAGTGGTATTCAAACTTAATTCTACAAAGCCCCCCTTGAGTAACAACTCTGTAACTGCTTGTATTTTCTATTAAAATCAGTCACCATAATCCCTATTGAGCCTCGCACCCCTCCCTGCAACCCCCGGAAACCCATCAGGCTCCCGAGGGGGCCAGCCCACAGTGTGAAGGCAGCTGTAGGCAACCACACGTGCACACTCACGCCCTCGCACGAGCTCTTACATTCCGTGTTAAGCTGGTCCTCACGTGCCATAGTAGTCCCTTCAATGCTGTCTCTCACATTCCCTCTAAATGAGTGCTTACTCCCGACCCCTTCATTGATACCATTAACACTTTCTCTCACCCTCATTCTAATGCAGGCACACACTCACACACCTCCTCCCTCCCTTCCTCACATAGGGTATTTATCTCCTACTCACATTCTGCCCTCTGCCTCCTCACACTCCCTCTAAAGCTGCCCTTGTCTGGTCCTCCAACACTGCCTCACACCCTCGCAATTAATGCTTACTCTCTCCCTGTCTTTGGTGCTGCCTCTCACTCTGCCTTTGGTGCTGCCTCTCACTCTGTCTTTGGTGCTGCCTCTCTGCCTTTGCTGCTGCCTCTCACTCTGCCTTTGGTGCTGCCTCTCACTCTTTGGTGCTGCGTCTCACCCTCGCAATTAATGCTTACTCTCTCGGCCTTTGGTTGTTCCCTCTACCCCTGTCTTTGCTGCTGCCTCTCACTCTGCCTTTGGTGCTGCCTCTCAAGCTGCCTTTGATGCTGCCTCTCACTCTGTCTTTGGTGCTGCCTCTCTGCCTTTGCTGCTGCCTCTCACTCTGCCTTTGGTGCTGCCTCTCACTCTGTCTTTGGTGCTGCCTCTCACTCTGCCTTTGTTGCTCCCTTTCACCCTGTCTTTAGTGCTGCCTCTCACTCTGCCTTTGGTGCTCCCTCTCACCCTGTGTTTGGTGCTGCCTCTCACTCTGCCCTTGGTGCTGCCTCTCACTCTGTCTTTGGTGCTGCCTCTCTGCCTTTGGTGCTGCCTCTCTGCCTTTGCTGCTGTCTCTCACTCTGCCTTGGGTGCTGCCTCTCACTCTGTCGTTGGTGCTGCCTCTCACTCTGCCTTTGGTGCTCCCTCTCACCCTGTCTTTGGTGCTGCCTCTCACTCTGCCTTTGGTGCTCCCTCTCACCTTGTGTTTGGTGCTGCCTCTCACTCTGCCCTTGGTGCTGCCTCTCACTCTGTCTTTGGTGCTGCCTCTCTGCCTTTGCTGCTGCCTCTCACTCTGCCTTTGGTGCTGCCTCTCACTCTGCCTTTGGTGCTGCCTCTCACTCTGTCTTTGGTGCTGCCTCTCTGCCTTTGCTGCTGCCTCCCACGCTGCCTTTGGTGCTGCCTCTCACCCTCCCTATTAATGCTTACTCTCTCAGCCTTTCATTGTTCCCTCTCACTCTGCCTTTCATTGTTCCCTCTCACTCTGCCTTTGGTGCTCCCTCTCACTCTGCCTTTGGTGCTGCCTCTCACTCTGTCTTTGGTGCTACCTCTCACTCTGCCCTTTGTGCTGCCTCTCCCTCTGTCTTTGGTGCTGCCTCTCTGCCTTTGCTGCTGCCTCTCACTCTGCCTTTGGTGCTGCCTCTCCCTCTGTCTTTGGTGCTGCCTCTCACTCTGCCTTTGGTGCTGCCTCTCACTCTTTGGTGCTGCGTCTCGCCCTCCATCTTAATGCTCTCTCTGCCTTTCATTGTTCCCTCTCACCCTGTCTTTGGTGCTGCCTCTCACTCTGCCTTTGGTGCTGCCTCTCACTTTGTCTTTGTTGCCTTTGGTGCTGCCTCTCACTCTGCCTTTGGTGCTGCCTCTCACTCTGACTTTGGTGCTGCCTCTCACTCTGCCTTTGGTGCTGCTGCTCACTCTGTCTTTGGTGCTGCCTCTCACTCTGCCTTTGGTGCTGCCACTCACTCTTTGGTGCTGTGTCTCACCCTCCATCTTAATGCTCTCTCTGCCTTTCATTGTTCCCTCTCACCCTGTCTTTGGTGTTGCCTCTCACTCTGCCTTTGGTGATGCCTCTCACTCTGTCTTTGGTGCTGCCTATCACTCTGCCTTTGATGCTCCCTCTCACTCTGTCTTTGGTGCTGCCTCTCACTCTGCCTTTGCTGCTGCCTCTCACTCTGTCTTTGGTGCTGCCTCTCACTCTGTCTTTGGTGCTGCCTCTCACTCTGCCTTTGGTGCTCCCTCTCACCCTGTCTTTGGTTCTGCCTCTCACTCTGCCTTTGCTGCTGCCTCTCACTCTGTCTTTGGTGCTGCCTCTCACGCTGCCTTTGCTGCTGCCTCTCACTCTGTCTTTGGTGCTGTCTCTCACTCTGTCTTTGGTGCTGCCTCTCTGCCTTTGCTGCTGCCTCTCACTCTGCCTTTGGTGCTGCCTCTCACTCTGTCTTTGGTGCTGCCTCTCACTCTGTCTTTGGTGCTGCCTCTCACTCTGTCTTTAGTGCTGCCTCTCACTCTGTCTTTGGTGCTGCCTCTCACCCTGTCTTTGGTGCTGCCTCTCACTCTGTCTTTGGTGCTGCCTCTCACTCTGTCTTTGGTGCTGCCTCTCTGCCTTTGCTGCTGCCTCTCACTCTGCCTTTGGTGCTGCCTCTCTCTCTGTCTTTGGTGCTGCCTCTCACTCTGCCTTTGGTGCTGCCTCTCACTCTTTGGTGCTGCGTCACACCCTCCATCTTAATTCTCTCTCTGCCTTTCATTGTTCCCTCTCACCCTGTCTTTGGTGCTGCCTCTCACTCTGCCTTTGGTGCTGCCTCTCACTTTGTCTTTGTTGCCTTTGGTGCTGCCTCTCACTCTGCCTTTGGTGCTGCCTCTCACTCTGACTTTGGTGCTGCCTCTCACTCTGCCTTTGGTGCTGCTGCTCACTCTGTCTTTGGTGCTGCCTCTCACTCTGCCTTTGGTGCTGCCACTCACTCTTTGGTGCGGTGTCTCACCCTCCATCTTAATGCTCTCTCTGCCTTTCATTGTTCCCTCTCACCCTGTCTTTGGTGTTGCCTCTCACTCTGCCTTTGGTGATGCCTCTCACTCTGTCTTTGGTGCTGCCTCTCACTCTGCCTTTGGTGCTCCCTCTCACCCTGTCTTTGGTGCTGCCTCTCACTCTGCCTTTGCTGCTGCCTCTCACTCTGTCTTTGGTGCTGCCTCTCACTCTGTCTTTGGTGCTGCCTCTCACTCTGCCTTTGGTGCTCCCTCTCACCCTGTCTTTGGTGCTGCCTCTCACCCTCCATCTTAATGGTCTCTCTCTGCCTTTCATTGTTCCCTCTCACCCTGTCTTTGGTGCTGCCTCTCACTCTGCCTTTGCTGCTGCCTCTCACTCTGTCTTTGGTGCTGTCTCTCACTCTGTCTTTGGTGCTGCCTCTCTGCCTTTGCTGCTGCCTCTCACTCTGCCTTTGGTGCTGCCTCTCACTCTGTCTTTGGTGCTGCCTCTCACCCTGTCTGTGGTGCTGCCTCTCACTCTGTCTTTGGTGCTGCCTCTCACTCTGTCTTTAGTGCTGCCTCTCACTCTGTCTTTGGTGCTGCCTCTCACCCTGTCTTTGGTGCTGCCTCTCACTCTGTCTTTGGTGCTGCCTCTCACTCTGCCTTTAGTGCTGCCTCTCACACTGTCTTTGGTGCTGCCTCTCACTCTGCCTTTGGTGCTCCCTCTCACCCTGTCTTTGGTGCTGCCTCTCACTCTGCCTTTGCTGTTGCCTCTCACTCTGTCTTTGGTGCTGCCTCTCACTCTGTCTTTGGTGCTGCCTCTCACTCTGCCTTTGGTGCTCCCTCTCACCCTCTCTTTGGTGCTGCCTCTCACTCTGCCTTTGCTGCTGCCTCTCACTCTGTCTTTGGTGCTGCCTCTCACTCTGCCTTTGGTGCTGCCTCTCACTCTTTGGTGCTGCGTCTCACCCTCCATCTTAATGGTCTCTCTCTGCCTTTCATTGTTCCCTCTCACCCTGTCTTTGGTGCTGCCTCTCACTCTGCCTTTGGTGCTGCCTCTCACTCTGCCTTTGGTGCTGCCTCTCACCCTGTCTTTGGTGCTGCCTCTCACTCTGTCTTTGGTGCTCCCTCTCACCCTGTCTTTGGTGCTGCCTCTCACTCTGCCTTTGCTGCTGCCTCTCACTCTGTCGTTGGTGCTGCCTCTCACTCTGTCTTTGGTGCTGCCTCTCACCCTGTCTTTGCTGCTGCCTCTCACTCTGTCTTTGGTGCTGCCTCTCACCCTGTCTTTGGTGCTGCCTCTCACTCTGTCTTTGGTGCTGCCTCTCACTCTGTCTTTGGTGCTGCCTCTCACTCTGTCTTTGGTGCTGCCTCTCACCCTCCCTATCACGCCACTGCTCTCTCTGTTCAGATGGACCCGCCGTGTCGTCGCTGCGGGTGAGGGCCGCCTCTTCTCAGAATTGCACACATCAGCTCCCAGCTCATTCCACACTTGGCAGCTGTAGCTTAGCGCGGGTTTTCTTGTTTTCCAATCTCCATATTTTGCTTCTGGCCACATTCCTGGCTTTCGCTTAAAGGGAGAAAGGTTATAATTTCGTGCAGTCGGCAGAATGTGAGCCGCTTCCCCGGGCCTCTGCTTCTCGAAAGCAGGCTGCGGGGTGAGAGTTCACGCGTGCCAGCGGCCATTTTGTTTGGTTTGGGCCTGCAGCCGCCGGCCTCCTGCCTTCTCCCCAGAGATGCTGAGGCGCTTTTGGCAGCAAACAACCCAGTGCAGCCCGTGAAAGACTTCAGAGAGAGTTCAAGGGAGCTAACGATTGCCATGTGCCTTGGGTCTCTCTTCTGCGGGACCCCTCCCGCCTAGAGTCCTTGGCACTGGAGCCTCAGCTGGGCCTCTTGCAAATACACCCGAAGCAAAGTTTCACATCCAAGCAGCGCCGCTCAATGAGATCCGGCATCGGGTGGGTCCCCGGATCTCGGACCTGGCCTTTCTCAGCCCTGACAAGGCTTTATGGAGCCCCCACTCACTATTTGCTCATCCTGTTTCTTTCTTCTGTCCTGGGAGGGACACCACGGGAATGAATGGGCCATGACTATCACCGGGGTGGGGCCATCACTTTTAAAAGCAGACTGTGTACGTGCTGGACACTCCATTGCTTTCCAAATGTGCATCTTACAGTTTCATAGAAAAAAAGTAATTTCCAGACCCAAAAATGCTGCTTAAAGTTGGACTACCACACAAATACTATGTAATTTGTGTGCCCCTTCCTTTGTGTTTTGTCACAGGTTATATATTTATAAAGATTCCTTATGCTTGTCAAACTGGTTAATCACAAATACATGTTTCGGTTGTGCTGAGAGCAGTTATTAAGAAATTAATCTGTGGGTTCATGGGTGCCAACTTTTAATTTTCACTACATGGGCAGAAATACCCCCACCTCTGCCCTCAATATAAGCAAGCGACCAACCCATGCCCGGCCAAACACATTTTAAAGCACATTTTTTTAATAAGGAATTGCAAAAACTTCTACGATTAACAACCAATTATTAATGTATAACATCTCAGCAACAGTCTCTCAACCTGCTGAGTTACCCTGGTAGCCTTCTACTGTAGAGAGTGCCTATGGATCCCTTAATGTACTAATCACTACATTAGCAACAGTATTTTGGGTGCACCACTGCCATGGAAGTGATTTAAAGTGGAATTGAGGTACAGGGTGGAGTTTGGAAGAGAAGCAGCATGAAGGAAATAGCACCATATTTAAACTATTCTTTTGAACATTTCCTTTGAGCGGAACTCCACTGCCATCTCCGTCCACTCAGAACTCCGCTCCCTCCTGCAAACTCCACCCCCAGCCCTTGTGGGAGTCTCCCTTTACATGTTTTCCATTTCCAGCACTGCGTCCAAGGACGTGTGCAAGAGGACGCTCAGCTCCAGGGCCCATGGCACCAGAGCTAAACCAGTTCTGTAGATGCTCTTAAAGCTCCAGTTTAATAAACAATGATATTCAGAAGGCAAATGTTGCAGCACTCGTGCCCCTTCCTAGAAGAAAGTGCAACTTCCTTCCAGTGGCAGCACCTGGTACAGGGCCCTAGGTGGGCGGGTCATGGAGGCGGAGCTTTGGGTGGGCGGAGTTAATTGTGGTCACAAGTGCACAAGGGCAAACTTTAGGGACAAAAGCTATTTTGTATTAAGTTGATTTTATTACAGTTACCTGGGGGTGTGACTAACTGGACACAGCTGGGCCTCCTCAGCACTGCAGGCTTTCTATCAATGTACAGGCACCCGTGCCTAGGGGTCTGACTAACTGGACAAAACTGGACCTCCTCAGCAGCCTCTGCTGTCAATGTTCAGTTCCCTGTGTCTAGGGGTCTGACTAACTGGACACAGCTGGGCCTCCTCAGCAGCCTCTGCTGTCAATGTTCAGTTCCCTGTGTCTAGGGGTCTGACTAACTGGACACAGCTGGGCCTCCTCAGCACTGCAGGCTTTCTATCAATGTACAGGCACCCGTGCCTAGGGGTCTGACTAACTGGACAAAACTGGACCTCCTCAGCAGCCTCTGCTGTCAATGTTCAGTTCCCTGTGTCTAGGGGTCTGACTAACTGGACACAGCTGGGCCTCCTCAGCAGCCTTTGCTGTCAATGTTCAGTTCCCTGTGTCCAGGGGTCTGACTAACTGGACACAGCTGGGCCTCCTCAGCAGCCTTTGCTATTAATGCTAAATATTCTAAACCTCGAGAACATACGCGTCCTTGTAGCAGAAAAGTGATGTCATTCTGTTTGTGCGGGCGTTGCTGCAGCCACGCATTGCAAAACGGCAGAATAATGGTGTTAAGCTTTTGCTGCACGGGTTGGAGAGTGAATACCTCGGATCGGTATAGCGGTTGCTGTACTGTAGAGTATGGAATTACAGAGCCCTTTACAATATTCTCATCAGTCGGTTTACAACCTCTCTGCTCCTCCGCGTGTTCATTCACCCACTCACGGGCCGGCCCATACATCTGCTCGCCCATCTCTCCCTCACTGGGAGCCGTGCAGAGGTGCTGGCTCTCTGCAGGCAAAACATGATGCCCCCTGGCGGGAACACTCTACCTGGCTCACCGCTCATTGCACCTAACGGCAGCAAATCAGAGCACCCATAGGTGCTAGCAGCCCACCCCTACCACCCCCCCTTCCTTTCACCTCCCCATTCCCCTCCTAAGGACCAGGGAACTCGCCTCGTCCAACACTGAGGGTGAGGAAAGGGGGTAGAAGGATGAATGGGTGGCATTCCAAAACCACCTGTAATAAACCCATTAAAGTGCTCGTACGTACATACATACATAAATAGGCCGAAATATGCCGCTCAAAGAGCGCCGTTAAGGTTCATGTCCTTTTCCAACATTTATCCCCTCCACTTAGCCTTTTCTCTCCCCCTCCCCCACCTCTTTTGCCCTCTGAAGCAACTTGCATGCATGCTGGTCCTGGCAGAAACCAAATACGAATATGGCAACGTGACATTCCAATAGCAGGGCCGCAGAATGAAGGTTCTTCTCCGTTTTGCGGGGTGGGTGAAATCAGCAATGCCATGCATTTTCCTCAAGGGAAATGTATCGTTTCATGTGTTTTTGTGTCAGGCAAAACCGTGTCAAAGGTCAATTTGACCCAAAGCGGCTAACACCGAAAACAATTTGCCTGTTTGCCAAAGTGTAACATTAGGCGAATGTTGGCGACTCGGCTTCGTTTGTGAATACTTTGCCCACCCCTGGCCTGGACCACGGTCTTCTCCTCAAGCTGGTAAAGCATGCTGGCACACAGCTGGTCCACACATGCATATGGGCGCCTGCAGAGGGCAGACGGCTCGCGGGCCCCCCAGGCTCGGACTCGGGCCTGCTGGGGCCGGGGACGGAGCAGAGGGGGAAGCGGATTGCTGGATGCTGCAGCTTCCGAAAGGGTGAGGGCATGGGAGGGGGGCTGAGAAGGAGAAAAGGGGGCATGGTGAAGGGGCCCACGCCCTTTCCCGAGGCGAAGTTGCTTTCCCAGCTTGTTAGGAGCTGGACTGACGTCACAGCAGAAAGGGCCCTGTGCTGTGTGGAAGGGGCGGGGCCTAGCACAGGGGCCCGCTCGCCATTTGTTTGCCTGGCGACCGTTAAGTCCGCCTCTGCTTCCTTCTAAAGAGCGCAGAAGGTGGGAGTGCCCAGGTAATGAGGGGGGACGGGGCACCACTTCTGCTCATCGTGCGTCTGCACCAATTTCCCCTTCTCGATGGGAGAGACAAGTTGGAAGTTTCCAGAAGCTCCCGGTAGCAAAGCCCGACCTTGGCTCGAAACTCATTTTAGGGGGACTTTCCCCATAATATGGAGCCTTCCATCGCTGGTCCTCATATAGTGTCCTCGTGCGGACTAATGAGAACCCCACCTGCCCGTCCATTGCCCGCCCATTGTCCCCATTCGTACCCTTTGGAACAGGTGCTTTAACGTGGCGGGGCGTCTCTGCCACTTATGAAGGCACTTTTTGTGTGAAAGTTTCTAATGGGTAATTACAGTCACGCAGAGGCGGGGCCAACCTTACACCTGCTTTACAAACCTTTTTACAGAGATCCACTTGTGTGTGAGGGGCGTGGGGGGGTACCATGTTCAGTGTTCAATACCCGCTGACCAGATAAAGGACTCCCATTACATCCACTGCCCTCTGGGGTCAAAGTGGGGGCAAACTAAAGGGTACGGCGTTCCCTTACCTCTCAGGGCAACCCGTCGTCACTCCCTTACTTTATGCGACCCACAATACCGTTCCAGGATGGCAACTTTAAAATAAATACTTTTTTTAAAAATGTCATCCCCTTTGGGGACTTGAACTTGAGCCCTGCTGATATCAAGGTAGTGCACCATTGCACTGCGCTATCTCGCAAGGATGAAAGAGTGTATATTTTTTTAAATATGCTGCTTGGGCTACAAGACCCATTTCCAAGCAGCCAAGCACCCAGCATGGTGGCGATCTGTGGATGGATGGCTGCTGGCCCAGCTCTGCTCAGCCCAGAGCCGGCGGGCCTATGACCATATGACCATGGTCAGCATTGTACAATAACGACTTGAGGCATTGTCTTGTGGTTATCAATGAAAGGCCATGGTTCTTATTGCACCAAGTATAATCATAAACTGTATTTGAGTACATTTATTTAACCAAAAACACACAATGATGAAGAGTGTTATATTTTGGCCACCGGGACCAGGGGGCGCCTACCTGGCCCGTGCTGCCAACTTCTTCCCATGACTTTGTGGGCCCTGTTCGTTGCCCTGTTATTCACCTTCGTCTCCCTTTATCTTCTTTCTGGGCGGGTGCGATCAGGAAAAGAAAGAAGTCTCCTGCGTTTGCGGGATGACTGTTGGTGCTCCGTTCAGAGAACCAAGAAGAACTGGATTCCTACTCCCAGCTCCCTGCTTTTATTGCCCTTCCATGCCCTGAGGGCTATGCCTGCTTCTGTGGGCTCCCTGCCCTTCTGGCCGGCTGGCGCTGACGGCCATTCGCGCCTTGGTGGGGCCTCCTTTCTCTGCCTTTCTTCTGTCTCCCTAACTCTTCCTGTCCTTGGGCTTCTCCCTGTTTCTGTTGCCACGCTGCCGTGTACTAAGTGTTAGGTGTTGTATGCGGCAGGAGGAAAGGTGCCACGCTTCCTCCCATCGCTTGCTTGGGTGGGTTGCATTGCCCTGGGCCCCCAGATTATTCCCATGCCTGTCAGATCCATTGGTACCCTATTCTGCGGCACTTGCCATAATCTGTGGAGCCCAGAGCAGGCTGAACTATGACCCTAGTTAGTATTGCACAATGGCGACTTGAGGCATTGCCATGTGGTTGGCAATAAAAGGCTGTGGTTTTTATTGCAAAAAGTATAATCATAAAACATATTTTAGTATATTTATTTATCCAAAAATACACAATGATAAACAATGTTGTCTTTTCGGCACCGGGACCAGGGGGGTGCTTATCTGGCCCGTGCTGCCACACCTGCATGGGTTCTCGGCCATCCAGGTTGCCCCAAAAGTGACGGTACTACCTGCATCCTCTTGTGGCTAAATTATTAATAACCTCGCGTGGACCCTGTCCATTCCATTAACCGACAGGTAAACCCCACCTTTGTGAAACAGCTCCGGGTCTGCGAGCGAAATCGCAGTTGCGTCGGATGAAGTGAATTCCTCTGCTGTTGCAGAATTATTCTACCCCCCCCCTCATTAAGTTTTTTTCTGGCTATGTCTATTGCCTTGGAGGAATTTGCCCCCTGCCATTTTTTTCTGGGTAACATGGCTGAATAGACCATGTCGGTCTCTCCCTAGTTGTGCACTATTCCTGCCAGGGATGTGAATGTCTGCCGGCATCTGTTTTCTGCCTTGTTCTACCAAATCGGTGCCTCCCAGATGTATAATTAATAATTCTGGTGGGTCTCTGAAGGCTACCAGGTCTGCCAGTCTGTCATGTATCTCAGCCCATTTCATGCCCCTGTACCCCCACCATGATGTGATGGTGTTTCGGACCATCTCCCTGTCCTGAACCTATGATCCAAGCCGATTTGAGGGGGCGTCTTGCTCTGTCGAAGAAAATCATGGTTATATTAGTTCTGGCCTTACATATCTTTTACAACAATCAGACCTCCAGCCCTCGATTGGTTTCAATTTTTCAGCCCCAAGACCCCCTTGCCATGCTGATGAAACGTTATCTGGATAAATGAAACATCACCACCCGGATAAATGCAACATCACTCTGATAAATCAAACATCGTCATATGGATAAATTCAACATCATCACTCCGATAAATCAGAAAACATCACCCTGATAAATGCAACATCTTCACTCTGAAAAATCAAACATCATCACCCTGAAAAATGCAACACCATCACTCTGATAAATCAAAAATCATCATCTGGATAAATTCAACATCATCACTCCGATAAATCAAAAAACATCACCCTGATAAATGCAACATCTTCACTCTGAAAAATCAAACATCATCACCCTGAAAAATGCAACACCATCACTCTGATAAATCAAAAATCATCATCTGGATAAATTCAACATAATCACTCCAATAAATCAAAAAACATCACCCTGATAAATGCAACATCATCACTCTGCTAAATCAAACATCATCACCCTGAAAAATGCAACATCATCACTCTGATAAATCAAACATCATCATCTGGATAAATTCAACATCATCACTCTAATAAATCAAAAAACATCACCCTGATAAATGCAACATCATCACTGATAAATCAAACATCATCACCCTGAAAAATGCAACATCATCACTCTGATAAATCAAAAATAATCACCCTGATAAATGCAACATCATCACTCTGATAAGTCAAATATCATCACCATGAAAAATGCAACATCATCACTCTGATCAAT
Source organism: Ambystoma mexicanum (assembly GCF_040938575.1). Taxonomy (NCBI): domain Eukaryota; kingdom Metazoa; phylum Chordata; class Amphibia; order Caudata; family Ambystomatidae; genus Ambystoma; species Ambystoma mexicanum. The sequence goes on from NC_090931.1 coordinate 20,120,721, forward strand.
CAAAAATCATCACCCTGGTAAATGCAACATCATCACTCTGATAAGTCAAATATCATCACCATGAAAAATGCAACATCATCACTCTGATCAATCAAAAATCATCACCCTGGTAAATGCAACATCATCATCCTGACTGAACAGAAGGGCATTCTCTGCTTTAGTCTTGAGACGCATCTTTCTGTGTGCTAGGGGCAGCCTCCCTTTTCACCCCCAGGGCAGGTTTCTCCCGCCTGATCCACACAGCACATCCAGACGAGCGGTACACCCCTTTTTGGTGCTGCCAATTCGGCGCGGGCCGGTTTGGCGCGACCGCTTTGGCCTGGCGGCCAGTTCGGCATGCCCATTTTGGCGCAGAAGCCTTTCTGGCGCCGCCGATTTGGCGCGAGGGACGTTTGGACTTGGCTGACATTGCAGCCACGTCTAAACTCCCTTCCGCCAAATTTAAAAGCATCATTCTTTTCAAATACATCACGTTGACAGCTACTGTGACTGTCAACGTGTTGCATTTGAAAATAATTGTGCAGAACCAATACCCTCCCCCCCACACACCCCACACCCCCCCTCTGCAAGGGCTGCAGAACCCTCTCGTAGAAGCATTTACAAAATAAAAACGGCATCACAGATGCTGCATTGGTCATGATTAGCAACATGTGAAAAAACCTGCGCACAAATCCAGTCACCCCGCCTGTGGCAGCCACCATGTTCTTCTTCACCTGGTGCCCTTATGGAATATGTAAGTCCCTAGGGCCGCCCAGGTCGCAATAACTTAAACGATTGTCCTTAGGAGCCATCACAGGCTCATCTGCCACTGACACAGAGTAGGAATGTGTGCCCTGGACGTAGGAAGCTTAAAAGAAGAAGGGGAACAAAGCAGGGCCTGAGCTAGGAGTATGCAAGCTGCAAGACATGGCCTATAGCGCTTATGACATCCATGCAGGCGCCTCTTGGCGCTGGAGAGCTTTGGGTGCATAACTCCGGAGTCCTGGCGAAACAAGATGTGTATAATGGATGAAAGAATAAAGAATAGTTCTATTTTATAGAAGAGGTAGGGGGGGGGCACGAAAGGAAACTGATCATTTCGAAACACACCTCCCTCGCTTCTTGCACCTATTAATTTGATTCCTTGATTCCTTGATTTGATTCCTTGATTCCTTGATTTGATTCCTTGATTCCTATGCATTTGTCGAGGACATATGCCGGTTTTGCTGCTTAGGGGGAACACGCCGAGTGATGCCGGACTGCTGCATGACTCTAAAAACACACGAACTGCACATGTGGGCATTCTGTGTATTTCAACAGTTTCTTGTTCACAATGCGGCCAATACCCGTGGCCAGTACCCGCGCCAAAACATCCTGGCGCCAGAACATCCCAGCGGCGAACTGGTCGCGCCGAAATGGGCGCGCCAAAACGGGCTCTGCGGCAAATCGGCTGCGCCAAATCGGCCGGCGCCGGAACGGCGGCGCCAAATCGTCGTGCTCCGCCAGACGAGGCCCAGAGCCCAGAGCCCAGAGCCCACACTCCGCCCCTGACTCGCAGGTGAGTTCACGTATCTCTAGCGCAATGCAAAGGACGTCCAGCATCAACTGCGCTTCCTAGAAAGCCCCAGGGGGGCCTTTACAAACACTTCTAACTCAAAGCTGCTCAGAGTCCCCCCTCCGCCCCTCCTTGTCAGGATTGTCACAGGGGCGACGACGCTCAACCTTTGCAAACAAGCCGAGGGGACATCCATGCATTCAATCTGTGCAAGCCCTACCCTCGCCACTGCCTCCCATGAGCTGCTATTGGGCCAGCTCTCCCTGAGGCATGTTCGCTGTCTGCCCACTGGCGAAATACACGTAAATGCGTTATTGCACACGTGTTCAACAGCACCGGCCACTTACATCCGGCCCTCTTTCAGAAGCAAGACCAGCACATCTGCCTTTAACTGACACCAGCGCCCTTGCAGCACCTTAAGCAATCCTTCTCCCCACCTTGCACGTGGGCAGCCGGATGTAAAGTCCGTCCTTTGATGCTGGGGTCCAAAAGGGTCGCTGCTCCACCCAGTATCTGAGAGTCGCTGGTCCATGCGTTCTCCCAATATTTCCCTACGCGGCACCAGGCCTCACCCATCCTGTGCGGACAGTTGACTATACAGATTGGGTAGTTTAAGTCACCTAGAGACAGGGCTTTAAGAGGGCTGGGGCTAGCCGGAGCAGAGGCCCGGCAGGCTCCAAGAATCACAGAACAGTTGCGGCTCCCACGCTCGTACACTTAGCTACCCGAGTCTGCCACTGTGCCCGGGCGCCCTGTGAATCTTGGCTGGTGACCTGTGTGGGGGGAGCGGGGGGGGGGGGGGGGTGCAATCTGTTTATGAGCTGAAGAGTCGTGGCTGGAGCAGGGCAGCCTGGGCCCGAGCGTTGACGCTCTGCACAGGAGTATACATGTCCCGTGTGCTGCAGAATGTCCCCGTTGGCGTGAATGCTGTGAGCAGGGTGCATTAAGGGTGCATTGGGAACCCAGAAGGTTTGCGTTCTTCACAGTCACATCCCACGGCTCTGCAGGCATTCTTATGTTGCCAAAAAGTACTTCAGTGTTATGCCAAGCAGCCAGCTTCGCGCACTCTGGGCTGGCAGAAGGCATGGGCAGCGTCTGTAGACCAACTGATAGTGTGTTTTGTAAAGGGGCTGCGAGCACGAGGATATTTTTTGGTAAATGTCGCGTTTTCCTCACATCAAATATGAAGCGTGCCTTTGTCATGCAATGACAAACAAACACGTTATCTTTTCAAAAATAATATTTTGCTGTGAGTCTTTAAGTCTTCAAAGTACATTGACTCATTGTGACTTGCATTCTGGTGTTTGTAGTTTCCCATTCCAGAGGGCAGACACAATGCTACACGTGTGCACATATTTCTATAAGGGATTCATATTTGTGTGAGTCCTTTATCATGAGTTGGAAACTTTTCAAGTCCTCTCTATAAAACGGAACTTTGGTGAAAGCCAACATGGGAGTGAGGAGAGGAAAGGGGGCGGGGGGGGGGGGGGGTGGAGGGAATGAGTCACGATGATGTGGGATTAGAGCTGGCAGGCCCGGAGAGTGTGTTTTCCCTGCTGCCCAGCCCTGTGCTGACTTTTTTAGCATGTCAAACCTGTGACGTTGCTCGCACCACTCCCTCCTGACTGGTAAACAGGCTCTACTGTGATCGCACTATAAGGCAATCCTGCCCTAGAGGCACTCTGCCCGCTCTGCCCTGGCCCCACCCCTGCCCGGATGTCCATAGAACCTGCATGGTTAGGGATGTAGCTCACATTATCTTTTAAAAATAATAAAAGCCTTGGTTAAAGTTTCATTTGACAGTCAACGTAATCCTCACCTGTCCCTTCAGAATGAAGGCATGTTCCTAGTTTGGACGACACAGCCAGATATACACCATCACAATGAAATCAATCATAACACGTCTGCACAACAAGAACAGACAACTTTACTACACTAAGCAAGGCATCGTCCGATTGTATTACTCTACACTGTAAATCAGATTGTGTTTTCTACCCACAATTGTAAAAATACCCGTAAGAAACGATAGGTGTAACAATTACAGCTGGGAAGGTAAGTGTGTGTTCATGTGCCCGAGTTACAGACTGGTCTCCACTTCTGGCTTCGCCATTTAACCAAAATGTGTGCTCCTGGGCAAATCATTGTATCTCTCTGTGCCTTATCGGACAAAATAAGTCCATAGAAGTGACTTAGTTCAGCTTCTCCAAAAAGCCTCACCCTGATGTTGCTTCAGATGTAAGAAAGAACACTACCGGTGACCATCCATATCTGGACGTCACAAAGGTGTTCTCTCTTGCATAACTTCCAGCAGCTTCCCGTGATGCCCTCGCGTTGCAGACTCGTTCTGTGACATTATTTTCTGTCATGCCACTGATGTTTTCCGACGTGTGCAAATGAGGTTGACCTGCACATGTTTTGCCGTCCCAGGTCTACCAAATCTTAGGTCCGGCCTTCAGCACATTGGTGCTATTTGTCCCCCTCCCCCTTCTTCATAGGGGATTTCTTTACATAATGATTTGGGTTACTTAAATACTGAGTGAGGAAGTGATTTATTTGCAAACCGAACCAGAGAGGGGTTTACTCACAAGCTGCAGAATAGATATGAATGTAATCACATTTGACGATGCTGAGTGACCCCCAAAATTCATATTTGCAGGGTCTCATGATGTATGGTTGGGACAGGCTGACCTTGTCTATGCTACTTGCCCCTTGCCCCCATAGACCACACCCAGCACTTAGGCAGCACCCCTTGTTTGAGAGACCCTTGATTTCCCGTAGCACTTACAGCACTGCCCTCTGGCAGGAATTCCAGCCTGGACCAAGGAGCAGGCTTAGGTGTACTTTCCCTGACTCCATGCAAAAGGTTCTGGCAACAGGTTCTGGCTGCCTCTACTTTCCCTGACTCCGTGCAACAGGTTCTGGCTGCCTCTACTTTCCCTGACTCCGTGCAAAAGGTTCTGGCTGCCTCTAATTTCCCTGACTCCATGCAAAAGGTTCTGGCTGCCTCTAATTTCCCTGACTCTGTGGAAAAGGTTCTGGCTGCCTCTACTTTTCCTGACTCCGTGCAAAAGGTTCTGGCTGCCTCTACTTTCCCTGACTCCGTGCAACAGGTTCTGGCTGCCTCTACTTTCCCTGACTCCGTGCAAAAGGTTCTGGCTGCCTCTACTTTCCCTGACTCCATGCAAAAGGTTCTGGCTGCCTCTACTTTTCCTGACTCCATGCAAAAGGTTCTGGCTGCCTCTACTTTCCCTGACTCCGTGCAACAGGTTCTGGCTGCCTCTACTTTCCCTGACTCCATGCAAAAGGTTCTGGCTGCCTCTACTTTTCCTGACTCCATGCAAAAGGTTCTGGCTGCCTCTACTTTCCCTGACTCCGTGCAACAGGTTCTGGCTGCCTCTACTTTCCCTGACTCCATGCAAAAGGTCCTGGCAGCCTCTTCTCTTTGTCACCCCAGAACCATCACATTTCTCCTAATTGCCGGCCATGCTGTGGCCCCAGAGGGCCCCTAGTCTCCACGGACCCTCGCTAGGCTGCCTCCATTCCCTGCCTAGCTTCATTACCGGGTTCTCAAGGACTGGTGCTTCAGCGGGGCAAACACTTTACATCCAGAACCTGATCTATAGGGTAAACTGGATCCACACAATGGCCAGGCCCTTCCAGGGCGAGGACTCCTTACGCGCCAACACTCCGCGCCCAGTCTAACGACACAGGATATATGTGATGTTCCGTTATAAAGCTTTTATACTGCACCAAACACCATCAAAGTATGAGAAATGGCAGCTGGTGCGATACCCACTGTGCATAAAGAAATTATGGTGAAAGGAGGACAAATCCCAGATTCAGAGTTTACATAAAATAGGCAACGCCACCTCCACTTCAGCACTTCCTCAAGGCCCCAGTGCAAGCACTTCAGCGCTTCCTCAAGGCCCCAGTGCAACACTTCAACGCTTCCTCAAGGTCCCAGTGCAACACTTCAGCGCTTCCTCAAGACCCCAGTGCAAGCACTTCAGCGCTTCCTCAAGGCCCCAGTGCAACACTTCAACGCTTCCTCAAGGTCCCAGTGCAACACTTCAGCGCTTCCTCAAGGCCCCAGTGCAACACTTCAGCGCTTCCTCAAGGTCCCATTGCAACACTTCAGCACTTCCTTAAGGTCCCACTGCAAGCACTTCAGCGCTTCCTCAAGGCCCCAGTGCAAGCACTTCAGTGCTTCCTCAAGGTCCCAGTGCAACACTTCAGCGCTTCCTCAAGGCCCCAGTGCAAGCACTTCAGCGCTTCCTCAAGACCTCAGTGCAAACACTTCAGTGCTTCCTCAAGGCCCCAGTGCAACACTTCAGCGCTTCCTCAAGGCCCCAGTGCAACACTTCAGTGCTTCCTCAAGGTCCCACTGCAAGCTCTTCAGTGCTTCCTCAAGGCCCCAGTGCAAGCACTTCAGCGCTTCCTCAAGGCCCCAGTGCAACACTTCAGCGCTTCCTCAAGGTCCCAGTGCAACACTTCAGCGCTTCCTCAAGACCCCAGTGCAACACTTCAGTGCTTCCTCAAGGTCCCACTGCAACACTTCAGCGCTTCTTCAAGGTCCCACTGCAAGCACTTCAGCGCTTCCTCAAGGCCCCAGTGCAACACTTCAGCACTTCCTAAAGGTCCCACTGCAACACTTCAGCGCTTCCTCAAGGTCCCAGTGCAGCACTTCAGCGTTTCCTCAAGGCCCTAGTGCAAGCACTTCAGCGCTTCCCCAAGGCCCCAGTGCAAGCACTTCAGTGCTTCCTCAAGGCCCCAGTGCAACACGTCAGTGCTTCCTCAAGGCCCCAGTGCAAGCACTTCAGCTCTTCCTGAAGACCCCAGTGCAAGCAGTTCAGCGCTTCCTCAAGGCTCCAGTGCAACACTTCAGCGCTTCCTCAAAGCCACAGTGCAAGCACTTCACCGCTTCCTCGAAGGCCCCAGTGCAACACTTCAGCACTTCCTCAAGGCCCCAGTGCAACACTTCAGCGCTTCCTCAAGGCCCCAGTGCAACACTTCAGTGCTTCCTCAAGGTCCCAGTGCAGCACTTCAGCGCTTGCTCAAGGTCCCAGTGCAGCACTTCAGTGCTTCCTCAAGGCCCCAGTGCAAGCACTTCAGCGCTTCCTCGAAGGCCCCAGTGAAAGCACTTCAGCGCTTCCTCAAGGCCCCAGTGCAAGCACTTCAGTGCTTCTTCAAGGCCCCAGTGCAACACTTTAGCGCTTCCTCAAGGCCCCAGTGCAAGCACTTCAGCGCTTCCTCAAGACCCCAGTGCAAGCACTTCAGCGCTTCCTCACGGCCCCAGTGCAACACTTCAGCGCTTCCTCAAGGCCCCAGTGCAACACTTCAGCGCTTCCTCAAGGCCCCAGTGCAACACTTCAGCGCTTCCTCAAGGCCCCAGTGAAAGCACTTCAGTGCTTCCTCAAGGCCCCAGTGAAAGCACTTCAGTGCTTCCTCAAGGCCCCAGTGCAGCACTTCAGCGCTTCCTCAAGGCACCAGTGCAACACTTCAGCGCTTCCTCAAGGCCCCAGTGAAAGCACTTCAGTGCTTCCTCAAGGCCCCAGTGCAGCACTTCAGCGCTTCCTCAAGGCCCCAGTGCATTATGGATCATCAAACAGGAGTAACTTGCCATTATCAGGTGTCAGCCACCTGCATCGACCATTCAGCTGATATATGGCATATATCCATGGTACTCATTCAATATCAACCTCAGAAGGATGAAAGGCTGAGTCATTCCGGTCGGCGTTTCAAAGCTGTGAAATGCAGGTTACCCACAGATGTGTCGGCCGTGCACAGCTGTTTCACCAGCTCTGACAATGAGATATAGCATGTCCCAGTGCCAACAGACAGGAGGCACGGGCGCTTCCAGACAGAGCCCAAAGACAGTGCAAGACACGCAGGCCTTATTTCTCTCTGGGTCCTGTGCTTCGAGTGTACTGTATGTAGCACTTGTCAAAGCTTTAACAAGGAGCCTTGACCCCACACACCTAAAACTTTGCTCCTGACCCCCAAAGCCAGTGACATTTCAGATGAAATGACACTGTGCATTTCAGTAGGAAACCCGCACAGCGTCCGCTGCGTGCACGCTTGCTCCGCAAAGTCCCAGCGGAGGGTACAAATATGTTACATAAGCCAGGAAGCATGGAGACAGAAATGCCACGCATGGCAGGGACGCGAGGCCTGGAGCCCCCGTCGCAGCCTGGCTCACGCGAGCCTCGTCTTAATGTCACAGCACTTTAATGTCAAATCCGGGGGAATGTCAGTGCTTCTGATTCACTCGGAGAGAGGGGCCGTGCTCATTCAGTCCCACAGGAGCGTTTAGATTTAGCAGAAAGATCCACCTCTCTCCCAGGAGCAGCAGCAGGGTTGGGGGGGATAACCATACTCCTGGGGGTGCACAGGAATGGTGAGAGTGGGCTTTCCACCCACGGTTTATAATCCCCATCGTGTGTGTGTGTGGGGGGGGGGGAGTGGAGGGGTCGAGGTCAGTATTTCTCTACGGTGTCACTTGATGAGGTTTTTCCCATGGGGCAGATATGACTGGCATAACCTTAGGAAGATCGCCAGCCAGCGATCTTTACAGTGCCAAACATGACCCCGTGGGCATTCCAAAAGCAAATCGGGTGGGGGGCGAGTCGGGGAAGCGGGGGATCTTCTGGAGAAAGCCATGGCATTCTAGCGCATATTGAGAAATTTGAGGAAAAGTCGGTCTTAAATCCTGCACTAGAGGTGAAAGACCCGACCGGTCATTACAGATGCTATACACAAGAGTATATGGTGCAGGGAGGCGTGGAAAATGACGTCGCGTGTATACGTGGCAGTGCCCTCCCTGGCTTCAACCTCTGGGCCTCCAGGTGGGAACCTGCCACCTGGCATCAGCCTTCCGAGGGTCTCGATGCACTCAGACTAATGACCCCCTAGAAAGGGTGATATGCAGCAGGGGGCAACGTGGGCTGTGCTGTGATGGAAGGATTATGGGAAAGTGCCGCGGAATACGGCACCGATAGAGCAGGCACAGGGTAATAATCAGGGGGGGGGGGGCAGGTCCAGGTAAGGCCCCCCCCCCCCCCCGACAAGCAAGGCTGCTTTAGGAAGCCCTTGCAGAAAGAAGGCAGGCAGCCCGACGCCTCCACCCTAGTCAGGTCCCTCCTACCAACACCTAGCACACAGTATGGTCGCAGCAAAAAAAGGGGCGGCAGCAGGTCCAGCGGTAGGAGAGGAAGGATTAGGCAGGGCAAAGGCCAGACCAAGGTGTGAATGGCCGCAGGTGCCCCAGGAAGCAGACATGCCTGCAGGCATGAAAAGACTAGAAGGAGAGGACAGGACTGGAGGGATGACACCAGCTCTGTGTTCTACTCTGAACGCTGCACCATCTGTAGTTCCTACCAGAAGACTTCCTTTCTCTCCCAATCCACCCGCCCGAAAGGAAACGAGAAGACAGGAATAACAGGGCAACGCCCGGGACCCACGAAGTAGTGGCAAGATGTTGGCGGCAAGGGGTGTCCAAAAGATAACAGTTTATCATTGCGTGTTGTTTGGATAAATACATTTACCAAAATGTGTTATGATAGTCCTGTTGCAATAAAAACCACAGCCTTTTATTGCCAATCATAAGACAAGGACTCGGGTCATCATTTACAACACAAAAAAAGGTAACAGGTCCGCCGGCTCTGGGCTCCGCAGTTTATGGATGCACAGCTGAGCTGGAGCTTGGAGAACACTTAATCCTGTATTGATCATTTGTAGCACACGCCAAACCCTTCGCTATCTGGGCCCCGGAGAGCAGGTAATACACATTACAGGGGTCACCACAGGCAACAAGAAAAACATAGGTTGGGCTTATATCATATTAAACATATTTACAGACATATAGTTCCGGCCAGTGCATCATCAGTAACACTTACATGTGGAGTCTTATTATCATGGGTAATTTGCAGATTAGGGGGAGCAGCTGTATTTACAGAAGCCGCTTGTATGGGGAAGATACTGGGACCATTGAGGCACGGAAGGCTCCACATTGGAGGTGAGGAGCCAGGCTTTAAGCTTTGGATGGAATGAGGTGTGGGACGGGTCAGATCTAATGTCTAGCGGTAGGATGTTCCAACCTTTGGCTGCCACAACTGGGAAGCTCTGTCCCCCAGCCCTGGTTCTTTTGAATTTCTGGACAGAGAGAATGAAGGCTGGGGCGGAGCGTGTGGTGGTTTGGGTTGGAGTTAGCAGGTTGGTAAGATATTTAGGAGCTGTGTTAATGAGGCATTTGCGGGTGGTTGCCACTGTTTTGAATTTCTTGTGGTCCTGAAGGTAGCCAGCGCACTTTGCGTCTGATTTCAGAGATGTGCTCTCTTCTTGGTATGTTTAGTGCTGCCCGTAGGGCGTTGTTTTGCCTGACCTGTAGTTTTGTAATGCTGGTAGTCGCAGTACCAGTAAGGAGGATATTACAATAATCGAGTTTCGACAGAATGAGGGCTCTAGCTAAGGTTAGGCAGATGTCTGCTGATAAGTAGGGTCTGCAAGCAGTGGTGAGGCTGGCAGTGTAGGCTGCTGATGAGATGATGGAGTTAACTTGTCTGGAGAAGGTTAAGGAGGAGTCCAAGTACACGCCCAGCGTTTTAACTTCTTTAGAGACGGTAATGATATTTCCATCTTGCGGGCGTTTATTGACCCTGTCTACTGCGGCACGGCGAATGTCCACGTTATAAGCAGAAGATAGGAACCGAAACATAGCGCACAAGTGCCGGGACTCTGCGTGGAGATGTGTCTACTAGAGAATAACTGCTGCGGAGTAAGTTCATGCATACATGTTGCGCTTGGAATGAAGAATTGGAAAGCTGCTTAGCAGGAATAAGGATGTGTTCGTGCGTTTTATATAGTGCCACTCTTGTGTTCAGTTCCAAACACTTCGAGGCACTCATGCGAAAATCACAGAACCAAAGCAGTGTTTAAACATTCACAGCGAGTCTGCGATGGGCCCCAGAGCCTCCACGCGCCCACGCACACCTCACTGGCCTGCCTGGGTTAGAGTGAAGAGGCGCGCTGGTGGGGGCTGTGGCGGGGGGGCTGGGTGCAGGCCTTTTGCAAGGTGCAATCCCCTTTGGTTTGCCAGGCAGCTCCTGGGGTGCCTGCATTCTGCGGGGATTGTTATCCTCTAAGCAGGGCGGAGGGGAGGGGATGTGGGGGCGCACCTCTGCTCCTTTCCAAAGGCCCGTTAGGGGCTCTCTTTCACTTATAGGGGGGTGTTCCGGGTTACCTACCCCAGAGCAGGTGCACGCGGGGCACTGAACGGCAGCTTTTCAGAACGGGCGCGACTGCCCTAGCGGTCATTATGCGAGATTACAGCCCGCCACACATTGCCCCCCTGAGCTATCGTCCCTGCTTCTCCCATCATCTGCCCGCCCTGTATCATTTTTTGAGAAAATAAATAGCCAAGCACCATGTCCCAACAGCACGATCCTGCCCTTTTGGCTAGAATCGTGTTCGAAGGGATCCCCAACTCACCCCGGGCGCCTGTTTCTGTAAAGGGGACCCTATTTTGCCACACTTTAAAGGACTTCAAAGTGCAGCACTGGATTTTTTTTTTGTAAAAAAAGTCTTGGATGTGCAGTTATCTGGCACACGAAGGCCCCCAGTTTTGGAGCTGCCAGGGGAAGGCCCCCAGTTGTGGAACTAGCAGATGAAGGCCACCAGTTTTGGAGCTGGCAGGGGAAGGCCCCCAGTTGTGGAACTGGCAGATGAAGGCCCCCAGTTGTGAAGCTGGCAGAGGAGGGGCCCCAGTTGTGGAGCTGGCAGATGAGGGCTCCCAGTTGTGGAGCTGGCAGAGAAGGGCTCCTAGTTGTGGAGCTGGCAGAGGAGGGCCCCCAGTTGTGGAGCTGGCAGATGAGGGCTCCCAGTTGTGGAGCTGGCAGAGAAGGGCATAGAGTTGTGGAGCTGGCAGGCGAGGGCTCCCAGTTGTGGAGCCGGCAGGCGAGGGCCCCCAGACCCAGTTGTGGGTGACCTGGAAAATCTCCACGCTTCCTTTTCTACAGGGAACGTCTGCCCACCTCTGCCAGGCAGAGAGATGCCAGCCCGCTGGCAATGAGTTCGGAGGGTCACCCTCAGCCAATGTCAGCTTTTTTGTAGCAATCAGCTCTTTCAGTTCCAGGACGTGTTGTCGTTGTGATTATTCCATTGCAAGCCCAGCTGGGGGCTATAAAGGACACAGAACTGCCTGAAGGTGACCCCTCCCCCATGGCCTGGGCCCAGTGGAGAGGTGCACTGTTCTAGTCTTGAATGTACAGTGTTGCCCCCCCCCGCCCCAGCACTCCCCTATCTTAAACCTGCTCCGACCAGGGCTCGACACTAAAACAGCCCCCCCCCTTTCCCGGGCCATTATTATTGTTATTATTCTGAATAATAATAACAGCAGCAGCAGCAGCACTGCTAATAATAACAATAACCCTCATATTATTATTGTTGTAAATATTATTATTAATAATAATGATGTGTTATATATAAAGCGCTCTAAATAGAGCATATCTGCAGCATGCCATATCACCCAGCCGGAGGTGGTACTCATTTATCGGCCTCAGAAGGCGGAATGTCTGAGTTGGACTTCTCGGGTCTCTGCAGATTACACACAGATCGCAGCAGCGAGTGCTCAGCCGGCTGAGCTACCTTAGTTATTACTGTTTGTTTTATCATTACCCTGGCCCTGCAGCAAGCACAGCAGCTGCACGCTGCCCTCTCTACACACGTGTGCGATGGGTGCGCCAGGGCATTGCTTTCATCCCCAAACACGTCCGCTATGAGTTCCTTGCCAACCCTTCGCCATGTTCATGGAAGCGAGTGAAGCACCCCGAGTCTTCAGGTACAGGGGTGCTCCCTCCCCTCCCCCCCGCTATACTGCATGCCTTGTAAAGAGGGGGTGGGGCTTGTGCCTCAGTCTTGGAGGCAGGTCTATGTCCACATGGGGTCTGGTTGAGAGGCACGTGCCCACGGTGGGTCCCGCATGGGTGGGGGCGGGAGTGGAGCCCCTGCCTCGGCACTGCCAGGCTGAGCACCTCAGCTCAGCATCCTGGGCCTAGCCAGAGGGCATTACCGGGATGTATGCGCCCCAGAAGACCGAGCTAAAGTGCCCAGCACAGCAAGGGTGTTTAGCGAAGTTTATGTGGCCATAATTCCCGATACGCCCGGGGGGGAGGGGGCTATGAGATATTACATTCCCGTGCAAACTGCTACGTGCTTACCGGCAACTCAGCCAGTTCCCCTCAACCTCCACAGATTACACCCCCTCTTTAAAAAAAAAGAAAACATTATAATTGTCATAATTATAATTTTTGTATAAGTGTACTTTTATAACGCGCTTAATACCAGAGATTGGTTTCGAAGCGCGGGATCGTAATTAGAACCTGTGTTGTAACTTGTAACGCAAAACGCATTGCCCCTGAGTTAATAGACTTTTGAGTCAGAAATGTTCTTGTTAAAAAAAAAAAACGTTTTTTAAATAAAAAAAGGGAGTGGAAGCAAATTGCCTGTGGTGCTTGCAGACAGGGGAGTTGCTAGGTCTGGAAAAGACCCGGGGCTATGCTGATGTCGGCACTGTCGGGACTGGGGGCTAGCTAGCCTTTTGGCTGTAGCTCCTGAGATTCTATCCGGGGCTACAACCAAAAGATCAGGGGCTATAGCCCCCTTAGCCCCCCCCTAGCAACGCCCCTGCTTGCAGGGAACTGGCTGAGCTGCCAGTAAGTACGAAGCAACTTGCTGAGGTGGTCTACCACAGAAATACAGCGATGGCACGAGTGAAGGCCGGGCCACATCTGCCATAACATGGGTCAAGTGTGCTATGAGTCATTGGTTACAAACACCCCCCTTACACTGTCTCTGTACTTTGGGAATACTGCTGTGACTTCAGGGTGATGAGAGGTCCTTTTTTTCAGGTCGATTAGAGCAGGGATGTCCATTTTGATTAGACATGACTTACAATAAAACATTGACAGATGGTGAAAACATTCCCATGAAGGCTGCCTGTAGATAGCAAAAACATGAGAGCCAAGTGGTGAGCCAATTTATGAAACACGAGAGCATGTGGTGAGCCAATTTATAAAACACTGGACCAAGTGGTGAGCACATTTATAAAACATGAGAGCAAGTGGTGAGCCAATTTATAAAACACGAGAGCAAGTGGTGAGCCAATTTATGAAACATGCGAGCATGTGGTCAGCCAATTTATGAAACATGAGAGCAAGTGGTGAGCCAATTTATAAAACACGAGAGCAAGTGGTGAGCCAATTTATAAAACGTGAGCGCAAGTGGTCAGCCAATTTATGAAACATGAGAGCAAGTGGTGAGCCAATTTATGAAACACGAGAGCAAGTGGTGAGCCAATTTATAAAACATGAGAGCAAGTGGTGAGCCAATTTATGAAACACGAGAGCAAGTGTTGAGCCAATTTATGAAACATGAGAGCAAGTGGTGAGCCAATTTATAAAACATGAGAGCAAGTGATGAGCCAATTTATGAAACACGAGAGCAAGTCATGAGCCAATTTATGAAACACGAGAGCAAGTGGTGAGCCAATTTATAAAACACGAGAGCAAGTGATGAGCCAATTTATAAGACACAAGAGCAAGTGGTGAGCCAATTTATGAAACACGAGAGCAAGTGGTGAGCCAATTTATGAAACACGAGAGCAAGTGGTGAGCCAATTTATAAAACACGAGAGCAAGTGGTGAGCCAATTTATGAAACACGAGTGCAAGTGGTGAGCCAATTTATAAAACATGAGAGCAAGTGGTGAGCCAATTTATAAAAAACAAGAGCAAGTGGTGAGCCAATTTATGAAACACGAGAGCAAGTGGTGAGCCAATTTATAAAACACGAGACACGAGAGCAAGTGGTGAGCCAATTTATGAAACATGAGAGCAAGTGGTGAGCCAATTTATAAAACATGAGAGCCAAGTGGTGAGCCAATTTATAAAACATGAGAGCAAGTGGTGAGCCAATTTATGAAACATGAGAGCAAGTAGTGAGCCAATTTATGAAACACGAGAGCAAGTGGTCAGCCAATTTATAAAACATGAGAGCAAGTGGTCAGCCAATTTATGAGGGTGTAAAAAGCGACAGTGTATACTCCCCCGCACCGTCACAAATGTAGCAGCTCTAGGGTCCACGGACAGTATGATTGTCTGTGGACATCAGGCAGCATTCACAAAGCCCCGAAGCACAGGGGGGAACAAAAAAAGTACCCTTCAACTAACAAACACATGTGTATAAAATAATGCAAAAAAGGTAGCAGGCGCCCCTCTCTCGAAAGAACATGGCATGATAACCTGTTCTGTGATTTTTACCCACTGTGGGAATCCGCAGCCATTGCTTTTTGCTCACTGTACTTTTCACAAAGGAGGAATACCCATTTGCATATCAGTCTTTGTCCCGCCCACAAGGGCAGTCCAGCACCGAAATGCCAGGCAAACATCATTTGAACAAGAGTACCAACAGCAACCCCATACACGTGTTTCAGCCTTGTTGGGCCTCATCAGTGAGGTGGAGCTGTGCCTTTCTGAGCACAGTGAGCAAGGGATCCACGTCTGGATTCCTCCAGGCAACTTAGGGTGACCAACCCCAAGTTCCTTACAAAAATGCAAAAAGGTAGCAGGCGCCCCTCTCTCGAAAGAACATGGCATGATAACCTGCTCTGTGATTTTTACCCACTGTGGGAATCCGCAGCCATTGCTTTTTGCTCACTGTACTTTTCACAAAGGAGGAATACCCATTTGCATATCAGTCTTTGTCCCGCCCACAAGGGCAGTCCAGCACCGAAATGCCAGGCAAACATCATTTGAACAAGAGTACCAACAGCAACCCCATACACGTGTTTCAGCCTTGTTGGGCCTCATCAGTGAGGTGGAGCTGTGCCTTTCTGAGCACAGTGAGCAAGGGATCCACGTCTGGATTCCTCCAGGCAACTTAGGGTGACCAACCCCAAGTTCCTTACAAAAATGCAAAAAGGTAGCAGGCGCCCCTCTCTCGAAAGAACATGGCATGATAACCTGCTCTGTGGTTTTTACCCACTGTGAGAGTCCGCAGCCATTGCTTTAAGCTCACTGTACTTTTCACAGTTGTGCGGTCCGCAGACAGCTCCTCTGAAGTGACACACCCATTACTTTTCTTCATTGTCAATCTGGCAGACCAGGAGAGAGCACCTGCTGTGCAGACTTGTTTTGTAGACCTTGTTTTGGGCATCATTGGCATCTGTCATGGCTATGCCTCCTCCCCAGCCACCACCACCACCACCACCACATCACCATTTGGAGGGTCTGGAAAGAGGAACTGGCTCAAGGATGAAGAAGAGGATGAGGAGGAAGATGAGGTAGAGGAAGTGCCTCTCCCGTTGCCTGTAGTGAGTCCTGGGTGTGGTGGTTTTTCACCACCGTTGGAGATGCCCCAAATGCTTGGGCAGCCACGGTTCGATGCACTTGTTGCGGGATCGTACTGAGTCATGGAAAACAGGGGCCGTACTGCTATGGAACCACCTCCATGCATTGCCAAAGCAGACCCAACCACTTTTCAGGGAGAAACAAGCTGTCGGCCGCTGCATCATCTTCCTCAATCGCTCCCGGCTCCACAAAGGATACTCTTTTGCGGCAGAGGATCCCAACGACTGTCTCGCAGGCTCTAAGGAATGCTGTTGACCCGTACCTTTCAAGGGTCACAGTCCTATATTTGTACTGCGAAGCATCAATTGGTAGGGGGAGTAATTTCATAGTGCTTTCGAGGCCACAGTCAAGGAGCACGAAAACACTGCCCCCACCTTAGATTTAAGGCCGCCCAACAGCTTCCTCTGTCCATCTGCCCCTCCGTCTCTGTGGTTGGTGCCCCTTCCCTCCCTCACCTTACCGTCCCTCTCCTGGAACATTTTTATTTTTCATTTTTATTCAATGCAACTTCTAAGAAATACTTGAACCCATATTGTATGTATTTACAGAAAATGGTTCAATGCATTTTTTAAGTTTTCCAGAAAAATCTGATTGCCCACATCAGTTAAATGCACTCCATCTCTTCGAAAAATGTTGACAGTATCAAATGTAATGTTTTCATTATGAAAGTTGTCCTGCCAACGTCTCGTGAAAAAGCACACACAGCTTCATTTACACTGCTCCTTGCTTTTTCCATTTGCGGACAAAAGAAATTCGAACGCATCCACGTTTGTCTCTGAGCAATCCGAGAAAACATAATTTCCGAATTTGGAAACATCTCCGTCAACTTTCCAAACGTATCCTTGCAATGTAATTCCAGTAGCCACCCCCAAATTGCTTCCTGCACAATGAACAACAATGATGTCTGGATGTTTTGTGAACCATATTCTTACAAAACGGGAGTAAGACAGACCCCTTTATTCCTCGCACTCCATACCATGAAACTTCAAATACATGGAATCCAATATTCCACAGTGCTCAGAATAGACCTTCAGCCAATGGATCCAAGAGTCCCCCAAAACCCATACACTCTGCCCCCTCAAAGACAAAGCCATAGACATCTTCAGTGCTCTCACCAAACAAAACTCCTGATTCCCTCTCTTCCTATTATACTCCTTCAACCCAAATGTACTCACTAAATTGTAGCACAATAAACAGTTAGAATACGCCAACAGGTATCTAACTACTTAAAACATACCCTTCATTGCAATACATTTGAAATACACCATCACAATTCTTGTTACTACAAAACGTCTTCTAAAGTCTATTGTAGTTAGAATACGCCAACAGGTATCTAACTACTTTAAACAGCCCCTTAATAACAACACACTTCAAGGAAGCATACTATCACACGTACACTGACATCATTGTAGTAGGGTTTTATTTGAATCCTCTATGGATTTATTTCCCAATGACCCAATGATTATTCAAGTCATTACAACAACAGTGTAGCACACACTCATTTTGCACCAAACATAGTACATAAAATGTACTGTTTATGAAGGTAAAAAAGGAAATGTATATGTAAAATTCCATGCAATTAAAGCTTTTCAACCTTCTTGCTTAACAAATTATCCTGTTTTTTATTCTTCCAGAAAACGAAATACAAATTCCAGCTTTACTACTGTGTACAACTAAGTAACCGTACCAAGTGTAAACAAATACATATTCTGTACCAGTATCCTAGATTGTACTACAATCATAAATACCACATACTTTCTGCTCCCCCTGCAGTAACTATAATTACTATACACATATTACTATAAGGGTTGTGGCCAGTGACCAGAATCGATCTGGCCACTGGCCACAACCACCACAATATAATTAAACCATATAACAAGTACATAACAAAACCTGCCCTGTACCCCCTGCCATTGAAACGATGTCCACGGACACCAAAATTGACTGCGGACTCGGCGGCATCTGCAAACCCTTTATTCATCCATAAACAAGCTCCATTTCATCTTTATTCCACTCCCGAACCCTTTCCACACCCCCTTTCAACAATCAAATAACCCCAAATGTGTTTTCCCAACTGTTCGCTCCTAACACTGTCTGCAGACTATCACAGTGTCTGCGGACAATGCAGCACCTGCACGCCTTTTTTCCACCTATAAAACCAACCCCATATCATCTTTATTCCACTACCCCACCCTTTCCAGGCCCTCTTTCAGCCAGCAAATAACCCAAAATGTATTTTCCAAACTTATTTCCTGCTGCGCTATCTGCGGACACCGGCAAGTGGCCACAGATACAACATGACGGCCGTTTCAAAAAATATGACGCACCTCCCGCTTTTCACCATCCAATCGGCGGGTGCATCCAATGTATGCAGACATCACGTTGCCCTCTGATAGGGCCAGGGGGCTATCTGCGGACTGAATAGGGAAGTGAGTTTGCGGACCGAACCCTGAAGTCACTAAATTGTTTGTACCTACTTTTTGGCCGTAAAAACGACTGGATGGATTTACACCAAATTTACAAAAGCACGCTTTCTGGACCAAGCCGCTTCTCCCAGGCCAAATTTGGTGAAAATCCATCCAGCGGTTTGGGCTGTAGGTGAGAGCTAATTTCTGTTTACATTGCATCTATGTGGAAAACCACACGTATTGGGATTCCTACATCTTCCACCCCATGGAAGAAACCTCAGAATCAATCGAGGGGGCCAATACTTTTTGTGCAAAGTTTGGTGAGGATTCCTCCGGGGGCGCAAAGTTATAAGCCACCCAAAAAGTGGTGTAGAATTGAATATTTGTATAGGTGTGGAATTTAATTGCTAATAACTTTTGACTTACAGGAAAGATTTGCCAGATATTTTGCAAACAAAACATGCTTCCCGGATGCCCTCCTCCCCCTACTGGAAAGATTTGTCAAGAAATAAAAAAGTTATTAAGACAGCCAAAAATCCTAGTTCAAATCTCTGCACAGCACACAGCAAAAACCGCTGGACGGAATTGGACTAAATAAGAAACAACTTGAGCACGAAGTGTTGACTCGATTTCCAGAAGGGATCTGGGGTTATTCTGTGCAGTAGTTTAAAGCATATTTGACTGGTAAGGGGGTGCACCCTTTCCCCAAAATGTTAGCTATATCTCCCATGATGCTTTGCAGAAGAGAGGCTGAGAGGTTTTCAGAAATTAAAAAGCAGCAATTTCCCCGCCAAATTCTGTTGCTAGTAACATTTGACTTGCTGGATGGATTTGGATAATATTTTCAAAACCAAATGTTTGTTGTGCCCCACCCCCCAAACTGGGAATTGTTGGAAGAATACAGTAAAACAATGAAAACGTTATTAAGAAAACAAAACACCACTGTTTTCAGCACTTTCATTTTAACATAGAGGAAAAGTGCAGTTTTTGAACAGTTGTAGCATGAAAACCGCTGGTGAGATTTCGACCAAATAAGAAACAACTTGGGAAAAAACCTTCATGTAATTTCCTGGACTGGTTTTGGTGTAACTCCATCCAGTCATTTTTAAAATATTCACCAGAGAACGGGGTGCACCATTCTCCTTAAAATCTTTTTATCAGACGTGGTGCTTTGCAGCTGAGGGACTGAGAGAGGCTAATCACTTTTGACTTGCTGGTGGATTTAGATGAAAGTTTGTAAACAAAATGTTTGTCAAGGCCCCCCCCAAAATGAAAATGTTGGGAACAATTAATAAACAAATGAAAAAGTAATTTAAAAAAACTATAAAACACAGTTTTCATCCTACTCCCATTCATTTTCCCGTAGAGAAAAATTTCAGTTTTTGAACAGCTGTAGCGCGAAAACCATGGATCAGATTTGGACCAAACTTTGGAATGAACTTTTCACAACATTACAGAATCTAAAAACGTTCTCAACATCTTCCGTTTATGTAGTCACCCCTAGGGGAATACTGATTGTTTTGAATGACAGCGCTTAGATGTCCTTGCCATAGGCGCTATATAAAGAACAATATCAATAGCCATAGCAATCACATGAGGCTAGAGGTGGTGGGAAAGAAGACAACATGTGTAGCTGGGGGTGGATTGGGAAGCCAGTAATGGGTAGAATTGTTTTGGTTTATCAGGGGAAGACCGTGTGAATCTGACAAGATTACAGCGACAACACCACAAGACGCAGTCGAAAAAAAAATGTGCGTCACACGAAGCGATGAGTGAAAGGAGGTAATTGGAGGGAAAAAGCAATTGAGTCGAGTGAGGGAAACTGGAAAAAAGAAGGGGGGCACATGTTGAGTGCATGTAAGGATGTGGAAGACTTTTTTAATTATGAGCAATTTTTCCCATTTATATGCAGGAATCGCGCCTTCTACCGCAGGAATTTCTATTATTGGAAATGATTACTGTGAAATTATCGCAGGAATAAGGAGTTAGAAAAAAAGTTTTAACATCTTCAGTGCATACATCTACTGGGCAGGGAGCAATTGGTGTTTGGTAGCAAATGAATGGTGTGCCAAGGCTAGTGGCAATTGCCAGTGGGCCCAAAATAAATTCATGAGTGATGTCATCAGTGATGCCATCTGTGATGCCATCATTGCAGTCATATGCTGTGCAACAGGTGTCACTAAGTTAAGGTAGACTTACTTCAAATGTGAGTGCTGAATTTCAAGGGTTTTGTTGCATTACATTTGATCACCTTAACTCTCTCTTAACTAAAGTTCTTTCATGGAATTGCCAGGGTTTTGTTATACTACAATTTCTTTGGGGCCACTAGCCCTGGCCTCTGGCCTTGGCCACTGTACTTTTTGCACCAATATGTTTCTTTTGGACCCACTAGCCATGACCAGTGGCACAAAGACCCATTACTCCCTGCCTAGTAGATGTGATCCCTGTCAGTGTAAAATGTCCTTTTTTTCTTCTCTCTCTCTCGATTCCCACAGGACTTTGTAAAGACTGGAGGGGGATGTCTGTACTTCCGCTCTCTATATGGTAGAGGAGAGGCACAGAGGACCCCAGCCAAGATTCTCTATTTGGTAGCAATGGACGAGCAATCAAGGCCTAGCTTCTCAGGAGGTGATGCGGGCTGGTTCTTAAGTACAGTGTAGTCCTCGAACCCCCACAAAGGAATGTCCACACACTGTATTACTGAAAACACAGTGTTTATATAATTAATATTCAAAGGTATGTACACGATCACAATAACGCACTTTGTACTCGGAAGTCAATAATGATAAATATATACAATTCTAAAGTGGTACCACCAATGTTATCGAATCTCATTAAGGTGAATCAACTGTACGGTTAAAATGTCACACAGATCAATAACGAGGAAACCAGCAATAGAGATAGGAAGGAACGCAAGATGGTTGAAACAATAGGCAGAATGCTGACCCCTACCGCTAGGCACAGTTCTGTGTGGAGATCCCCCCACCTGGGCAACCTGTAAATAAAGATATATAGCACAAGCCCAGTCCATGTAATGTTCAATAGTCTTATTTCCTCCTATTAAGGTTTTACCCCCCCAATGTACCTGGTGGAGTCGAGTTCTCCGAAGATGTGTCGACCGATCCTTCTTGAGTGACTCTCTTTAAAGCAGGAGCCACGGGTCGTCCAGAGGCGTCGAGGAACTCGGCGTTCGGTGATGGGGAATCGATGGCCCTTCTTGAGTGCCCTCCCTTTAAGGCAGGAGTCACGGGTCGTCGAACGTCCGACGACAAACAGGTTGAACTACGGCAGTGAAGTGGCAGCTTTGTTCCTAGCGGTGCTGGTCGGTCGACGACAGAGCGTTGGCGTCCTGCAAGGAAGAGGCGTGCGGGGCACCTCGGTGACGATAGTTCTGGACCACAAAGAGATGATGAAGAACTGTGGCCCAGCAAGGGCGTCGAGTCGTCAGCGTCTCTGTGGTCTTTAGGTGGCGGGAAACCCACCGGTGGATGCTCCTCGGCACGTCGACGGTTGGGCCTTCTCCAGCGGGATAAAGCGGGCGACGATACAGACGAGAGTGTCCGATGATCAAAATGAAGTTCTTAGGCAAATGGGAGCACGGCGGCTCCGGTCGGCGACGGCGGTCGTCGACAGTGGCGGACAACAGTCCGAGTGCTTCTCTTTGAGATTGCGCGGCAGTCCCTGTCTTGGGTCGGCAGCCTTTCGAAGGCCTGTCTACCAGGCAGCTTTGGCAAAGATCAGCTGTGCATGATGGTCCCTCGTAGCTCGGGAAGAGGGCGCCTTACCAGGTCTTCTCTGGGTCAGTCCTTGGAGACACAGCAGCTTTCAGATTGTGTAGGAGAGCAACAGCACTTCTCATCCAGCAGGACTTCAAGGTCAAGCTTCAGTTACTCCAGTTACTCGTTGTAGTGGACTTCAGCTTCTGAACACGATTCCTAGCAGTGAGAGGTCCCCAGATATACTGTTGATCTCCCATTCATTCCGCTGGGTCACACTCAAGCATCCAATCACGACTAAGGGCATTCATGCAGGCAGGCAGCCAATCAGGCACACAAGGTATTCAGGCCATTCACTTCTCTCCAGACACTCACAACAAGTTATGTGTATTGGGACAAGTACCGAGCCATTCAACACTCCAAGCTGCATTCATACCGGTTTCAGGCAGGGCTGTCTCAGTCATTGTGTCAACCACCAGATACTAGACATCCACAACACAGAATGCATATTTGTCACAAACTCTATTCACCCGGGTCCCACCCACAGGAGGTACCCACAACATACATCACTGGGAAGGCTCCAGCTAGTCTGGCCGGTCCTTCACAACAACACCATATATGGCATTTCCACCCAACAGCCAGTCAGGGGGAAAGGACAGAGTCAGGGCTTCCCAGGAATTTGGGAAAACAAGGTAATAGGTAATAGAAAGCAAGAGGCCACCGGGGCCATCTTGTTTTCCATCAGGAATCAACTGATCCCAATGGCAGGGCCGGGGTATCCCCAAAATGGAGGATACTCCGCGCACCTGTCAAATTCAGCATGGAGCTGCCACCAGCCCATACCCTGCTCTGTGGGCCACCCACAGGTGCCCAAAAACATACACTAGGGGCACAGGGTTGCACCCCACCCATGGGTGCCATAAGGGTATCCCATGGGTCCGTTCACCAAACCAAAAGAGAAAGAGCTGCACCGCCAGGAGTCCCACATGAACTCCTGCGTGGAAAACACGACAGAACACATGATAAAAAGCAGTAAAGGACAAGGATACGGAGGCCCTGTCCCTCCGATGCATTTCCAGCATCATCGACTTCCCTTATATTCCCCCGATAACGGCAAAGAACTACCCGTGCCTGCGGTATCCCGCCAATAATCTGAAAATGTTTAAAATAAAAAGCTCTTCTATGTCCTCTCAGGCACTCATCAAGTGCCCCCTCCCATTTTTCTACTCCAAATAGCTTTTTATCACTTTCCCCCCGGTATTACATGGTAATCGCTTGCATTGTGCCCCCCAAAAAGTGGCGTGTTTTCTTTTCTGAAAAAGCCCATCTGCTGCAAAGCACCAGGGGTCATATAGCTCTATTTTTGGAAGCAGGGAGCAAATATTTAAAAAACCTGTGAACGGCACAACCCCAAACCTGTCCCGAAAATTAAGACATTGCTTCATGCTCAAGTTGTTTCTTATTTGGTCCAAATCAGCCCAGATGTTTTTGCGCTTTGGCTTTACCAAATTTGTACTTTTTCTGATTGGGAAAATGAATGGGAATAGGCCGAACATAGCGTTGTTTGGCTTTTTAATAACTTTTTTTATTTTGTAATGACTATTTCCCAGAATCTCCAGTTTGAGGGGGCCCTTGACAAATCTTTTGTTTGAAAAATATCAGCCATATCCATCCTGCAAGCCAAAAGTTATTATCAATCACATTTTCAGTTTTTAGTTAAGGTGTCATTAAGTCAACGGATGTGGGAAGTCGACATGCTCCTGTTGATGCCCCATAATACCATGTCCCCCATAATGTCATTGTGACTCCCTTCCCTTGTAATATGTTTGCAACGGGAACGTGCCGAGTTAAACTGGTCATGATTTCCCACATCTGCTGAATTTCAAGGTTTTTGTTGAGTTAAATCAGTCAAATTAACTGCACCTTAACTGAAGATTTTTCTGTGGATTCCAAGGGCTTTGTTATGCCACAGCATTTTTTAATGGGCCACTAGCCATGGCCGTGTACACTGAATACGTTTCCCCAATATCTTTCTTTTGGACCCACTAGGTGGTCACAGTCTTTGGCTGTGGCCACTATACATTGCTTTGAGCCCACTACCCAGACCCTTCAACACTGGCCAGTGAGCAAGGCCTTTGCTCGTGCCAACTGTATATTTTAAAACACTTCCGGGCCCCTAGCCATGGCCTTTGGCCGTGTCCACTGTACATTTTTCCCCAATGTGTTTCTTTCCAACCCACTGGGTGGCCACAGCCTGTGGCCGTCATCACTATACATGACTTATGAGCCCACGAGCACGGCCATTTTAGAACACTACTAGCCCACTAGCCATGGCCCTTGGCTGTGTCCATTGCACATGTTCCCCAAATAAGTTTCTTTTTGCCAAAATTAAGTGGGCACGGCCTTTACCGGGCCACTAGCCATGTCCTTCGGCTGTCCACTAAAAGTGAGAATGGCACAACACTATAGGGCAATTAAGAACAAGGATAGTAATTATCATCTAGCAGTCCATTTTGAAGAAGTTCATGGTAGCAATTCTGAGCTACTTTGATTTTTTGCCTTAGCCCACGTGCCGAAACAGAGAGAAAAAGGCAAAAGAGGACATAGTTTGAGACAAATAGAGTCCAAACTCGTTACTGAGATGAATACGATGAAACCAGCAGGACATACTTCAGATGAGGAGCTTTAGGAACTATTTGGATGATAATATACTGAACTTGTCCCTTTTTTCAAATGGATTAATTGATGGTGAGATGTATTTTAATAAGAACTTTGGTTCATGTTGAGTTTAAGTAGAACTTGCATTTGCACTTTAATAGGATTGCCAGATTATGAAAGTGAAGAGTCTCAGGGATTACATGGTTTGATGAACCGTGAACATGCACTTTATATTCATCGTTTGCCTGTTAAGATCTCATCTCTTATTATTGTGCTTAAAGATGAATGAGATGGGTGATAACTTGAAACCAAACACAACTTTATTCATGTATGATTCATTAATGATGGGGTATGTTGCTAACCCAGATTGGAAGAAAAGTCCAGGAAATGGACAGAATGTTTTTTCTATTGGATTTTAGTCCACTTGGGGGTTATTTACAAAAACAGTTTTAATATTTAGCGTTGGGTGTCACATGGTGATTTGCGCTGTAACATGTGTATGTTATGGCGATCTATTTCCCTTTGGTGAGACACAAAATAACAGTGAATTATGTAGTATTGGATATTAACAATAATATGTATGTAGGCGAACCTACCTATTTTGTTTGCGGTAATGTAGCATTTCCATGGTTGCCCAGGGATTGGCAGGGAACTTGTTATCTAGGAATCCTGTTTCCTGGGGTGTTTATAGCAAGTACTGTAGAGGTTTCGAAGGCTCGTCCACAGCGGGACGAGAATGGCGACACTCCAGCACAGGTTTTAGGAGATTTAGCGAAATCATTCCTTCCATTCTTTGGGCAAATAACGAATTCCGAGGATATCAGGAAACTAGCGAGAGTACTGGAGAGAACCATCAACCGGACCACAGATATACTCTATAATATGACTTTAGAGCAGAAAGAGATCAGATTAGTAGCGCTTCAGAACCGGATGGCATTAGATGTCATTCTGGCTGAACGTGGTGGAGTATGTAAACTAGTGGGGTCTGCTTGCTGTGTTTTCGTACCAGATTCCTCCCCAACTATTTTTAAGGCAATACAGAATCTGCACATTCTTAGTTCAGAAGTGCATGTTCCCGAGGGAAATTGGGATCTTAGCGCTTGGTTCTGGGACTTCTTGCGGTCTTGGGGTTGGAAAGTGCTTTCAGTCTTGCTGATTATTTTGGGAATTCTGCTATTTCTTTGTTGTTGTATCCAATGTCTACCAAGTATATGTTCAATGCTAGGGGGATGTTGCGCTCAGGCGATAGGTACAATAGGACATAAAGTGTATGCCCCGGATAAAACCTCTAAGGAGTATGTACTGAAAGAGATCTTAGTAAAAGATCTAATGGTGATAGATATTTCTGACAGCTATTCAGGGTGTATGGACGATGACACATGGAGTTATTTGCAGGGAGATCAGAAGTAGTTTAGCACTTGGCATAGGCCAAAAGGAGGGTTTGTCAAACTAGAAATTATATCGTGCCTCCTATTGCTATGAATATATGTATATTGGCCTACGCCAAGCTGCTAACAAGCTGCTTATGAACTACATGTGAATAAACTCGCATTGCAAGGTCCTGACCTTAGAAACCATGTAAACTGTCATTTTGGGTCAAGCCGCCATTTTAGGTTTTCTTGCTCTATAAAGTCACCATGTGAGCTAAAATGGTAGCCTATGTTATTCAGAACAGAACTTGATTGTCATGACCTCTGTACAGCTAATGTATAACTTGCCTGCAGGCCACTTGTTAGGGTCATGAGCTGAGACCTTGTCCTTCTGCTGACCTGTGTGCAATGGATTACCTGTATCACCAAAACTGATCTATAATTGAATGAGAACACCTACTTAACAATATTGTATAAATTGCGTCCCGCATTGTAATGTTAGGCCTAGAGCATACATTATTACCATTTCTTCTTGTTAATGTATAAACCTAAGATGAACTAGATTTGACCTGGCAAGGGACCCTAGAGCAGTAACTTATTTATGGAATGGTTAACCTGAAGAAAGGCTGGACAACAGGCTGGAGAAATGTATAAAAGCCTGACTGTTTCAATGAATATTTGCACTCACTGAGCACACCGAACCACGCCGGAGTTCGCTCTGTTGTACTGAGGGTCGATAGCTATCTGAATTTTGTTCTGTTCTTTTGTAACTGGATTCAGTATAAAATAAACTACTTTGTATGTTCCTTTGTAACCTGTGTTTGGTGTGTTTCCTTTTTGGTTACCCTGCCTCATATTATTTCCTTGTTTTCACAGTCGTGAGAACCACGGACAAGCTTACATACATTAGAGATCCAAGAAATACTGAACATTTGAACCAGCTGTGGGTCAAGGTACCTGGTCGCAATCCACACAGCAGGAAAGTGCAGGGACTGTTCACTTAAAAAAAAGGCCTGTGATCCTGAACCCAGCAAAGCAGGACAAATGTCCCTGTCTCCCGAGGACAGCTGACTGGCGCACAATGTCCTGTTCCATCTAGTCACTGACTTTCCAGAAATGGTGGGGAGACCTGCCGAGGTTGACGTCATCACCTTCATCAGAGATCTAGCTAATGTCACGCATATGGGAGCGAACCTGCATGGCATTATGCTCCAAGTGGAACTGTCCAACTTTCAAAGAGAGTAACTGAGGAGATTCCAGTGAAACCTTCCGCCGAGGGACAGATCCAGGAGACAGAGTGAAAGCACTTCATCTTCCGCCGTGGGACATTCGAGGGAGAGGAGACAAGAACTTTGTCTATTATTTTGATTTTGATTTTCCATTTTTTCTATTTCTGCCTCACATTGAACAGGTTCCAGAATGTCCTCAGGACTGAAGCGAATTCGGGGGGTGGACTGGGAATTGACCTATTTTGAATATGCATAATGAATGTGACTTACCAAAGGTGTTAGTCTAATCTTTCTTCATAGTCTAGCAAGGGAACTGTTTTGCACAACCAGAGACAATCGTCACCCACAAGGGGGACACTTACGAAGCGCAAGACACTTTATGTTACAAACTTTCTGAGAGACAATAATGGAGTAAGTGAAAAGAATAGAACTCTCACAGTTGATATGATTGAAATGGGGGCCCAGAACAGTAACCTGGTCCTCCCACAAACAGAGGGGCGCCCCCACTTCCCTGGAAGGAAATGCTGCCACCTTTCACACCGCACGGTCATATGCATATGCATAGTGATTAATATTGTTTTTCTGTCATTAACAATCAGAACTGCATTCTTTATTGGTGCACGAAGTGTTCTAATTTCAGTGCACCCACCAGATAATGTACGCATGGGTCCCACGAAAGCACCCAGACCCTATATAGTTATTCTGGTTCCAAGAAAACCTGGTGGTAAGGTAAGCAAACTAAAATTGAATGTAATTAGTAGTGATTCATACATAATTGAGGTAACGAATGAAGAGAAAAGCTGGAGACAAGGTCAGTGCAGAATGAATGAAAACGTAGCACTGACTACTACACGCACCCACACACTAAATGCACACGAACTAGGGGAAGTGTCAATGGCTGCAGAACCCCAAGCAAAGGCAGCAGAGAGCACAAGACTGCCTGCCGAACAATCAGCCTCAGAAAACAATGAGAGAAACCGAGAAGAACCAAGAGAACCGCCAACTAAAGAAGACATAACAAAAGCCCTCGAGAAGAAAGAAGCGGCTACGAGATAATTCACTGCAAGAACACAAATGTTGATAGATCATTTATTCCTGTTCATAGTTAGAGCGAAGAAACTACGTGAGGAACTGGAAAATAAACCCGCCGAGACTGTACTGACAATCACACAAGTTCCAACACAAGGAACAAGTACTAAACCCATGATGCAGCCATACACGGGGCCGGTGACAGGCTGGTGGCTAAGGAAGACACTTATAGAGGGCAGGAAAAGGATGCAAGAAGAGAAGGAGAGAATTGCAAAACCTCCACCTACCACATCGATGCAGATAATGAAAACCGCTTCACAGAAAAGAATGCCAAAGAGTCCTCCAGCAAGGAAAAGTCACACAGCGAGTTTAGAGATGTAGTTATAGCTAACTACAAAAAGACACTAATAATCAAGAGAAGCCCACATGAAGATAACAATGAACTAACTGATTACCTGGACAGCACAGCACATCCAAGAAAGAACATTTGGTACCAACACATGAAAGAGGTTGGAAGAAGTAAATCAGAAGGAGAATGCTTCATTTGTGCACTTCTACCGTACAGCAAGGGGAAATCCAAGATCTTCATGGCTGTAGAACTTGACTTCCCGACAGCACACTGTCTTTCACACGTAGCAATGTGCAGCACCAGAGGACAGTTCATGGGAAGGGATGCCTCATTGATATGGGCAACCGAGACAAATTACGGGTACGAGAAGCCTGGAGTTAAAGGAACAGCAATCAGATGGGAAGTGAACCCAAAGCTAAATGTCCAAGGAAAAACCCCAGAAGAGGCGAAAAATTGGAAGAACAGAGGCCAAATGCAGATTTGGGGAACAGTACTCTCCCCAAACGGATTGGAAGAAGGACTGGTGATCTGCCGAGCATGGATGGTCTATGGAGCAGATAAGGAAGCAATAGAGAACTCACAGAGGTTGTGCAGACCTTTTTGGCCGAAACTCACAAGATTACTGACATGGGTCAAAGACAGAGGAGGACACTTGCAAATAGTGCCACTGGAAAGCCCGAAATTGTGCTTCAGGAACAATGGCATGAGGAAGATGGGAGAGAATCAAAACTGCAGACTAATCTTTGAAGCTCCAGGAATGACTCACGGGACCGCAGTAATTATGGATCATTACTGGGCTTGTGGATCAAAGGCATATATAAGACTACCGAAAAACTGGGGAGGCATATGCACAATAGTAAACGTCCATGTTCCTGCACTAGTGATCCCGAAAAGTGACCTGGATATTGACAGTTTCCCAAAAACAGATACTCACCTGAGGAAAAGGAGATCTGTGGAACTGGTATCCTGAAGGAAGAGAGAGAATTACTTTTCTGCCAAATCACAAGAAGCATTTCATGCGATCCCATAAGAACACAGGCTGTTTAGTCTCACCACATAAGTGTTCGCAAAAATCCTCATGCCAAGATTCCAGGTTGGAGCAAATACGAAATGGTTGCAGATAACCAGATGGGAGTTATTGCAGACCATTAACACTACCATAAAAGGATTAAACGCGATTAAAGAAGAACTAAGAGCAATCCTACTGATGACTCTCGAGAACAGATATGTACTTGACATGATCACAGCGATGGATGGAGGTGTTTCCACGAAAATTGGAGAATCGTGTTGCACATTTACACCTTCGCATGACGAAGAAAATTTAACTTTACCAGAAGCCATAAGTATGCTGACAAACCTGCAGAACCAGATGATCGATGAAACTGACAAAGTTGGTGATGACAGCTGGTTCGGAACTCTATTCTCATGGGTCCCACAATGGATGGCGGACATATTCAAGTTTCTGGAAGCCGTACTATTAATGATACTGCTATGATTTTGTGTTATCAAGATAATCATCACACAATGCCAGAAAACTGCGACGAAAGCAATAGGGATGAACATCATGATCGATGTCAAACCAGGATGGAAGCCGAGAGGCCTGACTGCTGAAGAAATAAGAGAATTTGTGAAGGCCAGCAAATTTGCGCCAGAAGGAACACAATTTGAGTATCTCAGAAGACGTAGACATTATGAAGGAAAATTGATCTATTGTAGCCCAAATGGTCAGTGTCAGCTTATGACCTGGAACAAAGACGAACATGTAAAAACAGCAGGAAGCCTGCAAGGAGTGATACAAATATGGACTCCAAAGAAACACACGTTCACATCATCATGTACAAACCCAGAAGACGAACAATTGGATATAGAAGAACCAAGTAAAAGTAATCTAAAGGAAGAAGAAAAGGTGGTTGATAAACCGACCAGAGGGGGGTGTGTAGAGGAGGTCCCAAATATGGCCTGCACTCCAGCCACCCATGTCGAGATGCCAGAAGTATACTCGCCAAGATATATGACGTATAAGGAGCAAATGAACCAACAGAGAGCCGCGGTGGGGCTCTGTCCAGTACCCATCAGAAGGACATGTGTACCTATTGAAGTGACAATAACCAGACAACCGTGGGCTGCAAGGTACCCATTGAGACAACCATACCACCTGTTAACACGAAATGAAGATTACTTGCAGACTGTCCCCGAAGAGACCCATAGAGCCTTAATGGAAGGCGAGTGGTGACGACACATGGGCCCGGACAGACTCACAGATGAACAAAACAACAACTAAAGGATGACGCACAAGACGAAAAGTTATGAATAATGGTGCGACAGACTTAAAAGAAGAAACAACGTTGCAGCAAAAAAAACGTAACCATGAAGGAAGGATAAAAATACTAACTGACTAAATGCCTGTAAATAGGCTTGGAACGCAAGAAGCCAAGGAAACGGTACTGCTTGCAATGCTTAGTAGAAGAATAGACCGGCAAGCGCCAATTATATATCTACTTCAATGAAGCACATTTTACAAGTGTGACTCCATTTTGTAAAAGGAGAATTAAGCCCAGGCTGCAAGGGGTAAAACAGGCCGAGATTCATATTCCAGCTAAAGCCAGAAGGGAAGAGCGGAACCGAAACTCAGTAAGAAGTAGCTCATGCCTGGGAATTCGAGGTCAACTCCAAGAAGGGAGGAGAGTGGCAACTTCAAAGAACCAAAACTTCAGAGCATTGACGCCAGCCAGTGAAGGTCGAGATAAGGAGGCCACAGGCAGGTGGCGAGGCTACGGAAGAATCAAATACACGAAAAGAAGGAAAAAGAAGCAGATTCACGGTGAACAGACACGTGACCAGCCAAAGGCCAAGAGGTACCAACATCTGATGTCACCCAGAACCCGAGGATGCCATAACTTTTCCTGATAAGAAGCTACAGTTTCAAGGCATTCCTCAGACAACTAATTGACACATAGCCCTAAAGTACTGATTGATGGAAGGGGGCAGGGTGAATCTTGGGGCACTCCGCACCTGGTTGTCCATTCTGCATGCTGCCAATTAAAGTGGAGATTTATGTCTAGGGGTGTAACCTACCCAATCACAATGGACCAAATAATCTAGGGTCCTATAGCTAGTAGAACCAATAAGGCGTCGTACTTGTAGTGACGTCTACCACGAGTGTTGTAGAGGGACGGGCGTAGACGCCCTCCCGATAAGTTATCCAATTCTTACGCTCTTTTACCATATACAGATATAACACCTTTCCTGACCAATAGAATTGCAATAGAAACTTTGAATGTTAAACGTCAATGATGACGAGAATGTACTATAACTATTGCTGTCTGAATGAAGAATTTGGGAGTTGAAGCGAGACATGCGATCACATCACTGTTGATTTCCATTTGTTTCCCCGTTTTTTGTACTTGTCATTAAATGGACTTCCCTTTGCCAAACCACTGACTTGTCCTTATTGATTTGTGTTGGAGTAAGAGAATCCTGCACCCCATCCTCCTCATGGTGCAGCTATCTCATCTTAAAAGTACTTGGGGGCGAGCTCTGATCCCATGGGCCCGTCAGAGGTTGCTCCGCCCTCGTGTACAATTTTCTAAACCAAAGCTTTGTCAAGTGCCTCCCAAACTGGACGTTTTGGGAACAATTTGTAAAAAAATGAAAACTGAGAAACTACTTGGGCACAAAGCATTGACTCAATTTCCTTGACTGGTTTGGGGGAATTCCACCAAGTATTTTTTTAAATAATGGACAGAGACATGGGGCGAGGGCCCTAACCCTTAAAACATTTTTATGTATTGGCCTTCCACCTCTGAGAACAGAAATGTGTCTCACGAACCAACCAGTGTTATGGGTAATGGCCAGGAGTGGTCCAGGGAGGAAGTAAGCAATTGAGAGGAGTGGGGGACCATTGAAAGAGGAGGGGGCGCTTGGTGACTGCCTGTGAGGACAGGGAAGAGTTTTGCATCTTCAAGCATTATCGTGGGAATACCGGGGAAATCCCACGGACATGGGTAGTTCAATGCCACTGTATGTATAGTTCATGGCCAGCTGGTGGCACCAACAGAAACATAACTGGGGAACATGTCCAGTGGACACAGCCGAAGGCCATGGCAACCGGCCCAGTAGTGTTTACATTTATACAGTGGGCTCGGCCAAATGCCATGCTCACTAGCCAGGATCATACTGATGTATACTGGCCACAGCTGAAGGCCTTGGCCACCCGGTGGGTCCAAAAGAAACATATTGGGGAACATGTACAGTAGACATGGTGGAAGGCTGTGGCCACTGGCCCAGTGGTGTTTTAAAGAATACAGTGGGCATGGCCACAAGCCCTGGCTAGTGGGCCGGAAAGACTTGTGTAGTCGCTACGGCTGAAGACTGGCGCCACCTAGTGGGTCCAATAGAAGCATATTGGGTTAACCTGTACAGTGGATACGGTCCACTGGCCATGGCCAAAGGCCATAGTTAGTGGCCCGTATAACAACAATGGTATACAAAACAAATTCACTGAAAAAAATGTAGTTGCAGGGACGTTAAGGTGAGCAATCCTTTGTAACAAAACATTTGAAATTCAGAGAAACAACTTTAGTTGCAGGGACATTAAGGTCAGCAATACATTGTAACAAAACCTTAGAAATTCAGGGGAGAAAAAACATTGTTGCAGTGGTGTTAAGGTGAAGACAATTCAGGCAAGGCCACCTTAACTTCAAATCCTCTGTTGCATAGCATATGCCCAAAATGATGACATCAGAGATTACATCACTGATGACATCACTGGTGGTATCACTAATTACATAAAATATGACATCACTTAAGGCATCAGATATAATATCTCTCAGTAGGTAAGTTACAATCGGTATAGGGCTCCCTACCTTGCTACATTTGGGATTTCAGTATACTTAATAATAATGAGAACATTGTAGAATACATTAAATGGCTACAAATCCATGATATCAGTACTTGTGAAACTTTCATTTATAATATTTTGTAAAAGGTGACATTTTAAATATAAATGTGTAATAGTGTATAACTGTCTTTACTTTCATTGCATAGCAATCAATTATAAGTGTACATTGCATAGGTTCTGCCTGACTGTGGCAAATATACGTAAGATAGTTGTAGCATAATATAATATTTACATACAGTAGTTACACAATATTCATATAAATCAATAGAAATAGAAACATGTTGAAACCTAATTGTTTGGTGTATCTTAAATGTTCGGTTGTGCATATTATAACAGTGCTCTGTACACGTATCCTTTTCTAAATGAGGTGAGACGTTTTATAACACAAAGAACGTGTACCTAATGTTATATATTCTGAAGAGCTCTAAAAATGGGCACTATAAAGACATAATTATTATTACAAATGTACACATACCTAGAAAGGAAAGTAAGTTTAGACATTTAACCTTTCCTTGTAAACATGGAAGCAGAGTTATATTACTTTCTGTTTTTCTACTCTAAATGATTGATTAGTTCATATTAAACTAAAACACATACCCTAGAAAAGGAGAAGATTCTTTAAATAGTATCTGATTTTTTATAATATTCACTTTTGTATGTAATTCAAACTGTAGACCTTACACTCCCTATCCCTCCTTCCCTAGCCCGCTCTCTCCACCTACAGATGCAGTAACATCCTTGGCCGAGCTGGCCATTTTCAGTTCCCACCATGGTACCGAGGCCCTGAAGAATGTGGGACAGTTCCATAGGCCACTGAAGCCGGTAGGCCTTGTGCTTTCTGTGTTGACTTT
Organism: Ambystoma mexicanum; assembly: GCF_040938575.1. Lineage (NCBI taxonomy): Eukaryota > Metazoa > Chordata > Amphibia > Caudata > Ambystomatidae > Ambystoma > Ambystoma mexicanum. Next base: position 20,155,166 of record NC_090931.1, read on the forward strand.
AGCATCAAGGAGACTGCCTGGTGGAATACTAGTGGGGGATTCACACTAGAGACAGCTCATAAATCCTTTGAGCTCTGTCTTTTTAGTTTTTGCTTATTTATTGTTTTTAAAGGTATTCTGGGGTCACTAAGCAGGAGAATGAAAAGGAATGACCTTCCTGTATGGCCTCCATCACACATTGGGGTACACTATTTAGTGCTCCTTGTTGATGTGTGTTTTACTGTGCTACCCAGAAACGTACCCAGTACCTGGTATGGTTAGGGCAAGCCTCTTCCTACTGTCCCCTAACCCTAGATTAGCGGTGCACCACCACATCCTACGGGTTAAACACCCGAGGATCGCTAAGCGAGTTTGGTCGGAGGGCAATTTATGTTGTACACATTGTCAACATTTAATGAAAGTAAATAAAATCATAGACCTCTGTGTTTTCTGTGCGAAAATGTTAGGGTACATTTGCAGGTCACTTACCCACCCTAAGTCCCCAAGTGTGTTTCATGAACTGCAGTGAGATCGTTTGTAATCCATTCCAAGATGGCCGCGGTGAAGCAATGAAAGGGAAATTAGAAAAATGTGTGAGTGTCATGAGCACAAAGGTGGTTGTGAAAGACAAAAGACACATAAGTCTTATTAGGGCAGAGGTATGGAGTGTGAAGAGCAGAGGTCAAGGATTTATCCTTGGGGGACGGGGAGAGGGGTGGGGGTCAGAGGTTTGCAAGTTCCAAGAGATTATAAAGGGTCAACCTTCCAGCTATGAGGTGATCCTAACAAGAACAGATTTGCGAAACCCAAGTTCCTGGAGAGTGAGGAGAGAGAAGTGGTCGACAGTGTTGAAAGCAGCAGAAAGGTCCAAGGGATGAGGAAAGAAGAGAGTCTGGAGTCTTGAGAATTAGTGACAAAGTTGAAGACATGTATGAGGGCAGTCTCCATGGAGTGTTTACTACAGAAGACAGATGGCAGTGCATCTCCAAGGCTATTATTCTCAAGATACTTAGTGGTCCGTTAGAAGACCACCCTCTCAAGCACATTGCCCAAGATGTTTTGTATACGGCACTGCTCCAGTTAGCATGATTGTGTAGTACGGTACTGGAAAGAGCAATCGCTGCACTGCTCAGGTATCTGACAGACCAGAGTCTGGTGCCTGGATGAATAGTGTAGGATGGCTCGCAGGTGTAAGGTGGGGCCGGCAGGCTGCCTGCAAGCTTCCTTAGGGACAGTTAATATTATTATTTCTCAGTCCGCATAGCCACCTGACCCTCACTTTGCAAATCTGTACACTTTTCCATTCCATCCCAAAGGGAATGCTGCACCATATCCAGGGTGCTGAAGATGAAACGCTGCACCATATCCAGGGATGAAACACTGCACCATATCCAGGGTGCTGGAGATGGGACGATGCACCAAATCCAGGGTGCTGGAGATGGAACGCTACACCATATCCAGGGTGCTGGAGATTAAACGCTGCACCATATCCAGGGTGCTGGAGATTAAACACTGCACCATATCCAGGGTGCTGGAGATGGAACGCTGTACCATATCCAGGGTGCTGGAGATGGAACGCTGTACCATATCCAGGGCACTGGGGATGGAACGCTGCACCATATCCAGGGTCCTGGAGATTAAACACTGCACCATATCCAGGGTGCTGGAGATGGAACGCTGTACCATATCCAGGGCGCTGGAGATGGAACGCTGCACCATATCCAGGGCGCTGGAGATGGAACGCTACACCATATCCAGGGTGCTGGAGATGGAACGCTGCACCGTATTCAGGGTGCTGGAGACGGAATGCTGCACCGTATTCAGGGTGCTGGAGGTGGAACATTGCACCATATCCAGGGTGCTGGAGATTAAACGCTGTGGCTTTTAAATCGTGTACATGAACTGCACTGTTTGCAATGCAGGGATTTAGTGCGGTACCAGGGTTCCAAGCCCCTTATTACAATCCTTGAATGTTGAGCGACAAGTACTAAAGCAGTTGAAAAAGTAGCTTAGCATGTTGAGTGACTGCTGCTGAGATATTACATTTGGTCCGAGCTGCCTGTATCCCCTAGGGATATTTGCAATCCTCCATGAAGCGTGCTTTAAAATGCACTATTACGTGTTGACCTGGGGAGGGGTGGGGGAATTCTGCCTGTTCATATTCCGGTGGCGTTGGGGGGGGCACCCCCACCCCTCTTAGAGCTTATGCCCCCCATGACCAGCACATAGATCTGCAGCCGTTATCCTCTGGGGTTGAGGCTTGAACCTATCCCTCCATCCTCTGGGCTCGAGGCTTGAGCCTCATCCCTCCATCCTCTGGGGTCGAGGCTTGAGTCTCATCCCTCCATCCTCTGGGGTTGAGGCTTGAGCCTCATCCCTCCATATTCTGGGGTTGAGGCTCGCTTGAGCCTCATCCCTCCATCCTCTGGGGTTGAGGCTTGAGTCTCATCCCTCCATCCTCTGGGGTTGAGGCTTCATTCCCTCCATCCTCTGGGGTTGAGGCTTGAGCCTCATCCCTCCATCCTCTGGGGTTGAGGCTTGAGTCTCATCCCTCCATCCTCTGGGGTTGAGGCTTGAGCCTCATCCCTCCATCCTCTGGGTTTGAGGATTGAGCCTCATCCCTTCATCCTCTGGGGTTGAGGCTCGCTTGAGCCTCATCCCTCCATCCTCTGGGTTTGAGGCTTGAGTCTCATCCCTCCATCCTCTGGGGTTGAGGATTGAGCCTCATCCCTCCATCCTCTGGGGTTGAGGCTTGAGTCTCATCCCTCCATCCTCTGGGGTCGAGGCTTGAGTCTCATCCCTCCATCCTCTGGGGTTGAGGCTTGAGCCTCATCCCTCCATATTCTGGGGTTGAGGCTCGCTTGAGCCTCATCCCTCCATCCTCTGGGGTTGAGGCTTGAGTCTCATCCCTCCATCCTCTGGGGTTGAGGCTTCATTCCCTCCATCCTCTGGGGTTGAGGCTTGAGCCTCATCCCTCCATCCTCTGGGGTTGAGGCTTGAGTCTCATCCCTCCATCCTCTGGGGTTGAGGCTTGAGCCTCATCCCTCCATCCTCTGGGTTTGAGGATTGAGCCTCATCCCTTCATCCTCTGGGGTTAAGGCTCGCTTGAGCCTCATCCCTCCATCCTCTGGGTTTGAGGCTTGAGTCTCATCCCTCCATCCTCTGGGGTTGAGGATTGAGCCTCATCCCTCCATCCTCTGGGGTTGAGGCTTGAGTCTCATCCCTCCATCATCTGGGGTTGAGGATTGAGCCTCATCCCTCCATCCTCTGGGGTTGAGGATTGAGCCTCATCCCTCCATCCTCTGGGGTTGAGGCTCGCTTGAGCCTCATCCCTCCATCCTCTGGGGTTGAGACTTGAGTCTCATCCCTCCATCCTCTGGGGTTGAGGATTGAGCCTCATCCCTCCATCCTCTGGGGTTGAGGCTTGAGCCTCATCCCTCCATCCTCTGTGGTTGAGGCTTGAGCCTCATCCCTCCATCCTCTGGGGTTGAGGCTTGAGCCGTATCCCTGCAACCTCTGGGGTTGAGGCTTGAGCCTCATCCCTCCATCCACTAGGGGATGAGGCTCGTTTGAACCTCATCCCTCCATCCTCTGGGGTGGAGGCTTGAGTCTCATCCCTCTATCCTCTGGGGTTGAGGCTTCATTCCCTCCATCCTCTGGGGTTGAGGCTTGAGCCTCATCCCTCCATCCTCTGGGGTTGAGGCTTCAGCCTCATTCCTCCAAACCCTCGGTTTGGGTGTGTAGTTGTGGGTTGGGTTTCTTCTTGGTCTGTGCGGTCTTGTCACAGTAGGGCTGGTGTCACAGGGTCTTCGCAGTGGACTAGAGAGAGACTCCCCGGGGCTTGTAGAGGAGGGGCGTCATGCCACACCCTCCGCACGCATTCCCTACCCTCTGCGTTGATACCGTGCACCCCACAAAGCTCTGGCGTGCTACAGCACCAGAGCAGGAAGCGTCCTCTGCTTAGAGCAGTTGTTTTAACTCGCTGCAGACAGCCTGCTGGCGTCGCGCTGATTTCATTATGCGACCTTTCACCCCAGCTGCAGTCTGCTGCATGCCAGGCACAAGTTCCAAAATAAACAACGTGATGTGAAGCTCGCAGCCAGCACCATTGCGAGCTGAGCTTGCAGACACGATGTGTGCTGTACCTTCAGACGCAGAGAAGCGTGCTGTGCCTTCAGACTTAGAGAAATGTGTGGCCTTCCTTCCAAAAACAGGGAGATGTGTGCTGTAACTTCCAGAGACAGGGAGATGTGTGCTGTAGCTTCAGACACAGGGAGATGTGTGCCCTACCTTCCAGAGACAGGGAGATGTGTGCTGTACCTTCAGACGCAGAGATGCGTGCTGTACTTTCCGATTCAGAGAAATGTGTGGCCTTCCTTCCAAAAACAGGGAGATGTGTATCCTACCTTCCAGAGACAGGGAGATGTGTGATGTAACTTCCAGAGACCGGGAGATGTGTGCTGTAACTTCCAGAGACTGGGAGATGTGTGCTGTACCTTCCAGAGACAGGGAGATGTGTGCTCTACCTTCCAGAGACAGTGAGATGTGTGCTGTATTTTCAGACACAGAAAGATGTGCTGTAAGTTCCAGAGATTCAGAGATGTGTGCTGTAGCTTCAGATACAGGGAGATTTGTGATGTAACTTCCAGAGACAGGGAGATGTGTGCTGTACTTTCCAGAGACAGGGAGATGTGTGCTGTACCTTCCAGCCAGTGACCGGGAGATGTGTGCTGCACCTTCAGATACAGAGAAATGTGTGGCCTACCTTCCAGAGACAGGAGGATGCGTGATGTAACTTCCAGAAACAGGGAGATGTGTGCTGTACCTTCCAGAGACCGGGAGATGTGTGCTGTACCTTCCAGAGACAGGGAGATGGGTGCCCTACCTTCCAGAGACAGGGAGATGTGTGATGTAACTTCCAGAGACCGGGAGATGTGTGCTGTACCTTCCAGAGAAAGGGAGATGTGTGCTCTACCTTCCAGAGACAGTGAGATGTGTGCTGTACTTTCAGACACAGAAAGATGTGCTGTAAGTTCCAGAGACTCAGAGATGTGTGCTGTATCTTCATATACAGGGAGATGTGTGATGTAACTTCCAGAGACAGGGAGATGTGTGATGTAACTTGCAGAGACAGGGAGATGTGTGCCCTACCTTCCAGAGACAGGGAGATGTGTGCTGTACCTTCAGACGCAGAGATGCGTGCTGTACTTTCAGATTCAGAGAAATGTGTGGCCTTCCTTCCAAAAACAGGGAGATGTGTATCCTACCTTCCAGAGACAGGGAGATGTGTGATGTAACTTCCAGAGACCGGGAGATGTGTGCTGTAACTTCCAGAGACTGGGAGATGTGTGCTGTACCTTCCAGAGACAGGGAGATGTGTGCTGTACCTTCCAGAGACAGGGAGATGTGTGCTGTATTTTCAGACACAGAAAGATGTGCTGTAAGTTCCAGAGATTCAGAGATGTGTGCTGTAGCTTCAGATACAGGGAGATTTGTGATGTAACTTCCAGAGACAGGGAGATGTGTGCTGTACTTTCCAGAGACAGGGAGATGTGTGCTGTACCTTCCAGCCAGTGACCGGGAGATGTGTGCTGCACCTTCAGATACAGAGAAATGTGTGGCCTACCTTCCAGAGACAGGGGGATGCGTGATGTAACTTCCAGAAACAGGGAGATGTGTGCTGTACCTTCCAGAGACCGGGAGATGTGTGCTGTACCTTCCAGAGACAGGGAGATGGGTGCCCTACCTTCCAGAGACAGGGAGATTTGTGATGTTACTTCCAGAGACCGGGAGATGTGTGCTGTACCTTCCAGAGAAAGGGAGATGTGTGCTCTACCTTCCACAGACAGTGAGATGTGTGCTGTACTTTCTGACACAGAAAGATGTGCTGTAAGTTCCAGAGACTCAGAGATGTGTGCTGTAGCTTCATATACAGGGAGATGTGTGATGTAACTTCCAGAGACAGGGAGATGTGTGATGTAACTTGCAGAGACAGGGAGATGTGTGCCCTACCTTCCAGAGACAGGGAGATGTGTGCTGTACCTTCCAGAGACCGGGAGATGTGTGCTGTACCTTCCAGAGACAGGGAGATGTGTGCGTACCTTCCAGAGACATGGAGATGTGTGATGTAACTTCCAGAGACAGGGGGATGCGTGATGTAACTTCAGACACAGGGAGATGGGTGCCCTACCTTCCAGAGACCGGGCGATGTGTGCGTACCTTCCAGAGACAGGAAGATGTGTGCTGTACCTTCCAGAGACCGGGAGATGTGTGCTGTACCTTCCAGAGACAGGGAGATGGGTGCCCTACCTTCCAGAGACAGGGAGATGTGTGATGTAACTTCCAGAGACCGGGAGATGTGTGCTGTACCTTCCAGAGAAAGGGAGATGTGTGCTCTACCTTCCAGAGACAGTGAGATGTGTGCTGTACTTTCAGACACAGAAAGATGTGCTGTAAGTTCCAGAGACTCAGAGATGTGTGCTGTAGCTTCATATACAGGGAGATGTGTGATGTAACTTCCAGAGACAGGGAGATGTGTGATGTAACTTGCAGAGACAGGGAGATGTGTGCCCTACCTTCCAGAGACAGGGAGATGTGTGCTGTACCTTCAGACGCAGAGATGCGTGCTGTACTTTCAGATTCAGAGAAATGTGTGGCCTTCCTTCCAAAAACAGGGAGATGTGTATCCTACCTTCCAGAGACAGGGAGATGTGTGATGTAACTTCCAGAGACCGGGAGATGTGTGCTGTAACTTCCAGAGACTGGGAGATGTGTGCTGTACCTTCCAGAGACAGGGAGATGTGTGCTGTACCTTCCAGAGACAGGGAGATGTGTGCTGTATTTTCAGACACAGAAAGATGTGCTGTAAGTTCCAGAGATTCAGAGATGTGTGCTGTAGCTTCAGATACAGGGAGATTTGTGATGTAACTTCCAGAGACAGGGAGATGTGTGCTGTACTTTCCAGAGACAGGGAGATGTGTGCTGTACCTTCCAGCCAGTGACCGGGAGATGTGTGCTGCACCTTCAGATACAGAGAAATGTGTGGCCTACCTTCCAGAGACAGGGGGATGCGTGATGTAACTTCCAGAAACAGGGAGATGTGTGCTGTACCTTCCAGAGACCGGGAGATGTGTGCTGTACCTTCCAGAGACAGGGAGATGGGTGCCCTACCTTCCAGAGACAGGGAGATTTGTGATGTTACTTCCAGAGACCGGGAGATGTGTGCTGTACCTTCCAGAGAAAGGGAGATGTGTGCTCTACCTTCCACAGACAGTGAGATGTGTGCTGTACTTTCTGACACAGAAAGATGTGCTGTAAGTTCCAGAGACTCAGAGATGTGTGCTGTAGCTTCATATACAGGGAGATGTGTGATGTAACTTCCAGAGACAGGGAGATGTGTGATGTAACTTGCAGAGACAGGGAGATGTGTGCCCTACCTTCCAGAGACAGGGAGATGTGTGCTGTACCTTCCAGAGACCGGGAGATGTGTGCTGTACCTTCCAGAGACAGGGAGATGTGTGCGTACCTTCCAGAGACATGGAGATGTGTGATGTAACTTCCAGAGACAGGGGGATGCGTGATGTAACTTCAGACACAGGGAGATGGGTGCCCTACCTTCCAGAGACCGGGCGATGTGTGCGTACCTTCCAGAGACAGGAAGATGGGTGCCCTACCTTCCAGAGACAGGGAGATGTGTGATGTAACTTCCTGAGACAGGAGATGTGGGCGGTAACTTCCAGAGACCGGGAGATGTGTGCGTACCTTCCAGAGACATGGAGATGTGTGATGTAACTTCCAGAGACAGGGGGATGCGTGATGTAACTTCAGACACAGGGAGATGGGTGCCCTACCTTCCAGAGACCGGGAGATGTGTGCGTACCTTCCAGAGACAGGAAGATGGGTGCCCTACCTTCCAGAGACAGGGAGATGTGTGATGTAACTTCCATAGACAGGGAGATGCGTGCTGTACCTTCAGATACAGGGAGATAGGTGCTCTACCTTCCAGAGACAGGGAGATGTGTGCTGTAACTTCCAGAGACCGGGAGATGTGTGCTATACCTTCAGATACAGATAAATGTGTGGCCTTCCTTCCAGAGACAGGGAGATGTGTGATGTAACTTCCATAGACAAGGAGATGCGTGCTGTACCTTCAGATACAGAGAAATGTGTGGCCTACCTTCCAGCGACAGGGAGATGTGTGATGCAACTTCCAGAGACAGGGAGATGTGTGCTGTACCTTCCAGAGACAGGGAGATGTGTGCTGTACCTTCAGATACAGGGGGATAGGTGCTCTACCTTCCAGAGACAGGGAGATGTGTGCTGTAACTTCCAGAGACCGGGAGATGTGTGCTATACCTTCAGATACAGAGAAATGTGTGGCCTACCTTCCAGAGACAGGGAGATGTGTGATGTAACTTCCATAGACCAGGAGATGTGTGCTGTACCTTCAGATACAGGGAGAAGGGTGCTCTACCTTCCAGAGACAGGGAGATGTGTGCTGTAACTTCCAGAGACCGGGAGATGTGTGCTGTACCTTCAGATACAGGGAGATGGGTGCTCTACCTTCCAGAGACAGGGGATGCGTGATGTAACTTCAGACACAGGGAGATGGGTGCCCTACCTTCCAGAGACCGGGAGATGTGTGCTCTACCTTCCAGAGACAGTGAGATGTGTGCTGTATTTTCAGACACAGAAAGATGTGCTGTAAGTTCCAGAGACTCAGAGATGTGTGCTGTAGCTTCAGATACAGGGAGATGTGTGATGAAACTTGCAGAGACAGGGAGATGTGTGCCCTACCTTCCAGAGACAGGGAGATGTGTGCTGTACCTTCAGACGCAGATAGGCGTGCTGTACCTTCAGATTCAGAGAGATGAGTATCCTACCTTCCAGAGACAGGGAGATGTGTGATGTAACTTCCTGAGACAGGAGATGTAGGCGGTAACTTCCAGAGACTGGGAGATGTGTGCGTACCTACCAGAGACATGGAGATGTGTGATGTAACTTCCTGAGACAGGGAGATGGGTGCTGTACCTTCAGATACAGAGAAATGTGTGGCCTACCTTCCAGCGACAGGGAGATGTGTGATGTAACTTCCAGAGACTGGGAGATGTGTGCTGTAACTTCCAGAGACCGGGAGAGGTGTGCTATACCTTCAGATACAGATAAATGTGTGGCCTACCTTCCAGAGAAAGGGAGATATGTGATGTAACTTCCATAGACAGGGAGATGTGTGCTGTACCTTCAGATACAGAGAAATGTGTGGCCTACCTTCCAGCCACAGGGAGATGTCTGATGCAACTTCCAGAGACAGGGAGATGTGTGCTGTACCTTCAGATACAGGGGGATAGGTGCTCTACCTTCTAGAGACAGGGAGATGTGTGCTGTAACTTCCAGAGACCGGGAGATGTGTGCTATACCTTCAGATACAGAGAAATGTGTGGCCTACCTTCCAGAGACAGGGAGATGTGTGATGTAACTTCCAGAGACCGGGAGATGTGTGCTGTACCTTCAGATACAGGGAGATGGGTGCTCTACCTTCCAGAGACAGGGAGATGTGTGCTGTAACTTCCAGAGACCGGGAGATGTGTGCTGTACCTTCAGATACAGGGAGATGGGTGCTCTACCTTCCAGAGACAGGGGGATGCGTGATGTAACTTCAGACACAGGGAGATGGGTGGCCTACCTTCCAGAGACCGGGAGATGTGTGCGTACCTTCCAGAGACAGGGAGATGGGTGCCCTACCTGCCAGAGACAGGGAGATGTGTGCTCTACCTTCAGATACAGAGAAATGTGTGGCCTACCTTCCAGCGACAGGAAGATGTGTGATGTAACATCCAGAGACAGGGAGATGGGTGCTCTACCTTCCAGAGACAGGGAGATGTGTGATGTAACCTCCATAGACAGGGAGATGCGTGCTGTACCTTCAGATACAGAGAAATGTGTGGCCTACCTTCCAGAGACAGGGGGATGCGTGATGTAACTTCAGACACAGGGAGATGGGTGCCCTACCTTTCAGAGACCGGGAGATGGTTGCGTACCTTCCAGAGACAGGGAGATGGGTGCCCTACCTTCCAGAGACAGGGAGATGTGTGATGTAACTTCCATAGACAGGGAGATGTGTGCTGTACCTTCAGATACAGAGAAATGTGTGGCCTACCTTCCAGCGACAGGGAGATGTGTGATGTAACTTCCAGAGACAGGGAGGTGTGAGCTGTACCTTCTAGAGACCGGGAGATGTGTGCTGTAATTTCCAGAGACAGGGAGATGTGTGCTGTACCTTCCAGAGACAGGGAGATGTGTTCTGTAACTTCCAGAGACCAGGAGATGTGTGCTGCACCTTCAGATACAGAGAAATGTGTGGCCTACCTTCCAGAGACAGGGATATGTGTGATGTAATTTCCAGAGACAGGGAGATATGTGCTGTACCTTCCAGAGACAGGGAGATGTGCGCTGTACCTTCAGATACAGGGAGATAGGTGCTCTACCTTCCAGCGACAGGGAGATGTGTGCTGTAACTTCCAGAGAACGGCAGATGTGTGCTGTACCTTCAGATACAGAGAAATGTGTGGCCTACCTTCCAGAGACAGGGAGATGTGTATTCTACCTTCCAGAGACAGGGAGACGTGTGATGTAACTTCCAGAGACAGGGAGGTGTGTGCTGTAACTTCCAGAGACAGGGAGATGTGTGCTGTACCTTCAGACTCAGAGAGATGTGTATCCTACCTACCAGAGACAGGGAGATGTGTGATGTAATTTCCAGAGACCGGGAGATGTGCGCTGTAACTTCCAGAGACTGGGAGATGTGTGCTGTACCTTCAGATACAGGGAGATGGGTGCTCTACCTTCCAGAGACAGGGAGATGTGTGCTGTAACTTCCAGAGACAGGGAGATGTGTGCTGTACCTTCCAGAGACAGGGAGATGTGAGCTGTACCTTCAGATACAGGGAGATAGGTGCTCTACTTTCCAGCGACAGGGAGATGTGTGATGTAACTTCCATAGACAGGGAGATGCGTGCTGTACCTTCAGAATCAGAGAGATGTGTACCCTACCTTCCAGAGACAGGGAGATGTGTGACATAACTTCCAGAGACCGGGAGATGTGTGCTGTAACTTCCAGAGACTGGAAGATGTGTGCTGTACCTTCCAGAGACAGGGAGATGTGTGCTGTACTTTCAGACACAGAAAGATGTGCTGTAAGTTCCAGAGACTCAGAGATGTGTGCTGTAGCTTCAGATACAGGGAGATGCGTGCTGCACATTCAGATGCAGAGACATGTGTGCCCTACCTTCCATAGACAGGGAGATGTGTCCTGTAACTTCCAGAGAGATGGAGATGTATGCTGTACCTTCCAGAGACAGTGAGATGTGTGCCCTGCCTTCCAGAGACAGGTAGATGTGTGCTGTACCTTCCAGAGACAGGAGATGTGTGCTGTTACTTCCAGAGACAGGCAGATGTGTGCCCTACCTTCGAGGGACAGGAAGATGTTTGCTGTACCTTCCCGAGACAGGAGATGTGTCCTGTTACTTCCAGAGGCAGGGAGATGTGTGCCCTACCTTCCAGAGACAGGGAGATGTGTGCCCTACCTTCCAGAGACAGGGAGATGTGTGCTGTAACTTCAGACACAGGGAGATGTGTGCCCTACCTTCCAGAAACAGGGAGATGTGTGCTGTAACTTCCAGAGATTGGGAGATGTGTGCTGTACCTTCCAGAGACAGGGAGATGTGTGCTCTACCTTCCAGAGTGTCATGTCCTCAGATCATTCCTTCGGCCATGTCCCGCCAACCACTCAGATAACCACCTTCTCCCCCCAGTCACCTGTTTCCAGGGGCTCACGCAGGCATTCCAGTTTGGCTTGCGCGCTGGCGAAGCAATCGCCATACACCCTGCAGTCGCGCTTGCGACCATTTCTCCATTGGCAGTTGCCATGGAGATTAGGCAGCCGCTCGAGCAGGAAGACAAGTGCTCGTTCCGTTGCGACCCGATCACGTGACGTTATGCGGTCATGTGCCCCAGGCTCACCGTCACGTGATTCCATTCCGTGTCATGTGACCAGGAAGTAACTGTATTTAAGCCGGGCAGTGCTGGTATACCGCGCTTCACAGCTGTTTTCCTCGGAGACCCTGTTTTTGCTGAATAAACCCGCTTACCTGGCTTCCTTGAATCTGGCTCTTGTTTTTGGACTTCTTGTGGATCACGTTCGGCTACGGCGACTTCGGCTCTCCTGTTTCTCACGGCTTCTGACCTCGGATTGAATCACGGACTTCTTCTGGATCTTGCTCTTTGTTCCTCCACTGGATTCGGACTGCCTTTCCTAGCTTGATACCTTGTTTTTGCTCAACGGACACCTTTTGGATTTCCCAGACCGCATCCTTGTACAATAAATCATACTACCCAAGTGGTAGTTATCACCCAACTATCGAGGGACCACAACACTCTTCAGGTGGAGATTGGCTAAACATCCTGACCTATCCTTTAGGGTGGATTCCTTGCCTACGTGAGTCCCGGAACCATCCCTCAGGTCCATCTTCCCTTTCATCAGATATCTGGTAAGAAACTGGCCATTCTTTGCTTTATGTATATAGTACCCTGCTTGCTTGGTATGTAATCATTGTATTTTTTACAGCTGCCTTGGGGATCCCAGTACTTCGGTTCCGGCCTCGGATCTCTCCACCTGTGGCCTCAAAGGTTGCACAGGGAGTGATTAGTAATTCTCCCTGTGCGGCACTTGGGGACGGAGGTCTCTTATATCTTCACGACTATCAACGTATAACAGACTGTGAAGCCTGTCGTGTAGGATATGGAGGGTGCCGCCGAAGACCCCCTGGCCGCTGTCATCCAAGCACTTACGGTACTACGGGCCGACATGGTGGCTGCTAATACTGTAGTTCATCAGCGTCTCGACCTATTACAGAGCGCCCAACACCCCTTACCCGCAGATCCGGAACTCGGTGACGCCAATCCGGCACCAGCACCCCTTGCACACCCACTCCCGGCTCCCCCAGCACCCATTCCGGTGGTTCTTCCCTCTCCCTTTCCTTTGGCCGCCCCTGAAAAGTTCCATGGGGACCCGAGGAAGTTTAGGACTTTTCTTAATCAGTGCAAACTGCATTTTTTGTGCCGGCCCCTTGCTTTCCCGGATCCTACCACCAAAGCGGCGTTTACTCTGTCCCACCTAGCCGGTACGGCTGCTGCTTGGGCAAACCCCCTGTTAGAAACAGATCATCCGGCCCTCAATGATTTTGACCAGTTAGTATCCGAAATGTCCAGAGTATTTGACACTAGATATAAGGCTCAATCACATGATCTAGAATTGCTGGACTTGTCCCAGGGTAAGGGCTCCCTCATTGAGTATATCACACGATTTAATCAACTGGCCGCTGAGACCTCATGGCCTGAAAGCAAAAAAGCGGTTGTTTTCTACAGAGGGCTAAGCGACCCTATGAAAGACGCTCTAGCCATGGTACCATCCCTACCTGTTCAGTTTCCCGCTTTGGTGGATTTAGCTCTCCAAGTGGACGCACGGCGTTCTGAACGCAGGGCTGAGGCCGGGTTTTCCCAGACAACCAGCTCTGCCGTTACTTCGTCTTACAATGAGTCCGGTGAGCCTATGCAAATAGGGGGTGTTAGGAGTCCCATCACCTCAAGAGAAAGGGAGCGCAGAAGGGCTGAGAACGCCTGTTTTTATTGTGGCTTGGGAGGTCATTTAGTAAAGGAATGTCCCCAAAAGCCCAAACCCAAGAAGCAGGATTTTCGCCCAGCTCGATCCTAGATGCGGGGGTAGGATCGAGTTCTCCATGCCCTTCCCCGGATATCACCCCATCATTTGGTCAAATCAGGCCTATACAAGTAGAAGCCACCATACAGCCTGCCCCGGGTATCATTCATCCCGTACAAATCACTATTGACTCCGGGGCCTCTGGTAACTATATTGACATCACTCTAGCCCACACATTAAACCTACCTTTGATCAATAAATCCCGACCCGAACCAGTGCAAGCAGTCGACGGGACAGAGCTTGTTTCTGGCCCCGTCAAGCAGCAGACCGCCCCTCTCACCCTGAATATCCAATCAGTCCATAAAGAAACCCTCCACTTTGATCTAATATCCATGCCTCAGTTTGGCATCATCGTAGGAATACCCTGGTTACGGGAACATAACCCGCACATCGATTGGGGAACAGGACACGTACATTTCGAATCCGAGCTCTGTCAGACCTTTTGCCTACCTATGGACAGAGAAACGGAAACCCCAGCATTGGCCCTTGGTGCTGTTGCCCAACTGACAATACGGGGCGACGAAATTCCCCCTATTACACACATAGTGGGTTCAGTCACCAATCACATACCTATGGACTATCAGGATTATGGTATGCTATTCGATCAGGGCTCCTCCGAAGTACTCCCTCCTCACCGCCCATACGATTGCCCGATTGATTTGGTTCCCGGGGCGGTGATACCTTCAGGCCGTATCTATTCCTTGTCCCTGTCGGAGGATCTGACCCTCAAGGATTACATCGATAAAGCGCTGCGTCTGGGCCACATACGACCGTCTAAATCATCTGCAGCAAGCCCCATATTCTTCGTGCCCAAAAAGGAGGGCGATCTTCGTCCTTGTGTTGATTATCGTCGGCTCAATGCCGTCACTATCAAGAACCGTTACCCAATCCCACTCATTTCTCCTCTTTTGGATCGGTTGACCCATGCCTCCGTTTACACCAAGTTGGATTTGCGGGGGGCTTATAACCTCGTCCGCATCCGAAAGGGAGACGAATGGAAGACCGCCTTCTGTACGCGGTATGGCCTTTATGAATATACTGTCATGCTTTTTGGTTTATGTAACGCCCCGGCCACTTTTCAACATTTCATGAATGACATCTTCTCGGATATATTAGACATGTTTGTGGTAGTGTATCTTGATGATATACTCATTTTTTCTCACACTCTGAAAGAACACATACAACATGTACGGGAAGTGTTGTCCCGGCTGCGTAAGCATTCACTGTTTGTGAAACCCGAGAAATGTTTGTTCCATGTATCCAACGTGGAGTTTTTGGGGTTTAACATCACACCTGGTGGCCTAGCCATGAATCTCACTAAAGTACGAGCGATCCTCGAATGGCCAACACCTAAAACCCTAAAAGCCTTGCAATCCTTTTTAGGTTTCGCTAATTTCTATCGGCGTTTTATCTCTGGGTTTTCTTCTCTTGTATCACCTCTCACATCCCTTACCAGTCCTCTTGTCCCGTTCGAGTGGCAGGAAATACATCAGCAGGCCTTTGAGGCATTAAAAAACGCCTTTACCACAGCCCCGGTGCTCCAACACCCCGACCCTGATCAACCGTACGTTGTCGAGGCGGACGCCTCTTCTTTCGCATTGGGGGCGATCCTGTCACAAGCCTGTCCCACTACCGGGCGGCTTCATCCTGTAGCTTTCCATTCACGCAAGTTCAACCCTGCAGAAACCCACTATACCGTCACCGAAAAAGAGCTACTGGCGGTAATGGACGCTTTTCGTACCTGGCGTCATCACCTGTTAGGGGCCAAACACAAAGTTAAGGTTTATACCGACCACAGAAACCTGCAAGACCTGGCGGCATTAAAATGTGTAAACAGCAGACAGGTCAGATGGCACCTGTTCTTCGCCGCTTTTGACTTCCAGATTAAACATCGTTCTGGCTCTGAGCATAGAAAGGCCGACGCTTTGTCCCGCTCCCCCGGAGGGGTTTCGTTACCAGTGTTCCCTGATACACTCATACCTCGGGGACATGTCGTCTGCACTTGTACACCCCCTATGATGTTATTGGAGGAGATCCGTTCGTGGGTCAAAAAACACCCCGACCAACTGTCGGAATGGGATCCCTCCTATCACAACGGTCTGCCATATGTACAGGACCGTCTAGTTCTCCCTACCACTGACACCAGAAACCTAGCCCTGGAGTGGTCTCATGACGCCCCGATCAATGGACACCCGGGCCAGGCCCGTACCCTAGACCTCTTGAAACGCTGGTGTTGGTGGCCTTCCATGAGACGTGACGTGGCTTGTTACGTGGAATCGTGCTCAGTCTGTGCTCAGGGCAAACATCGTAGGGGTCGTCCATTGGGTCTTTTGCGCCCCTTGCCTTTGCCACCAAAACCCTGGCACACCCTGAGCATGGACTTCGTGACCGATTTGCCCAAAATCCATGGTTATGACACTATATGGGTGGTGGTCGATGTTTTCACCAAGATGGCCTGTTTTGTCCCTTGCCGAGGAATCCCTTCTGCCCCTACCTTGGCCAAGCTGTTCTTTGACTCTGTTTTTTGTCTTTATGGCCTTCCATCTGTCCTAGTGTCCGATCGTGGCTCACAGTTCACTTCCCGTTTCTGGCGTGCCTTGGTCACTTTGCTAGGCATCGATGCACGGTTCTCCTCCGCTTACCATCCGGAAACCGATGGTCAGACGGAGCGGACAAATCAATCCATGGAACAGTATCTGCGTTGTTTGTTGTTACAACAGCAATCGTCCTGGTTACAGAACATCCGGTATGCTGAGTTTGCCTATAACAACGCTACACATTCTGCAACTGGTTTCTCTCCATTCTACACCATGTATGGCCAGCATCCCCGAGTCCTTCCTGTTCCCGACGTTTCCCCCTCAGATAACCCCGCCGCAGCCACTTGCGTTAGGGATATGGAGTCCCTCCATGCCCAGGTCCTCGTTCATTTGCAGGAAGCGCAGGCTTCCATGAAGGCCTCCTCAGACGCTAGGCGCACCGTGGCCCCTCTGTATCCCATTGGTTCCCGAGTGTGGTTGTCCTCCCGGCACCTCCACTTGAAGGGTTGTCGAAAGCTGTTGCCCCGTTTTGTGGGTCCCTATGTTGTTTCCCGGGTCATCAATCCGGTGGCCTATCGCCTGGTTCTCCCATCGTCCTGGCGGGTTCATCCTGTGTTCCATACTTCCCTCCTCAAGCCCTGTCCCTCCTTGACTCGTCTTCGCCCTTCTCCTGCCCCTGTTTCCCTGGATTCTCCTGATGTTTTCGAGGTCTCGGATATTCTGGGTTCACGTTTCCATAGGGGTCGACTGCAGGTCGATTGGTTAGGTTATGGTCCGGAGGAGCGTTCTTGGGTCCCTGCCTCTGATGTCCAGGCTCCCCGATTGGTTTCTCGTTTCCATCGGGAGCATCCTTCGTGCCCACGAGGTCATGGGCCTTTGGGGGGGGGCTCTGTCATGTCCTCAGATCATTCCTTCGGCCATGTCCCGCCAACCACTCAGATAACCACCTTCTCCCCCCAGTCACCTGTTTCCAGGGGCTCACGCAGGCATTCCAGTTTGGCTCGCGCGCTGGCGAAGCAATCGCCATACACCCTGCAGTCGCGCTTGCGACCATTTCTCCATTGGCAGTTGCCATGGAGATTAGGCAGCCGCTCGAGCAGGAAGACAAGTGCTCGTTCCGTTGCGACCCGATCACGTGACGTTATGCGGTCATGTGCCCCAGGCTCACGGTCACGTGATTCCATTCCGTGTCATGTGACCAGGAAGTAACTGTATTTAAGCCGGGCAGTGCTGGTATACCGCGCTTCACAGCTGTTTTCCTCGGAGACCCTGTTTTTGCTGAATAAACCCGCTTACCTGGCTTCCTTGAATCTGGCTCTTGTTTTTGGACTTCTTGTGGATCACCTTCGGCTACGGCGACTTCGGCTCTCCTGTTTCTCACGGCTTCTGACCTCGGATTGAATCACGGACTTCTTCTGGATCTTGCTCTTTGTTCCTCCACTGGATTCGGACTGCCTTTCCTAGCTTGATACCTTGTTTTTGCTCAACGGACACCTTTTGGATTTCCCAGACCGCATCCTTGTACAATAAATCATACTACCCAAGTGGTAGTTATCACCCAACTATCGAGGGACCACAACACTCTTCAGGTGGAGATTGGCTAAACATCCTGACCTATCCTTTAGGGTGGATTCCTTGCCTACGTGAGTCCCGGAACCATCCCTCAGGTCCATCTTCCCTTTCATCAGATATCTGGTAAGAAACTGGCCATTCTTTGCTTTATGTATATAGTACCCTGCTTGCTTGGTATGTAATCATTGTATTTTTTACAGCTGCCTTGGGGCTCCCAGTACTTCGGTTCCGGCCTCGGATCTCTCCACCTGTGGCCTCAAAGGTTGCACAGGGAGTGATTAGTAATTCTCCCTGTGCGGCACTTGGGGACGGAGGTCTCTTATATCTTCACGACTATCAACGTATAACACAGAGACAGTGAGATGTGTGCTGTACTTTCAGACACAGAATGATGCGCTGTAAGTTCCAGAGACTCAGAGATGTGTGCTGTAGCTTCAGATACAGGGAGATGCGTGCTGCACATTCAGACACAGAGACATGTGTGCCCTACCTTCCATAGAGAGGGAGATGTGTCCTGTAACTTCCAGAGAGATGGAGATGTATGCTGTACCTTCCAGAGACAGGGAGATGTGTGCTGTACCTTCCAGAGACAGGAGATGTGTGCTGTTACTTCCAGAGACAGGGCAATGTGTGCCCTACCTTCCAGAGACAGGGAGATGTGTGGTTTACCTTCTAGAGACAGAAGATGTGGGCTGTTACTTCCAGAGGCAGGGAGATGTGTGCTGTACCTTCAGACTCAGAGAGATGTGTATCCTACCTTCCAGAGACAGGGAGGTGAGTGATGTAACTTCCAGAGACAGGGAGGTGTGTGCTGTAACCTCCAGAGACAGGGAGATGCGTGCTGTACGTTCAGACTCAGAGAGATGTGTATCCTACCTTCCAGAGACAGGGAGATGTGTGATGTAACTTCCAGCGACTGGGAGATGTGTGCTGTACCTTCAGATACAGGGAGATAGGTGCTCTACCTTCCAGAGACAGGGAGATGTGGGCTGTAACTTCCAGAGACTGGGAGATGTGTGCTGTACCTTCAGATACAGGGAGATGTGTGCCATACCTTCCAGAGACAGGGAGAAGTGTGATGTAACTTCCAGAGACTGGGAGATGTGTGCTGTATCTTCAGATACAGGGAGATCTCCCTGTCTCCCAGAGACAGGGAGATGTGTTCTGTAACTTCCAGAGACCGGGAGATGTGTGCTGTACCTTCAGATACAGGGAGATGGGTGCTCAACCTTCCAGAGACCGGGAGATGTGTGCTGTACCTTCAGATACAGGGAGATGGGTGCTCTACCTTCCAGAGACAGGGAGATGTGTGTTGTACTTTCAGATACAGAAAGATGTGCTGTAAGTTCCAGAGACTCAGAGATGTGTGCTGTAGCTTCAGATACAGGGAGATGCGTGCTGCACATTCAGAAACAGAGACATTTGTGCCCTACCTTCCATAGACAGGGAGATGTGTCCTGTAACGTCCAAAGAGATGGAGATGTATGCTGTACCTTCCAGAGACAGTGAGATTGTGCCCTACCTTCCAGAGACAGGGAGATGTGCGCTGTACCTTCCAGAGACAGGAGATGTGTGCTGTTACTTCCAGAGACAGGGAGATGTGTGCCCTACCTTCCAGAGACAGGGAGATGTGTGCTATACCTTCCAGAGACAGGAGATGTGTGCTGTTACTTCCAGAGGCAGGGAGATGTGTGTCCTACCTTACAGAGACAGGGAGATGTGTGCTGTACCTTCCAGAGACATGAGAAGTGTGCTGTAACTTCCAGAGACAGGGAGATGTATGCTGTACCTTCCAGAGACAGGAGATGTGTGCTGTACCTTCCAGAGACAGGAGATGTGTGCTGTAACTTCCAGAGACAGGGAGATGTGTGCTGTACCTTCCAGAGACAGGAGATGTGTGCTGTAACTTCCAGCGACAAGGAGGTGTGTGCTTGTGACAAATCCACTTCCTGGACACCAGCGCGGAATGGAGGCTTCTCTTCAAAAGGTCGTGGATCGTTGGTTAGTTGCAAGAGAGCAAACATATAATATTCCCCAATGATAAAAGGGACTGTCCAGACAAGGTTGTGTAAACATCTCTACTTTATTGTTACTACAACAGATAGTTCTAGCAACACTACAAAATACAACACACCCTGTAAAGGAATGCAGAGGACAGACAGTTTCACGAAGCAAAGGGATGCACTCTGGATACTGACAGGAGGGGAGCCGGGAAAGTAATTAATCACAATAGTTCAGGAATAGTTGGTTTCTGCACAAAGGTAGCAATGGATCATAAAATGTCCCTAGGGGCCTTCAGAGGAGGAGCAGAGGGACAGAACCATAATGTACCTTGTGCTTGTAGAAGTTCTTGGTGCTCCACAGCGTCAAGTCGATTTCAAGGCACTTTGCAGCTTCTGCAGCTTCTGTGGCAGAGTTCAAGACCGGAGGCAGTAGGCAGTTCGGTGAGCAAGGCTGGATGGACGGCTGCAGGCTGGCCTACACGGTGGCTCAGGGTCAGGAATCATTGTCTCAGTGCTGGTCAGCGGGACTGAAACACTGGTCGAGGCGTCTCAGACGACGTTAGCAACTGCGATGTGACAACAGTCAGCGGTGCAGTTGGTTGCAGCTCGAAGGGCTCGCATGGCTCGACAATGTCCTTTCAGGTGATCACTGGTTGATGCTTGTAGATGCACTCCTCCTAGCTTATTCACTGGGTTTGTATTGTCCTTTGAGGCAGATGGCCCAAAGCTGAGGAGAGTGTTGCAGGCAGCAGCCTTGTCCTTGGTTTGGTTCAGAGACTCTCTGGCACTCCCCACCTAGGAAGCTTCCTGCAGAGCCTAGCAGGACACGCTATGTGCTGGCTGGGTACCGGTTCTGGAGCTGCTGGGTTGGTCCTCTGGACTCAGTATCTTCCCCTGTTCCCTGCCAGATGTTTAGGGGAGGGATCTTGCTTCCCTCATGGAAATCCTGTCCTTCCTTCACTGGCGGAAGTTGTAAGGCAGACTGTCACTTCAGCCAAGGTCCAAATGACTCCTCCTTGTTACTTCTTGTGAAGTCTTCAGATGATTTGCTAAGAGAGGAGCTCCGCCCTCTTTTAAAGCCAAATGGGCCCCAGAGATTGGTGCAGGCTATGCCTACCTTAATGAACCAATCCTGGGTCCCCACCAACAATCTTCTGTTATACATGAAGTCATAACCAGATTGCTTTGTAACAGGAAAGTTAAAGGGGTGAAAACTTGTACTACTAAGTCCGACCCATCTTTCTGTCTGTTGTGGATCAACGGAACTCTGTGGTTAATTGAGCTCCCTTTGGTCCCTGATCAAAGCACAGGTCTCCCTTGAAATTATGGTGAGAATAGACTTTCTGTCTCCATCAAATCACATACTTCTACCCTCTGAAAGAGGGTCCCCCTCCTGGGGTTGCCTACTGTAAACAGTTGTCCCAGACATGACATTCAATGTGGGGTGCGAGCTGACTACAGGTTGACACAGATGCATATCATAAAGGTGTTGGGCTTCCTGTCCCATTTGTCAGCTCTGCGACCAGGCCTCCCGCAGACCTGCTTCAGTTAACTCTCATTATTATGCTCTGCCACCACACAGAAATGACAATGAACAGGGCAGATCCATGCAGACTTTGATATTTTAATTAGGCTGGCCATGGCAGGAGGAAGGTGTTGCCTTGCCCCTTCCTGAGATGCTTTGATGTACCAGTGGCTGTCACATACCAACTGAACATGACAGGAGGACTGTGTGTCCCCCTAGAGTACACTTGACTATGGGCCTCATTACGAGTCAGCCAGTCTGGAAAGAACCAAATACGCCACCACTGTTCTTTCCGGACCGGCTGATTAAGAGTCCTGCAGGCGGAAGGTGTCACTCCTGCCAGGTCTGACCTGGCGGGTTTAAAACCAGCCGTCTGCAGGCAGACATGGAAACACTGGCACCATTACAGCATGGTGCCAGTGTTTCCACTTCCCCATTCCCATGGAGTTCAGCCTTCAGCTAGTGATGTGTGCTGAGTCTTCCGTGATAGAATGCATCACTCTTTGAAGATCAGCTCATGAATTCCACTTTAGAAATGTGTGCTGATCTCTTTAGAAAGATGTGTGTGTGAGGCGTTCACATTCAGATGTGTGCTCAGCCTTCAGCTAGTGATGTGTGCTGAGTCTTTAGTGATAGAATGCATCACTCTTTGATCAGCTCATGAATCCCACTTCAGAGATGTGTGCTGATCCCTTTAGAAAGATGTGTCATAGAATGCATCACTCTTTGAAGATCAGCTCATGAATTCCACTTTAGAGATGTGTGCTGATCCCTTTAGAGAGATGTGTGTGCGAGCGTTCACATTGAGATGTGTGCTCAGCCTTCAGCTAGTGATGTGTGCTGAGTCTTCAGTGATGTGCTGGTGCTATGCTTTGCCATCCTCAGAAAGGACCAAGAGAAACCCAAAGGAGGGGGTTTGGCTCTGAATTACAGACACCTTTAACATGAGAGAGACTCACCTCACGATTGAAGAGAACTGTGAGTTCCTCACAATAAGACTCACCTCTGCCCCAACAGACTCCATCACCATCCACATCCTTTATCGACCGCCAGGCCAAATCACCTCCTTTTAGGAAAACCTGGTTCTCATGCTAGGAAAATACTTCAAACCGACTACTAGATCCCTCATATTCAGGGACTTCAAAGTAGGCCTCAACGACCCTTCGGATATTGCTGCCACAGCGATCGCAAAAGCTCTCACCGACCTAGGTTTCTCCCACTGAATCTCAGCCGCCACCGTCAACAAGGGGAGAACTCTGGATTGGGTTGTGGGTCCTCTGCACATGGTCAGACCACCACACACTCATCTTTACCCTCCCTCTGCTTAGACTGCAGCAGCAAACCCCCTCAGCCATGTTCTCCACCCTTTCTAGAAACTCCCGCAAAATATCCAGAGTCAATCTCGCCTCATCTTACCCCCACCTGATAATATTGCCTCCACAGACACAAATAACGAATGTAATTTCAAACTCTCAAGAGATCTTTAAAATCCTCAGAGAATTAGAGACCCCAGCCTCTTCCCCCACTACCATCCCCATGGATGACGCATGGTGGATTAGCATTCACAACGCAATGCGCGTTAAAATCACCTGGCCGCAACATAAAACTGCAAAAAACCAAGCCCTGATTACCACGCCCCTGCCACACCCGTCCACACCGCCTCAGAGCACACCTCTGTTTCATTTTAGAGAAGTGTCTGAAATTAAAATTGCCAATATCCTAAAAAAGCTCAAACCTTCTAAATGCAAAGGTGACATCTGCCCGGGTAACATTATTAAAGACTGCTTAGAAGACCATGTCCCGTTCATCACCAGATTTATTAATGCATCCTTTGCAACTAGTCAAGCCCCAGCTAGCTTAAAAGAATCCTGGGTGCGCCCCTTCTTAAGAAACCCTCACTTGAGCTGGAAACCCCTAACAACTACCCCCCCATCACCACAGTGCCATTCTTCTTCAAAATCTTGGACAGAGCAGTCTACGACCAGATCAGGTTTTTTTTTTAGAAGCTAACCACATCCATCCATCCAGCACATTTCCCATCGAAGGAGCAGGTGAGTGAAGCCGCCGTGCGCGACCCCTTTTTTGGTTATTTTTTAGTAAAAAAGTGTCCCCAGACCCCATGTGTCCCTGTGCTGCCCAGCCTCCCCTTCCTGGTCTTCCCCTCTCCCTCCCGACTCCCATCCCGCCCACCGCCCCTAATTGGCTCTGTCCTTAGGCAGCGTTGGTCTAGCGACCCGCTCCTAGCACCTGCTCCCATTTCCCATCCAAGGAGCAGGTGAGTGAAGCCGCCATGCGCGACCCCATTTTTGGTTATTTTTGAGTAAAAAAGTGTCCCCAGGCCCTGTGTGCCCCTGTGCTGCCCAGCCTTCCCTTCCTGGTCTTCCCTCTCCCTCCCGCCTCCCATCCCGCCCACCGCCCCTGATTGCCTCTCTCCTTCAGCAGCGTTGGTCTAGCGACCCGCTCCTAGCACCTGCTCCCATTTCCCATCCAAGGAGCACGTGAGTGAAGCTGCCGTGCGCGACCCCATTTTTGGTTATTTTTGAGTAAAAAAGTGTCCCCAGGCCCCATGTGCCCCTGTGCTGCCCAGCCTCCTCTTCCTGGTCTGCCTTCTCCCTCCCACCTCCCATCCCGCCCACAGCCCCTGATTGACTCTGTCCTTCGGCAGTTTTGGTCTAATGACCCGCTCCCAGCACCTGCTTCCATTTCCCATCCAAGGAGCAGGTGAGTGAAGCCGCCGTGCGTGACCCCTTTTTTGGTTATTTTGAGTAAAAAGTGTCTCCAGGCCTTGTATACCCTTGTGCTGCCCAGCCTTCCCTTCCTGGTCTTCCCCTCTTCCTCCCGCCTCCCATCCCGCCCACCGCCCCTGATTGGCTGACTCACCCAGCCAAAACTGACCTTCCCAGGGAAGCCCTCTGCCCGGCAGCCCCCACTGCTCAGGACCCCCCGACAAAGGACAACTCCAAAGAGATGCCTCCTGATCGTAACTGCAGGTATCTGCAGGAGAAGCAGGAAAAAAGCACCCACCAAAGGTAAGTGTGGCATGGGCAGGGACTGATGCAATTACTCCTTTCCAGACAACCCACCCGCTCAAAGCAACAAAACCCACAACAAGGCCCACTGCTGTAACCAGCTGCACCTAGACTGGTAGTACTCCCAAAACACTAAGGCCACCTGATTAGTGAGCTGATTCTCACACCTATATGTTGAACTTGGAAGTGTCCCTAATAGCGTAACTGTGGTCTAGTTCAATCTAGAAAGTGTGTCTATAACCCCATTGTGTGTAAGTTGAATTTGGAAGTGTCCAGGTTGCACTTGGAGGTGTCCGGATTGGACTTGGGGGGTGTCCAAGTTGAACTTAGAAGTGTCCAGGTTTGTTTGTTTGTTTGTTTGTTTGTTTTATTATTTATATTGCGACCCAGACCCAAGGGTAACCGGGCGCATTTTATACAACAGCTCAAAACTTTGTTACAAGATCACAAGGCAAAAATAGCAAAAATAGAGCAACAAGAATAATATACAACAAAATATACAGGAGTATACACAAAATATACAGGAATATACAGCATGTGGAGTGTGGAATTGTGGTTGAATTTAGAAGTGTCCCTAACAGCGTAACTGTGGTCTAGCTCAATCGAGAAAGTGTGTTTATAACCCATTTGTGTAAAAGTTGAATTTAGAAGTGTCCAAGTTGAACTTAGAAGTCTCCCTAACAGCGTAACTGTGGTGTAGTTCAATCTAGAAAGTGTGTCTATAACCCCATTGTGCATAAATTGAATTTAGAAGTGTCCAAGTTGAATTTATAAGTGTCCAAGTTGAATTTAGAAGTGTCCCTAACAGCGTGACTGTGATCTAGTTCAATCTAGAAAATATGTCCATAACCCCATTGTGTATAAGTTGTTCTCAGAAGTGTCCCTAGTAGCCCAACTGTGGTATAGTTCAACTCAGAAAGTGCGTCTAAAATAACCAAATTGTGCCCAGGTTGATTCTAGAAGTGACCCAAGTAGTGTAACGATGGTCTAGTCCAATTCAGAAAGTGTGTCTAAATAACCTAATTGTGCCTTAGTGATTGTAGAAGTGTCCAAGTTGAATTTAGAAGTGTCCATAACAGCGTAACTGTGGCCTAGTCCAACCTAGAAAGTGTGTCTAATAACCCCATTGTGTCTAAGTCGATCCTAGAAGTGTCCAAGTTGAATTCCTAAGTGTCCAAGTTGACCTTAGAAGCGTGCCTAATAGCGTAACCATGGTCTAAAATGTCTCCAATATCCGCATTGTGTCTATGTTGAACAACTAACTGCGATCCAGTTCAATTTAGAGAGTGTACCTAGACACCACACTGTGCCATAGTTGAATTTAGAATGTTGTTCACTATAGAAAGTGTTTCTAATAGCGCAAACATGGCTTAGTTCATTTTAGAAACTCTGCCTAAGAACGTAACTGTGGCCCAATTCATTTTAGAAAGTGAGAATAATCCCCACTATGGCATAGTTGAACTTAGCAAGTGTGAATAATATCATCCCGTGGTATAAGTGTCCTTCAAAGTATGAATAATATTTTCCTGCGATACAACTGAACTTAGAAACTCTAAATAATAACAAACAGTGACACTGCCAAACTAGAAAGTGTGTCTAACTACGGTACAGTTAAACTTTGAACGTGTGAATAATACCCTCCTGCGGTTCAAGATAACTTAGAAACCATCACTGGCTGTAGTGTAGATAAACTTAGAGAGTGTGTATACTATCCTCCGGTGGCTCCGTTGAACTTAGAAACTGCCCATAACCTTGGTATAGGCACACCTAGAAAAGAAAATGACATCCTGCTGTAGTTTATATGGAACCCAGAAACTATCCCTAGCCTTAGTACAGTTAAACATAGAAAGTGTGAACAACTATAATCTGCGGGTATAGTTGATGTTGGAAGGTGCGAACGAAATCATCCTTCGCTAACTATGACATAGTTCAAACTTATCCAAGCCATGTGTACACCCAAGCTGCCAAGGTCCGCCGAAAATTACCCGCTCGCGCCCGCCTCCCTTCCCTCTTGCGCTACCTCCCATCCCCCCAAACCATCCCGCCCTCCACCACACCCTCTGCCTATCCCCTACCCATCTCCCAAGCCAGAAGTGCCGACCCACCCCATTCCACCCCACCCTCCACCTCGCCCGTACCCCATCCCCTAACCAAACACCAAGCCAGAGGAGCACGATGGCAAGCCAACCATCCTAAGACCCCTGCACCTCCCATCCCCTCCGCCCACCAGCCCACTATCATCATACTCACACCCCCGTTCGCCATACTAACGGTCCCCCTAGCCTCCCAAGCACACCCAGCCCACAACCACCCACCCCCAGTTCCCCTCTTCGACTGCCACCAGCATCCCCCTCCAACCCCACTCCTTCCCCTCCATAAAAACTGCATTCCTCGCCCTGGCAAGAACAGTAACCACAACCCTCTCACCCTCCGACCCCCTACACTCTCTCACACTCCAACCGCAACAAAAACACTGAAGAGAAAATGTACCTGGTCTCCCCCATTCTCTCAGTACTCCTCACCACTCCTATCTTGACCCACCTCCTCAATCTCCCTTTCTCGATCATCACCACCCTCCCCCCCCTGCCTCACCCTGCCAGAAACACCTCTGCCTCGAATTCTCACCAAACACAACTGGAACTCCTAACCCTCCACACCCCACCTTCAAACCCCCCGACCCAATTCCAACCAACCCAACACACCAGTCCAACTCCTCCCCCCTCAAACCCACCACCTCAACTGCCCGCCTAATATTCCCATCAACCACCAACCCCCACCCCCCCCCACTCCCTCACCCAGTTTCCACTTTGACTCATGGCTCAATATCTCATTAATCCTGCTCACCCCCACTTGCAAACCATCAGCTCGCCATGGCCCTTTTCCTAGATGGTTCACACCAGAACTGAAGACCATAAAACAACAATATAAACCCCTAGAACGCATATGGCGGAAAGACAAAACCACCCTGAGCAGATCCACCTTAGCCCGCCACCATCGCCACTACAAAGCCGAAATCCGGAAAGCAAATAAAGCCCATTCAAACTCCCGAATCCTAAACTGTGAAAACCCCAGCAAAGAACTCCACAAAATCATCTCCGAATTCACCAAACCATCATATACCACCACCCAACCGACCCCCTCTCAATTACTCTGCGACTCACTCTCTCTCCACTTCTACACCACTGCTCTCGAAAGAACAAACTCTCTAACCAACAAACTAGCCCTCCTATACCCACCACGCTATCCACCCACTCTACCTGCCATTCCAACGCATGCAACCGCTAACCACCCCACCTTCGACTCCTTCACTCCAATATCAACTGACCAATTCCTCAAACTTCTCTTTGTCCGCAAACAATCCGGCTCCCCGCTCAACCCCTGCCCAGAGACAACTCTCAAAGAAATATTCACTTCTACCTGCGCAGGAGAACACGCAAGAACCACCATAAACAACTCCCTCTCCTTGGGAATTTTTCCTGATGCTCATGTCAAGCCGCTACATACCAATCTCAAACACCAGGTTCCTTGCTAAACTGATTGACCGAACCACCTACTCCCAACTAAATGCCTTTGTCGAAGCCAACAACCTCCTATACCCTGCTCAATCAGGTTTCAGACCCTGACACAGAACCAAAACCATCTTAACCTCAATCTGGGATGACCTTAAAAACACTGCAGACTCTGCGGGATGCGCCGCATTAATCCTTCTTGACCGATCCGCCGCCTTCGACACAATCAACCACTCAATCCTCCTCGACAGCCTCCACTCCCTAGGAATCCGTGGAAACGCCCTCAAATGGATAGCATCCTTCCTCAACAATAGGAACCAAATAACCCTTCTCTCCGCCTATGCTTCCCATTCCCAACCGGTCAATACCTGAGTTCCACAAAGAGCATGCCTATCAGCCCTCCTGTTCAACCTCTATATGTTCACCCTCCCACGAAAAATCTGCTTGCACTATATCCTGTGCTACAACTATGCCGATGACACACAACTAATCCTAAAACTCCTTAATTCAAAACCCAACTGCCAACCCAACCTTGCTGCCTGCCTCCTTGACATAGATCATTGGATGACCACTAACCACCTCTTGCTAAACCCCTCCAAAACTGAAATCATGATATGTGGCAACACTGACCTTCTTCCACACTCCCTACTCTGGCATTCTGCCATGGACATTTCTCCGACACCCTCAGTAAAAAACCTTGGATGCACCCTAGACTCTGACCTAACCCTCTCTCTCCAAGTCAACAACGTCTCTAAGTCCTGCCACTACCACCTCAAAACTCTTAAGCGCATTTTTCCATACCTCTCCTTTCGCAACAGACTCTCCGCGGTCCAATAGATTGTTATGTCAAGACTAGACTACGCTAACCCCCTCTACCTTGGAGTCCATGCGTACCAGCTGACTAAACTAAAAAGAGCACAAAATGCAGTGGCCAAACTGCTGCCAAGAGATCACATCTCCCCAGTTCTCAAAACTCTTCACTGGCTTCCGGTTGCCCGAAGGGTGACCCTCAAAACCTTATGCATCTTTCACTGAGCAATGCATAAAAACAGACCTCAACATCTTCAAGACAAACTAAAACCCTACCATCCACCACACACTCTAAGATCAAGATCCGCCAGCCTCTTAGTGATACCAAAAACCAACTCAGTCAGCTTAGGTGGATCATCATTCATAGCCCTGGCCCCCACTCTGTGGAACTCACTTCCACCCCACATCCGACTCACTGAAGACCTCATGTCTTTTCTCAAATTCCTGAAAACATGGCTGTTCCCCAAAAATTGACTCTTAACTCAAACAGGATAACAGAACCAAAGACAGCAGATTAAGGTTGCTATATCAAAAATAACAATCCAGCATCGAGACCGGAGCGAGAAAAATCGAAAACTAAAACTGGTAATGTAAATTAAAAAGGATACACTGAATAGAACAAACAAAGTGGACGTAAGGAATGAAGTGGATGAAAGGAATGAATTGGATGAAAGGAATGAAGTGGATGAGAGGACTGAAGTGGATGAAAGGACTGAAGGTGATGGGAGGAATGGAGTGGATGAGAGGAATGGAGTGGATGAGAGCAATGAAGTGGATGAGAGGAATGAAGTGGATGAGAGAAGCGCTCTATAAATCAATAAATCAAATCAAATCAAATTAAGTGGATGAGAGGAATGAAGTAGATGCAGCAGATGAAATGGATGTAGCGGATTAAAATGGATGCAGTTGGTGTAATGGATGAAGTGGATGGAAGAAATGAAGTAGCTGGAACGGATGAAGTGGAAGGATGTATGAAGTGGATGGATCAAATGGAGTGGACGGATCGGACAGAATGGCTAGATCTGACAGAATGGATTGACCAAATGGAACGGAGCGGCTGGAACGGATAGAGTGGGCGGAAAGGATAGAGTGGGTGGAAAGGATAGAGTGGACGGAAAGGATAGAGTGGATGGAATGGATAGTGTGGACGGAAAGGATAGAGTGGATGGAACGGATAGTGTGGACGGAAAGGATAGAGTGGATGGAACGAATAGACTGGATGGAAATGATGGGTCAGATGGAGTGGATGGTACGGATAGAGCGCATGAAACAGATGGAGTGCCTGAAACGAATGGAGCGCATGAAATGAATGGAGCGCATGAAACTGATGGAGTGCATGAAACGGATGAGGGCATGAAACGGATGGAGAGCATGAAATGGATGAAGTGCATTCAACGAGTGGATGGAGTGGATGGAATGGACAGAGTGGACGGAACGGACAGAGTGGACGGAGTGGATGGAATGGACGGAGAGGATGGAATGGACAGAGTGGATGGAGCGGACGGAACAGACGGAGTGGATGGAACGGACAGAGTGGACGGAGTGGATGGAACGGACGGAGTGGATGGATTGGACAGAGTGGACGGTATGGACGGAACGGACAGAGTGGACAGAACGGACAGAACGGACAGAGCAGACGGAACGGATGGAACGGACAGAGCGGGCGGAACGGACAGTGTGCATGAAACGGTCGGTGTGCATGAAACGGATGAAACGATGGAACAGATGAAATGGATGGAACGGATGGAGTGGATGGAATGGATGGTGTGGGTGGGACCGATGGAGTGGATGGAATGCATGAAATGGATGGAACAGATAGAGAGCATGAAGCGGAAGGAGTGGATGGTGTGCGTGGGACGGACGGAGTGCATTGGGCAGACAGAGTGCGTTGGGCAGATGGAGTGCGTGGGGTGGATGGAGTGCGTGAAATGAATGAAGTGGATGGATCAAAAGGTGTAGACGGTTCGCACTGAGTGGATGGTTCAAATGGAAAGCATGGAGCGGATAGAATGTATAGAGTAGATGGTAGATGGAACGGATAGTGTGGATGGAACGGATAGAGTGGATGGAACGGATAGAGTCGATGCAATGGTCGGAGTGCATAGAACGGAAGGAGCGCGTGGGAGGAACAGAGCGTGTGGGACAGATGGAGCGTGTGGGACGGATGGAGCAGGTGGGACGGATGGAGCGCGTGCACCGGATTGGGGGTGTGGGACAGCATGAATGGACAGAGGACATGGAACGGACAGAGTGCATGGAACAGACAGAGTGCATGGAACGGACTGAGTGCATGGAATGGACCGAGTGCATGGAATGATAGGATGGAGAAGATGTAACAGATGGAGTAGATGTAACGGATGGAGTAGATGTAATGGATAGAACGAATGGAGTGCATAAAACGGAGGGAGCACTTGGAACAGATGGAGTACATGGGATGGATGGAGTAAATGGGACGGGTGGAGTAGATGGAACGGATGGAGAAGATGGAACGGATAGAGTAGATGAAACGGATGGAGTAGATGGAGCGGATGGAGTAGATGGAACGGATGGAATAGTTGGAACCGATGGAGATGGCAGGAACAGATGTTGTGGGTGTAACGGATGGTGTGGGCGGAACGGATGGTGTGGGTGGAACAGATGGACTGGGTGGAACGAATGGAGTGGGCGGATTGGATAAACCAAATGGAAAAAGTGGAGTGAATAGAATAAATGTAGCGGATGTAAGAAATGGAAAGACTAGTAAACTAAATGATGAACCAGACGAAATGTATGAATGAACAAGGCTGATCGAACGGACTGAGTGAATAAAACGGATAGAATAGATGGTTCAGATGTGAGCTCAATTTCAAGAACCTTACCGAAAACCACCATATCACATTACCAGGCTTACTCTCTCCTATTATTATTTATTCACAGACCGAAGGCATCGTGGCGCTGGTTACAGTGTTGCTTATACTTGGTTACATACAGTTCATGTCCGTAGGTGTTACATTGGACGAGATATGCTTTTTTACAGATATGCATGAGCAGCAAAACCACGTGAGAACGGGGTTAGTTGAAAAGGGCAGTTTTGAGCTTTTTTCGGAAGGAGAAGAGAGATGCATCAGCTCTGAGGTCAGTAGGTAGGGAATTCCAAAGTGTAGGCGCGAGGAAGTGGAAGCCTATGCCTCCTGCTTTGGTTCTGTTGATGCGAGGTATAGCTAGTTGGTTCGTGTATTGTGCTCTTCTCGGTCTCGTGGATTGATATCTTCCTATCAAGTCAGATATGTAAGAGGGAGCTGTGAGGTTGATGCATTTATGGGTGGTTGTGAGAATTTTGAAGGAGATCCGGTCTTTGACAGGGAGCCAGTGAGCTGCCTTTCTGGCTTGTGTGATGTGTTCTCTTTTTGGTATGCTGAGGGCTGCTCTGAGAGCGTTGTTTTGAGTTGTTTGGAGCCTAGATAGGTTTTTTTGGGAGGTGCCGGCTAGGAGCGCATTACAATAGTCTAGTTTGGCTCCTATAGTTGCTCGAGCGATGGAGAGGCAGCCATCCTTGGTTAAGAAAGGTTTTATAGCGTTGATGAGTTTAGTACTCAGTGCTGCGGCCGAGACTATGGCGCTGACTTGTTTGTCCATGGATAGTGTTGCATCTATGTGAACCCCCAGTGTTTTGACTGAGGATAGGACTGGGATGGTACAATTGTCTATGTTGAAATTGGTGTACAGTGAGTTAAGGTTGGAGAGGGTAGATTTCTGTCCTAGAATGAGGATTTCGGTCTTGTCCCCGTTCAAGCAGAGGCTGTTAGTAGCCATCCAGGCTTGTATGGTAGAGTAGATTTGCTGTAGGGTAGAGGCGTCTTGGTGATAATTCCCTGTCAGAGGGAGGAGAACCTGCGTGTCGTCGGCGTAGTTCATGTAGATGATCCCCAGCGAATCTAGTTTATCAAATAGTGGCTTCGTAAAAAGATTGTAGAGCGTGGGGGCAGTACAGGAACCTTGTGGTACACCACAGTGGATGATGGAGGGAGCTGCATGAGCTATGTTAGAGAACACTTTCATCGCTCTTCCTTTTAAGAATGATGTTACCCAGGATGCTGCGCCCTTTGAGAAGTGTGCTGCATGTGTCAGATGACTGGTAAGGGTAGTGTGGTCTACCAGATCAAATGCAGCTGAGAGGTCAAGGAGAAGGAGGAGGGCGGGCTTGCCTTTGTCTAGGATGTTGGTAATTTCGTTTTTTAAGTCTAGAAGGGTAGTTTCAGTTCTGTGTCCCTTGCGGAACCCGGATTGTCTTTTACCTAGCATTGCGTTCAATTCAAGGTATAGTTGAATCTGTTTGTGGGCAGCCTTGTCGAGTAGTTTCAGGAGGAATGGGACTGTGGTTATGGGTCAGTAATTGTTCGGGTTAGCAGGGTCTAGCGTCAGTTTTTTTAGGAGAGGGCGTACTCCTATACACCACCACTCATCTAGAACACAGCAATACTATTACACATTTGGTATAGCTGTTCTCATACTAACACCCGCCTCATACGCTTCATCATCCTAATTAACCACAGCTGGCTCAACACCCCCGCTAGCCTATGCGTCTCCTCAGGCCTAACGCAGCCAAAATCAGTCTGGATACCAACCCACTAGAATGAACACATATTCCTGATGTCCCAACCACCGCACCTACCGCTAAGAAGCAGCTATCATGCAAGTGCCACACCAGCTGCACACATATCCGGTGCACCCACGCACCTTGTGACTCTCTCTCTCTCTACTGACTTGAACTACGGTTCCCAAGGGCGTTTAACCTACCAGCGCCTTGAGATCATACCAACGATACATAAGGCGCTATATAAATGCAAAGTAACATAACATAACATCCTGGGGTTGCACCAGTCAGGCTTCGGATCAGGTCATGGAACTGCATCTGCTTTACTAGACCTGGAAAACCACCAGCTGGATGCCTTCAAAGGCAAAGGCAAACCAGCCCTCTTACTTCTCTTGGACTTCTCTGCTGCCTTTGATCTGGGAAATCACACAACCCTCTGCAACAATCTTATGAATTCCCCCAACTTCTCCCGGGAAGCCACAACCTGGGTAGCATCCTTCTTGGAGGGGAGATCCATGAGAGTCTTTTCAGAGATGGCTTGCACATCCCATCCCTTTTCCATGTGGAGTGCTGCAAGGTTCCTGCATCCCCCCTTCCTCTACAACCTTTTTACCAAACCATTTTTTGACCCACTGGATTCCTTCAGCATAGTTTACACAAACTACACAAACGTACACAAACTATGCCGATTACACCCAAATCCTCCTCCATTTTACTGGCTGCTATGACATCTACTCCATTATGATCAAAAGAATTTACTCAACCATCCAAGCTTTGGATGGCCACAAACCTACTCTGCTTCAACGATGAAAAGACCAGGATCTTGTTAGCCGGGACTCCAGCCATGCTAAAAAAAAGCTCATCACAAAATATGCAGTCCTCATGTTAGATGGCACCCAAATCGCGGTCTCAACTTCGGAAGAAACGCGGGGCGTCTACCTGGCTGCCTCCCTCATCCTCTCCAGACAAGTGAATGCGATTGCGTCTTCCGGTGCATACACAAACAAACTTATTAACGCAGCCAGACAATTCCTCAGGCCTCACCATCGCCAGAGCCATCATAGGAGCAAGACTCGATTACATAATGCGCTCTTTGCAGGGACCTCAAAACAAAACATCAACAAACTTCAAGTAATCCAAAACAACACCCTACGTGCAGCACTGAACCTACTAAAAAAAGAGCACACATCAGCAGCAACAAAAGAAGTAGATTGGCTCCCAATCAGAGAGCGAATCATCTTTACACACACATGTCTGGTGAATGTGGGCCCAGAATACCTCTCCCAGAAATTCATGCGATCCAAATCCACTAGACCCATCAGAGCACTCCACGCGCACGGCCTTTTGCCACCAACCTTCCAGAAATATCGTAGGTAGCGCTAGCTTTCGGGCAATGGCTGTGTATCACTGGAATGCGCTGCCCCCTGCCCTGAGGGCTGAAGAATCCTACTGGCCTTTCCGCGAGGTGCTAAAGACTTGGCGATTCACCTAACGAACTATGCCTGATCTTGACTGTTGCAAAACTATCCATTTATGCGAGGTAGCCCTCTGCCCCCTCACTGCGGCTGCCCATGTTCTTGCATGTAACTGGTTCCTCAACAGTGCCGTGATGCCCTAGGGCTTAGGCACTTCACAAATGTAAAAAATACAAATAAATAAATAAATATGTGCCGAGCCTTCAGCAGTGTGCCCTGGTCTCCAGAGAGTGATGTATGCTTAGCCTTCAGCGGTGTGTTCTGGCCTCCGGAGAGTGATGTATGTTGAACCTTCAGCGGTGTACGCTGGTCTCCAGAGAGTGAGGTATGCTGAGCCTTCAGTGATGTGTGCTGGTCTCCAGAGAGTGATGTTTATGCTGAGCCTTCAGTGATGTGTGCTGGTCTCCAGAGAGTGATGTTTATGCTGAGCCTTCAGTGGTGTGTGCTGGTCTCCAGAGAGTGATGTATGTTGAGCCATCAGTGATGTGTGCTGGTCTCCAGAGAGTGATGTTTATGCTGAGCCTTCAGTGGTGTCTGCTGGTCTCCAGAGAGTGATGTATGTTGAGCCTTCAGCGGTGTGAGCTGGCCTCCGGAGAGTGATGTATGTTGAGCCTTCAGCGGTCTGTGCTGCTCTCCAGAGAGTGATGTATTGCTGAGCCTTCAGCAGTGTGCCCTGGTCTCCAGAGAGTGATGTATGCTTAGCCTTCATCGGTGTGTTCTGGCCTCCGGAGAGTGATGTATGCTGAGCCTTCAGTGATGTGTGCTGGTCTCCAGAGAGTGATGTTTATGCTGAGCCTTCAGTGATGTGTGCTGGTCTCCAGAGAGTGATGTTTATGCTGAGCCATCAGTGATGTGTGCTGGTCTCTGGAGAGTGATGTTTATGCTGAGCCTTCAGTGGTGTGTGCTGGTCTCCAGAGAGTGATGTATGTTGAGCCTTCAGCGTTGTGTGCTGGCCTCCGGAGAGTGATGTATGTTGAGCCTTCAGCGGTGTGTGCTGCTCTCCAGAGAGTGAGGTATGCTGAGCCTTCAGTGATGTGGGCTGGTCTCCAGAGAGTGCTGTTAATGCCGAGCCTTGAGCGGTGTGTGCTGGTCTCCAGAGAGTGATGTTTATGCTGAGCCTTCAGTGGAGTGTGCTGGT
Organism: Ambystoma mexicanum; assembly: GCF_040938575.1. Lineage (NCBI taxonomy): Eukaryota > Metazoa > Chordata > Amphibia > Caudata > Ambystomatidae > Ambystoma > Ambystoma mexicanum. The sequence continues at coordinate 20,191,090 of NC_090931.1, forward strand.
CTCTAGAGAGTGATGTATGCTGAGCCATCAGTGACGTGTGCTGGTCTCCAGAGAGTGATGTATACTGAGCCATCAGTGATGTGTGCTGGTCTCCAGAGAGTGATGTATACTGAGCCTTCAATGATGTGTGCTGGTCTCCAGAGATTGATGTATGTTGAGCCTTCAGCAGTGTGCGCTGGACTCCAGAGAGTGATGTATGTTGAGCCTTCAGCAGTGTGTGCTGGTCTCCAGAGAGTGAGGTATGCTTAGCCTTCAGCGGTGTGTGCTGGTCTCCAGAGAGTGATGTATGCTGAGCCTTCAGTTGAGTGTGCTGGTCTCTAGAGAGTGATGTATGCTGAGCCATCAGTGATGTGTGCTGGTCTCCAGAGAGTGATGTATAATGAGCCTTCAATGATGTGTGCTGGTCTCCAGAGTGTGATGTATACTGAGCCTTCAGTGATGTGTGCTGGTCTCCAGAGAGTGATGTATGCTGAGCCTTCAGTGGTGTGTGCCGTTCTCAGGAGAGTGATGTATACTGAGCCTTCAGTGGTGTGTGCTGGTCTCCAGAGAGTGATGTATGCTGAGCCTTCAGTGGTGAGTGCTGGTCTCCAGAGAGTGATGTATGCTTAATCTTCAGTGGTGTGTGCTGATCTCCAGGCAGTAATGTTTATGCTGAACCTTCAGTGGTGTGTGCTGGTCTCCAGAGAGTGATGTCTGCTGAGCCATCAGTGGTGTGTGCTGGTCTCCAGAGAGTGATGTATGCTGAGCCTTCAGCGGTGCATGCTGGTCTCCAGAGAGTGAGATATGCTGAGCCTTCAGTGATGTGTGCTGGTCTCCAGAGAGTGATGTTTATGCTGAGCCTTCAGTGGATTGTGCAGGTCTCTAGAGAGTGATGTATACTGAGCCTTCAGTGATGTGTGCTGGTCTCCAGAGAGTGATGTATGTTGAGCCTTCAGCGGTGTGTGCTGGTCTCCAGAGAGTGAGGTATGATTAGCCTTCAGCGGTGTGTGCTGGTCTCCAGAGAGTGATGTATACTGATCCTTCAGTGATGTGTGCTGGTCTCCAGAGAGTGATGTATGTTGAGCCTTCAGCAGTGTGTACTGGCCTCCGGAGAGTGATGTATGTTGAGCCTTCAGCGGTGTACGCTGGTCTCCAGAGAGTGAGGTATGCTGAGCCTTCAGTGATGTGTGCTGGTCTCCAGAGAGTGATGTTTATGCTGAGCCTTCAGTGATGTGTGCTGGTCTCCAGAGATTGATGTATGTTGAGCCTTCAGCAGTGTGCGCTGGACTCCAGAGAGTGATGTATGTTGAGCCTTCAGCGGTGTGTGCTGGTCTCCGAGAGTGAGGTATGCTTAGCCTTCAGCGGTGTGTGCTGGTCCCCAGAGAGTGATGTATGCTGAGCCTTCAGTTGAGTGTGCTGGTCTCTAGAGAGTGATGTATGCTGAGCCATCAGTGATGTGTGCTGGTCTCCAGAGAGTGATGTATAATGAGCCTTCAGTGATGTGTGCTGGTCTCCAGAGAGTGATGTTTATGCTGAGCCTTCAGTGATGTGTGCTGGTCTCCAGAGAGTGATGTTTATGCTGAGCCATCAGTGATGTGTGCTGGTCTCTGGAGAGTGATGTTTATGCTGAGCCTTCAGTGGTGTGTGCTGGTCTCCAGAGAGTGATGTATGTTGAGCCTTCAGCGGTGTGTGCTGGCCTCCGGAGAGTGATGTATGTTGAGCCTTCAGCGGTGTGTGCTGCTCTCCAGAGAGTGAGGTATGCTGAGCCTTCAGTGATGTGGGCTGGTCTCCAGAGAGTGCTGTTAATGCCGAGCCTTGAGCGGTGTGTGCTGGTCTCCAGAGAGTGATGTTTATGCTGAGCCTTCAGTGGAGTGTGCTGGTCTCTAGAGAGTGATGTATGCTGAGCCATCAGTGACGTGTGCTGGTCTCCAGAGAGTGATGTATACTGAGCCATCAGTGATGTGTGCTGGTCTCCAGAGAGTGATGTATACTGAGCCTTCAATGATGTGGGCTGGTCTCCAGAGAGTGATGTATGCTGAGCCTTCAGTGGTGTGTGCCGTTCTCCAGAGAGTGATGTATACTGAGCCTTCAATGATGTGTGCTGGTCTCCAGAGATTGATGTATGTTGAGCCTTCAGCAGTGTGCGCTGGACTCCAGAGAGTGATGTATGTTGAGCCTTCAGCGGTGTGTGCTGGTCTCCAGAGAGTGAGGTATGCTTAGCCTTCAGTGATGTGTGCTGGTCTCCAGAGATTGATGTATGTTGAGCCTTCAGCAGTGTGCGCTGGTCTCCAGAGAGTGATGTTTATGCTGAGCCTTCAGTGGAGTGTGCTGGTCTCTAGAGAGTGATGTATGCTGAGCCATCAGTGATGTGTGCTGGTCTCCAGAGGGTGATGTATACTGAGCCTTCAGTGATGTGTGCTGGTCACCAGAGAGTGATGTATACTGAGCCTTCAGTGATGTGTGCTGGTCTCCAGAGAGTGATGTATGCTGAGCCTTCAGTGGTATGTGCCGTTCTCAGGAGAGTGATGTATACTGAGCCTTCAGTGGTGTGTGCTGGTCTCCAGAGAGTGATGTATGCTGAGCCTTCAGTGGTGTGTGCTGGTCTCCAGAGAGTGATGTATGCTTAATCTTCAGTGGTGTGTGCTGATCTCCAGGCAGTAATGTTTATGCTGAACCTTCAGTGGTGTGTGCTGGTCTCCAGAGAGTGATGTATGCTGAGCCATCAGTGGTGTGTGCTGGTCTCCAGAGAGTGATGTATGCTGAGCCTTCAGCGGTGCGTGCTGGTCTCCAGAGAGTGAGATATGCTGCGCCTTCAGTGATGTGTGCTGGTCTCCAGAGAGTGATGTTTATGCTGAGCCTTCAGTGGAGTGTGCAGGTCTCTAGAGAGTGATATATGCTAAGCCATCAGTGATGTGTGCTGGTCTCCAAAGGGTGATGTATACTGAGCCTTCAGTGGTGTGTGCTGGTCTCCAGAGAGTGATGTATACTGAGCCTTCAGTGATGTGTGCTGGTCTCCAGAGAGTGATGTATGTTGAGCCTTCAGCGGTGTGTGCTGGTCTCCAGAGAGTGAGGTATGCTTAGCCTTCAGCGGTGTGTGCTGGTCTCCAGAGAGTGATGTATACTGATCCTTCAGTGATGTGTGCTGGTCTCCAGAGAGTGATGTATGTTGAGCCTTCAGCAGTGTGTACTGGCCTCCGGAGAGTGATGTATGTTGAGCCTTCAGCGGTGTACGCTGGTCTCCAGATAGTGAGGTATGCTGAGCCTTCAGTGATGTGTGCTGGTCTCCAGAGAGTGATGTTTATGCTGAGCCTTCAGTGATGTGTGCTGGTCTCCAGAGATTGATGTATGTTGAGCCTTCAGCAGTGTGCGCTGGACTCCAGAGAGTGATGTATGTTGAGCCTTCAGCGGTGTGTGCTGGTCTCCGAGAGTGAGGTATGCTTAGCCTTCAGCGGTGTGTGCTGGTCTCCAGAGAGTGATGTATGCTGAGCCTTCAGTTGAGTGTGCTGGTCTCTAGAGAGTGATGTATGCTGAGCCATCAGTGATGTGTGCTGGTCTCCAGAGAGTGATGTATAATGAGCCTTCAGTGATGTGTGCTGGTCTCCAGAGAGTGATGTATAATGAGCCTTCAGTGATGTGTGCTGGTCTCCAGAGAGTGATGTTTATGCTGAGCCTTCAGTGATGTGTGCTGGTCTCCAGAGAGTGATGTTTATGCTGAGCCATCAGTGATGTGTGCTGGTCTCTGGAGAGTGATGTTTATGCTGAACCTTCAGTGGTGTGTGCTGGTCTCCAGAGAGTGATGTATGCTGAGCCATCAGTGGTGTGTGCTGGTCTCCAGAGAGTGATGTATGCTGAGCCTTCAGCGGTGCGTGCTGGTCTCCAGAGAGTGAGATATGCTGAGCCTTCAGTGATGTGTGCTGGTCTCCAGAGAGTGATGTTTATGCTGAGCCTTCAGTGGAGTGTGCAGGTCTCTAGAGAATGATATATGCTAAGCCATCAGTGATGTGTGCTGGTCTCCAAAGGGTGATGTATACTGAGCCTTCAGTGGTGTGTGCTGGTCTCCAGAGAGTGATGTATACTGAGCCTTCAGTGATGTGTGCTGGTTTCCAGAGAGTGATGTATGTTGAGCCTTCAGCGGTGTGTGCTGGTCTCCAGAGAGTGAGGTATGCTTAGCCTTCAGCGGTGTGTGCTGGTCTCCAGAGAGTGATGTATACTGATCCTTCAGTGATGTGTGCTGGTCTCCAGAGAGTGATGTATGTTGAGCCTTCAGCAGTGTGTACTGGCCTCCGGAGAGTGATGTATGTTGAGCCTTCAGCGGTGTACGCTGGTCTCCAGAGAGTGAGGTATGCTGAGCCTTCAGTGATGTGTGCTGGTCTCCAGAGAGTGATGTTTATGCTGAGCCTTCAGTGATGTGTGCTGGTCTCCAGAGATTGATGTATGTTGAGCCTTCAGCAGTGTGCGCTGGACTCCAGAGAGTGATGTATGTTGAGCCTTCAGCGGTGTGTGCTGGTCTCCGAGAGTGAGGTATGCTTAGCCTTCAGCGGTGTGTGCTGGTCTCCAGAGAGTGATGTATGCTGAGCCTTCAGTTGAGTGTGCTGGTCTCTAGAGAGTGATGTATGCTGAGCCATTAGTGATGTGTGCTGGTCTCCAGAGAGTGATGTATAATGAGCCTTCAGTGATGTGTGCTGGTCTCCAGAGAGGGATGTTTATGCTGAGCCTTCAGTGATGTGTGCTGGTCTCCAGAGAGTGATGTTTATGCTGAGCCATCAGTGATGTGTGCTGGTCTCTGGAGAGTGATGTTTATGCTGAGCCTTCAGTGGTGTGTGCTGGTCTCCAGAGAGTGATGTATGTTGAGCCTTCAGCGGTGTGTGCTGGCCGCCGGAGAGTGATGTATGTTGAGCCTTCAGCGGTGTGTGCTGCTCTCCAGAGAGTGATGTTTATGCTGAGCCATCAGTGATGTGTGCTGGTCTCCAGAGAGTGATGTATAATGAGCCTTCAGTGATGTGTGCTGGTCTCCAGAGAGTGATGTTTATGCTGAGCCTTCAGTGATGTGTGCTGGTTTCCAGAGAGTGATGTTTATGCTGAGCCTTCAGTGATGTGTGCTGGTCTCCAGAGAGTGATGTTTATGCTGAGCCTTCAGTGATGTGGGCTGGTCTCCAGAGAGTGCTGTTAATGCCGAGCCTTGAGCGGTGTGTGCTGGTCTCCAGAGAGTGATGTTTATGCTGAGCCTTCAGTGGAGTGTGCTGGTCTCTAGAGAGTGATGTATGCTGAGCCATCAGTGACGTGTGCTGGTCTCCAGAGAGTGATGTATACTGAGCCATCAGTGATGTGTGCTGGTCTCCAGAGAGTGATGTATACTGAGCCTTCAATGATGTGGGCTGGTCTCCAGAGAGTGATGTATGCTGAGCCTTCAGTGGTGTGTGCCGTTCTCCAGAGAGTGATGTATACTGAGCCTTCAATGATGTGTGCTGGTCTCCAGAGATTGATGTATGTTGAGCCTTCAGCAGTGTGCGCTGGACTCCAGAGAGTGATGTATGTTGAGCCTTCAGCGGTGTGTGCTGGTCTCCAGAGAGTGAGGTATGCTTAGCCTTCAGTGGTGTGTGCTGGTCTCCAGAGAGTGATGTATGTTTAGCCTTCAGCAGTGTGTACTGGTCTCCGGAGAGTGATGTATGCTGAGCCTTCAGCGGTGTACGCTGGTCTCCAGAGAGTGAGGTATGCTGAGCCTTCAGTGATGTGTGCTGGTCTCCATAGAGTGATGTTTATGCTGAGCCTTCAGTGATGTGTGCTGGTCTCCAGAGATTGATGTATGTTGAGCCTTCAGCAGTGTGCGCTGGACTCCAGAGAGTGATGTATGTTGAGCCTTCAGCGGTGTGTGCTGGTCTCCGAGAGTGAGGTATGCTTAGCCTTCAGCGGTGTGTGCTGGTCTCCAGAGAGTGATGTATGCTGAGCCTTCAGTTGAGTGTGCTGGTCTCTAGAGAGTGATGTATGCTGAGCCATTAGTGATGTGTGCTGGTCTCCAGAGAGTGATGTATAATGAGCCTTCAATGATGTGTGCTGGTCTCCAGAGTGTGATGTATACTGAGCCTTCAGTGATGTGTGCTGGTCTCCAGAGAGTGATGTATGCTGAGCCTTCAGTGGTGTGTGCCGTTCTCAGGAGAGTGATGTATACTGAGCCTTCAGTGGTGTGTGCTGGTCTCCAGAGAGTGATGTTTATGCTGAACCTTCAGTGATGTGTGCTGGTCTCCAGAGAGTGAGGTATGCCGAGCCTTCAGCGGTGTGCCCTGGTCTCCAGAGAGTGATGTATGCTTAGCCTTCAGCGGTGTGTTCTGGCCTCCAGAGATTGATGTATGTTGAGCCTTCAGCAGTGTGCGTTGGACTCCAGAGAGTGATGTATGTTGAGCCTTCAGCGGTGTGTGCTGGTCTCCAGAGAGTGAGGTATGCTTTGCCTTCAGCGGTGTGTGCTGGTCTCCAGAGAGTGATGTATGCTGAGCCTTCAGTTGATTGTGCTGGTCTCTAGAGAGTGATGTATGCTGAGCCATCAGTGATGTGTGCTGGTCTCCAGAGAGTGATGTATAATGAGCCTTCAATGATGTGTGCTGGTCTCCAGAGTGTGATGTATACTGAGCCTTCAGTGATGTGTGCTGGTCTCCAGAGAGTGATGTATGCTGAGCCTTCAGTGGTGTGTGCCGTTCTCAGGAGAGTGATGTATACTGAGCCTTCAGTGGTGTGTGCTGGTCTCCAGAGAGTGATGTATGCTGAGCCTTCAGTGGTGTGTGCTGGTCTCCAGAGAGTGATGTATGCTTAATCTTCAGTGGTGTGTGATGATCTCCAGGCAGTAATGTTTATGCTGAACCTTCAGTGGTGTGTGCTGGTCTACAGAGAGTGATGTATGCTTAGCCATCAGTGGTGTGTGCTGGTCTCCAGAGAGTGATGTATGCTGAGCCTTCAGCAGTGTGTACTGGTCTCCAGAGAGTGAGATATGCTGACCCTTCAGTGATGTGTGCTGGTCTCCAGAGAGTGAGGTATGCTGAGCCTTCAGTGATGTGGTCTGGTCTCCAGAGAGTGATGTTTATGCTGAGCCTTCAGTGATGTGTGCTGGTCTCCAGAGATTGATGTATGTTGAGCCTTCAGCAGTGTGCGCTGGACTCCAGAGAGTGATGTATGTTGAGCCTTCAGCGGTGTGTGCTGGTCTCCGAGAGTGAGGTATGCTTAGCCTTCAGCGGTGTGTGTTGGTCTCCAGAGAGTGATGTATGCTGAGCCTTCAGTTGAGTGTGCTGGTCTCTAGAGAGTGATGTATGCTGAGCCATCAGTGATGTTTGCTGGTCTCCAGAGAGTGATGTATAATGAGCCTTCAATGATGTGTGCTGGTCTCCAGAGTGTGATGTATACTGAGCCTTCAGTGATGTGTGCTGGTCTCCAGAGAGTGATGTATGCTGAGCCTTCAGTGGTGTGTGCCGTTCTCAGGAGAGTGATGTATACTGAGCCTTCAGTGGTGTGTGCTGGTCTCCAGAGAGTGATGTTTATGCTGAACCTTCAGTGATGTGTGCTGGTCTCCAGAGAGTGAGGTATGCCGAGCCTTCAGCGGTGTGCCCTGGTCTCCAGAGAGTGATGTATGCTTAGCCTTCAGCGGTGTGTTCTGGCCTCCGGAGAGTGATGTATGTTGAGCCTTCAGCGGTGTACGCTGGTCTCCAGAGAGTGAGGTATGCTGAGTTTTCAGTGATGTGTGCTGGTCTCCAGAGAGTGATGTATGTTGAGCCATCAGTGATGTGTGCTGGTCTCCAGAGAGTGATGTTTATGCTGAGCCTTCAGTGGTGTGTGCTGGTCTCCAGAGAGTGATGTATGTTGAGCCTTCAGCGGTGTGTGCTGGCCTCCGGAGAGTGATGTATGTTGAGCCATCAGTGATGTGTGCTGGTCTCCAGAGAGTGATGTTTATGCTGAGCCTTCAGTGATGTGGGCTGGTCTCCAGAGAGTGATGTTTATGCTGAGCCTTCAGCAGTGTGCCCTGGTCTCCAGAGAGTGATGTATGCTTAGACTTCATCGGTGTGTTCTGGCCTCCGGAGAGTGATGTATGTTGAGCCTTCAGTGGTGTACGCTGGTCTCCAGAGAGTGAGGTATGCTGAGCCTTCAGTGATGTGTGCTGGTCTCCAGAGAGTGATGTTTATGCTGAGCCATCAGTGATGTGTGCTGGTCTCTGGAGAGTGATGTTTATGCTGAGCCTTCAGTGGTGTGTGCTGGTCTCCAGAGAGTGATGTATGTTGAGCCTTCAGCGGTGTGTGCTGGCCTCCGGAGAGTGATGTGTGTTGAGCCTTCAGCGGTGTGTGCTGCTCTCCAGAGAGTGAGGTATGCTGAGCCTTCAGTGATGTGGGCTGGTCTCCAGAGAGTGATGTTTATGCTGGGCCTTCAGTGGAGTGTGCTGGTCTCTAGAGAGTGATGCATGCTGAGCCATCAGTGATGTGTGCTGGTCTCCAGAGAGTGATGTATACTGAGCCTTCAGTGATGTGTGCTGGTCTCCAGAGAGTGATGTATACTGAGCCTTCAATGATGTGGGCTGGTCTCCAGAGAGTGATGTATGCTGAGCCTTCAGTGGTGTGTGCCGTTCTCCAGAGAGTGATGTATACTGAGCCTTCAGTGGTGTGTGCTGGTCTCCAGAGAGTGATGTATGCTGAGCCTTCAGTTGAGTGTGCTGGTCTCTGGAGAGTGATGTATGCTGAGCCATTAGTGATGTGTGCTGGTCTCCAGAGAGTGATGTATAATGAGCCTTCAATGATGTGTGCTGGTCTCCAGAGTATGATGTATACTGAGCCTTCAGTGATGTGTGCTGGTCTCCAGAGAGTGATGTATGCTGAGCCTTCAGTGGTGTGTGCCGTTCTCAGGAGAGTGATGTATACTGAGCCTTCAGTGGTGTGTGCTGGTCTCCAGAGAGTGATGTTTATGCTGAACCTTCAGTGATGTGTGCTGGTCTCCAGAGAGTGAGGTATGCCGAGCCTTCAGCGGTGTGCCCTGGTCTCCAGAGAGTGATGTATGCTTAGCCTTCAGCGGTGTGTTCTGGCCTCCAGAGATTGATGTATGTTGAGCCTTCAGCAGTGTGCGCTGGACTCCAGAGAGTGATGTATGTTGAGCCTTCAGCGGTGTGTGCTGGTCTCCAGAGAGTGAGGTATGCTTAGCCTTCAGCGGTGTGTGCTGGTCTCCAGAGAGTGATGTATGATGAGCCTTCAGTTGATTGTGCTGGTCTCTAGAGAGTGATGTATGCTGAGCCATCAGTGATGTGTGCTGGTCTCCAGAGAGTGATGTATAATGAGCCTTCAATGATGTGTGCTGGTCTCCAGAGTGTGATGTATACTGAGCCTTCAGTGATGTGTGCTGGTCTCCAGAGAGTGATGTATGCTGAGCCTTCAGTGGTGTGTGCCGTTCTCAGGAGAGTGATGTATACTGAGCCTTCAGTGGTGTGTGCTGGTCTCCAGAGAGTGATGTATGCTGAGCCTTCAGTGGTGTGTGCTGGTCTCCAGAGAGTGATGTATGCTTAATCTTCAGTGGTGTGTGCTGATCTCCAGGCAGTAATGTTTATGCTGAACCTTCAGTGGTGTGTGCTGGTCTCCAGAGAGTGATGTATGCTGAGCCATCAGTGGTGTGTGCTGGTCTCCAGAGAGTGATGTATGCTGAGCCTTCAGCAGTGTGTACTGGTCTCCAGAGAGTGAGATATGCTGACCCTTCAGTGATGTGTGCTGGTCTCCAGAGAGTGAGGTATGCTGAGCCTTCAGTGATGTGTGCTGGTCTCCAGAGAGTGATGTTTATGCTGAGCCTTCAGTGATGTGTGCTGGTCTCCAGAGATTGATGTATGTTGAGCCTTCAGCAGTGTGCGCTGGACTCCAGAGAGTGATGTATGTTGAGCCTTCAGCGGTGTGTGCTGGTCTCCGAGAGTGAGGTATGCTTAGCCTTCAGCGGTGTGTGTTGGTCTCCAGAGAGTGATGTATGCTGAGCCTTCAGTTGAGTGTGCTGGTCTCTAGAGAGTGATGTATGCTGAGCCATCAGTGATGTTTGCTGGTCTCCAGAGAGTGATGTATAATGAGCCTTCAATGATGTGTGCTGGTCTCCAGAGTGTGATGTATACTGAGCTTTCAGTGATGTGTGCTGGTCTCCAGAGAGTGATGTATGCTGAGCCTTCAGTGGTGTGTGCCGTTCTCAGGAGAGTGATGTATACTGAGCCTTCAGTGGTGTGTGCTGGTCTCCAGAGAGTGATGTTTATGCTGAACCTTCAGTGATGTGTGCTGGTCTCCAGAGAGTGAGGTATGCCGAGCCTTCAGCGGTGTGCCCTGGTCTCCAGAGAGTGATGTATGCTTAGCCTTCAGCGGTGTGTTCTGGCCTCCGGAGAGTGATGTATGTTGAGCCTTCAGCGGTGTACGCTGGTCTCCAGAGAGTGAGGTATGCTGAGTTTTCAGTGATGTGTGCTGGTCTCCAGAGAGTGATGTATGTTGAGCCATCAGTGATGTGTGCTGGTCTCCAGAGAGTGATGTTTATGCTGAGCCTTCAGTGGTGTGTGCTGGTCTCCAGAGAGTGATGTATGTTGAGCCTTCAGCGGTGTGTGCTGGCCTCCGGAGAGTGATGTATGTTGAGCCATCAGTGATGTGTGCTGGTCTCCAGAGAGTGATGTTTATGCTGAGCCTTCAGTGATGTGGGCTGGTCTCCAGAGAGTGATGTTTATGCTGAGCCTTCAGCAGTGTGCCCTGGTCTCCAGAGAGTGATGTATGCTTAGACTTCATCGGTGTGTTCTGGCCTCCGGAGAGTGATGTATGTTGAGCCTTCAGTGGTGTACGCTGGTCTCCAGAGAGTGAGGTATGCTGAGCCTTCAGTGATGTGTGCTGGTCTCCAGAGAGTGATGTTTATGCTGAGCCATCAGTGATGTGTGCTGGTCTCTGGAGAGTGATGTTTATGCTGAGCCTTCAGTGGTGTGTGCTGGTCTCCAGAGAGTGATGTATGTTGAGCCTTCAGCGGTGTGTGCTGGCCTCCGGAGAGTGATGTGTGTTGAGCCTTCAGCGGTGTGTGCTGCTCTCCAGAGAGTGAGGTATGCTGAGCCTTCAGTGATGTGGGCTGGTCTCCAGAGAGTGATGTTTATGCTGGGCCTTCAGTGGAGTGTGCTGGTCTCTAGAGAGTGATGCATGCTGAGCCAGCAGTGATGTGTGCTGGTCTCCAGAGAGTGATGTATACTGAGCCTTCAGTGATGTGTGCTGGTCTCCAGAGAGTGATGTATACTGAGCCTTCAATGATGTGGGCTGGTCTCCAGAGAGTGATGTATGCTGAGCCTTCAGTGGTGTGTGCCGTTCTCCAGAGAGTGATGTATACTGAGCCTTCAGTGGTGTGTGCTGGTCTCCAGAGAGTGATGTATGCTGAGCCTTCAGTGGTGTGTGTTGGTCTCCAGAGAGTGATGTATGCTGAGCCTTCAGTGGTGTGTGCTGGTCTCCAGTGAGTGATGTATGCTGAGCCTTCAGTGGTGTGTGCTGGTCTCCAGAGAGTGATTTATGCTTAATCTTCAGTGGTGTGTGCTGATCTCCAGGCAGTAATGTTTATGCTGAACCTTCAGTGGTGTGTGCTGGTCTCCAGACAGTGATGTTTATGCTGAGCCATCAGTGGTGTGTGCTGGTCTCCAGAGAGTGATGTATGCTTAGCCTTCAGTGGTTTGTGCTGATCTCCAGGCAGAAATGTTTATGCTGAACCTTCAGTGGTGTGTGCTGGTCTACAGAGAGTGATGTATGCTGAGCCATCAGTGGTGTGTGCTGGTCTCCAGAGAGTGATGTATGCTGAGCCTTCAACGGTGTGTGCTGGTCTCCAGAGAGTGAGATATGCTGAGCCTTCAGTGATGTGTGCTGGTCTCCAGAGAGTGATGTTTATGCTGAGCCTTCAGTGGAGTGTGCAGGTCTCTAGAGAGTGATATATGCTAAGCCATCAGTGATGTGTGCTGGTCTCCAAAGGGTGATGTATACTGAGCCTTCAGTGATGTGTGCTGGTCTCCAGAGAGTGATGTATACTGATCCTTCAGTGATGTGTGCTGGTCTCCAGAGAGTGATGTATGTTGAGCCTTCAGCAGTGTGTACTGGCCTCCGGAGAGTGATGTATGTTGAGCCTTCAGTGGTGTACGCTGGTCTCCAGAGAGTGAGGTATGCTGAGCCTTCAGTGATGTGTGCTGGTCTCCAGAGAGTGATGTTTATGCTGAGCCTTCAGTGATGTGTGCTGGTCTCCAGAGAGTGATGTTTATGCTGAGCCTTCAGTGGTGTGTGCTGGTCTCCAGAGAGTGATGTATGTTGAGCCTTCAGCGGTGTGTGCTGGCCTCCAGAGAGTGATGTATGTTGAGCCTTCGGCAGTGTGCGCTGGACTCCAGAGAGTGATGTATGTTGAGCCTTCAGCGGTGTGTGCTGGTCTCCAGAGAGTGATGTTTATGCTGAGCCTTCAGTGGAGTGTGCTGGTCTCTAGAGAGTGATGTATGCTGAGCCATCAGTGATGTGTGCTGGTCTCCAGAGGGTGATGTATACTGAGCCTTCAGTGATGTGTGCTGGTCACCAGAGAGTGATGTATACTGAGCCTTCAGTGATGTGTGCTGGTCTCCAGAGAGTGATGTATGCTGAGCCTTCAGTGGTATGTGCCGTTCTCCAGAGAGTAATGTATACTGAGCCTTCAGTGGTGTGTGCTGGTCTCCAGAGAGTGATGTATGCTGAGCCTTCAGTGGTGTGTGCTGGTCTCCAGAGAATGATGTATGCTTAGTCTTCAGTGGTGTGTGCTGATCTCCAGACAGTGATGTTTATGCTGAACCTTCAGTGGTGTACGCTGGTCTCCAGAGAGTGATGTATGCTGAGCCTTCAGTGGTGTGTGCCGTTCTCCAGAGAGTGATGTATACTGAGCCTTCAGTGGTGTGTGCTGGTCTCCAGAGAGTGATGTATGCTGAGCCTTCAGTGGTGTGTGCTGGTCTCCAGAGAGTGATGTATGCTTAGTCTTCAGTGGTGTGTGCTGGTCTCCAGACAGTGATGTTTATGCTGAGCCTTCGGTGGTATGTGCCGTTCTCCAGAGAGTAATGTATACTGAGCCTTCAGTGGTGTGTGCTGGTCTCCAGAGAGTGATGTATGCTGAGCCTTCAGTGGTGTGTGCTGGTCTCCAGAGAGTGATGTATACAGAGCCTTCAGTGGTGTATGCTGGTCTCCAGAGAGTGATGTATGCTGAGCCTTCAGTGGTGTGTGCTGGTCTCCAGAGAGTGATGTATGCTTAGTCTTCAGTGGTGTGTGCTGGTCTCCAGACAGTGATGTTTATGCTGAGCCTTTAGTGGTGTGTGCTGGTCTCCAGAGAGTGATGTATGCTGAGCCATCAGTGGTGTGTGCTGGTCTCCAGAGAGTGATGTATGTTGAGCCTTCAGTGATGTGTGCTGGTCTCCAGAGAGTGATGTTTATGCTGGGCCTTCAGTGGAGTGTGCTGGTCTCTAGAGAGTGATGCATGCTGAGCCATCAGTGATGTGTGCTGGTCTCCAGAGAGTGATGTATACTGAGCCTTCAGTGATGTGTGCTGGTCTCCAGAGAGTGATGTATACTGAGCCTTCAATGATGTGGGCTGGTCTCCAGAGAGTGATGTATGCTGAGCCTTCAGTGGTGTGTGCCGTTCTCCAGAGAGTGATGTATACTGAGCCTTCAGTGGTGTGTGCTGGTCTCCAGAGAGTGATGTATGCTGAGCCTTCAGTTGAGTGTGCTGGTCTCTGGAGAGTGATGTATGCTGAGCCATTAGTGATGTGTGCTGGTCTCCAGAGAGTGATGTATAATGAGCCTTCAATGATGTGTGCTGGTCTCCAGAGTGTTATGTATACTGAGCCTTCAGTGATGTGTGCTGGTCTCCAGAGAGTGATGTATGCTGAGCCTTCAGTGGTGTGTGCCGTTCTCAGGAGAGTGATGTATACTGAGCCTTCAGTGGTGTGTGCTGGTCTCCAGAGAGTGATGTTTATGCTGAACCTTCAGTGATGTGTGCTGGTCTCCAGAGAGTGAGGTATGCCGAGCCTTCAGCGGTGTGCCCTGGTCTCCAGAGAGTGATGTATGCTTAGCCTTCAGCGGTGTGTTCTGGCCTCCAGAGATTGATGTATGTTGAGCCTTCAGCAGTGTGCGCTGGACTCCAGAGAGTGATGTATGTTGAGCCTTCAGCGGTGTGTGCTGGTCTCCAGAGAGTGAGGTATGCTTAGCCTTCAGCGGTGTGTGCTGGTCTCCAGAGAGTGATGTATGATGAGCCTTCAGTTGATTGTGCTGGTCTCTAGAGAGTGATGTATGCTGAGCCATCAGTGATGTGTGCTGGTCTCCAGAGAGTGATGTATAATGAGCCTTCAATGATGTGTGCTGGTCTCCAGAGTGTGATGTATACTGAGCCTTCAGTGATGTGTGCTGGTCTCCAGAGAGTGATGTATGCTGAGCCTTCAGTGGTGTGTGCCGTTCTCAGGAGAGTGATGTATACTGAGCCTTCAGTGGTGTGTGCTGGTCTCCAGAGAGTGATGTATGCTGAGCCTTCAGTGGTGTGTGCTGGTCTCCAGAGAGTGATGTATGCTTAATCTTCAGTGGTGTGTGCTGATCTCCAGGCAGTAATGTTTATGCTGAACCTTCAGTGGTGTGTGCTGGTCTCCAGAGAGTGATGTATGCTGAGCCATCAGTGGTGTGTGCTGGTCTCCAGAGAGTGATGTATGCTGAGCCTTCAGCAGTGTGTACTGGTCTCCAGAGAGTGAGATATGCTGACCCTTCAGTGATGTGTGCTGGTCTCCAGAGAGTGAGGTATGCTGAGCCTTCAGTGATGTGTGCTGGTCTCCAGAGAGTGATGTTTATGCTGAGCCTTCAGTGATGTGTGCTGGTCTCCAGAGATTGATGTATGTTGAGCCTTCAGCAGTGTGCGCTGGACTCCAGAGAGTGATGTATGTTGAGCCTTCAGCGGTGTGTGCTGGTCTCCGAGAGTGAGGTATGCTTAGCCTTCAGCGGTGTGTGTTGGTCTCCAGAGAGTGATGTATGCTGAGCCTTCAGTTGAGTGTGCTGGTCTCTAGAGAGTGATGTATGCTGAGCCATCAGTGATGTTTGCTGGTCTCCAGAGAGTGATGTATAATGAGCCTTCAATGATGTGTGCTGGTCTCCAGAGTGTGATGTATACTGAGCTTTCAGTGATGTGTGCTGGTCTCCAGAGAGTTATGTATGCTGAGCCTTCAGTGGTGTGTGCCGTTCTCAGGAGAGTGATGTATACTGAGCCTTCAGTGGTGTGTGCTGGTCTCCAGAGAATGATGTTTATGCTGAACCTTCAGTGATGTGTGCTGGTCTCCAGAGAGTGAGGTATGCCGAGCCTTCAGCGGTGTGCCCTGGTCTCCAGAGAGTGATGTATGCTTAGCCTTCAGCGGTGTGTTCTGGCCTCCGGAGAGTGATGTATGTTGAGCCTTCAGCGGTGTACGCTGGTCTCCAGAGAGTGAGGTATGCTGAGTTTTCAGTGATGTGTGCTGGTCTCCAGAGAGTGATGTATGTTGAGCCATCAGTGATGTGTGCTGGTCTCCAGAGAGTGATGTTTATGCTGAGCCTTCAGTGGTGTGTGCTGGTCTCCAGAGAGTGATGTATGTTGAGCCTTCAGCGGTGTGTGCTGGCCTCCGGAGAGTGATGTATGTTGAGCCATCAGTGATGTGTGCTGGTCTCCAGAGAGTGATGTTTATGCTGAGCCTTCAGTGATGTGGGCTGGTCTCCAGAGAGTGATGTTTATGCTGAGCCTTCAGCAGTGTGCCCTGGTCTCCAGAGAGTGATGTATGCTTAGACTTCATCGGTGTGTTCTGGCCTCCGGAGAGTGATGTATGTTGAGCCTTCAGTGGTGTACGCTGGTCTCCAGAGAGTGAGGTATGCTGAGCCTTCAGTGATGTGTGCTGGTCTCCAGAGAGTGATGTTTATGCTGAGCCATCAGTGATGTGTGCTGGTCTCTGGAGAGTGATGTTTATGCTGAGCCTTCAGTGGTGTGTGCTGGTCTCCAGAGAGTGATGTATGTTGAGCCTTCAGCGGTGTGTGCTGGCCTCCGGAGAGTGATGTGTGTTGAGCCTTCAGCGGTGTGTGCTGCTCTCCAGAGAGTGAGGTATGCTGAGCCTTCAGTGATGTGGGCTGGTCTCCAGAGAGTGATGTTTATGCTGGGCCTTCAGTGGAGTGTGCTGGTCTCTAGAGAGTGATGTATGCTGAGCCTTCAGTGGTGTGTGCCGTTCTCCAGAGAGTGATGTATACTGAGCCTTCAGTGGTGTGTGCTGGTCTCCAGAGAGTGATGTATGCTGAGCCTTCAGTGGTGTGTGTTGGTCTCCAGAGAGTGATGTATGCTGAGCCTTCAGTGGTGTGTGCTGGTCTCCAGTGAGTGATGTATGCTGAGCCTTCAGTGGTGTGTGCTGGTCTCCAGAGAGTGATTTATGCTTAATCTTCAGTGGTGTGTGCTGATCTCCAGGCAGTAATGTTTATGCTGAACCTTCAGTGGTGTGTGCTGGTCTCCAGACAGTGATGTTTATGCTGAGCCATCAGTGGTGTGTGCTGGTCTCCAGAGAGTGATGTATGCTTAGTCTTCAGTGGTTTGTGCTGATCTCCAGGCAGAAATGTTTATGCTGAACCTTCAGTGGTGTGTGCTGGTCTCCAGAGAGTGATGTATGCTGAGCCATCAGTGGTGTGTGCTGGTCTCCAGAGAGTGATGTATGCTGAGCCTTCAACGGTGTGTGCTGGTCTCCAGAGAGTGAGATATGCTGAGCCTTCAGTGATGTTTGCTGGTCTCCAGAGAGTGATGTTTATGTTGAGCCTTCAGTGGAGTGTGCAGGTCTCTAGAGAGTGATATATGCTAAGCCATCAGTGATGTGTGCTGGTCTCCAAAGGGTGATGTATACTGAGCCTTCAGTGATGTGTGCTGGTCTCCAGAGAGTGATGTATACTGATCCTTCAGTGATGTGTGCTGGTCTCCAGAGAGTGATGTATGTTGAGCCTTCAGCAGTGTGTACTGGCCTCCGGAGAGTGATGTATGTTGAGCCTTCAGTGGTGTACGCTGGTCTCCAGAGAGTGAGGTATGCTGAGCCTTCAGTGATGTGTGCTGGTCTCCAGAGAGTGATGTTTATGCTGAGCCTTCAGTGATGTGTGCTGGTCTCCAGAGAGTGATGTTTATGCTGAGCTTTCAGTGGTGTGTGCTGGTCTCCAGAGAGTGATGTATGTAGAGCCTTCAGCGGTGTGTGCTGGCCTCCAGAGAGTGATGTATGTTGAGCCTTCGGCAGTGTGCGCTGGACTCCAGAGAGTGATGTATGTTGAGCCTTCAGCGGTGTGTGCTGGTCTCCAGAGAGTGATGTTTATGCTGAGCCTTCAGTGGAGTGTGCTGGTCTCTAGAGAGTGATGTATGCTGAGCCATCAGTGATGTGTGCTGGTCTCCAGAGGGTGATGTATACTGAGCCTTCAGTGATGTGTGCTGGTCACCAGAGAGTGATGTATACTGAGCCTTCAGTGATGTGTGCTGGTCTCCAGAGAGTGATGTATGCTGAGCCTTCAGTGGTATGTGCCGTTCTCCAGAGAGTAATGTATACTGAGCCTTCAGTGGTGTGTGCTGGTCTCCAGAGAGTGATGTATGCTGAGCCTTCAGTGGTGTGTGCTGGTCTCCAGAGAATGATGTATGCTTAGTCTTCAGTGGTGTGTGCTGATCTCCAGACAGTGATGTTTATGCTGAGCCTTTAGTGGTGTGTGCTGGTCTCCAGAGAGTGATGTATGCTGAGCCATCAGTGGTGTGTGCTGGTCTCCAGAGAGTGATGTATGCTGAGCCATCAGTGATGTGTGCTGGTCTCCAGAGAGTGATGTATACTGAGCCTTCAGTGATGTGTGCTGGTCTCCAGAGAGTGATGTATACTGAGCCTTCAGTGATGTGTGCTGGTCTCCAGAGAGTGATGTATGCTGAGCCTTCAGTGGTGTGTGCCGTTCTCCAGAGAGTGATGTATACTGAGCCTTCAGTGGTGTGTGCTGGTCTCCAGAGAGTGATGTATGCTGAGCCTTCAGTGGTGTGTGCTGGTCTCCAGAGAGTGATGTATGCTTAGTCTTCAGTGGTGTGTGCTGGTCTCCAGACAGTGATGTTTATGCTGAGCCTTCAGTGGTATGTGCCGTTCTCCAGAGAGTAATGTATACTGAGCCTTCAGTGGTGTGTGCTGGTCTCCAGAGAGTGATGTATGCTGAGCCTTCAGTGGTGTGTGCTGGTCTCCAGAGAGTGATGTATACAGAGCCTTCAGTGGTGTATGCTGGTCTCCAGAGAGTGATGTATGCTGAGCCTTCAGTGGTGTGTGCTGGTCTCCAGAGAGTGATGTATGCTTAGTCTTCAGTGGTGTGTGCTGGTCTCCAGACAGTGATGTTTATGCTGAGCCTTTAGTGGTGTGTGCTGGTCTCCAGAGAGTGATGTATGCTGAGCCATCAGTGGTGTGTGCTGGTCTCCAGAGAGTGATGTATGTTGAGCCTTCAGTGATGTGTGCTGGTCTCCAGAGAGTGATGTTTATGCTGAGCCTTCAGTGGTGTGTGCTGGTCTCCAGAGAGTGATGTATGTTGAGCCTTCAGCGGTGTGTGCTGGCCTCCAGAGAGTGATGTATGTTGAGCCTTCGGCAGTGTGCGCTGGACTCCAGAGAGTGATGTATGTTGAGCCTTCAGTGATGTGTGCTGGTCTCCAGAGAGTGATGTATGCTGAGCCTTCAGTGGTGTGTGCCGTTCTCCAGAGAGTGATGTATACTGAGCCTTCAGTGGTGTGTGCTGGTCTCCAGAGAGTGATGTATGCTGAGCCTTCAGTGGTGTGTGCTGGTCTCCAGAGAGTGATGTGTGCTTAGTCTTCAGTGGTGTGTGCTGGTCTCCAGACAGTGATGTTTATGCTGAGCCTTTAGTGGTGTGTGCTGGTCTCCAGAGAGTGATGTATGCTGAGCCATCAGTGGTGTGTGCTGGTCTCCAGAGAGTGATGTATGTTGAGCCTTCAGTGATGTGTGCTGGTCTCCAGAGAGTGATGTTTATGCTGAGCCTTCAGTGGTGTGTGCTGGTCTCCAGAGAGTGATGTATGTTGAGCCTTCAGCGGTGTGTGCTGGCCTCCAGAGAGTGATGTATGTTGAGCCTTCGGCAGTGTGCGCTGGACTCCAGAGAGTGATGTATGTTGAGCCTTCAGCGGTGTGTGCTGGTCTCCAGAGAGTGATGTTTATGCTGAGCCTTCAGTGGAGTGTGCTGGTCTCTAGAGAGTGATGTATACTGAGCCTTCAGTGGAGTGTGCTGGTCTCTAGAGAGTGATGTATGCTGAGCCTTCAGTGATGTGTGCTGGTCTCCAGACAGTGATGTTTATGCTGAGCCTTTAGTGGTGTGTGCTGGTCTCCAGAGAGTGATGTATGCTGAGCCATCAGTGGTGTGTGCTGGTCTCCAGAGAGTGATGTATGCTGAGCCATCAGTGATGTGTGCTGGTCTCCGGAGAGTGATGTATACTGAGCCTTCAGTGATGTGTGCTGGTCTCCAGAGAGTGATGTATGCTGAGCCTTCAGTGGTGTGTGCCGTTCTCCAGAGAGTGATGTATACTGAGCCTTCAGTGGTGTGTGCTGGTCTCCAGAGAGTGATGTATGCTGAGCCTTCAGTGGTGTGTGCTGGTCTCCAGACAGTGATGTTTATGCTGAGCCTTTAGTGGTGTGTGCTGGTCTCCAGAGAGTGATGTATGCTGAGCCATCAGTGGTGTGTGCTGGTCTCCAGAGAGTGATGTATGTTGAGCCTTCAGTGATGTGTGCTGGTCTCCAGAGAGTGATGTTTATGCTGAGCCTTCAGTGGTGTGTGCTGGTCTCCAGAGAGTGATGTATGTTGAGCCTTCAGCAGTGTGTGCTGGCCTCCAGAGAGTGATGTATGTTGAGCCTTCGGCAGTGTGCGCTGGACTCCAGAGAGTGATGTATGTTGAGCCTTCAGCGGTGTGTGCTGGTCTCCAGAGAGTGATGTTTATGCTGAGCCTTCAGTGGAGTGTGCTGGTCTCTAGAGAGTGATGTATGCTGAGCCATCAGTGATGTGTGCTGGTCTCCAGAGGGTGATGTATACTGAGCCTTCAGTGATGTGTGCTGGTCACCAGAGAGTGATGTATACTGAGCCTTCAGTGATGTGTGCTGGTCTCCAGAGAGTGATGTATGCTGAGCCTTCAGTGGTATGTGCCGTTCTCCAGAGATTAATGTATACTGAGCCTTCAGTGATGTGTGCTGGTCTCCAGAGAGTGATGTATGCTGAGCCTTCAGTGGTGTGTGCCGTTCTCCAGAGAGTGATGTATACTGAGCCTTCAGTGGTGTGTGCTGGTCTCCAGAGAGTGATGTATGCTGAGCCTTCAGTGGTGTGTGCTGGTCTCCAGAGAGTGATGTATGCTTAGTCTTCAGTGGTGTGTGCTGGTCTCCAGACAGTGATGTTTATGCTGAGCCTTTAGTGGTGTGTGCTGGTCTCCAGAGAGTGATGTATGCTGAGCCATCAGTGGTGTGTGCTGGTCTCCAGAGAGTGATGTATGTTGAGCCTTCAGCGGTGTGTGCTGGTCTCCAGAGAGTGATGTATGCTTAGCCTTCAGCAGTGTGTGCTGGTCTCCAGAGAGTGATGTTTATGCTGAGCCTTCAGTGATGTGTGCTGGTCTCCAGAGATTGATGTTTATGCTGAGCCTTCAGTGGTGTGTGCTGGTCTCCAGAGAGTGATGTATGTTGAGCCTTCAGCGGTGTGTGCTGGCCTCCAGAGAGTGATGTATGTTGAGCCTTCGGCAGTGTGCGCTGGACTCCAGAGAGTGATGTATGTTGAGCCTTCAGCGGTGTGTGCTGGTCTCCAGAGAGTGATGTTTATGCTGAGCCTTCAGTGGAGTGTGCTGGTCTCTAGAGAGTGATGTATGCTGAGCCATCAGTGATGTGTGCTGGTCTCCAGAGGGTGATGTATACTGAGCCTTCAGTGATGTGTGCTGGTCACCAGAGAGTGATGTATACTGAGCCTTCAGTGATGTGTGCTGGTCTCCAGAGAGTGATGTATGCTGAGCCTTCAGTGGTATGTGCCGTTCTCCAGAGAGTAATGTATACTGAGCCTTCAGTGGTGTGTGCTGGTCTCCAGAGAGTGATGTATGCTGAGCCATCAGTGGTGTGTGCTGGTCTCCAGAGAGTGATGTATGCTGAGCCATCAGTGATGTGTGCTGGTCTCCAGAGAGTAATGTATACTGAGCCTTCAGTGATGTGTGCTGGTCTCCAGAGAGTGATGTATACTGAGCGTTCAGTGATGTGTGCTGGTCTCCAGAGAGTGATGTATGCTGAGCCTTCAGTGGTGTGTGCCGTTCTCCAGAGAGTGATGTATACTGAGCCTTCAGTGGTGTGTACTGGTCTCCAGAGAGTGATGTATGCTGAGCCTTCAGTGGTGTGTGCTGGTCTCCAGAGAGTGATGTATGCTTAGTTTTCAGTGGTGTGTGCTGGTCTCCAGACAGTGATGTTTATGCTGAGCCTTTAGTGGTGTGTGCTGGTCTCCAGAGAGTGATGTATGTTGAGCCATCAGTGGTGTGTGCTGGTCTCCAGAGAGTGATGTATGTTGAGCCTTCAGCGGTGTGTGCTGGTCTCCAGAGAGTGATGTATGCTTAGCCTTCAGCAGTGTGTGCTGGTCTCCAGAGAGTGATATATGCTGAGCCATCAGTGGTGTGTGCTGGTCTCAAGAGAGTGATGTTTATGCTGAGCCTTTAGTGGTGTGTGCTGGTCTCCAGAGAGTGATGTATGCTTAGTCTTCAGTGGTGTGTGCTGGTCTCCAGACAGTGATGTTTATGCTGAGCCTTTAGTGGTGTGTGCTGGTCTCCAGAGAGTGATGTATGTTGAGCCATCAGTGGTGTGTGCTGGTCTCCAGAGAGTGATGTTTATGCCGAGCCTTCAGTGATGTGTGCTGGTCTCCAGAGAGTGATGTATGCTGAGCCATCAGTGGTGTGTGCTGGTCTCCAGAGAGTGATGTATGCTGAGCCATCAGTGATGTGTGCTGGTCTCCAGAGAGTGATGTATACTGAGCCTTCAGTGATGGTGCTGGTCTCCAGAGAGTGATGTATACTGAGCCTTCAGTGATGTGTGCTGGTCTCCACTCCAGAGAGTGATGTATGCTGAGCCTTCAGTGGTGTGTGCCGTTCTCCAGAGAGTGATGTATACTGAGCCTTCAGTGGTGTGTGCTGGTCTCTAGAGAGTGATGTATGCTGAGCCTTCAGTGGTGTGTGCTGGTCTCCAGAGAGTGATGTATGCTTAGTCTTCAGTGGTGTGTGCTGGTCTCCAGACAGTGATGTTTATGCTGAGCCTTTAGTGGTGTGTGCTGGTCTCCAGAGAGTGATGTATGCTGAGCCATCAGTGGTGTGTGCTGGTCTCCAGAGAGTGATGTATGTTGAGCCTTCAGCGGTGTGTGCTGGTCTCCAGAGAGTGATGTATGCTTAGCCTTCAGCAGTGTGTGCTGGTCTCCAGAGAGTGATATATGCTGAGCCATCAGTGGTGTGTGCTGGTCTCCAGAGAGTTATGTTTATGCTGAGCCTTCAGTGGTGTGCGCTGGTCTCCAGAGAGTGATGTATGCTGAGCCTTCAGTGGTGTGCGTTGGTCTCCAGAGAGTGATGTTTATGCTGAGCCTTCATTGGTGTGTGCCGGTCACCAGAGAGTGATATATACCGAGCCTTCAGTGGTGTGTGCTGGTCTCCAGAGAGTGATGTATGCTGAGCCTTCAGTGGTGTGTTCTGGTCTCCAGAGAGTGATGTATGCTTAGCCTTCAGCGGTGTGTGCTGGTCTCCAGAGAGTGATGTATGCTGAGCCTTCAGCAGTGTGTGCTGGCCTCCAGAGAGTGATGTTTATGCTGAGTCTTCAGTGGTGTGTGCTGGTCTCCAGAGAGTGCTGTTAATGCCGAGCCTTGACCAGTGTGTGCCGGTCTCCAGAGAATGATGTTTATGCTGAGCCTTCAGTGGTGTGTGCTGGTCTCCAGAGAGTGAGGTATGTTGAGCCTTCAGCGGTGTGTGCTGGTCTCAGTAGAGTGTTGTTTATGCTGAGCCTTCAGTGGTGTGTGCTGGTTTCCAGAGAGTGATGTTTTTTCCGAGCCTTCAGTGATGTGTGCTGGTCTCCAGAGAGTGATGTTTATGCTTAGCCTTCAGTGGTGTGTGCTGTTCTCCAGAGAGTGATGTTTATGCCGAGCCTTCAGTGATGTGTGCTGTTCTCCAGAGAGTGATGTTTATGCCAAGCCTTCAGTGGTGTGTGCTGGTCTCCAGAGAGTGATGTATGCTTAGCCTTCAGCGGTGTGTGCTGGTCTCCAGAGAGTGATGTATACTGAGCCTTCAGTGGTGTGTGCTGGCCTCCGGAGAGTGATGTTTCTGCTGAGTCTTCAGTGGTGTGTGCTGGTCTCCAGAGAGTGCTGTTAATGCCGAGCCTTGAGCGGTGTGTGCCGGTCTCCAGAGAATGATGTTTATGCTTAGCCTTCAGTTGTGTGTGCTGGTCTCCAGCGAGGGATGCTTATGCCGAGCCTTCAGTGATGTGTGCTGGTCTCCAGAGAGTGATGTTTATGCTGAGCCTTCAGTGGTGTGTGCTGTTCTCCAGAGAGTGATGTTTATGCCGAGCCTTCAGTGATGTGTGCTGGTCTCCAGAGCGTGATGTTTATGCCGAGCCTTCAGTGGTGTGTGCTGGTCTCCAGAGAGTGATGTTTATGCCGAGCCTTCAGAGGTGTGTGCTGGTCTCCAGAGAGTGATGTTTATGCTTAGCCTTCAGCGGTGTCTGCCGGTCTCCAGAGAATGAACTATGCTGAGCCTTCAGCAGTGTGTGCTGGCCTCCAGAGAGTGATGTTTATGCTGAGTCTTCAGTGGTGTGTGCTGGTCTCCAGAGAGTGCTGTTAATGCCGAGCCTTGAGCGGTGTGTGCCGGTCTCCAGAGAATGATGTTTATGCTTAGCCTTCAGTGGTGTGTGCTGGTCTCCAGAGAGTGTTGTTTATGCCGAGCCTTCAGTGGTGTGTGCTGGTCTCCAGAGAGTGATGTATGTTGAGCCTTCAGCGGTGTGCGCTGGTCTCAGTAGAGAGTTGTTTATGCTGAGCCTTCAGTGGTGTGTGCTGGTTTCCAGAGAGTGATGTTTATGCCGAGCCTTCAGTGGTCTGTGCTGGTCTCCAGAGAGTGATGTATGCTTAGCCTTCAGCGTTGTGTGCTGGTCTCCAGAGAGTGATGTATGCTGAGCCTTCAGTGGTGTGTGCTGGTCTCCAGAGAGTGATGTATGCTGAGCCTTCAGCAGTGTGTGCTGGCCTCCAGAGGGTTTTGTTTATGCTGAGTCTTCAGTGGTGTGTGCTGGTCTCCAGAGAGTGCTGTTAATGCCGAGCCTTGAGCGGTGTGTGCCGGTCTCCAGAGAATGATGTTTATGCTTAGCCTTCAGTGGTGTGTGCTGGTCTCCAGAGAGTGATGTATGTTGAGCCTTCAGCGGTGTGCGCTGGTCTCAGTGGATTGTTGTTTATGCTGAGCGTTCAGTGGTGTGTGCTGGTCTCCAGAGAGTGTTGTTCATGCCGAGCCTTCAGTGGTGTGTGCTGGTCTCCAGAGAGTGATGCTTATGCCGAGCCTTCAGTGATGTGTGCTGGTCTCCAGAGAGTGATGTTTATGCTGAGCCTTCACTGGTGTGTGCTGGTCTCCAGAGAGTGATGTTTATGCTTAGCCTTCAGTGGTGTATGCTGGTCTCCAGAGCGTGATGTTTATGCCGAGCCTTCAGTGGTGTGTGCTGGTCTCCTTAGAGTGATGTTTATGCTGAGCCTTCATTGGTGTGTGCCGGTCTCCAGAGAGTGATGTATACCGAGCCTTCAGTGGTGTGTGCTGGTCTCCAGAGAGTGATGTATGCTGAGCCTTCAGTGGTGTGTGCTGGTCTCCAGAGAGTGATGTATGCTTAGCCTTCAGTGGTGTCTGCTGGTCTCCAGAGAGTGATGTATGTTGAGCCTTCAGTGGTGTGTGCTGGTCCCCAGAGAGTGATGTATGCTGAGCCTTCAGTGGTGTGTGCTTGTCTCCAGAGAGTGATTTATGCTTAGCCTTCAGTGGTGTGTGCTGGTCTCCAGAGAGTGATGTATGCTGAGCCTTCAGCAGTGTGTGCTAGCCTCCACAGAGTGATGTTTATGCTGAGTCTTCAGTGGTGTGTGCTGGTCTCCAGAGAGTGCTGTTAATGCCGAGCCTTGAGCGGTGTGTGCCGGTCTCCAGAGAGTGATTTATGCTTAGCCTTCAGTGGTGTGTGCTGGTCTCCAGAGAGTGATGTATGTTGAGCCTTCAGCGGTGTGCGCTGGTCTCAGTAGAGTGTTGTTTATGCTGAGCCTTCAGTGGTGTGTGCTGGTTTCCAGAGAGTGATGTTTATGCCGAGCCTTCAGTGGTGTGTGCTGGTCTCCAGAGAGTGATGGTTATTCCGAGCCTTCAGTGGTGTGTGCTGTTCTCCAGAGAGTGATGTTTATGGCGAGCCTTCAGTGATGTGTGCTGGTCTCCAGGGAGTGATGTTTATGCTGAGCCTTCATTGGTGTGTGCTGTTCTCCAGAGAGTGATGTTTATGGCAAGCCTTCAGTGATGTGTGCTGGTCTCCAGAGAGTGATGTTTATGCTGAGCCTTCATTGGTGTGTGCTGTTCTCCAGAGAGTGATGTTTATGGCGAGCCTTCAGTGATGTGTGCTGGTCTCCAGAGCGTGATGTTTATGCCGAGCCTTCAGTGGTGTGTGCTGGTCTCCAGAGAGTGATGTTTATGCTTAGCCTTCAGTGGTGTGTGCTGTTCTCCAGAGAGTGATGGTTTTGCCGAGCCTTCAGTGATGTGTGCTGGTCTCCAGAGCGTGATGTTTATGCCGAGCCTTCAGTGGTGTGTGCTGGTCTACAGAGAGTGATGTATGCTGAGCGTTCAGCAGTGTGTGCTGGCCTCCAGAGAGTGATGTATACTGAGCCTTCAGTGGTGTGTGCTGGTCTCCAGAGCGTGATGTTTATGCCGAGCCTTCAGTGGTGTGTGCTGGTCTACAGAGAGTGATGTATGCTGAGCGTTCAGCAGTGTGTGCTGGCCTCCAGAGAGTGATGTTTATGCTGAGCCTTCGGTGATGTGTGCTGGTCTCCAGAGAATGATGCTTATGCCGAGCCTTCAGTGATGTGTGCTGGTGTCCAGAGAGTGATGTTTATGCTGAGCCTTCACTGGTGTGTGCTGGTCTCCATAGAGTGATTTTTATGCTTAGCCTTCAGTGGTGTGTGCTGGTCTCCAGAGAGTGATGTTTATGCCGAGCCTTCAGTGGTGTGTGCTGTTCTCCAGAGAGTGATGTTAATGTCGAGCCTTCAGTGGTGTGTGCTGGTCTCCAGAGCATGATGTTAATACCGAGCCTTCAGTGGTGTGTGCTGGTCTCCAGAGAGTGATGTATGCTGAGCCTTCAGTGGTGTGTGCTGGTCTCCAGAGAGCGATGTATGCTTAGCCTTCAGTGGTGTCTGCTGGTCTCCAGAGAGTGATGTATGTTGAGCCTTCAGTGGTGTGTGCTGGTCTCCAGAGAGTGATGTATGCTGAGCCTTCAGTGGTGTGTGCTTGTCTCCAGAGAGTGATGTATGCTTAGCCTTCAGCGGTGTGTGCTGGTCTCCAGAGAGTGATGTATGCTGAGCCTTCAGCAGTGTGTGCTGACCTCCAGAGAGTGATGTTTATGCTGAGTCTTCAGTGGTGTGTGCTGGTCTCCAGAGAGTGCTGTTAATGCCGAGCCTTGAGCGGTGTGTGCCGGTCTCCAGAGAATGATGTTTATGCTTAGCCTTAAGTGGTGTGTGCTGGTCTCCAGAGAGTGATGTATGTTGAGCCTTCAGCGGTGTGCGCTGGTCTCAAGTAGAGTGTTGTTTATGCTGAGCCTTTAGTGGTGTGTGCTGGTCTCCAGAGAGTGATGTTTATGCTGAGCCTTCAGTGGTGTGTGCTGTTCTCCAGAGAGTGATGTTTATGGCGAGCCTTCAGTGATGTGTGCTGGTCTCCAGAGCGTGATGTTTATGCCGAGTCTTCAGTGGTGTGTGCTGGTCTCCAGAGAGTGATGTTTATGCTTAGCCTTCAGTGGTGTGTGCTGTTCTCCAGAGAGTGATGTTTTTGCCGAGCCTTCAGTGATGTGTGCTGGTCTCCAGAGCGTGATGTTTATGCAGAGCCTTCAGTGGTGTGTGCTGGTCTCCAGAGAGTGATGTTTATGCTTAGCCTTCAGCGGTGTGTGCCGGTCTCCAGAGAGTGATGTATGCTGAGCGTTCAGCAGTGTGTGCTGGCCTCCAGAGAGTGATGTTTATGCTGAGCCTTCAGTGGTGTGTGCTGGTCTCCAGAGGGTGCTGTTAATGCCGAGCCTTGAGCGGTGTGTGCCGGTCTCCAGAAAGTGATGTTTATGCTTAGCCTTAGTGGTGTGTGCTGGTCTCCAGAGAGTGATGTATGTTGAGCCTTCAGCGGTGTGCGCTGGTCTCAGTAGATTGTTGTTTATGCTGAGCGTTCAGTGGTGTGTGCTGGTCTCCAGAGAGTGATGTTTATGCCGAGCCTTCAGTGATGTGTGCTGGTCTCCAGAGAGTGATGTTTATGCCGAGCCTTCAGTGATGTGTGCTGGTCTCCAGAGAGTGATGTTTATGCCGAGCCTTCAGTGGTGTGTGCTGTTCTCCAGAGAGTGATGTTAATGCCGAGCCTTCAGTTGTGTGTGCTGGTCTCCAGAGCGTGATGTTCATGCCGAGGCTTCAGTGGTGTGTGCTGTTCTCCAGAGAGTGATGTTAATGCTGAGCCTTCAGTTGTGTGTGCTGGTCACCAGAGCGTGATGTTCATGCCGAGCCTTCAGTGGTGTGTGCTGGTCTCCAGAGAGTGATGTTTATGCTGAGCCTTCAGTGATGTGTGCTGGTCTCGAGAGAGTGATGTTTATGCCGAGCCTTCAGTGGTGTGTGCTGTTCTCCAGAGAGTGATGTTTATGCCGAGCCTTCAGTGGTGTGTGCTGGTCTCCAGAGAGTGATGTATGTTGAGCCTTCAGCGGTGTGCGCTGGTCTCAGTAGATTGTTGTTTATGCTGAGCGTTCAGTGGTGTGTGCTGGTCTCTAGAGAGTGATGTTCATGCCGAGCCTTCAGTGATGTGTGCTGGTCTCCAGAGAGTGATGTTTATGCCGAGCCTTCAGTGATGTGTGCTGGTCTCCAGAGAGTGATGTTTATGCCGAGCCTTCAGTGGTGTGTGCTGTTCTCCAGAGAGTGATGTTAATGCCGAGCCTTCAGTTGTGTGTGCTGGTCTCCAGAGCGTGATGTTCATGCCGAGGCTTCAGTGGTGTGTGCTGTTCTCCAGAGAGTGATGTTAATGCTGAGCCTTCAGTTGTGTGTGCTGGTCACCAGAGCGTGATGTTCATGCCGAGCCTTCAGTGGTGTGTGCTGGTCTCCAGAGAGTGATGTTTATGCTGAGCCTTCAGTGATGTGTGCTGGTCTCGAGAGAGTGATGTTTATGCCGAGCCTTCAGTGGTGTGTGCTGTTCTCCAGAGAGTGATGTTTATGCCGAGCCTTCAGTGGTGTGTGCTGGTCTCCAGAGAGTGATGTTTATGCCGAGCCTTCAGTGGTGTGTGCTGTTCTCCAGAGAGTGATGTTAATGCCGAGCCTTCAGTGGTGTGTGCTGGTCTCCAGAGCATGATGTTAATGCCGAGCCTTCAGTGGTGTGTGCTGGTCTCCAGAGAGTGATGTTTATGCCGAACCATCAGTGGTGAGTGCTGGCCTCGAGAGAGTGATGTTTATGCCGAGCCTTCAGTGATGTGTGCTGGTCTCCAGAGAGTGATGTTTATGCCGAGCCTTCAGTGATGTGTGCTGGTCTCCAGAGAGTGATGTTAATGCCGAGCCTTCAGTGGTGTGTGCTGGTCTCGAGAGAGTGATGTTTATGCCGAGCCTTCAGTGGTGTGTGCTGTTCTCCAGAGAGTGATGTTATGCCGAGCCTTCAGTGATGTGTGCTGGTCTCCAGAGAGTGATGTTCATGACGAGCCTTCAGTGGTGTGTGCTGGTCTGCAGAGACGGCAATATCGAAGGATAGTAGGCAGCAGACTGAAGCAGCCCAGAAACGAAGAGAAGCTAGGAAAGCAGCTGGGGAGATAAAAGCAGAGGGAAGAAGCAGGGGCCTGTTGCCAGTCCGACGCCTCTTCCTGCAGAGGTTCCAAGGACTAGAAGCAGTGGACCCAGCACAACACAAAGCTGCTGGAGTTATGAGCAACGATGGGGGGAGCCACGGATGGGCACGGACCTGTCTGTGGCGTGGCAATGTTTTAGCAACCAATGACACTGTAGGTACTACTAACGAGCCGTGGGAAAGTGGGAGGGGTTTTTCGCTCCTCTCGCAATCAGCGCTCCTCTGAGGCCTAGCCACAAGGGTGCTGGATGTATCGATGAGGGCTTGGCTTCCCCTGGCAAAAACGGCACTGCTCCAGCCCAGGATCACCTGCAAGGGCAGGTGGGGCGCAGACAACAATGGTTGGGGGAGCTTTGGCCTAGAGTGGACTTGGTTGGGAAATGGGGGAATCAAGGTTTGGAAATGAAGCAGTTGGCTGGTCGCTGCACCTGGAGAGCAATTTTCACAAAGTGTGGCTTTTGCAGTGATGCAGTGATGCAGTGATGCAGTGGAAGCCAACGAAGCCAGCAGCTAACAGACACCAACAAAAACTGTAAGTGTGGCATGGGTGGGGTGTAGAGCAATTACTCTACACCAGAAAGCCCCTGCCACTCTACCTTATCTTCCCATACCATAGACTGCCATAGACTTAGCCCATGCATACTTAGAAAGTTGTGTGACCACCAGCTGGATTTCAACCATGACAGTATTTGAAATATTGCCTGCACTGCATCCTAACATACTAGTCAATGTTAACAAGTGTCACACATGGAGGGAATTGTGGACGCTAGCATGCGCTGCACCTAGATAGGGTTGAAAATGTCGGCATCTGCCTACTTGAATGGAATTAGGAAGGCTTAGCATACACCACACTTGATAGAACTCCTATTGAAATGTTAGAAATGTGAATATTAGCATGTGCCACACTCAGACATAATTCCTGACTTTAGCCTGCGCCGGATTAGACAGGATTGTTAATGCTAGCATGTGCCACACTTATAATTGAGAACACAAGCCTGTGCCGCATCTAGACGGGATTGTGTATGTTAGCATGTGCCACACTCAGACATAATTCCTGACTTTAGCCTGCGCCGGATTAGACAGGATTCTGAACGTTAGCATATACCACACTTAGATTTGAGAACACAAGCCTGTGCCGCATCTAGACGGGATTGTGTATGTTAGCATGTGCCACACTCAGACATAATTCCTGACTTTGGCCTGCGCCGGATTAGACAGGATTGTGAACGTTAGCATATACCACACTTAGATTTGAGAACACAAGCCTGTGCCGCATCTAGACGGGATTGTGTATGTTAGCATGTGCCACGCTCAAACATAATTCCTGACTTTGGCCTGCGTCGGATCTAGACAGGATTGTTAATGCTAGCATGTGCCACACTTATAATTGAGAACACAAGCCTGCGCTGAATCTAGACGGGATTGTGAATGTTAGCGTATACCACACTTATAATTGAGAACACAAGCCTGTGCCGTATCTAGACAGGATTGTGAATGTTAGCGTATACCACACTTATAATTGAGAACACAAGCCTGTGCCGTATCTAGACAGGATTGTGAATGTTAGCGTATACCACACTTATAATTGAGAACACAAGCCTATGCCATATCTAGGCAGGATTGTGAATGTTATGCCACACTCAGACATAATTCCTAATTTTGTCCTGCCCCATATCTAGACAGGATTGTGAGTGTTAGCATGTTCCACACTCAAACATAATTCCTGACTTTGGCCTGCGCCGGATCTAGACAGGATTGTTAATGCTAGCATGTGCCACACTTATAATTGAGAACACAAGCCTGCGCCGAATCTAGACGGGATTGTGAATGTTAGCATATGCCACACTCAGACATAATTCCTAACTTTGTCCTGCCCCGTATCTAGACAGGATTGTGAGTGTTAGCATGTTCCACACTTAGAATTGAGAACACAAGCCTGCACCGTATCTGGACGGGATTGTGAGGATTGCCAGGCACTCCACTAGAAGGGAATTGAGAATGTTGGGATGTCCCGTACTTGGACAGAATTATGAACATTGGCCTGTGCGGTATCTGGATGGTATTGTGAGGGTTGGTGAGTGCCACGCTCAGATTGAATTGTGTAGGGCAGCAAGTACCACACTTAGATAGAACTGTGAATGTTTGCATGTTAGATGTCACATAACCCACTAACCAATATAAACTCTAACGCTCTGCATACTTAAAAAACTCACACAACCATCTCTCGCACAACCGGCTGCACGAACTTCACCACACCACAACAACACATAAGCCACACCAACAACACATGCAGACTGACACCGATCCAATACTCGCACCAAAGCTCAGCACCCGGTGTCTACCGAGTTGAAGCTGCCAACAGAACACCACTCCTCCCACTATCCTACTCCCTCTTCACCTTACTAACCCATCCCACCTTCTCGTTTACAGATCCGCCAGAGCACCTGGGGACCAATTCTGTTGGTGATGGTGCGCTATATAAGTACCGTTAATATAACATAACATAACATAACATGATAAGCATGTAGTGTTTAGTGACTTGTGTGATAATAAATCTGCAGCCTTTTATGCCAACAAAAAACCAATGTCTCCATCTGCCCTTTTTCCGAAAGAGGGAGGTAAGGGCAGTGAATGGATTGAGCAATGATGTTGGTATAACTATGTCCAAATACCCAGGTTATGAATATAACTGCACCTGCTGTAAGCCTGGTGGCAGTTTGATTAAAATTAAAGATAAAGCCATAGCTGGCTTGGTGGCTTTTGGAAAGCTGCAGTTATACTGGCCTGAACCTTTTTGATGTAATTTCATTGTCAGGCCGGTGTCTAGAGCCATTCCTCTGACATGGCCCACGTGAGTATTAGTTGCCTGGGACCGGGTTCCGCCCAGAAGAAACCATTTGACGCCAGTCTGTGAAGCCCCATGTTGTTTGGGGAAGCTTGGCAACTTTCAGGAGTACAGTACCTGAATCCAGAAAGCTGGGAAGAGGATACCTTTGATGCAGGGCAGAGTCACAGTGGCAGAGGAGAACGGTACAGTCTCGAGAGGGGTCCAACTATTTTGGAATCGCTTATGCCACTCACACATTCTGGCCCTCACACTTACTGCAAACAGAGCGCTCTGGGACTCGCATCGTCAGGCAAAACACGCTGTACACGGCGGCAGCCAGGCTGGCACCCTTTTAGAGGGGCAAAGAGAACCAATCCACTGTGGCAGGAAATCTGTTTAAGGGGTGAAGCCCCTGTTACTTGATTCATCCTTTGACTACAGAAGAAATAATTCGCCTAGAATGTTGTTGTTGGTACAATCTTCCCAAAATTCCTCTTCCATACAGGTGAAGTTAAAGACGAGGAGGTAACCTTGCCCCTCACTCCGCCCAGAAGACCAGGTGTGAGTGATATGCTCCAATATCCAATAACAGGCCTTCCTGCGGTACCCTTTAGTAGCCAGGACCCTGCCGACTGGGAGAAGCATTCCTGCAAGTGCTCTCCGGCAGCCCTCCTCGGCAGGAAGGGCAGCAGAAGGACCCGCCTTATTCTTTGAGACCCTGGACAGGGTCTCACTGCAAGCCATGGGCAAAGAAACAGCTCCGGTTCCCGCCTCAAAATGCTTGTGAGCTGCACTGACGCAGACATCACATGACTCTCCCAAGCGTCTTCCTGCCAAGTGCTGCTGCGCCTGTTAGAGCAAGCTGACCCGCTCATCAACCTGATGAGGAAACGTGCACTGGATAGCGCCAAGACTGGTTACAGCTCCGGGTTCCTTCAATGAGGAATAACTGGGCCATTCCAACATTGGAGGACCCGGTAATTCCTCATTGAAAAAAAACCCATCCCCATTTCTATTTGAGCCCCCATGGGGCTCAATGGGAATGGGGAGGGAGCTAATAACTAGCCCGTTAATAACAGGCCCGTTATTAGCTCCCTGGTCCCCTTGCCGGACCCGCTAAGGACGTCTGGTCTGACCAGACGTTCTGAGCAGGTCCCACTAGGGGACCTCATAATAGGGCATCGTGTAATGAACAGTGCTGGTCCCGTAGCGGCACCCTTCATTACGGGAGCGCCAGAATCGTAATGAGGCCCATAGTCACTAAACGTGAACATTGCTGGAGACATTATTCCCTGCCTCCTCCTGTTTTCAGACCCGCAGTGACCCCGTTTATTGCAAAGTCTGCATTTCTGTGCCTTCTCTTACAAGGGTGCAATATTATTAATTACTTTTATATAATGCTGAATACCAGAGACCAGTCTCTAAGCGTGTGACTGGGATTAAACCTCTGTTGCTCTGCATTGTCTTGCTTCCAAGAGAGACGCGTTGCCCCTGAGCTATCCTTATGTTTAGCCATGTGTATTTTTTGTTTCTCTGAAGACTCCTATTTTCTTTACAGAACTTTGATTGGATATTTTGTTTTATTTTGATACCCCAGCACTTTAGTTATTTTTAATACTTCCGTGCTGGCTCGCACCATTCTTGAAGAGTAGAGCCCTCCTCCCATGAGCAAGGTGTGCAGTTCACGTAGTGTAGATTGGGCCCCACTACTGGCTTGGTAGTAGTGTGGGGTTGCAAAGGAGGTTCATTTACTAGTCATCTTCCTTCTCCTGCATAGCAGTAGTTGTTCCATCACCCTCTTCAGCTTGTTTCTTTCTATATTGAAACTCTTTTGCGCCTGCGATTTCCATGCTTTCTTATGGAAATGGCGGCAGTAGGAACACCTCCCCCTGGTGGATGGTGACGCACAGAACCTCTACTCTCAGGCCAATGGCAGATTGGAAATGTGTCCCAGTAAATGTATCCTTAAACTCTAACAGCAGAACTCCTCAAGATCTCCAACCACATCAAGCTTCCCCAACTGACTCACCTCTCAAACTACGTGTGCTCTTACATTACACCCCACCCCACCCCCCCCCCAGAATACACAGCGGGTTTATGCCGGATGGTAGCACGCCAACTAGCACATGTATCCCAGCTGAGATGCTCAAAGCTGAGGGCACAGTCTGCCATATCTTCAGTCCTATCACACTCCCCATCTCCACTCAACACCAGCAGCTCTCCCGGTGTCCTGGCATTGTCATCTAATAGATCTTTGCACAGACTGCTATATCGCTAGTCCTATCACACTCCCATCACCACTCAATGCCTGCAGCTCTCCCGGTGTCCTGGCATTGTCATCTAATAGATCTTTGCATAGACTGCTATATCGCTAGTCCTATCACACTCACATCACCACTCAACACCAGCAGCTCTCCCGGTGTCCCAGGAGTGTCATCTAATAGATCTTTGCACAGGCTGCTATATCGCTAGTCCTATCACACTCACATCACCACTCAACACCAGCAGCTCTCCCGGTGTCCAAGCATTGTCATCTAATAGATCTTTGCACAGACGGCTATATCTTTAGTCCTATTACACTCCCCATCGCCACTCAACACCAGCAGCTCTCCCAGTGTCCCAGGAGTGTCATCTAATAGATCTTTGCACAGGCTGCTATATCGCTAGTCCTATCACACTCCCCATCGCCATTCAAAACCAGCAGCTCTCCCGGTGTCCCAGCATTGTCATCTAATAGATTTTTGCACAGACTGCTATATCTTTAATTCTATCACAGTCCCCATCACCACTCAATGCCTGCAGCTCTCCCAGTGTCCCGGGAGTGTCATCTAATAGTTCTTTGCACAGACTGCTATATCGCTAGTCCCATTACACTTCCCATCATCACTCAACACCAGCAGCTCTCCCGTTGTCCCACCGTTGTCATCTAATAGCGCCTTCAGCCTATAAGTGGCCTAGTAATTGTTCCGGCTGTTAATAAGGTAGCAACTAGAAAGCTCCTGCTCGAGGAGAGGAGACTAGGGGTAGAGGAACAGAAACAGTGGACAAGGTCACTATAGACAGGGCCCCCAGAGAGCTGCGTAAGCTGGTGCTTGAAGAGACGATGGAGGTCAACAGATCCACCTCTAGTGAAAGCAGCAGTAGTGGCTGGAACCAGAGTGCCTGGGATAAGCCCCTGCAGCACATCCCCAAAGACTTAGTGCAGGCTTATGAAGTGGGGTAGGATATAATTGAACTTGGGTAATCTATTCAGTAACTCGAGATGAGTAGCCGTGATTGAAGAATGAAGAGCTACAACAGAGGACATGTTGTGAGTAGCGCTATTAATGTCAGAAGCTCCTAGACTAAAAGACTCCTGGAGATTGACCATGAGCACATACAAAGAAATGACACTTAAGTTTCAAAATCTTTGAAAAGAAATCACAGTTAGGGCCAGTGAATCCTGTCCGCATTTGTTCTAAAATCAAGGCCACACACGCCAAATAAACCACGAAAAGGAAATTCACCAATGAACTATTTCTGAAATCCCAATTTGGGAGATCTATATAAATCAAGTCCTGAAGACGGGTCCGACGCATGCCTGTTAGCGTCAAATAACTAGCTACTGAGCCTGTTTAACCATCTTTTGCCAGGACCCAGAAACACACTCTTTGGTGTCGACAAAGTCAAGGACAGAAAAATTAACAAAGTCAAGGATAGTGAATTGCATCAAGGTTTCATTTAATAATAGGATGTCACCTTATTTGTTTACTAACCTCACTACATCACCAGTATCTGACGAATGTGTTCAGTTAAAACCAACTGGTCAAGACAATTGTTTTTCAGTATAGGTTCTCTTATGGAATGGTATGTGCATTTTTGTCTCTCCTGTTTTTAATTTTTCTAAGTGTTTTATATCCATGAATTAAAATATGTATTTCTCTATGTTTTCTGTCGCAAATAATTGATCGACATGAAAGGTAGCACGTTGTGCAACTAGACACACCTGGCACGTGTGTAGGCGGGTAGCTGTTTTTGTGGTATTCTTGTTGCTTTATAGATTCATATTAGTCCTTTGCCACACAGCCCCCTAAAAAAGTGGACCCCGCAGCTCTAACTGCTTTATTTCACACGATTTGATCATGTCAGACAATATCGACATAATGTGTATCACGGAAACGTGGCTACAGGACCCTAATTTACCCACCTGCTCCCTGGCAGTCCCTACGGGTTACACAATCCACTATGCTAACAGAGGAAGCGGGAAAGGGGGTGGAGTAGCCTTAATCACTCGAGAATCACTGCCGGTATTCTCCGCCTTACCCTTCTGTACAGGCTGTGAAATACTACACCTTAAACACTGTCCTACGGACAATAACTGCCTAAACTTCATACTTATATATAGACCCCCTTCTTTGGAATCAGAGTTCAAGGATGAACTTACAATTCTCGCCGATTCCCTTACAGGCCTAAATAAATCCACAATCATCCTTGGTGATTTAAACTGGTGGCGTGGAGATCCAAAAGACAAGGAAGCCATTTCTCTTGAAAAAACATTGGAAAAAATACACTTCAAAGTTATGAATCACGAACCTACCATGGCTAATGGCCATCAACTGGATTGGGTCATTACCAACAACCTAGAGACCAATAACTATGTCACCAGCCCTTGCATTTGGTCTGACCATTATAAAATAGTTTTTGATATGCACCTACCTATCCCAACCATAAAAACGGCTAACAACGCAAGTAAAGTTCTGTCCAGAAACTTTAAAAATATTGATAAAGCAGACTTACAACTCTGCATCAATAGCATCTTAGCGGACATCAATGAAAAAGATTCTTGTGACACCATAATCAAAAATACGATCAGCAGAAGCTCATGTTAATCAATCAGAAAGCACCCAATCGAGAATAAAACGTAAGACTCAACCTTAACCATCTAAATGGTTCTCGCCTGAACTCATCTCTCTCAAGAAAGAAAAAAAGCGTAGTGAAGTTGAATGGCAAAAAAACCAAACAGAGGACCACAAAACAAGCTGGAAGTCACTAGAGAAATCCTACAAAACTAAGATCAACGAGGCGAAAAATAACTATTTCAATAGTCAAATTGAAGCGTTATCCAATTCAGCCAGTAAGCTATTTGACATTCTTAAATCCTTAGAAAAACCTAGGGCGTTGGCCCCTGAATTTATTCCCTCACAAACCGAATGTGAAAACACTCAGGCTGCATTTGCAAATAAAATATCCAAAGCCAGAGAACGAATTACATTATCACAGGCCAATAAACCGCAACACAGCTTACCTGCAGAACAACTAACCGCAATGGACAAGGA
This sequence comes from Ambystoma mexicanum, assembly GCF_040938575.1. Lineage (NCBI taxonomy): Eukaryota > Metazoa > Chordata > Amphibia > Caudata > Ambystomatidae > Ambystoma > Ambystoma mexicanum. The sequence goes on from NC_090931.1 coordinate 20,228,275, forward strand.
GAAGTTTCAATTTCAATCCATCTCTTCAGAAACTATGTTAAAAACGTTAGCAACCATGAAACCATCCTCCTGCGCTGAAAATTTACTTCCTCCCAAGATCATCCTACAACATCCCGAAATTTTTCACCTCATTTCGGGACCAAGTAGCACCCAATAATATAAAAAAGGTTACCGTCACACCCTTGATTAAAAAACCTACCCTTGATCCTCGCGACCCTAACAACCTAAGACCCATCACTAATTGTAATTTTACACTTAAAGTACTAGATAAAATAGCAACAGCCCAACTCCAAGAATATGTAGAAAGCCATGAGATCTTACACCCTCAACAATCTGGCTTTAGAGCTGCGCACAGCACTGAAACCGCCATGCTGGATTTACAGTCCAAAATGCTGGAAATGATGGATCAGGGAAAGGCTGGTCTACTAATATTGTTAGATCTGAGTGCCGCCTTCGACCTGCTTGACCACCAGCTCTTGCAACAAGCACTGGAGAAGGTCGCAAATTGTTCCAAGGAATCTATAAACTGGTTAACATCCTTTTTAGAAAACAGAATATCCAGAGTACACTGGGGTGACAAATTCTCCTCCGAATTTAACATCTTTTGCGGGGTTCCACAAGGAGCTAGTCTATCCCCTTTACTTTTCAATCTGTACATCCGGCTTCTATGTGAGCTACTACAACAACTGCAGATATTCTTCACCAACTATGCTGACGATACTCAGCTGGTCCTGGAACTGACTTGGGATTACGCTAAAGATAGTAAGACTCTAAATACACTCTATGGTAACATCGAAGACTGGATGGACAATAACTGGATGTGCCTGAACGCAAACAAAACCGAATTAATGGTATTCGGTTCTACTCAGGCACGTGCCAAACTCTCCGTGGAATATCAGGCTTTCAAAATCAAAGAGACCCTTATCCTTGTGACAGATAAGGTTAAAACTTTAGGCATGACGCTGGAAGCATCTCTCAATTCTGATGCTCAGGCGACCTATGTTAGTAAAAATTGCAACTACTACATCCGGCTACTTAAAGCCATCAGGCCACTATTGAGTGAAAAATACAGCGCCACAATTGCAAGAGCGACCGTCATGTCACGTCTAGACTATGGTAATGCTCTCCTGGTAGGAGCTAGTAAGCATAACATCCAAAAATTCCAACTAGTCCAGAATAACGCGATCAGAATGGTCAAAATGAAATCAAGAAGTGAACATATAAGTGAAGCTAGACGAGACCTTCACTGGATGAGAATAGAAGAACGTATTCAATTCAAGTCTATGTGCCTTACTCACAAGTGCTTATATGGCAAAACACCTGCCTACATGAAGTCCAAACTCACGTTTTACCATCCTCGTAGGGCATTACGATCAGAGGCAAATGGATTGATAATGCCCCTGAAATTCAAGAAAGAACTCGGCTTGGGCAGAGCTTTCCCGAACCGAGCAGCCTCCAACTGGAACAAATTACCTAAACCCCTTAGATTGGAGTCCAACCTTCTGGTCTTTCGCAAAAAACTCAAAACAGAGCTCTTCAAGTAATCCCTCGACTAGGCCACTCTGAATTAACTAACCGGTATAAATCTGTCTGCCGTCCCGTTGCCTCTTCTGGCTCTATCTTGAGCATGTACATGTCTTTTTGTAAGCTCCCCAATGCCCGTGGGCAGTCGGCGCTACATAAATATATAAAATAAAATAGTTATACTTTTTTAGACTAGTATGGATTATATACTTAGATGTTCACTCAAAACCAATAGCCCATGCTTATACGTTTTTGCAGTTTGCCACGTAGGATGACGTTAGTACACATGTGATTTAAACGTCATTGATGACACATTTTGTTTATAAAAATGCAGTTTTTTCTTAAAGTACTTTGAGTTTGAAGATCGAGCGGTTGCGTTGATGTTCGTTATGCTCCCTGTTTCAGATAATTGATATTAAAACAGTCTTCCTTTTGTCAACTTCCTGAGTCGGCTCCATTATTGATGTATGAATAAGGTCTCCATCCTCATCCATCTCAAAGGTAATTGCTGCTCATCAAAGGGGCTGGACTATCCAGTTCACTTGGTAGCAGAGAGAGGATGGTTTAAGAGCAATCAATCTGAGTAGACTTTAGAGTTTCGGCAATATCGAACAACCTTTGCCATTTGAATGAAAAGACATAAAACTCCCCGTAGATAGTGGTTAGTGTAAAATCTTGCCAGGCCGGGTGTGACGGGTCCCCTAGTTTGCATAGAGTCCCCTCCAACTTCTACGTGAAGTGGATCGATCGGATGGTTGAAGAGGCGGTAAAAAAGGTGGACGATCCCAAGAGTCAGAAGATGAAAAATGATATTGGTGAGTAAAAACCTGAGTGAGTTGACAAACGCATGGGTAATGAGTGAAGAAAAAAGAAAGTAACGGAGGGTGGCGGGATAAAATATAAAGTGAGAGTAAATATATAATATATGTGGGGAGTGAGATATTGACTTGAGTGTGGCCAAGCAATGATATAAATTGTGAGAGAGGCCACTATATAAGAGAATACGCCGTGGCCTGTGTTTTTTTTATAACATAACAGAAGAAGTTTTAACCCAGAGTCCCATAAGTGTAACATTAGGAGACAGAACCGATTAAATAGGGTTTCAAACGGGTTAATTTGCACTGCGCTTGAAGTATTTTTAGAGGGTAAGTTGAGTCTTTGAGAGAAGAAAGTAAAGCATTTCTGTAACCGGTTCAGTTTGTCTATTTTATGTGGTTTTGTGAACGATGACATCATAAGAGGAAAACATTATTTGATGGTTTAGAATGAAACCTGGTGGTTATTTCTAGCAAGATTAAAGTAAAAATTGTGGTTAGTGGGATTGGAGCTTGCGACGATTGGTGCTCAATCATATTATATTATTTTTATGAAACGTATCCTTTTAAATCTGTGATTGAAAATAAACGAGTGTTATGCTAAGTTTAGAATAGAAGAGTCAAGAATGGAGGATATTACTCCACTTGTGCATTTTTGTAAGCAGTCACCGAAGCATGCACCTAAGCTCAAGGGACCGCTGATAAAATGTTTATGCCATGGTCCCAAGGAGGTTCACTATCGAATGCAGTTCAGAAGCATATGATGACATATCTGCATGCAGCTTACACAGGGAAGAAGCTAGAGAAGCGATTAACTAGTTTAGAGCTTTGGAAAATGTAGCAACAAGTGAAAGACGAGGAGCCTCCTATAGATTGGATACTTAATATATGCAGAGACGGGGGTGAGGAGCCTTCTGTTCACTCGCCCCAGCTGAAATAGAAGATGAGAGAAGAAAAGATGATGGGTTATACCCATTAAGGGAGCTTAAAGCAGCAACAGGATATTGTAACCTATATATGAGTCACCTGTGCCAAGCAGTAACGAGAGACAGAGAAAAATACTGAGAAAGATGTCATCTCTAAGGTCCAGAGGGACAAGGAGAGGTGTGATAAGGAAAGAAGTGATCAAGCAAGTACAAGTACATCTCTAGACATGGGAAGAGAGATAAGACAATGGAAAGGAGAAAGAGACAAGGCCGATGAGACAGTGCTTTTACAGAACAAATGGATGGGTGGTCAGATTTTAATAAAACTCGATGGTAAACACATTGAGGATGTAAGACAACAGGAAGATCAAGACAAACAAGATAAAAAGATGAAGAAAGGGAGGAACAATTCAAGGATGAAGGAGCGAAAAGGAAGGATAGGCAAAGAAAAGAGCATTTATACCAAGAAGAGCAGTCAAGAAAACAAGAGAGAGCAGAAGAACAAAGAAAACGCGATAATAGACAGGGAGTGATCGATGAGCAGGAAAGGTTAGAACAAAAAAGAATAGAAGCAGAGGAACAGAAATTAAGGGATATAAGAATACAGAGATGAAAGAATGAGGAGATATGCAGAGCAAATGAGGGAAGGGATATGAAGAAAAAAGGGGAAGACAGAGTGAGAGAGGAAGCAAGGAAACAAAGAGAGTTTGATGACAATGTGGAACGTAAGAGAAGGCAGAGAGCACATGATCTCGATCGCCTGGAAAAAGAGATAAGAGATAAGAGATCCTGAGCCAGAAGTAGCATGGGAGGACATAAAGGAATTCTTCCCACAATACGAGTCATTACCAGGCCCGTCTAGAGTAAATCTAGAGGCCAAGTTTGACCATAGGAGCATTGGGGAGGCGATCAATAAATTATACCATGACATGAAAGCCCAGAAAGGATTAATGGGGAAGAGAAAAAACAATCTACTTGAGACACTCGGTTGTATGATAAGTAGGGAGCCTCAGGTAGTACGAAGCAAAAAGAGCTGTCTCTAGATAGATTCACTCTGAGCAGAAATGACGAGGAGAGAAGTTGTATGAGTTGGGCACAGGAAATGTCAGACGAAGTCAGAGACACCTTCCGTGGTGAAGAGAGAAGGGATGTATGCGGTACTGAGGGATGTTTTTCAATGGAGAAAGAAGTCAGATGGTCAGAATTAAACACACCTGTAAGCAGGGCACCAGAACCACTGACACAGTTAGATCGACCAAGGGGAGAATCGCCACCTTATGTGAGTAGATTAAGATCACTACCACATAGAAGGCGATGTGGTAATATTGTCCCTATGGTGGACAGACAAATGATGAGAGATGAGAATGAGTTTGGGGCATCACAGTTTCCCTTGTTGGAAAAAAGAGGGGCCAGACCACAATATATACCGTGGCCCTAAATGCACAAGATTAACTTAAGTCCCCAGTTTAACTTCGGGTGCTGGGAAATGGATACATGAGTTAGAAATAATTACGGGAGGAAATATATTGGCGAGAGAGCTGATGACACGTGCACAAGGGCAGGGTTCCCTGGTGTGACTATAGTCAACATTGCTCATGATGGAGCACCATTCAGTAACTGTAAGGCATCAGTCTAGAAAGCACTTAGAGTACTGTATCCAGACATGTCCCATATGGGAGCTATAATGATGAAAAAGATGAAGGACGGAGATGATCAGTTGATTTACATTCAAAAGTTTCAGGAATCCTGGGCTTTGGAAACACGCGAGTCTTGGGGAAAATCCATACCGGTTTTCTTTCATATATTATTGCAAGGGCTGCCAGAATCTGTACAGAAGCAGCTCCAGACATTAGTGGGTATAGAAGCCAAACCGTGGTCATAGATTCAGCTGACCATTGCACACTATTGCAGACTCTTGCAGGAAAAGAATTGCAAAAAAGACGATGCCCGGAAAGACGAAGAGGCAAAATTAGTGCATAAAAAACTCTCTAAGTATCCCATTGAAGGGGCGATGTTGACGAGTGTAGATGGATCAAATCCACAGCAAATTGCACGTATGCCGCAGGTGAATAACCAAAGGTAGTTTGACCAGAGTAATAATGGGTTTACTCTGAGCGGAAGGGGTGGATTTCGAGGAAGAGATTTTTAGAATAATCTAGGGAACTGACAGAATAATCGGGGAGGCTTTCAGAACAATCAAGGTGGGTTTCAAATTATACCGAATGACGGTCAGAACATGAAGGATGGACAAATTAGGAGGCCACCTATTTGTTTGACATGAGGGATGACATGGTATTGTTCTCGCATTTGTAGAAGTCAAGGGTTCGTGCAAAACGACCAATTTTCAAGAGGTGGGATTTCAAACCCACCTGCATATTCACAGCAGTACGGTGATGGGATTGCTCAGAATCAAACGATGCAGCAGCAGCAAGTGCCGAGAGTGCAGCAAGGTTTGCAGACACAGCAGGTAGCAATGGCTCCATCACAAGGACAGTCACAACATGCACCTATGCAGATTCAACAGAGCATGAGTACAGGACAGTTAACGACACCTAGAATAGGGAGTGTCACTGTTGGTGGAGGGAATCCATTTTCAGGTAACGGAATGAGTCTTTACCTGCAATAGGACAGCTCACTAGTAGACTTGATGTGTTCAGTCGTATCCGTGATGCCGAATCCTCATTAGGAACCAAGGGTAGATGTCAACATAGGGGGCAAGACTTTTTTGTTTTTAGTAGACACGGGTGCAACGCGCTCATCTATACATGAGGGAAAGTTTTTAATGTCTGGTACCGCCATGAATACTCAATGCTTTTCAGGAGCTACAAGCAGAGTTCCTTTCACTGAAGAGTTACCAGTCTCTATAGGATAATGCGATATGGCCTTTGCTGTATTCAAGGCAGACACCCGTCAATATATTGTGTCAAGATTTGATGACGAAGCTCAATATGATGATCTCCTTTACCGATGAAGGGATAATATGCTCAATACCAGGAATGCATTATTTAAACATGTGCAAAATTATCAAAGCATTTGAAGGACAAATAGCCATGAGAGAAATACCTTTAGAGCCAGAAGTTTTTTTATCATGGAGTACATGTTCTGCTGGCATATTTGCCAGGCCTAGCAGGCAGAGCAATGAGAATAGCTGATGCATTTCTGTTTATACCAAAGATACCTATGTGTGAAGAAGAAGGGCAAGTGTTCCCCTAAGAGTTACAAGCAGCCATAGTGTGAGGTGAAATGGCTTTGCTTGATGGGAATGATGACAAAGGCAGGCAATGGTGTGTAGTGATTGCCATTGGAGAAGGTTACAGATTAACTGATGTCACTGATGAGGACATATTTGGCGATCATCTATCTGTTGATGAAGTAATATTTGAGATGAGTATTACTTATTGGGTAAAGGAAATCAAATGAGAGGTACCTCAGAAAATGATGCTAGCACAACAACTTCAACAGAGTATTTTGAGGAAGATATAGCAAAAGTGCAGCTTCATTGTGGACCACAGGCCCCTTTGATGTAGGCCTGTTGAAGGGGATTGGAGAAGTGAAGATTAAACTGAAACCAGGAGCAACAGTATCCCATGTCTCGAGAGGCAGATAATGGTATTTTTAAGACAATTTCTGCCATGATGCAACAAGGCATCTTAGTGGTGTCCGATTCACCATGTGATACTACAATATATCCTCTGAAAATAGGGAAGGGGGGATCTGGGAGACTAATTCAAGATTTAAGGCTGATAAACCAAATTGTAGAAGCTGAGATCCCTCCAGTCCCCAACCCGTCTACAATTCTATGTAATTTACTTGCTGGAGCACGATATTTCACTGTGATTGATTTGAAGAATGCATTTTTCTCAATCTCATTGCACAAAGATTCGCAGGATCTGATGTCATTTATGTTCAGACAAACACGACTGAAAAGTACTCGTTTGCCTCTGGGGTATTGTGAGTCTCCATCAATTTTCAATATAATCATGCAGATGAACTTGAGCAATATTGATTTAGAAAGTGTTGTTCTGTAATACGTGGATGACATTTTAGTTTGCAACACTTCCAAGGAAGAGTGCAGACACGATTATGTACATCTAATTATAATACTTGCTGACAAAGGATATAAAGTTGACAAAGAAAAGTTACAGTATTGTCAACAAGAATTGTTATACATTGGCCAATTGATTTCACATGAAGGAAAAGAAGTTACTCCTGAGAGAGCTGAGACTATTATGAAAACTTCAAAGCCACACACGATAAAACACATGCAGAGGTTTTTGGGATAATGTAATTACATCAGAGCATGGGTCTTTGAGTTCAGTTCACATATAAGGCCTTTACTGCAAGCTTTAAAGACAGCACAGGCAACACAGGAGAAAATGGTATGAACTGAGAGAATGGAGGAAGCATTTGAAGAGCTGAAAAAAAACATTTGTACAACTCCAGTTTTAGGGATTCCTAATTATGCCGAGGAATTCCTTTTATTCTCACACACAGACGCCACTGTTATGACAGCAGTACTCATGCAGAGAACAACATTGCGGTACAAGCCCCTTGCATATTACAGTGGAATTTTAGACCCATTAATCAGAGGTCACTTTCCGTGTGAACAGTCTCTGGCTCCCGCCACGTTCACCATAGAGAAAGCTGCAAGCATAGTGATGGGATGCCCCATGACGTTATTTGTGTAGCACGCACTATTTGCTATTCTAGAGAAACCTAAGAGCACATTGACTTCTCAAAGGGATTCTGCCTACAAGGTAGTCATAGCGAATCCAGCTATCAAAATAGTTTGATGCAGAGGAGTAAATCCTGCCATGTTTGTAGCCGAACCACTGGCAGAGTATGAGCATGCGCATTATTGTTCAGATGATGAAGAGGTCTATGATGAAATTCCAAGAGTAAAAGAAAATGCCCTGCCATGTGGAGAAATTGTTTTTATTGATGTTTCTTCAAAAATCAATCAAAATGATGGACAGAGATATATTAGTACAGCTGTGGTAAAATACACAGCAAATGGGGCATTTCAGATATTGGTAAGTGCACGACTACCGTCTCACTATTCAGCACAAGCTGCAGAGTTAGTGGTGCTGATTGTCGCGCTCCAGAATCATGCAGACCATGACGTCACAGTGTACAGCGACTCCACCTATGTGATGTTAACAGTGCACGCAGCATTAGCAAGTTGGAAAAGGAGGGGCTACCTCCAAGCGGATGGCACAGCAGTGCAGCACACTCCCTTATTAGAAAGGCTTATTGAGGCACTGCAACTCCCAGTGGCCATCGCAGTCGTTAAATGTGTATCACATACTGAAAGGGCAGATTTTATCTCACGCAGAAACCAAGCAGCAGACGATGAAGCAAACATCGCTGCATGTTCAGAGAATATAATGTCTTTTGAAACACTCGATGTAAGAGAGAAAATGGTTGTGTTGATGAATGTGGTTGAAAAATATAGTGATTTGCCAAAAACACAGATTATGGAGGTTCAGGGGGAAGCACCTGAAGATGAGAAAAATGTGTGGATGAGAAAAATGTGTGGACATGAAGAGGGTGTTCTTTAAACCCCTCTGAGGCATTCTGGTGACAAGACATCACTGGTAAACCAGTGATGCCTGTAGACTTACTGAGGGTGGTGCTGGAACAGCTACACTACCACGCGCACACAACTAGGGAGAACCTTGCTGCAACAATCGCTGAAGATTAGTTTGTACCAGATCTGTTAGAGCATGCTGCATTTTCCTAGATGGGGAGTATGTCAAGTCATGAGGTCAGATAATGGTCCTCATTTTGTTAACACAGTGTTTGAACAGATAAGCTTGTTGCTTGGTATAAAGCACACGTTTTCTTCGGCTTATCATCTGCAAGGAAATGGGACCTGTGAGAGGCTCAACTGCTTGCTTAAGGAAAGGATAGCCAAGTTGAAGCTTACTCTGAAGAAAGGGTGGTTGCATTGACTACCACTGGCATTATATGCTTTAAGGAACCAACCGAGTTCTGACCACCATCTCACGCCTCACAGATTTGTGTCTGGGAGGCGAATGAGAACACCCCTAATGCCTCCATCTAGAGTTAGAAGTGATGCTCAGTCAAATGCAGATTTGTTTGGAATGGAAATGCATGATTATTTGAACTGTATGACTTCCAGTATTTCTGTCATTTCAGGACAGTTGCAGCGACAAGGGTGCAGGGCAGTACAGAACCCAGAAGGAATTGTTAACAACAAGTGAATCTCAAGAATGGCATCTTCCCCTACTATTCGCCGGAGATGAGGTCCTAATTCAGAACCACACAATCGAAAGGTGGGACAACCCCCTTTTCAACGGTCCGTTCATTGTGGAAGACCTCACGCTGTCTGTTGTCAAAGCGCAGGGCAGGCGTGCTTGGATATTCATTGGCGATGTTAAAATCTTTTCTGGAGAAACCACTCTGCCCTCCGCACCCCAATGAGAAGCAAGTACAAGCATCGGGGAAGAACCACAGCATGTGCAGACGAGATCCATGACGAGGAAGAAGGACGCAGAAGTTGACAAATAGAAAGACAAAGACTTTGTTGGACTGTGACTTGGTTCGGGACACTCTTTTATGCCATCTTTGAAAGAGTAAAGAGAAGATGAGGCAGACACTCTGTGCTGATATATCAGAGTAAAAGAAAAATATTTGTTTCTGAGCCACAGAGGAGCTTATTGACTTTGTACTGAGTCATGCTTAAGCCTTGATAAGAAGAGAAATATGCCAGATTCTGATTGTGGCTTTGATAATGGAAAAGAGTGCAGTATCCAGACTCATTCCACACTGAGTTCTTTTTCGGATTTGCCCAAGGTGTAATCCAATGACAACTTTTCAAGGATTATATTTGAGGTTTTTCTCTATGTGCTGCGTTCATATCCAGCAATTGTGGAGAGAACTTTTCACATTCTTACTTTCTTGCAAGATCCTAAAAATGGCTAGAACGTTAGGAGATTACTTACAGCAATCTTCGAGCAAGTGTTGCAGTTACCTGAGTACAGTGGGGATAGCACAAATGCCCCTATCACCTGATGCTGCTCACAGACTTGTCGGAAGGGTTTTCTTTCGTCTGATTGAGGAATACCCGTATCTTGTTGGCAGACGCACAAATGTGCTCACATTTCTAGGGGATCCCAGAAACACTGAAAATCTGAGCGAGATATTGGAGAGAATTATCATCCAAGTGAGCCTATACTCTGAGAGAACCCACAGGACGGTGGTGTGAAACTTTCCTTCGAGGGACAGATCAAGAAGGTTACTTGTAAAGACAGTATTTTTGTTTCGTTCTGAAAGAAGGTCATCATGTCATCTGGACTAAGACAGATTTGAGGAGTTGATTGGGAGCTGGTATATGTCGTTGAACTGGTCTAGACATACCGAGGGCAGTTTTCTTCTTCCTGGAAACATTTATATCTCGTATGGTTAAAATCTGGTTCCAGAGAAATAGAGATCGAGAGTTTGTTATTATTCAGCAAGCAGACAGTGGATTGAGGACGAAAGTGCCGAGGGAAGACAGCAACTTCTAGGAGGAGTGTGTAATGCTGATGTATTAAAGATGACTTTTTCCTTCCTTAATCAATAAAGATGGGCAGCACTAACAGCAATTTCGTGATACCTGATGTAGAAAGGCATACACTTTGTCCACGGAATAGGTGTTGTACATCAACATACATTTGCCTTATTTATGATGTCATTTTGTTTATAATCATACTGCTCTCACTCACAGTTGACACATCCTACTACCTTGATGTACATGGAGCCAAGACTCCAGTGAATCTTTCTGAGCAAAAGAAGTAGCCATTGTGGCAACTACTAGGCACCCAAGACGCTAAGTAGTTATTCCTGTTCCAAAGAAATATGACCAATTACCTGAGTCTGAGAAAAGTGCCATTAGCAATCATTCACATGCAATGTGGAAATTCTGTTTGGGCACAAAAAGCATGCTTGGCAAGATGGGCAACACGAGAGGTTGCCAGACAATGTGCCTATACAGATAGTGCATGCAAAAACACCTCATCCTGTGATAAATGACCCAAAGGTAATCCCCAGAAGAACGACACACATGGAGATTTTGCGAGACATTTTCAAGCCCAAATGTTATGGTGAGAAGATGAAACTCTCTGAGCTTTCTCCTACCCAGGGAACACATGTAGGTGTACCCCGTCCACTGATAGCTGTGCCTATGATTTATCCAGAGAGAAAGAGTTATGCGGGTATACTTCATGATATGATTATGGAGGTCCACACGAGGAGAATGAGAACTAAAAGAAAAACTCAAGAAGATGACTTCGAACTAGCTGATTACCTGGACAGCACGGCACATTTGGGAAATATCATTTGGTACCAACATATGAAAGAAGTAGGAAGAAGTACCTCGAATGAGGAATGCTTTGTGTGTGCACTCCTGCCATACAGTATGGGAAAGTCTAACATCTTCATAGCTATCGAAATAGACATCCAGACAGCTCATTGTCTTTCACACATAGCGCTTTGCAAAACCAGAGGACAGTCCATGGGTCGAGATACCTACCTCAAATGGGCAACTGAATGGACAGATCCAGATGAAGATGACTATGTACAGGATACCAAGACAAAAAACAGAGCACTCACCAAGAATCATGTGATCAGATATGAAATGCCTGGAGTAAAAGGATCTGGAATCAGATGGGAAGTGAACAAAAAATTGGAGGTTGCAGGAAAATCTGCAGAGGACGCTCGAAGATGGAAGAATAGTGGCCAAATGCAGATCTGGGGATCTGTGCTATCACCAGATGGATGGGAAGAAGGAGTGGCGATCTGCAGAGCCTGGGTGATCATTGGATATTAGAAACTGGTCATTGACATTGTGCAGAATGGCTGCAAGCCATTATGGCCAAGACTTGCTAAACTACTTACTTGGGTCGAAGACAGAGGAGGTCCACTGCAGATAGTGCCATTGGAAAGTTCAAAGCTGTGTTTCAGAAATAATGGCACAAGAAAAGTTGGAGAAAATAAAAATTGTGGATTAATATTTGAAGTTCCAGGGATGGCACAGGGTACAGCAGTGATCATGGATCATTATTGGGCTTGTGCCGCCAGAGTCTATGCCAGACTGCCTGCAGACTGTGGGGGAATATGCACACTGGTGAATGTCCATGTTCCAGCATTAGTGATTCCAAGGAGTGATTTGCACATTGACAATTTCCCAAAAGCAGATGCTCACCTGAGGAAGAAGGGAACTGTGGAGCTGATAAAGAGAATGAAGAGAGAGAACTATTTCTCAGCTAAGACAATAGAAGCCTTTGATGCCATACCATACGAACCTAGGCTGTTTAGCCAGACCTCATCTGTGTTCACGTTGATCTTCATGCCAGCTGTCCAGGTTGGAACAAACACTAAGTGGCTACAAATCACCAGATGGGAATTGCTGCACACAATGCGATCAGAGAAGAGATGAGAGCCATAAGATTGATGACTACTCAAAACAGATACATCCTCGAAATGATCACAGCAATGGATGGAGGTGTTTGTGCAAGAATTGACATGCTGACGAAGCTCCATGGCCAGAGGATAGAGGAATTAGAACACATTGCCGATGACAGCTGGCTTGGATCACTCTTCTCTTGGGTTCCACAGTGGATGATAGACATTTTCAAGTTCCTTGGAGCCCTGATAGTGATGATATTGCTTGGATTTTATATGATCAAGATAATAATCTCACAATGCAAGAAGACAGCAAAGAAATCCATAAGGATGACGATTATGATCGATGTTGAATCAGGATGGAAGCCCAAGGAGCTGACAGATGAAGAGATCAGAGACTTTGTGAAGGTTATTATCCATGCACTTGAGGGGACAAAGTTCCTGTATCCGAAGAATCATAAGAAATATGTGGGAGGATGGATCTACTGTAGTCCAAGTGGACAGTGCCAGCTTATGACATGAAATAAGGATGAGCATGTGAAAACAGCAGGATGCCTGAAGGGAGTCATAAAGATATGGGTCCCAAAGAAGTTGTTCTTCAGGCCAAACTGCCTGGATGTGAAGGAGGATGTGGGAGTGGTCGATGAATCCCCCAGAGGGGGCAGTGTGGAGGAGGAGCCAAGTACCCCCACCTCAATTGACTCATCCCTTTTACCTGTATGCTGGAAACCAGAGTATGTGACGTATACAGAACAGATGAATCGACAAAGAGCAGAGTATGGACTCAGTCCAGTACGAGTGAAAGGGCCAGTACCTAAGAGAATCTGGGAGCCAAGGTACCCATTGAGAAAACCGGTGTCCGCTCATTTGGTCGAAAAAAAAGATCGAATGACCGTTTGGTCAAAACCAAATGGTCGAAAAAAAAATGGTCGAATTTTTTTTATTTATTTATATATATTTTTTTGTTTTGTTTGGTTAAAAAAAATAATTAATATATAAAAAAGGGGTTTGGGGGGGGAACCCCCACAAAAAACAAAATGTACAAAAAAACATTCAACCATTTGGATTTCGACCATTTGGTGTCGACCAAATGGTCATTCAACCATTTGGTTGTACACCAAATGACTGGTAGCCGAGAAAACCTTATCTGCATACAAAGAAATATGATGGCCATTTTAATGAAATCCCTGAAGAAGCGGAGCCAATAAACAGCAAGGATGAATAGTAGCGCGAGTAACCATTGCCAGTATATGTTACATGTAGCTGAAGATGAAGTACATACAAGAGATGCAGTGACCAGAGAATGCAGATATTCTATAAGGCATCAAGAAAGCAATAAGGATAAGTGACATCTTGGGCTCAAGGTGAAGAAGCTTATGCCACAGAAACAGATGAAGATATCAAATTTATTTACACGTGTACAGATGCAGAAGAAACACAAGCAGCAAAGTAATTGTGAAGCTAGCTCTGAGCTTATAGTAAATAGACTGCGGCAAGCAACAACGTATACATTTAGGAATGAGAGAACTATGGATGCTTCCACTAAACGTATTATAGCAGGTTGGACATTAGCAAAAAGGCCTCAGTTCAGTGTGTCACAATTAAAAAGCAGAAATGTATTTCAAACAGAATATCAGCAAAAGACAAGGCTGGACGAGCCAAGAAGCCAAGGCCTTATCAAAAGTGGAGTGAACTGACTTTGGATACAAAATTGAGTGAAAGAATAAACCTCCTGTTCAAAAGGAATGAACATAACAAGGAAGACATCAGAGCTCTATTAGAATATAATATTAAATGCATGAAAAGGCTCAATTTCATGGTCTCTAGTCACATGGAAGCATGAAGTTGGATGAACGAGATGGTCACACCTACGCATGAAGGAAGACTGTGCTTCTCACTCCCTAATTTTCTCAGAGCTAAGAAGACTCTCAGGGATGAATTTCAAAGGCCTTATTGACAGTAGACCACTGAGGTGATGATGGATTGAAATGCTGATTGGTGGGAAGCTAAAGTTAAGGCAACCTCACCAGCATCTGGATGGCCGGCCTGCAGGCTGCTAACGTACCTGGAAAATTACTGAAGGAGGATAGAGTGTTAACCAATTGTAGGGGACCTGTGTATTTAGGGGTTCTATAGTGTGTAAACCAATGGGACATTGTGTGTTTAGTGACTTTCATATTGGTCATTTTGTAGGGAGGGCTTAGTTGCCCCACTTGATGTTGAGTAACCAATCACATAGTTACAATTTTTCAGACTAGTATGGATCATATACTTATATGTTCGCTCAGAGCCAATAGCCCATGCGTATATGTTTTTGTAGTTTGCTACGTAGGATGACGTTAGTAGACATGTGATTTAGACGTCATTGATGACACATTTTGCTTATACAAATGCAGTTTTTTTCTTAAAGTGCTTTGAGTTTAAAGATCGAGAGATTGCGTTGATGTTCGTTATGCCACACCACCTCTCACTGCCAGCCCGCCGCTCTTCAGCATCCTCCATGCCACGTCACCTGTCACTGCCAGCCCACTGCTACTCAGCATCCTCCAGGCCGCACCACCTGTCACTGCCAGCACACCGTTAATCAGCATCCTACATGCCACACCACCTGTCACTGCCAGCACACTGCTCTTCAGCATCTTCAATGCCACACCACCTGTCACTGCCAGCACATAGCTCTTCAGCATCCTCCATGCCACACCACCTGCCACTGCCAGCACACAGCTCTTCAGCATCCTCCATGCCACGTCACCTGTCACTGCCACCACACAGCTCTTCACCATCCTTCATGCCACACCACCTGTCACTGCCAGCACACAGCTCTTCAGCATCCTCCATGCCACACCACCTGCCACTGCCAGCACACAGCTCTTCACCATCCTCCATGCCACACCACCAGTCACTGCCAGCATGCCACTCTTCAGCATTCTCCATGCCATGTCACCTGTCACTGCCACCACACAGCTCTTCACCATCCTTCATGCCACACCACCTGCCACTGCCAGTACACAGCTCTTTAGCATCCTCCATGCCACACCACCTGCCACTGCCAGCACACAGCTCTTCAGCATCCTCCATGCCACGTCACCTGTCACTGCCAGCGCAACACTCTTCAGCATCCTTCATGCAACACCACCTGTCACTGCCAGCACACTGTTAATCAGCGTCCTACATGCCACACCACCTGTCAGTGACAGCACACTGCTCTTCAGCATCTTCAATGCCACACCACATGTCACTGCCAGCACATAGCTCTTCAGCATCCTCCATGCCACACCACCTGCCACTGCCAGCACACAGCTCTTCAGCATCCTCCATGCCACGTCACCTGTCACTGCCACCACACAGCTCTTCACCATCCTTCATGCAACACCACCTGTCACTGCCAGCACACAGCTCTTCAGCATCCTCCATGCCACACCACCTGCCACTGCCAGCACACAGCTCTTCACCATCCTCCATGCCACACCACCAGTCACTGCCAGCATGCCACTCTTCAGCATTCTCCATGCCACGTCACCTGTCACTGCCACCACACAGCTCTTCACCATCCTTCATGCCACACCACCTGCCACTGCCAGCACATAGCTCTTTAGCATCCTCCATGCCACACCACCTGCCACTGCCAGCACACAGCTCTTCAGCATCCTCCATGCCACGTCACCTGTCACTGCCAGCGCAACACTCTTCAGCATCCTTCATGCAACACCACCTGTCACTGCCAGCACACTGTTAATCAGCGTCTTACATGACACACCACCTGTCAGTGCCAGCACACCACTCTTTGCAATTCTCCATGCCACACCACCTGTCACTGCCAGCCCACCGCTCTTTACCATTCTCCATGCCAGACCATCTGACACTGCCAGCATGCCACTCTTCGGTATCTTGCATGCCACATCATCCGTCACTGCCAGCCCACCGCTCTTCAGCATCTTCCATGCCACACCACCTGTCACTGCCAGCCCACTGCTCTTCAACATTCTCCATGCCACACCACCTGTCACTGCCAGCCCAATACTCTTCAACATTCTCCATGCCACACCACCTGTCACTGCCAGCCCACTGCTCTTCAACATTCTCCATGCCAGACCATCTGACACTGCCAGCATGCCACTCTTCGGTATCTTGCATGCCACATCATCCGTCACTGCCAGCCC
Source organism: Ambystoma mexicanum (assembly GCF_040938575.1). Taxonomy (NCBI): domain Eukaryota; kingdom Metazoa; phylum Chordata; class Amphibia; order Caudata; family Ambystomatidae; genus Ambystoma; species Ambystoma mexicanum. The sequence continues at coordinate 20,245,108 of NC_090931.1, forward strand.
ACCGCTATTCAACATCCTCCATGCCACACCACCTGTGACTGCCAGACCGTCGCTCTTCCTCATCCTCCATGCCACACCACCTGTCACTGCCAGCCCACCGCTCTTCAGCATCCTCCATGCCACACCACCTGCCGCTGCCAGCACACAGCTCTTCAGCATCCTCCATGCCACGCCACCTGTCACTGCCAGCATGCCGCTCTTCACCATCCTCCATGCCACGCCACCTGCCACTGCCAGCATGCCGCTCTTCACCATCCTTCATGCCACACCACCTGTCACTGCCAGCATGCCGCTCTTCACCATCCTCCATGCCACATCACCTGTCACTGCCAGCCCACCGCTCTTTACCATTCTCCATGCCAGACCATCTGACACTGCCAGCCCGTCGCTCTTCCTCATCCTCCATGCCACACCACCTGTCACTGCCAGCCCAGTGCTCTTCAACATTCTCCATGCCACACCACCTGTCACTGCCAGCCCAGTGCTCTTCAACATTCTCCATACCACACCACCTGTCACTGCCAGCACACCGCTCTTCAGCATCCTCCATGCCACACCACCTGGTGCTGCCAGCACGCCACTCTTCAGCATCCTCAATGCCACGTCACCTATCACTGCCAGCCCGTCGCTCTTCAGCATCCTCCATGCCACACCACCTGTCACTGCCAGCACACAGCTCTTCAGCATCCACCATGCCACACCACCTGTCACTGCCAGCACACCGCTCTTCAGCATCCTCCATGAGACACACCTGTCACTGCCAGCACACCGCTCTTCAGCATCCTCCATGCCACACTACCTGTCACTGCCAGCACACCGCTCTTCACCATCTTTCATGCCACACCACCTGTCACTGCCAGCGTGCCGCTCTTAAGCATCCTCCATGCCACACCACCTGTCACTGCCAGCACACCGCTCTTCAGCATCCTCCATGCCACACCACCTGTCACTGCCAGCTCACCGCTCTTCAGTATCCTCCATGCCACACCACCTGTCACTGCCAGCTCGCCGTTCTTCAGCATCCTCCATGCCACACCACCTGTCACTGCCAGCTCACCGCTCTTCACCATCCTCCATGCCACACCACCTGTCACTGCCAGCTCACCGCTCTTCACCATCCTCCATGCCACACCATCTGTCACTGCCAGCACACTGCTCTTCACCATCCTCCATGCCACATCACCTGTCACTGCCAGCTCGCCGCTCTTCAGCATCCTCCATGCCACACCACCTGTCACTGCCAGCATGCCACTCTTCAGCATCCTCCAGGCCACACCACCTGTCACTGCCAGCATGCCACTCTTCAGCATCCTCCATGCCACACCACCTGTCACTGCCAGCACACTGCTTTTCAGCATCCTCCATGCCACACCACCTGTCACTGCCAGCACACCGCTCTTCTGCATCCTGCATGCCACACCACCTGTCACTGCCAGCACACAGCTCTTCACCATCCTTCATGCAACACCACCTGTTACTGCCAGCACACAGCTCTTCAGCATCCTCCATGCCACACCACCTGCCACTGCCAGCACACAGCTCTTCACCATCCTCCATGCCACACCACGTGCCACTGCCAGCACACTGCTCTTCACCATCCTCCATGCCACACCACCTGTCACTGCCAGCACACAGCTCTTCAACATTCTCCATACCACACCACCTGTCACTGCCAGCACACCGCTCTTCAGCATCCTCCATGCCACACCACCTGGTGCTGCCAGCACGCCACTCTTCAGCATCCTCAATGCCACGTCACCTATCACTGCCAGCCCGTCGCTCTTCAGCATCCTCCATGCCACACCACCTGTCACTGCCAGCACACAGCTCTTCAGCATCCACCATGCCACACCACCTGTCACTGCCAGCACACCGCTCTTCAGCATCCTCCATGAGACACACCTGTCACTGCCAGCACACCGCTCTTCAGCATCCTCCATGCCACACTACCTGTCACTGCCAGCACACCGCTCTTCACCATCTTTCATGCCACACCACCTGTCACTGCCAGCGTGCCGCTCTTAAGCATCCTCCATGCCACACCACCTGTCACTGCCAGCACACCGCTCTTCAGCATCCTCCATGCCACACCACCTGTCACTGCCAGCTCACCGCTCTTCAGTATCCTCCATGCCACACCACCTGTCACTGCCAGCTCGCCGTTCTTCAGCATCCTCCATGCCACACCACCTGTCACTGCCAGCTCACCGCTCTTCACCATCCTCCATGCCACACCACCTGTCACTGCCAGCTCACCGCTCTTCACCATCCTCCATGCCACACCATCTGTCACTGCCAGCACACTGCTCTTCACCATCCTCCATGCCACATCACCTGTCACTGCCAGCTCGCCGCTCTTCAGCATCCTCCATGCCACACCACCTGTCACTGCCAGCATGCCACTCTTCAGCATCCTCCAGGCCACACCACCTGTCACTGCCAGCATGCCACTCTTCAGCATCCTCCATGCCACACCACCTGTCACTGCCAGCACACTGCTTTTCAGCATCCTCCATGCCACACCACCTGTCACTGCCAGCACACCGCTCTTCTGCATCCTGCATGCCACACCACCTGTCACTGCCAGCCCACTGCTCTTCAGCATCCTCCATGCCACGTCACCTGTCACTGCCAGCTCGCCACTCTTCACCATCCTCCATGCCACACCACCTGCCACTGCCAGCACACTGCTCTTCAGCATCCTCCATGCAACACGACCTGTCACTGCCAGCACACTGCTCTTCAGCATCCTCCATGCCACACCACCTGTCACTGCCAGCCCACCGCTCTTCAGCATCCTCCATGCCACACCACCTGTCACTGCCAGCGCACCACTACTCACCATCCTCCATGCCACACCATCTGTCACTGCCAGCCCACCGCTCTTTACCATTCTCCATGCCACACCACCTGCCAATGCCAGCCCACCGCTCTTTACCATTCTCCATGCCACACCACCTGCCACTGCCAGCCCATCACTCTTTACCATCCTCCATGCCACACCAACTGCCACTGCCAGCCCACCGCTATTTACCATTCTCCATGCCACACCACCTGCCATTGCCAGCCCACCGCTCTTTAACATCCTCCATGCCACACCACCTGCCACTGCCAGCCCACCACTCTTTACCATTCTCCATGCCACACCACTTGCCACTGCCAGTCCACCGCTCTTTTCCATCATCCATGCCACACCACCTGTCACTGCCAGCACACCACTCTTCAGCATCCTCCATGCCACACCACCTGTCACTGCCAACACACCACTCTTCAGCATCCTCCATGCCACACCACCTGTCACTGCCAGCACGCCACTCTTCAGCATCCTCCATGCCACACCACCTGCCACTGCCAGCACACCGCTCTTCACCATTCTCCATGCCACACCACCTGCCACTGCCAGCCCACCACTCTTTACCATCCTCTATGCCACACCACCTGTCACTGCCAGCACGCCAGTCTTCAGCATCCTCCATGCCACACCCCCTGTCACTGCCAGCATGCCACTCTTCAGCATCCTCCATGCCACACCACCTGTCACTGCCAGCATGCCACTCTTCACCATCCTCCATGCCACACCACCTGCCACTGCCAGCACACAGCTCTTCACCATCCTCCATGCCACACCACCTGTCACTGCCAGCACACAGCTCTTCACCATCCTCCATGCCACACAACCTGTCACTGCCAGCACACAGCTCTTCACCATCCTCCATGCCACACCACCTGCCACTGCCAGCACGCCACTCTTCAGCATCCTCCATGCCACACCACCTGCCACTGCCAGCCCACTGCTCTTCACCATTCTCCATGCCACACCACCTGCCACTGCCAGCTCACCGCTCTTTACCATCCTCCATGCCACACCACCTGTCACTGCCAACACGCCACTCTTCAGCATCCTCAATGCCACACCACCTGCCACTGCTAGCCCACCGTTCTTCACCATCCTCCATGCCACACCACCTGTCACTGCCAGCCCCTGCTCTTCACCATCCTCCATGCCACACCACCTGCCACTGCCAGCACGCCACTCTTCAGCATCCTCCATGCCACACCACCTGCCACTGCCAGCCCACTGCTCTTTACCATTCTCCATGCCACACCACCTGCCACTGCCAGCTCACCGCTATTTACCATCCTCCATGCCACACCACCTGTTTCTGCCAGCACGCCACTCTTCAGCATCCTCAATGCCACACCACCTGCCACTGCCAGCCCACCGTTCTTCACCATCCTCCATGCCACACCACCTGTCACTGCCAGCCCCTGCTCTTCACCATCCTCCATGCCACACCACCTGCCACTGCCAGCACGCCACTCTTCAGCATCCTCCATGCCACGTCACCTGTCACTGCCAGCAAACAGCTCTTCACCATCCTTCATGCCACACCACCTGCCACTGCCAGCAGACAGCTCTTCAGCATCCTCTATGCCACACCACCTGCCACTGCCAGCACACTGCTCTTCACCATCCTCAATGCCACAACACCCGTCACTCCCAGCACACAGCTCTTCACCATCCTCCATGCCACACCACCTGCCACTGCCAGCACGCCACTCTTCACCATCCTTCATGCCACACCACCTGTCACTGCCAGCATGCCGCTCTTCACCATCCTCCATGCCACACCACCTGCCACTGCCAGCACACAGCTCTTCACCATCCTCCATGCCACACCACATGTCACTGCCAGCACACAGCTCTTCACCATCCTCCATACCACACCACCTGTCACTGCCAGCACACAGCTCTTCACCATCCTCCATGCCACACCACCTGCCACTGCCAGCACGCCACTCTTCAGCATCCTCCATGCCACACCACCTGCCACTGCCAGCCCACTGCTCTTCACCATTCTTCATGCCACACCACCTGCCACTGCCAGCCCACCGCTCTTTACCATCCTCCATGCCACACCACCTGTCACTGCCAGCACGCCACTCTTCAGCATCCTCAATGCCACACCACCTGCCACTGCCAGCCCACCGCTCTTCACCATCCTCCATGCCACACCACCTGTCACTGCCAGCCCCTGCTCTTCACCATTCTTCATGCCACACCACCTGCCACTGCCAGCACGCCACTCTTCAGCATCCTCCATGCCACATCACCTGTCACTGCCACCACACAGCTCTTCACCATCCTCCATGCCACACCACCTACCACTGCCAGAACGCCACTCTTCACCATCCTTCAAGCCACACCACCTGACACTGCCAGCACACAGCTCTTCAGCATCCTCCATGCCACACCACCTGCCAATGCCAGCACACAGCTCGTCACCATCCTCCATGCCACACCACCTGTCACTGCCAGCACGCCACTCTTCAGCATCCTCCATGCCACACCACCTGCCACTGCCAGCCCACTGCTCTTCACCATTCTCCATGCCACACCACCTGCCACTGCCAGCCCACCGCTCTTTACCATCCTCCATGCCACACCACCTGTCACTGCCAGCACGCCACTCTTCAGCATCCTCAATGCCACACCACCTACCACTGCCAGCCCACCGCTCTTCACCATCTTCCATGCCACACCACCTGTCACTGCCAGCCCACTGCTCTTCAACATTCTCCATGCCACACCACCTGCCACTGCCAGCCCACCGCTCTTCACCATCCTCCATGCCACACCATCTGCCACTGCCAGCACGCCACTCTTCAGCATCCTCCATGCCACACCACCTGCCACTGCCAGCACACAGCTCTTCACCATCCTTCATGCCACACCACCTGCCACTGCCAGCACACAGCTCTTCACCATCCTTCATGCCACACCACCTGCCACTGCCAGCACACAGCTCTTCAGCATCCTCCAAGCCACACCACCTGCCACTGCCACCACACAGCTCTTCACCATCCTTCATGCCACACCACCTGCCACTGCCAGCACACAGCTCTTTAGCATCCTCCATGCCACACCACCTGCCACTGCCAGCACACAGCTCTTCACCATCCTTCATGCCACACCACCTGTCACTGCCAGCACACCGCTCTTCAGCATCCTCCATGCCACACCACCTGTCACTGCCAGCACACAGCTCTTCACCATCCTCCATGCCACACCACCAGTCACTGCCAGCACACCGCTCTTCAGCATCCTCCATGCCACACCACCTGTCACTGCCAGCACACCGCTCTTCAGCATCCTCCATGCCACGTCACCTGTCACTGCCAGCACACAGCTCTTCACCATCCTCCATGCCACACCACCAGTCACTGCCAGCACACTGCTCTTCAGCATCCTCCATGCCACACCACCTGTCACTGCCAGCACACAGCTCTTCAGCATCCTCCATGCCACGTCACCTGTCACTGCCAGCACACAGCTCTTCACCATCCTCCATGCCACACCACCAGTCACTGCCAGCATGCCACTCTTCAGCATCCTCCATGCCACACCACCTGTCACTGCCAGCTCGCCGCTCTTCAGCATCCTCCATGCCACACCACCTGTCACTGCCAGCATGCCACTCTTCAGCATCCTCCATGCCACACAACCTGTCACTGCCAGCACACAGCTCTTCAGCATCCTCCATGCCACACCACCTGCCACTGCCAGCATGCCACTCTTCAAAATCCTCCATGCCACACCACCTGTCACTGCCAGCTCGCCGCTCTTCAGCATCCTCCATGCCACACCACCTGCCACTGCCAGCATGCCACTCTTCCGCATCCTCCATGCCACACCACCTGTCACTGCCAGCACACAGCTCTTCAGCGTCCTCCATGCCACGTCACCTGTCACTGCCAGCTCGCCACTCTTCACCATCCTCCATGCCACACCACCTGCCACTGCCAGCCCACTGCTCTTCACCATCCTCCATGCCACACCACCTGCCACTGCCAGCACACAGCTCTTCACCATCCTCCATGCCACACCACCTGCCACTGCCAGCACACAGATCTTCACCATTCTCCATGCCAGCCACACCACCTGCCACTGCCAGCCCACTGCTCTTCACCATCCTCCATGCCACACCACCTGTCACTGCCAGCCCACTGCTCTTCACCATCCTCCATGCCACACCACCTGTCACTGCCAGCACACTGCTCTTCAGCATCCTCCATGCCACGTCACCTGTCACTGCCAGCTTGCCACTCTTCACCATCCTCCATGCCACACCACCTGCCACTGCCAGCCCACTGCTCTTCACCATCCTCCATGCCACACCACCTGCCACTGCCAGCCCCTGCTCTTTACCATCCTCCATGCCACACCACCTGCCACTGCCAGCCCACTGCTCTTCACCATCCTCCATGCCACGTCACCTGTCACTGCCAGCACACAGCTCTTCACCATCCTCCATGCCACACCACCTGCCACTGCCAGCACACAGCTCTTCACCATTCTCCATGCCAGCCACACCACCTGCCACTGCCAGCCCACTGCTCTTCACCATCCTCCATGCCACACCACCTGTCACTGCCAGCCCCTGCTCTTCACCATCCTCCATGCCACACCACCTGCCACTGCCAGCCCACTGCTCTTCACCATCCTCCATGCCACGTCACCTGTCACTGCCAGCACACAGCTCTTCACCATCCTCCATGCCACACCACCTGCCACTGCCAGCACACAGCTCTTCACCATTCTCCATGCCAGCCACACCACCTGCCACTGCCAGCCCACTGCTCTTCACCATCCTCCATGCCACACCACCTGTCACTGCCAGCCCCTGCTCTTCACCATCCTCCATGCCACACCACCTGTCACTGCCAGCACGCCACTCTTCAGCATCCTCCATGCCACACCACCTGCCACTGCCAGGACACAGCTCTTCAGCATCCTCCATGCCACGTCACCTGTCACTGCCAGCACACAGCTCTTCACCATCCTCCATGTCACACCACCTGCCACGGCCAGCACACAGCTCTTCACCATCCTCCATGCCACACCACCTGCCACTGCCAGCACACAGCTCTTCACCATCCTCCATGCCACACCACATGTCACTGCCAGCACACAGCTCTTCACCATCCTCCATGCCACACCACCTGCCACTGCCAGCACACAGCTCTTCACCATCCTCCATGCCACACCACCTGCCACTGCCAGCACACAGCTCTTAACCATTCTCCATGCCAGCTACACCACCTGCCACTGCCAGCCCACTGCTCTTCACCATCCTCCATGCCACACCACCTGTCACTGCCAGCACACAGCTCTTCACCATCCTCAATGCCACACCACCTGTCACTGCCAGCACACAGCTCTTCAGCATCCTCCATGCCACGTCACCTGTCACTGCCACCACACAGCTCTTCACCATCCTTCATGCCACACCACCTGCCACTGCCAGCACACAGCTCTTTAGCATCCTCCATGCCACGTCGCCTGTCACTGCCACCACACAGCTCTTCACCATCCTTCATGCCACACCACCTGCCATTGCCAGCACACAGCTCTTTAGCATCCTCCATGCCATGTCACCTGTCACTGCCACCACACAGCTCTTCACCATCCTTCATGCCACACCACCTGCCACTGCCAGCACACAGCTCTTTAGCATCCTCCATGCCACGTCACCTGTCACTGCCACCACACAGCTCTTCACCATCCTCCATGCCACACCACCTGCCACTGCCAGCCCACCGCTCTTTACCATTCTCCATGCCACACCACCTGCCACTGCCAGCACACTGCTCTTTAGCATCCTCCATGCCACGTCACCTGTCACTGCCAACACACAGCTCTTCACCATCCTCCATGCCACACCACCTGTCACTGCCAGCACACAGCTCTTCACCATCCTCCATGCCACACCACCTGTCACTGCCAGCACACAGCTCTTCACCATCCTCCATGCCAAACCACCTGCCACTGCCAGCACACAGCTCTTCAGCATCCTCCATGCCACACCACCTGCCACTGCCACCACACAGCTCTTCACCATCCTCCATGCCACACCACCTGCCACTGCCAGCCCACCTCTCTTTACCATTCTCCATGCCACACCACCTGCCACTGCCAGCCCACCGCTCTTTACCATTCTCCATGCCACACCACCTGCCACTGCCAGCACACTGCTCTTTTGCATCCTCCATGCCACGTCACCTGTCACTGCCAACACACAGCTCTTCACCATCCTCCATGCCACACCACCTGCCACTGCCAGCACACTGCTCTTTAGCATCCTCCATGCGACGTCACCTGTCACTGCCAACACACAGCTCTTCACCATCCTCCATGCCACGTCACCTGTCACTGCCAGCACACAGCTCTTCACCATCCTCCATGCCACACCACCTGCCACTGCCAGCACGCCTCTCTTCACCATCCTCCATGCCACACCACCTGCCACTGCCAGCACACAGCTCTTCACCATCCTCCATGCCACACCACCTGCCACTGCCAGCACACAGCTCTTCACCATTCTCCATGCCAGCCACACCACCTGCCACTGCCAGCACACAGCTCTTCACCATCCTCCATGCCACACCACGTGCCACTGCCAGCACACTGCTCTTCACCATCCTCCATGCCACACCACCTGTCACTGCCAGCACACAGCTCTTCACCATCCTCCATGCCACACCACCTGCCACTGCCAGCACGCCTCTCTTCACCATCCTCCATGCCACACCACCTGCCACTGCCAGCACACAGCTCTTCACCATCCTCCATGCCACACCACCTGCCACTGCCAGCACACAGCTCTTCACCATTCTCCATGCCAGCCACACCACCTGCCACTGCCAGCACACAGCTCTTCACCATCCTCCATGCCACACCACCTGCCACTGCCAGCACACAGCTCTTCAGCATCCTCCATGCCACGTCACCTGTCACTGCCAGCACACAGCTCTTCACCATCCTCCATGCCACACCACCTGCCACTGCCAGCACGCCTCTCTTCACCATCCTCCATGCCACACCACCTGCCACTGCCAGCACACAGCTCTTCACCATCCTCCATGCCACACCACCTGCCACTGCCAGCACACAGCTCTTCAGCATTCTCCATGCCAGCCACACCACCTGCCACTGCCAGCACACAGCTCTTCACCATCCTCCATGCCACACCACCTGCCACTGCCAGCACGCCTCTCTTCTCCATCCTCCATGCCACACCACCTGCCACTGCCAGCACACAGCTCTTCACCATCCTCCATGCCACACCACCTGCCACTGCCAGCACACAGCTCTTCACCATCCTCCATGCCACACCACCTGCCACTGCCAGCACACAGCTCTTCACCATTCTCCATGCCAGCCACACCACCTGCCACTGCCAGCACACAGCTCTTCACCATCCTCCATGCCACACCACCTGCCACTGCCAGCACACAGCTCTTCACCATCCTCCATGCCACGTCACCTGCCACTGCCAGCACACAGCTCTTCACCATCCTCCATGCCACACCACCTGCCACTGCCAGCACGCCTCTCTTCACCATCCTCCATGCCACACCACCTGCCACTGCCAGCACACAGCTCTTCACCATCCTCCATGCCACACCACCTGCCACTGCCAGCACACAGCTCTTCACCATTCTCCATGCCAGCCACACCACCTGCCACTGCCAGCACACAGCTCTTCACCATCCTCCATGCCACACCACCTGCCACTGCCAGCACGCCTCTCTTCACCATCCTCCATGCCACACCACCTGCCACTGCCAGCACACAGCTCTTCACCATCCTCCATGCCACACCACCTGCCACTGCCAGCACACAGCTCTTCACCATCCTCCATGCCACACCACCTGCCACTGCCAGCACACAGCTCTTCACCATTCTCCATGCCAGCCACACCACCTGCCACTGCCAGCACACAGCTCTTCACCATCCTCCATGCCATACCACCTGCCACTGCCAGCACACAGCTCTTCACCATCCTCCATGCCACACCACCTGCCACTGCCAGCACACAGCTCTTCGCCATTCTCCATGCCAGCCACACCACCTGCCACTGCCAGCACACAGCTCTTCACCATCCTCCATGCCACACCACCTGCCACTGCCAGCACACAGCTCTTCACCATCCTCCATGCCACACCACCTGCCACTGCCAGCACACAGCTCTTCACCATCCTCCATGCCACACCACCTGCCACTGCCAGCACACAGCTCTTCAGTATCTTCCATTCAGTCCTTTTTTTGCTTAGGCTCGCCCCGGGAGGCCTCCAATAATGGCAGACAGATGTTATGGAAGACAAGGTACATTAGATTGCTTACGGGAACCACCAGGAAGGCAGAGCACCCTAAAAAGCCAGACCTTCCATCTGAAAAGTTAAAGTGTTTACTCCATCTAGTGCCTAGACGCCTTGGTTTATACCATTCCGCAGCATGCCAGTAGAGTACCGGGAGTTCAGAAACAGTGATTATTTAGAGAAGGCAGGGACAGAGGGGCGGGTGCGGATTCGCATCATCGCATTGGCTGCTGCTTAAACCACGAGCCAGGTGTCCATTTTATGAATAGCTTCACCACCCACAGCTACATTCCCGTCAGAGGGGAACCTCTGATAGCAGCCCTCGCGCCCGTGGCCCCTGCCAGCAGGAAAGAGAAGGTCGGTGGCCTAACAGTGGCCCTTCCAGCCCCCAAGATCAGAAATACCCCCCCCCCCCCCCCCACAGACCCCCCTGTGATCACGTAATGAGAACAGGCTCTTGACCAGAACAGAACTGTAACCGGCTCTCCATCATCGGCGACATGCATCGCATCTCCGGGTGCGCCTGGAAGCCCAAGAGGTGAAGGTAAGCACTCTAAAAAAAACTCCACAGTACACAAAGCCCACCCAAATACAACGACCAGGCACTCATGGCTTGGATACTTCTGGCCTGCGCTCATCAAGACCGCGGGTGTTGCGCCTGCCTCTCCCTCCACACCACTAAACTCCCAGAACACGTTGCGCCTGCCTCTCCCTCTACACCACTAAACTCCCAGAACACGTTGCGCCTGCCTCTCCCTCTACACCACTAAACTCCCAGAACACGTGTTTTTCGCACAATCACGCACAATGAAATTGGAGCTGCGAGCGATACAAGAACACGTTACACTATATATCAGATGTACATGCATCCGAATGGCAGAGAAAGGGTGAAAGCCTTGAGGCGGATCCTTCCTCTGACAGTTGTCCCGCGAGGAAAGGGACACAGCTAATGTCACTCTGCCTGCCCTGACCCCGCACTGTCTGACTCAGCGTCTGCGGCGCAGCAGAACACTGCGCTCCGCCTCTGGACAGCTATTGACGGGCGCACTGACACCTCCCTCGCTCCTCAGCAACCTCGCTGGCTCCTGGCAGGGGGAGGATTAGGACAATCTGATTGGGCCGTCCAGCATTGCTCACTCTATCTGAAAGCTCTGCGCTCTAACCAGAGGGACCCCACTGCCAGGGGTGGACTGGGAACCAATAGAGGCCCTGGAAATAATGTTCAAAGTGGCCCCATGTTACACAGTTTCAGCAAGCCCAACCCTTTTCCTATGGGGAAATGTGGAAATGCCACAAAAAAGAGACCGGGCAGTGTAGAGACCTACGAGGAAATCTCCAGAGTTCCCTGTAGGCTAGTCCACACCTGCCCAGAGTGCAGAGGTCTACCAGGTAAACTCCAGAGTTCCCTATAGACCAGTCGACCCCTGCCCAGGGTGCAGAAGCCTACCGGGAAATCTCCAGAGTTCCCTATAGTCAAGCCACCCTTGCCCAGGGTGCAGAAGCCTACCAGGAAATCTCTAGAGCTCCCTATAGGCCAGTCCATCCCTGCCCAGGGTGCAGAGGATTAGCAGGAAATCTCCAGAGTTCCCTATAGGCAAGCCACCCCTGCCCAAGGTGCAGAGGCCCAGCTAGAAATCTCCAGAGTTCCCGATAGGAAAGCCACCCCTGCCCAGGGTTCAGAGGCCCAGCTAGAAATCTCCAGAGTTTCCTATAGGCCAGTCCACCCCTGCCCAGGGTGCAGAGGCCCAGCTAGAAATCTCCAGAGTTCCCGATAGGCAAGCCACCCCTGCCCAGGGTGCAGAGGCCCAGCTAGAAATCTCCAGAGTTCCCTATAGGCCAGTCCACCCCTGCCCAGGGTGCAGAGGCCCAGTGGGAAATCTCCAGAGATCCCTATGGGCAAGCCACCCCTGCCCAGGGTGCAGAGGCCCAGCTGGAAATCTCTAGAGTTCCCTATAGGCCAGTCGACCCCTGTCCAGGGTGCAGAAGCCTACCAGGAAATATCCAGAATTCCCTAGAAGCCAGTCCACCCTTGCCCAGGGTGCAGAAGCCCAGCGGGAAATCTCCAGAGTTCCCTACAGTCAAGCAACCCCTGCCCAGGGTGCAGAGGCCCAGCAGGACATCTCCAGAGTTCCCTAGAAGCCAGTCAACCCTTGCCCAGGGTGCAGAGGCCCAGCGGGAAATCTCCAGAGTTCCCTATAGGCCAGTCAACTCCTGTCCAGGGTGCAGAAGCCTACCAGGAAATATCCAGAGTTCCCTAGAAGCCAGTCCACCCCTGTCTGGGGTGCAGAGGCCCAGCAGGGCATCTCCAGAGTTCCCTAGAAGCCAGTCCACCCTTGCCCAGGGTGCAGAGGGCCAGCAGGAAATCTCCAGAGTTCCCTATAGGTCAGTCCACCCCTGCCCAGGGTGCAGAGGCCCAGCTAGAAATCTCAAGAGTTCCCGATAGGCAAGCCACCCCTCCCCAGGGTGCAGAGGCCCAGCTAGAAATCTCCAGAGTTCCCTATAGGCCAGTCCACCCCTGCCCAGGGTGCAGAGGCCCAGTGGGAAATCTCCAGAGATCCCTATGGGCAAGCCACCTCTGCCCAGGGTGCAGAGGCCCAGCTGGAAATCTCTAGAGTTCTCTATAGTCCAGTCGACCCCTGTCCAGGGTGCAGAAGCCTACCAGGAAATATCCAGAGTTCCCTAGAATCCAGTCCACCCTTGCCCAGGGTGCAGAAGCCCAGCAGGAAATCTCCAGAGTTCCCTACAGTCAAGCAACCCCTGCCCAGGGTGCAGAGGCCCAGCAGGACATCTCCAGAGTTCCCTAGAAGCCAGTCAACCCTTGCCCAGGGTGCAGAGGCCCAGCGGGAAATCTCCAGAGTTCCCTATAGGCCAGTCAACCCCTGTCCAGGGTGCAGAAGCCTACCAGGAAATATCCAAAGTTCCCTAGAAGCCAGTCCACCCCAGCCCGGATGCAGAGGCCTAGTGTGAAATCTATAGCGTTCCCTATAGGCCAGTCCACCCTTGCCCAGGGTGCAGAGGGCCAGCAGGAAATCTCCAGAGTTCCCCATAGGCCAGTCCACCCCTGCCAAGGGTGCAGAGGGCCAGCAGGAAATCTCCAGAGTTCCCTATAGGCCAGTCAACCGCTGCCAGGGTGCAGAAGCCTACCGGTGCAGAAGCCTACCGGGAAATCTCCAGAGTTCCTTAGAAGCCAGTCCACCCTTGCCCAGGGTGCAGAGGCCCAGCGGGAAATCTCCAGAGTTCCCTATAGGCCAGTCAACCGCTGCCAGGGTGCAGAAGCCTACCGGGAAATCTCCAGAGTTCCCTAGAAGCCAGTCCACCCTTGCCCAGGGTGCAGAGGCCCAGCAGGAAACCTCCAGAGTTCCCTATAGGCCAGTCCACCCCTGCCAAGGGTGTAGAGGGCCAGCAGGAAACCTCCAGAGTTCCCTATAGGCCAGTCCACCCGTGCCAAGGGTGTAGAGGGCCAGCAGGAAACCTCCAGAGTTCCCTATAGGCCAGTCGACCCCTGTGCCCACTGCACTGTATCTCTGAGTTCGCTATTCTGGCGGCCATGACACCATCGCTCTGAAGACAGCATGTGGAGTTAGGACTAAACTGGGATCCTCGTCATAACCCGTAGCTCCCAGCTTCCAGAACAGGTCTTCCTTGGGTGGGTGGAGTGGGGCCAATGTTACTGGAAGCTCGGGTGGGGTTCAGGAGAAAGGGCAGTCATCATGGACGCGACTGGCCCATTTCTTCCAGTTGGGGAATCTGGGAATGGGAGGGTGGAGGATCATGGAGTATATCATATCATTCACAATAATTAGCCTCCTGGGCTGGGCACTCTGGCCTCGTGTAGGATATAGGGGAGTCATACGCATCTCCTGCACTTTTGCCTTTTCCTTCCTCCACGCCTAGGCAGACGAGAAACCGGATCCCGGACCATTTACCTCAAATGAATAACGGCTACTTTGCGCTGTAGATTCCATGAATACGCGGGGGGGGGGCACATTTTTCTTTCTGCGCGCAGGCTCGCGCAGTGTCCTTCCCGGCGCGCGGCACTTGCGGGATTTCTCCACGAATTTCCATGAATCGTGCCCTTACAGTCCAGAAGACCCCTGCCTTGTGGTGGTCACATGGAGGGGGGCTGCACTCGGAGCCCTAGCCGAACATTCTTTTTAAATAATTGACAACATAAGTGCCACGAAGTAGGCGAAATGGCAGAATTTGCGCTATGCAAGACCCATAACATCAGCGTGTGCATACTTTTTTATGGTCCCCCCCCGACCCCCCTGAGTAAATATAATGTTGGCATCCCCACCCCCCTACCCAAATGTTATAACTGGTCATATTTTCAATTAAAAGTAGCTGCCCTCCTCCCTTTTAAAGGAGCCTAACGACCCCACCTGCGGACCTCCCCCTGGCCCCCTCTAGTTGGGCAGGCCCACTGCCCCCCTTACATGATGCCCCAAGGAGTCGCCCCTCTTGTGGCACCTTTTCCTGTGGATAACCTAGTATTGGGAACACCTGCAGACGAGTTGCCGACGCGACCCCCTGGAGGGAGGCCCCAGAAGCAGGCCGCTGGTGGCATCAGATGAAGGGGTGCGTATGGTGCAGATTTGCCAATTTAGATAATGGGCCATTTGCAAGTGTTTCATATGGAGACAGGGGGGCGGGGGGGGGGGCTGATCTAGCCAGCCAGCAGATGGCTTCCCTTAATCAAAAGGCCCGACTAAGAATGAAATATGTGCTTTGAAGTCGGCCTTAATGAGCAGCGAGCGCTCGAGTCTGCACGCGCCTGCCCTGCACAGCGGCAGGCGTGCAGTGGAAGCTGTGCAGCGGGAGTTCCTGCACACGAGCAACCCCCCCCCACCACCCCCCGGCCATGCTCGAGGAGCATCTTAATGCGTTCTTTAGTGTAAACATTTATCAGAAGCTGGGAAGCTTGTATTCCGGCGTTCGCTAGGAATATAGTTCCTATTATATTAATTCACGCGTGTTAATACGTGTATGCACGCACATTGTGTTGCGTTGTAGGAAACAGCACTGGTTTATTCTGCATGTGTTTTGCTGTTTTGGGAGGAGCCTGCAATCTACGGATTCTCTTGTAGTAACATTACCTTTAATGTAAGGAATTGCACACTTACTTGTAGTGTGAACGTTTTTAATAACCCAATGGAAAACCTCTGCAAATAACTCAGTGTCCGTTTTCTAAGTACACTTTTTGATGGCGCAGCTAATATTTTAAGTCGTGCTCCTAAGTGCAGCTGTTGTGGGAACAGGTGTGTCAATACTTGTGTCACTTCACCTTGTAATGTGAGCATGGTCATGTTCCTGTTTAACACGATTGCAAGGGTTGACTAAAAACAGACAGGGTTCATATTCGCTTCAGTATTTCTTCCCTTCCATTTCCTAACCCTTTCAGGCTCAATGCACCGAGACACCCACCCTGGTGAGGGTGCGCTATAAACCGAGGAAGAGGCATTGGGGGGGAGGATAACAGGAGTACCAGAGGTAACAATGCTACTATTGATAGTAGCACCACCGCTGCCAGCAATATCAGCAATAGTCCTGCTACTACCAGTAGTAGTATTTTTCTAACTGCTGTCAGCGCTATTACCACTGGTTGCAGTGTTGGTACTACTACCGTTACTAAAACTACTGAAAGCATTAGCTCTACTGATGCTAAAAGTACTAGTATAACTAATCCCGGTCGCAGTAATATCACTATTACTGATAGCAGTAGCAAACCTACTACACAGACTACTACTAGTAGGACGGGTAGTAGTACCAACACACTAAGTGCTACTACTAATACTACGTCTATTGGTAGTACTGCTACTGTTGGGAGTACTGTTAAACCTACAACTACAAATATCATTAACATAAGGAGTAGCAATGGCAGTATTCGCAATACTAATGGCATCAGAAGTAGCATTACAAGTAGTAGTGCTAGTACTGAAACTACTTACTGGCAGTAGTGTTAATCATCCTGCTCATGGTACCGCTACTATTCTTACTAAAGCTACTGCTAGTATCAGTAATATTACTGCTGCTGGCAGCAGTGATGCTGCTCTGCTAGTATTGGTACTACTGTTCACAGTAGTACTATTGCTAGCTATACCTCTGGTACTGTGGGATTAAAATACCCCTGGATGTGAGAAATAAAAGGGCCAGAGTCATTGGGGGGCAAGCCCCTAAGTAAAAGGCCTGCCCTGAAATAATCTGGAAAATGAGGCCTAGGAAATCAAAGCAAAAGGAGTGAAATTGGGCCTCAAAATGGGAAGATACTTAGAGATACCAACTGCCTGGCATAAGGGCAAGACAGGTGGCTAGGTTTGCCAAACTATTGGAGAGCTGAAGAAACATTCTTGGGAAACAGCAGTACCCAGAACCCTCAATGGGATGTAAACATTGTATGCAGCTGTTGCATGAAGCAGAACACTTTCTTTCATGAGCATCAAATAAAATTAGTAATTTTGTTTTTCCCTTCAAACTAAAAATATGCTTAGCACACAGAAAACAACAGTGCACAGAATGTATAATGGGAGGTTGAACTGGGTTTAAGCAGCTGCAGTAAAATTGACTCCTTTCATGGGTGAAATCAACAAAATGGTATTTCGATTTTGCCTCCAAAGTAACAATGTTCACCAAAGCCACCAAAAACGTATATACTGAAACTGTGTATTTCATAAGAGGTCATTTTGATATGATATGGCATTTATAACGCGCCTATACACAAGTGTTTGAAGGTGTGATGAGGCAAGGGAGGGGGAACAAATGCATTTAGGTTTGCTGCTAGCCTTTGCTCCAGGACCTCCCCTTTTGCTGTCCTGAAGGCAGGCCTGTGGGCGGGGGGAATCAATCAGGACTGTAAGATGTGGAACTGCATTCCTTCCTTTGGTCGTCTTGGAGACCTAGAGAGGCCTGTAACTTCAAACAGGAGTGTATCCCTTAAAAACACAAAGGATAAGATTCTCTGAGATTAAATTCACAGGCTGGATAAGATAAAGACCAGTCTGTTCCCCAGCCTTTATGACCCAGGTCACACAAGCCTAAATAAACCATATATTAACTAGTCATTAGCCCTTGGAATTAGCAGGCTAATCTAAACACAGACCCCTCCACTGATGCCATGTGTTCCAGGAAGGTGGGGCCCAGAGCCAAGGAGTGGTTTGGCTGTGCATTGTGAAAAATGGGAGAAATGCATTTCATCACGCAAAATCAACAATACTTATCCCACAATAGTCACTGTGGGATTTCTGGAAAGGTGTCTGATAGACTCTTCTGGTCATCGCAAAACCTTTTCTGAGTCCGACGCAGCTAAAGTTATTCATGAAAACGTAATGTAGCCCTCCTGGTGAATATGAGAGATATAAAAAGTTAATTAAAGCGGGCCCAGTATGATTCATATGCCGTCCACCAGGGGCCATAATTTTCACTGATATCATTCTTGAGTAAATGAAGAAAAACGGTATCAATGCACAGGAATGACGTACAGACACCTGACAAGCCTTATTTGACTCAAGTAAAATATACGTTTAAAAAATGCATTAATATCTAGTAAAACATGGAGATCAAGGGCACTTGTCCTGTAGTGAGATTTCTAAGTCCCCAAACTAGAGCTAGCCCACTGTTGAAGAGAAATTATGAAGTGGTCTCCTCCATTGGTGTATCAAAGCACTCCCATAGTATCTGGACCTATAAGTACACCGATGGGAGTGGACTAGTAACACTTAACCAATCCCTTCTGCGGAAACTATGACACATTGGATGTCATTTGCACTATAAGTAAGCCCGCCTCAGAGCAGGACTCTTTACACTATCCCTGGAGGTGATCTGCTGTCAAAATCTGGAGGAACATCCCAGCAGTAAGAGGCCTAGCTTGCAGTAGAGCCAGGAGATTCAGAAGATGACTTAGGATCCCATGGAGCACTCAGCCGAGACCTTGACTGACCCCTGTTTGCTGTCCCAGCAGTGTCCTGATGCTCCCTGATGTCCAGCCCAGACCTCTTCTGTGAGTAGAACTAACCCCAAAAACCATAGAGAGTGTAGGCCCAATATTCTTGTAGGATTGCATTAGATAATTCCCCATTTCAAAATCCCCACTTGCCTGTATATTTCAGTCATTTCCCCATTGAAGAATACCTTGTTCGCCTGTGTATTTCAGTCATTGTCCCATTTAAGAATCCCCATTGGCCTGTGTAGATCCTTAGTATATTTGTCAAAATAAATCAATTAATTCCCCTATTGAATCGACAGGATCTGTATTGGTGGAATTCGAACCCAACAATCTTTTCCCAGTCGTTTGTGAGCCTGTATAGTCCTAAATATTTGCAAAAGAATTGACTTAAAAAAGCCCTGTTTCTATGAGTGTCCCATTGTAACCAAAACAAAAACGATCGCATTTTCCCACCCTGTCCCTACTTCCCCATTGTAAGGTAACAATGAATTGCCATTTGCAATTTCTTTCCCCACTGACATTGTGCTAAACTTTCCCAAATCAGTGTTTCCTATCCTGTTCTGACCATAAACCTAAAAACCTGTGTGTTATTGCCAGGGGTGGCAAAACGAATGTTCCCCTTGCCACCCTGTCTGCTTTATATTGTTTTTGTGATCAAGTCTTTCAAGATCTGATGTTCCCATGGTGTGCTGACTGATCATCTACAAAGCCCTGCCTGCCTTTTAAGTCTAAGCAGAATGAATTCCCTTCCCTTCATTTCTTGCTCATAGCAATTGTGATCAGTAATTTTCAAAAAAACATTCTTCTATTGTGCTTTAAAAACTTCCCCTTCTTTGCCTGCTCCCCATATTGCTTCTGTGAACCATGTTCCAAATCTTATTTTTCCCTTGTGTTCCCAATCCTTGCCACTTCCATCCATCCAAAAGGGACTAGCCTGGTGGCTATTTGGGGGTGGGGGTGAGCGTTGCTGGGACCAAAGCATAGTTCTGTGTACCTTCACTTTCCTGTTTGTTTGCATTCCTCTTCTCTGTGTGTTTTGAGCTGTTCTCTGATTGTGGTGGTGGGAGAAGTAAAAGGAAATTCTTGTCACTGTAGATTTTTGAGCTATCTCATTGTGTTGATTGACCAAAAAGGATATTTGTCTTTGTGTTGCCACAATATTGGTGGCTGATGTCAGCTGTTTATTCTAATTTGACATAAATATTAAATCAATAAATACCTTCTTAAGACACACCGGCCTGGTTCCTAGTCCATAGAGGCATGGGGCATTTGTAGGGATTGTGTGCGAGACGGGTTGGAGGCCTTCTCAAAAGAACCTAAAGTATAACAATCATAGTGTTTTAATTGTGTGCCACCTTCACTGTAGCGGAAGGACATCCCTCACTTGTGCGTACCGTGTAATAAACCGCAACATTTCTACTGTCACTGGTGGGCCTGGATTAGTAGGTAAGTGAATTTATAGCATATAGTATTTATAAAGTAAAAGAAAATATAGCCGTTTCCTTTGCCCCTTTGCTGCTATCAAGGATCTGTAGTTGTATTTGTATTTATTAAGTTTATATAGCGCTCTACACCACTTCCTCTCTTCCTCTGATGTCACTTCCTCTCCTCCTCTCATGTCACTTCCTCCTTAAGGCCTTGAAAGCAGCTTCCAAAATGGAAGACAACTACAGCAAGAAAAATGTGTATGGAATTGTTGAAAATAAGGTAGATGGGATTTGTTTTTGCTGGAAAAAAGGCAATAGAGAAAAGATAAACAATTATGAACAACACATTTTATAAGCCACACATGTAACAGCGCAACGATGCTCGAGGGCTGCTTTGTTTTTATAAATGTAAAAAAGGAAAGAAAGAAAGGAAGGAAGGAAGGAAGGAAGAAAGAAAGAAAGAAAGAAAGAAAGAAAGAAAGAAAGAAAGAAAGAAAGAAAGAAAGAAAGAAAGAAAGAAAGAAAGAAAGAAAGAAAGAAAGAAAGAAAGAAAGAAAGAAAGAAAGAAAGAAAGAAAGAAAGAAAGAAAGAAAGAAAGAAAGAAAAATAAAATGCATGCAAGCCTAGCCTAGACTTCTTCTCGTTGCATACTGAACACATTCACACCTTTGCTGGATCTGATGTAGTGGGTGGGCACCCACTACACCTCCTCACACGCCACCCCCCATGAAGGTGATTGGCTTGATCCATAGCTGAGGTGATCCCAGAGTGCACCGTGGGCTGCCATATAGGGGCCAGTAGCAGATACTCGCTACTCCCCAGGTGTTTGCTCTCATCCGGCATAAGGTTGGCGCCTCAGCGCGCATACAAGTGCGCTGCGAAACCCAGGCCAGAAGAATGGAGAGAATCATTGGCCTTATATTGTAGATGCACAAGAGGCAGATTCATGTGACGGTAACGGGGCAAAGTGCGCTCCTTCC
This sequence comes from Ambystoma mexicanum, assembly GCF_040938575.1. NCBI lineage: Eukaryota > Metazoa > Chordata > Amphibia > Caudata > Ambystomatidae > Ambystoma > Ambystoma mexicanum. The sequence continues at coordinate 20,266,617 of NC_090931.1, forward strand.
CGGAGATGCGTCTGCGCTAATGCAGAGGAATGCGAGGAATTGCGAGAAGTGAAATGTCCTACAAATAAGGCTCTCCCTGGAAGCCCATTCCAGATGTTGCTGTCCGGATCCTAGCTCACACCCTGCAGCCACCAGTTAAGCCAAAGCCAGAAGAGTGCACCTGGAGCACACTGCCACGGCAGAGTGCAGTTGGAGGTCACCGCCACAGCACAGTGCAGCTAGAGCTCACGCCACAGCAGAGTGTAGCTGGAAAACACCACCACAGCAGAGTGCATCTGGAGCTCACAGCCACAGCAAAGTGCACATGTAGCTCACTGCCACAGTAGAGTGCAGCTGGACCTCACCACCACAGTAAAGTGCAGCTGCAGCTCACCACCACAGCAGAGTGCACCTGGCGCTCACCGCCACAGCAGAGTGCAGCTGGAGCTCACCACCACAGCAGTGTGCACCTGGAGCTCACCGCCACAGCAGAGTGCACCTGTAGCTCGCTGCCACAGAAGAGTGCAGCTGGAGCTCACCACCACAGCAGAGTTCACTGGGAGCTCACCGCCACAGCAGAGTGCAGCTGGAGCTCACCGCCACAGCAGGGTGCACCTGGAGCTCACTGCCACAGCAGTGTGCAGCTGGAGCTCACCCCACAGCAGAGTTCACCTGGCGCTCGCTGCCACAGCAGAGTGCACTTGGAGCTCAGCGCCACAGCAGAGTGCACCAGGAGCTCACTACCAGAGTAGAGTGCAGCTGGAGCTCACCACCAAAGCAGGGTGCACATGGAGCTCACTGTCACATGCAGAGTGCACCTGGAGCTCATGCCACAGCAGAGTGCACCTGGCACTCGCCGCCACAGCAGAGTGCACCTGGCGCTCGCTGCCACAGCAGAGTGCACCTGGATCTCGCCGCCACAGCAGAGTGCACCTGGAGCTCACCGCCATCTTTCCACCAGACTCCCAAGAACTCTCGCCAAACGCTGACTTGCGCGCCCAGCTCCCCAGCCCCGGCACGTCACTTCTACCCCTGGCTTTATATGACGAGCACTTTAGCGACAAATAATGCATTTCATTATAGGCCAGTCCTTCCGCCCACACAATGAAGGTACACATCCTATTATCGCCAAAGCACCCCATCACCATGGCTTCGCAACCCCTCTCGCCCCCAACCCCCTTCTGGACACAATGCCTCGATGATGACGGCAACACAGACTACCTAGAAGCGGCCATGCACGCTGAGCTCAGTACACTTCTGATCTGCGCGCATCGACGCTACGTGAAATCGACCCCCACTAACTCAACCCCCCAGTTCTGTTCGAGATCTGCCTGAGCATCTGGGGGCCAAGTTAATGGCAGCGGTGGGTGGTATAAACCGTAGTACCCAATACTCATATAATACGCGCAGGACCTCACTTCATGCCCACAGTTGCATGGCCAGTAGCAGTTGCGAGTAGCAGATGCGAGTAGCAGATGCGAGAAGACCATGGGCTGCCATATAGGGGCCAGTAGCAGATGCGAGAAAACCATGAGCTGCCATATAGGGGCCAGTGGCAGATGCGAGAAGACCATGGGCTGCCATATGGGGGCCAGTAGCAGATGCCTGCAGACCCTGGGCTGCCATATAGGGGCCAGTAGCAGATGCCTGCAGACCCTGGGCTGCCATATAGGGGCCAGTAGCAGATGTGGGCAGACCCAGGGCTGCCATATAGGGGCCAGTAGCAGATGTGGACAGATCATGGGCTGCCATATAGGGGCCAGTAGCAGAAGTGGGCAGACCCTGGACTGCCATATAGGGGCCAATAGCAGATGTGGGAAGACCCTGGGCTGCCATATAGGGGCCAGAAGCAGAAGTGGGCAGACCCTGGGCTGCCATATAGGGGGCGGTAGGAGATGTGGGCAGGCCCTGGGCTGCCATATAGGGGCCGGTGGCAGATGTGGGCAGACCCTGGGCTGCCATATAGGGGCCAGTAGCAGATGCGAGAAGACCATGAGCTGCCATATAGGGGCCAGTAGCAGATGTGGACAGACCATGGGCTGCCATATAGGGGCCAGTAGCAGATGTGGACAGACCCTGTGCTGCTATATAGGTGCCAGTAGCAGAAGGGGGAAGACCATGGGCTGCCATATAGGGACCGGAAGCAGAAGTGGGCAGACCCTGGGCTGCCATATAGGGGGCGGTAGGAGATGTGGGCAGACCCTGGGCTGCAAATAGGGGCCAGAAGCAGATGTGGACAGACCATGGGCTGCCATATAGGGGCCAGTAGCAGATGTGGACAGACCCTGTGCTGCTATATAGGTGCCAGTAGCAGAAGGGGGAAGACCATGGGCTGCCATATAGGGACCGGAAGCAGAAGTGGGCAGACCCTGGGCTGCCATATAGGGGGCGGTAGGAGATGTGGGCAGACCCTGGGCTGCCATATAGGGTCCAGTAGCAGATGTGGGCAGACCCTGGGCTGCCATATAGGGGCCAGTAGCAGATGCTTGCAGACCCTGGGCTGCCATATAGGGACCAGTAGCAGATTTGGGCAGACCCTGGACGGCCATATAGGGGCCAGTAGCAGATGCCTGCAGACCCTAGGCCCCCATATAGGCGTTGGTAGCAGATGGCTGCAGAACCTGGGCTGCCATATAGGGGCCAGTAGCAGATGCCTATAGACCCTGGGCTGCCACATAGGGGCCAGTAGCAGAAGGGGGAAGACCATGGGCTGCCATATAGGGGCCAGTAGCAGATGCCTATAGACCCTGGGCTGCCACATAGGGGCCAGTAGCAGAAGGGGGAAGACCCTGGGCTGCCATATAGGGGCCAGTAGCAGAAGTGGGCAGACCCTGGACTGCCATATAGGGGCCAATAGCAGATGTGGGAAGACCCTGGGCTGCCATATAGGGGCCAGAAGCAGAAGTGGGCAGACCCTAGGCTGCCATATAGGGGGCGGTAGGAGATGTGGGCAGGCCCTGGGCTGCCATATAGGGGCCGGTAGCAGATGTGGGCAGACCCTGGGCTGCCATATAGGGGGCGGTAGGAGATGTGGGCAGGCCCTGGGCTGCCATATAGGGGCCGGTAGCAGATGTGGGCAGACCCTGGGCTGCCATATAGGGGCCAGTAGCAGATGCGAGAAGACCATGAGCTGCCATATAGGGGCCAGTAGCAGATGTGGACAGACCATGGGCTGCGGAAGCAGAAGTGGGCAGACCCTGGGCTGCCATATAGGGGGCGGTAGGAGATGTGGGCAGACCCTGGGCTGCAAATAGGGGCCAGAAGCAGATGTGGACAGACCATGGGCTGCCATATAGGGTCCAGTAGCAGATGTGGGCAGACCCTGGGCTGCCATATAGGGGCCAGTAGCAGATGCTTGCAGACCCTGGGCTGCCATATAGGGACCAGTAGCAGATTTGGGCAGACCCTGGACGGCCATATAGGGGCCAGTAGCAGATGCCTGCAGACCCTAGGCCCCCATATAGGCGTTGGTAGCAGATGGCTGCAGAACCTGGGCTGCCATATAGGGGCCAGTAGCAGATGCCTATAGACCCTGGGCTGCCACATAGGGGCCAGTAGCAGAAGGGGGAAGACCATGGGCTGCCATATAGGGGCCAGTAGCAGATGCCTATAGACCCTGGGCTGCCACATAGGGGCCAGTAGCAGAAGGGGGAAGACCCTGGGCTGCCATATAGGGGCTGGTAGCAGAAGTGGGAAGACCCTGGGCTGCCATATAGGGGCCAGTAGCAGATGTGGACAGACCATGGGCTGCCATATAGGGGCCAGTAGCAGATGTGGACAGACCATGGGCTGCCATATAGGAGCCGGTAGCAGATGTGGAAAGACCCTGGGCTGCTATATAGGTGCCAGTAGCAGAAGGGGGAAGACCATGGGCTGCCATATAGGGGCTGGTAGCAGAAGGGGGAAGACCATGGGCTGCCATATAGGGGCCAGTAGCAGATGTGGACAGACCATGGGCTGCCATATAGGGGCCAGTAGCAGAAGTGGGCAGATCCTGGACTGCCATATAGGGGCCAATAGCAGATGTGGGAAGACCCTGGGCTGCCATATAGGGGCCAGTGGCAGATGTGGACAGACCATGGGCTGCCATATAGGGGCCAGTAGCAGAAGTGGGCAGACCCTGGACTGCCATATAGGGGCCAATAGCAGATGTGGAAAGACCCTGGGCTGCCATATAGGGGCCAGTAGCAGATGCCTGCAGACTCTGGGCTGCCATATAGGGCCCAGTAGCAGATATGGGAAGACCATGGGCTGCCATATAGAGGCCAGTAGCAGATGCCTGCAGACCCTGGACGGCCATATAGGGCCCAGTAGCAGATATGGGAAGACCATGGGCTGCCATATAGAGGCCAGTAGCAGATGCCTGCAGACCCTGGACTGCCATATAGGGGCTGTTAGCAGATGTGGGCAGACCCTGCGCTGCCATATAGGGACCAGTAGCAGATGTGGGCAGACCCTGGGCTGCCATATAGGGTCCAGTAGCAGATGTGGGCAGACCATGGGCTGCCATTTAGGGGCTGGTAGCAGATGTGGGCAGATACTGGGCTGCCATATAGGGACCAGTATCTGATGTGGGCTGGCCATGGGCTGCCATATAGGGGCTGGTAGCAGATGCCTGCAGACCCTGGGCTGCCATATAGGGGCCGGTAGCAGAAGGGGGAAGACCATGGGCTGCCATATAGGGGCTGGTAGCAGAAGTGGGAAGACCCTGGGCTGCCATATAGGGGCCAGTAGCAGATGTGGACAGACCATGGGCTGCCATATAGGGGCCAGTAGCAGATGTGGACAGACCATGGGCTGCCATATAGGGGCCAGTAGCAGAAGTGGGCAGACCCTGGACTGCCAGATAGGGGCCAGTAGCAGATGTGGACAGACCATGGGCTGCCATATAGGGGCCAGTAGCAGATGTGGACAGACCATGGGCTGCCATATAGGAGCCGGTAGCAGGTGCCTGCAGACCATGGGCTGCCATATAGGGGCCAGTATCTGATGTGGGCAGACCCTGCGCTGCCATATAGGAGCCGGTAGCAGATGCCTGGAGACCCTGGGCTGCCATATAGGGGCCAGTAGCAGAAGGGGGCAGACCATGGGCTGCCATATAGGGGCCAGTAGCAGATGTGGGCAGACCCTGTGCTGCTATATAGGTGCCAGTAGCAGAAGGGGAAGACCATGGGCTGCCATATAGGGGCCAGTGGCAGATGTGGACAGACCATGGGCTGCCATATAGGGGCCAGTATCTGATGTGGGCAGACCCTGCGCTGCCATATAGGGGCCAGTATCTGATGTGGACAGACCATGGGCTGCCATATAGGAGCCGGTAGCAGATGCCTGCAGACCATGGGCTGCCATATAGGGGCCAGTTGCAGATGTGGGCGGACCTCAGCAGCAGCTGGAGGCTCATTGCTGCTGGTAAGACACCCACATAGCTGCTGGCAGGCACATTGCTGCTGCTAAGACACCCACAGAAGCTGCTGGCAGGCTCATTGCTGCTGCCAAGACAACCACAGCAGCTGTAGACAAACCAATAACCGCTGTAAAGAGCCCCACAGCAGATCAATGCTGCTGGCCAGAACCCCAGAAGCTGAGGCAAGGCCGTGGCATAGTGGCAGAGGCATGTCTTGGGGTTGGGGTAGTGTGGGTGGCCGGTGGCTTCTCGGGTGGCACCAGCATGTTAAATGATTCAAGCTCAGTGGTGGAGGGTGAACATGTTCAGTGTAGGGCAAGCCAGCTCGCATAGTGATGGAGAACCAAGTGATGCAGAAGCGTCTGGTCTTCTGATGGAACACAGGCCACAGGTTGTCATGAGCAGGCCCCATTGTATTCCCTTCGGAAATAAACTATGAGCTGGTTGGCACAACACCTGGATTGCCTCAGTACTGCCTTGTAGAAAAACATTTCTCTCCCCAGTTCTCTGCCTTATTTATGCGTGTGTCCCCATGTGTTTTTCACTGTTACTCACTAGGGACAAACTCCTGCCCTTTGTATGGCTGCTCTAGCGGGATACCTGTGTCTTACTACACAGGCTGCTGATGGAGGGAACAAGGGACTTTGGTTTTTTTCCCTGAAAGTATTTCATAATAATGGGTTGAAATGGTGTATCTCAATTCACGATTTTTGGAGAAAACTGTATAAACATCCGTACAATCTACAATTCTGTAGACAAACACATGAAAAAATCCAATAATTGCTAGGCCACCAACAGCACGCAGGATATCACAATACACCTATGCTGGCCTTGTGCAAAATATAGGGCAGTGTTGCGATTGTAAAACATTTTCAGGATGCGGCACCTACAATATATGCCACCCTTCCCATTGTCATCTACAGTATATGCCACCCTTCCCATTGTCATCTACAGTATATGCCACCCTTCCCATTGTCATCTACAATATATGCCACCCTTCCCATTGTAAAATAGGTTTTTTGTCATCTACAGTATATGCCAGCATGTCGATTGAAGAACATGTTCATGATACTTAACCCAGCGAATATGGCAGCAAGCAGTGCTACTGTAATACATTTTTATGATGTTGGGCATACATTGTGCCAGCATTTCCATGGTACAATATATTCTGGATGTCACCCACAATAAATGCCAAAATTTCCTGTGTAAAAAATGTCCATGATGTTGTGCCCACAATATATGCCAGCCAGCAATGGTACTGCAGCATACCTTTGCAATCCTGCACCCACAATATATGGCAGAATTGTGATTGTAAAAATATTTTCATGATGTTGCCCACAATATATGCCAGCATATATATTGTAAAATGCATTCTTTATGCTTCTCCCAAATTATGTACCAGCACTTCCACTATAACAAACATATGATATTACACCCACGATGTATGGCAGCATTCCTGCTGTATAACATCTTAATGTTCCTGCGCCCACAGTAAAACCCAGCGCTTCCAGTGATAAACGTCCCCACGGTCCTGCACGCATAATTTATGCCTTCCAGCAGTGCTAATGAAACCTCTTTTATAATGTTGTGCCCGCAATAAATGCCAGCATTGCCACTGCAAAATATGTTCACGCTTTCACCCACAACATGTCTACTGTAAACTATTTTCCTGATGCTACACGCACAACATCTGTCAGCATTCTCATATTAAAAACCTTTCATTTAGCTTCACCCTACAATATATGCCAAGGAGACTTCTCTAACGTAGTGCATATGCCACTACCCTCACCAAACAAACCTCACTACACACACACACACACACACACTCTCTCTCTCTCTCTCTCTCTCTCTCTCTCTCTCTCATGTTCGAAACATATAGGCGAGCATGCATACAATTACAATTACTGACACGTTTTCAGGATTTCACACAGAAAGACACCCAAGTCTTGCCTCAGGTCCACTGCAATCAATGTGTTCTTTTGCAGGTGCCTCCAGAATCCCCTTTTACTTGCGCTATGCGTTGTCTTTTGCTTGGTCATTTTTCATGTGTCTACACACTCTCACTAGTTACTGTTGCACTGAAGTGTTGCCATAGAACCCAAACTGCTAATGCCAATACTTTTAATTGAAAATACACAATATAAACAAGTAATCACTTACTATGTGCATTACACTAGAGCATTCTTTTTCACTTATTTAAATATTTATAGAAAGGATTGATGGAATATCTGAATCAGTGGTGGAAGTGAGCGACAGCGGTCGGGAGTGAGCGGAAGCGGTCGGGAGCGGTCGGGAGCGGCGCTCCCCTACTTTTTTTAATTACCTTGTACAGATCCTATACTTTTATTTTAAAAAGAAACTGTTCCGGAATGGTTTTGTTTTAAAATAAAAGTGTAGGAAGAAGTTCAATCCTTCACTTTCAGTGCACTGCGCTGAACGTTCCCTTACACAGCAGGTGCAAGTGTTTGGGGGGTGTATTGTGTGTGGGAGGGGTTGTGGCAATGGGGTTTGTGGGGAGCAGGGGCAGGCCAGCAGAGAACATAGTTCCGCTACTTCTTTTCGTACACTTCGACCACTGATCTTAATACACAACATATGTGTACTTTAAACAAAGCTTGACAAGGACAGTTTAACTTCCTTAGTTACAATTCTAATTTTTACCTAATTACTATTGCCAACATGTGTTTCACAGCACAGATTATGTAAGTTTCCAAAATCCTAGTGTGAGCCTCTTCAGGGCTATTAGGATTTTCAGTTGCCATAATTTCCACCAAAAATGAATATCCTAAGAACAAATGTATATACAAAAGAAGGGCTTCAAAAGCCAGCAAAGATGCTTCCTCTCTCTCACTCTGTCCACATGTACACAGGGGGTTCAAAACCGGAAGCTTGCAACATCAACCTTTGCAAATATGCCCTGGGAAACAATACTGGGGCAATGCTGCTTTTTAAATGCTTTGCATTACGGTTTTTGTTTGTTTTCTGGATATTTGTTTATTCGACGTTGTTGTGTTTAAATGTACTTTCCATATCTTGCCTTCTAGACCTCTCCCTGTCTGGCCCTCTTTCATATATTCTGTGAGCTACTCATTGAATTTCTTTTCAACAGGTGGGTGCCCCATTGACCCCTCTCCCCTGCCCGTCTCTTATTCCCCATTCCCTGTATCTATGAAGCTTGACTTTTTTTTTAAAGTTGTGTTTGTGTTATTTTAATAGGGGACACGCCCTGACGCCATGGCAACCATTCTATTTTTATGGAGGTTTCTTGAAGCTTTAATAAACAATGTACAACTTTTTCTTGTGCTTTGAAATGTTATTTTCAAACTTCAATATTTTAGACTTTTCTCGGATTTAGCACTGAATTCCTATATAACATGCACAAGAGCGATGCGATCTGGAGGGGGAAGGCTGTGCTGTTTGCATGTGCATTTCAAGAATATTGAGGGACCCATTCATGGAATTAATGCGTATAAAATCAAGGATTTCCACGCCATTCTGTGCACAAATCTCTGTTCATCGATTCGTGGAATCGACTGCGCAGGCCTTTTCCTGGACTTCTGTGGAGTGTGTGCAACCTCGGCACATCTCTGCCAGCCGTCAAGCGCCTTACGTGATACACCACACAGAGTTTGGGCGTGGCTTGCGCAGAGGACTGGAAAGGGGGCGGAGCACAGATAATGGGGAGGAACATGCGAAAAAGAGGGCGTTATGAGGGACGGCCTACAGACAATCCCTTGCACACCCACAATTGCACCAAATGACACGTATTCATGGAACCAACTACGCAGCTACTTGGTATAGTAATGGCCACGCAACTCCCTCGATCTCTACGCCACCCAAAGGCAGGCATAAGTACACTTGCACGTAGGAATTGCAATGCAGAGGTGGGTTTGCATATTGAATATAGGGGTGCATGTATCCAGTGTAGCAGGGTGGACGAATGGTTTACGCGGGTACGCACTCACATTTTTAGAGTTTTTACAGAGTTACACATTTTCAAACCCATGTTGTTGGGGTGCTGGCAACAGTTACAGGGTCCCTGTGCAGGGTCCCTGAGATGCAGGCCTGCCTGCGGAGAACCTATGCACTGTTTGAAGGGTGCGTTTTTTCGCACCTGGGGAAGTACGCAAAGCTAGCTGTTCTGGCTGTTTATTTATTTATTTGTTTGCTTGTTAGTTGCTTGTACAGGAAATAAAATTCAGTTTCAAAGCGCCCACAGGGCAGCAGGGAGGGGACATGGGTTAGCAGTATTATTAAATACAAAAAAATACAGAGGGGGAAGGGAAGGCTCAAACTACTATGCCTTGTGAGTATTCAGAAGATGCAAGTGCAGGAAAGAAGAGGGCAGGAGGTAGGTGCTAAGGTGTCCGTGCTCGAGGTTGAGCTATGGATGAAGTGCAGGGTATAGCAAGTGCTATGCGCCAGGAGCCGTGTTGGGTTGAAACTCTGCATCTCCAGTGCAGATGGTGTGCCAAGGCAAGTGCTGAAGGAAGACAGATGTTGGGAGTTTGGGAGGGAATGGTCAGGGGCCCAGTGGATGCATAAGGGACCAAGACCCCAATCACAGCAGCCGTGTGATTAGCAGGGGAAGGTGGAAGTTAATGAGGAGGAAAAGAGGAGAGTCTTGATGTGTTTTCGGAAATTCAGAAGGTCCTGCTCAAGCCGCAGCGGGGGGGGGGGGGGGGGGGGGTGTTCCTTAAGAAGGAGCCAGCTGAAGAAAGCGAGCGGCTTCCTGCTCCCTGTTTAGCAAAACGCTTTACAAACAGAGAGTTGGTGCCAGTGCCCCCCCCCCCCCCAAGCACCCTAATTCCCTGCACCCTAATTCCATGAAAAGTGCACTGCTTATGTCTGAATGAAGATGAGTTGGTGATGTTGGGAAAACAGCAAGTTATGTGAGCCGCCCCCTTCCCTTTTCTATTCACATACTAAATGCGATGGGTCCATGTTGCCCAACGGGGCCCGGTTATAGATGAGACTAACCCCCCCCCCCCCCCCCCGCCCCTCCACCTCCCCGCCACCCAGGAAGGGCCACACCAAGCGGAGGAGATGTTTTAAGCCCATTTAAGTAATACTTCCGACTTCCAGAGCTGCATGGAAGTCGGTAGCTCTGCCACTGGGATATTTGGCGATCAATGAGGGGGAGGAGAGCGGGGGGGGGGTCACTAGAAAGGCACTTTCAAGAGGAGCAGAGCTGCTGATCCGCCAGCAAATGACTCCCTCTCTAGCCCGTATCCACCGCCTGAGTCGCCTCTCCCCGTGGCGTACCCTCCTTGGTTCATCCTTAAACATCCGCCATTGCACGTGCACCCGGAGATGCACAGCTAGGCGTGGGTTATCAGCACGCACATGCATGCATGATGCGTGCGTGCATATATGCGGCCCACAGCGGTGACGTCAAGCAGAGCCTGCAGCAGCCAGCAGCCAGCAGCAGCCAGCAGCCAGCAGCAGCCAGCAGCAGCCAGCTGGGAGCCGATCGAAGGCCAAGGAGGAGACGGAAGGCGCCGTCCATCGGACAGGACAGATCGAGCAATAAACTGCGATTCTGCGACGTCCGCAGAAGACGCTCTCTATCAATTACAGAGATTTAATTCCAGCCTGAAAAGAGAAATTGCTGACGCAGCATTCAAGCAAAGCTATCATGTCACCCAATAGCGCTGACAGGGCGCCACCGCTCCAGACAGCGGAACAAGCGGCGCGTGGCCGCCGCATGATGGAAGGCACCCCCCAGCCCCCCCATCCCGCGCAAGGGATGCTGCGGTCAGGGGATGCATCAATCAGGGGGCTATGGGGTGAAGGCCGGGGCCCTATTGATCAACAGTAATGATGGGACCCTCCAGGTCAGGGGCGAGTAATGGCCCTGAAGGTTAACCCCTCCTTAACCTCACTTAAATTAAATGCCTTTAATAGCCAGGGCTATGGGACTCATGGCAGTTGCGCTATGAGGCCAAGGTCCCCCAAAGGCATCGCCCCAAAGGACCCCATTCTGACCTTCAAAAATCCGACTCTTTAGATAAACAATTGCGGAGGGAACTATTTGTTCTGCTTCATTTTTATAAAGTAACCGTGGTCGTAAATAGTGTAGAAAGCGGTGTGAGAAACACACCGAAAAAGGGGGGATAGTAAAAGTGATGTCATTTATGTACTCCTAGACTAGTCAGGCAAAGCAAGTCCAGGAGCAGGAAGTGAACCCATGATTGCCGGTGAAAGAACCCAACAAGGAAAACGCGCATCCAACATTATCTTTTGTTATCCTTTTCAGGGGATCCATTCCTGACCTCATTCAGGCAACAACTTTTTTCCCAAGTTCATTTTTTGAGTATTTTTTCCAAGTGCTTGAAATTCTGGGACATTCTGTCCTAAGCCCTCTGTGTATTAGGTCCATTTTATGAGTATTTTTTCAGAATCTTTTTTTCAGATCCCTTTTAGATCCGAGTCCATTTTCTTTGAGTCCCTTTCATTCTGAGTCCTTCCGGATCATTCAATGAGCGGGTCCTTTTTTAGTCTCTTTGTTTTGAGTCTCTATTGCTTTTAGTTCTTTTTCTTCTGAGTAATTTTTCTTATCAGTTCTTTTCTCTGTCCTTTTTGCCTCAGGTTTTTTTATGTTCTGAAACCTTGAATCAATTTGTTTTCAGAGATGTTTACTTTGTGCCTTTTTTGTTACAAGTCCCTTTTGTTTAAAACTTTTTTGTTACGAGTCATGTTAAGAATCCTTTCCATTTGGAGTCCATTGAGTTTGCAATGAGATCTTTCTTTATACATGTCCTTCTTGTTGGAGTCCTTTTTGTTATTAATCCCATTTTGTAACAAGTCCTTTTTGTTGGAGTTCTTTGCATTACAGTCCCTTTTGTTCGAAATCCTTGTTTTTATGAGTTCTTGTTGTTATGAGTCCTTTTTGTTGAAGCTCTCTTTTTGGAGCCCTTTTTGATGCAAATCTTTCTTACTGGGGCGCTAGTTGTTATGAGTCCCATTTGTTACAAATCCTTTTTCTTTGAGTCCTTTTTATTACAGTCCTTTTGTTCAAAATCCTTGTTTTTATGAGTCCTTGTTGTTATGAGTCCTTTTTGTCGGGGCTCTCTTTTTGGAGCCCTTTTTGATGCAAATCTTTCTTGTTGGAGCGCTATTTGTTATAAGTCCTTTTGTTACATGCCCTTCTTGTTGGAGTTGAATCCTTTGTTTCGGGTCCTTGTTGTTATGGGCCATGTTTGCTATGAGTCCTTTTTGTTATGTATCCTTTTCATTGGAGTCCTTTTTTGTTACAAGTCCATTTAGTTATGCGACTTTTTGTTATTAGTTCTTTTTTGATGTGGGTCCTTCTTGTTGAAGTCCTTGTTGTTGTAAGTCCTTTTTGTTACTAATCCTTCTTGTTGGAGTACGTGTTGTTATGAGTCTATGTTGTAACACGTCCTTGTTGTTATGAGTCCTCTGTAATGGAGTCTTTTCTTTGGGACCCTTATTGACATTGACAATAGTTTTTTTGTTGGAGTCCTTTTTGTTATGAGTACTTTTTTGATTGTGTCCTTCTTGTTGAAGTCCTTATTGTTATAAGTCCTTTTTGTTGCACATGCTTCTTGTTGGAGTACTTGTTGTTATGAGTCTATGTTGTAACACATCCTTGTTGTTATGAGTCCTTTTTGTTGGATTCCACTTTTTTGGGGCCTTTTTGACAAAAGTACTTCTTGGTTGGAGACTTTTTTGTTGGAGCCATTTTTTTATGAGTACTTTATGTTTATTAGCCCTTTTCTTTTGAATCCTTTTTGTTCAGAGTCCTTTTTGTTTTGAGTCCTTTTTGTTATGAGACCTTTTTGCTATGAGTACTTGTTGTTATGATCCCTAATGTCATGCAAACACAGTGTTGACCCGGGTCCCTGTGGTCAAAGTGGAAGCTTCCATATCGGTACCCCATCATGGATCTCCACTACAAGATGGCGCTGCCATTGACCACAGTTCTGAAGGGCTTTTCTCATCCAACATGGTTCTGAGGTAATCCGCTACAGAACCTCTGTATCCTTCTGTCATTGGGATCAGATTTGTTTACTCTCAAGGGTTTTTCCTGGTTGGCGGCTGGCTCGTGTTCTTCCCGTGTCTGGTGTTACATTTATCAGGCCGGGTGGCATCCAGAGAAGTCGCCCTTACCTTCACGACTCCCACTCTACTCAAAGGAAATGGCGCAACAAGGTCTCCACCACCGCTTCCGTCAACAACCCACAGGTGAGACTTAAACCCTTGCTTCGGTCCCCTGACAGTTCCATTTGTCACTCTGACCCTAAACCTGACAGTTTTAGAGGCCAACAATCTCCTTCTATCTTGGACCCCATGCAAGATTAATGAGCTCCATGCAGGATCTCGCCACAGAGGTTCAGGCACTCAAGGCTGAAAACGCTGCCTTGAAGCAGGTGGTATTCACCCGTGACATCTTGTCCCAGGGAAACCCATCTCTTGGTGCAGTGTTGGATAAGTTTGATGGGTTGCTAAAGCATTTACGACAATTTCTTAACTCTTGTATCATCCACTTTACCTTTAACCCACTCTTTTACACTTCAGATAGAGCGAAGGTGGGTTTTCTGATTTCTCATCTTACAGGCAATGCTCTTTCCTGGGCAACCCCTCTTGTTACGCGAGGAGACCCATTGCTGCATTACGATGGTGCCCTTTTAAACGCTTTCAAATCCATGTTTGAGAGACATGAGATGGTAATCTCTGCAGAGGAATCCTTTTTGGATTGTCATCAGGGATCCCATGGTCTTTTGACTTATACTTCCAAGTTCCAAACCACTGACTAAAGGATCAGCGTGTCCGGGTGATGCTTGTCCTGCCCTCTTTAGTAGAGGCCTGAATGAGGAAATCACGGACGAGCTGCCAGGGTGTCATGACCGGACATGCTTTCTGTCTTAGAATAACTCACTCTTCAGATGGATTTTGCATCCAAGAACAGCGAAGAGAAAAGAGGAGAAGCAGGACATTATACCCTCATTCCTCTCCTATGGATTCCGGCACCTCATCAGATGCTCAATCGGAGCCCGATCCCTTGCACATTGGTGCAGCACACAGCCCTCTCGCTCCGGAGGAAAGAGCCAGGCGGATCACCCAAGAGCCACCTGGTCAAGGATTGTCTTATGGCACCTCCCTGTCGTTCGGGAAATGCGGCCTCCCGATTCTAGATGGAGCAAGGTGTCGGGAGAACCATGGGTACTCCAATCCTACCTTTATTAGTTTCTACCATCTCTTCTCCTTCTCTGGTTGTCTTACAAGTAACCATCATCCCGAAAAGCAACAACCTATTGCAGCCCTGCCCTTGGTTGATTGTGGAGCCACAGGTCTGTTTATGGACATCTCTAGAGATCAAGCCTATCACGTACCCTGGCAAACTAAAGAAATAAGTCAAGCAGTGGAGGGAATAGACAGTTGTCCTCTCTCCTCTGATCCCATAAAGGAACATATGGATTCCATCCAGATACTCATAGCTCAACACCTTGAAGAGACCTCTTTTCATTGGATCAAGGCTGCACATTATCCAATCGTGCTAGGAATAACCTGGTTGCAACGACACAATCCGTACATAAATTGGACAGCTGGGACCTTATTTTTAGGCTCAAAGTACTGTGATCATCAGTGTGCCCTGTTGGAGTCCAAGGTTACTATTCATTGCCTTCACAACCCTCCAGTCACTCATCAAGTATCAGTCACCCACTCACAAGATGTTCCCCAAGAAAACCAGGATTTCCAGGATGTTTGTTCAGAA
This sequence comes from Ambystoma mexicanum, assembly GCF_040938575.1. Classification (NCBI taxonomy): domain Eukaryota; kingdom Metazoa; phylum Chordata; class Amphibia; order Caudata; family Ambystomatidae; genus Ambystoma; species Ambystoma mexicanum. The sequence continues at coordinate 20,281,739 of NC_090931.1, forward strand.
TCCCTGGAGAAGACGCTTCCTCCCCATAGGCCAGAGGATTGTGCTATTGACACCATACCTGATGCCATCATCCCTTTTGGCCGTATGTTCATTCTGTCAACCTCAGAACAGAAATCCCTCAAAGAGTTCTTCGAGATCAATCTACAAAATGGTCTAATCAGGAGCTCTAAGTCTCCTGCTGAGGCCTCCCTATTTTTGTCCCTAAAAAAGAAACAACTGAACTCGGTCCATGTCGGGATTACTGATGGCTTAGTCAACCCACCTTGAAGGATACATACCCTTTACCTCTAATTGCAAACATCCTACAAGCTCTACGTGGAGCTGTTAACTTCTCAAAATGAGTTCTGAGACGGGCTTACCACCTGCTCCGCATCCGAGATGGTGATGAGTGGGAATCGACCCTCAGAGCTCCATTTGCCCATTATGAGTCTTATGAGTCACTGGTAATGCTGTTTGCGCTCATGAACGCACCGGCCATAGTCCAGAGATTCATGAACAGATTGTTTTCAGATTTACCATTTCTTCGCGTGATCATTTCTGCTGATGATATTTTGATCTTTGTCCAAACCTGACGACCATGTGTGCCGTGTACGACAGGTTCTTGATCGTTTACGTCTACACCACTTACTGGCTAAACCTGAAAAGTGTCAATTTGCCTGTTACCAGGCTTTGTCATTTCTCAATCAGGCATCTCCATGGGTCCCCACAAAGTTTTGTGAATTCAAGACTTGTTTGCTCTTTCCAGCGTGAAACAGGTCCTACACTTTCTGGGACTGGCACATTTCTCTAGGAACTGTATTTGTAGCTTCTCTGCTTTGGTTATGCCTGTTACCTCCCTATTAAAGGAAGGCGTTCTGTATCACTGGTCAGAGAAAGACGAAGAGGCATTTCAAACCCTGAAGGAACAATTCACACAAGCTCCTATTCGGTGTCAACCTGATGTCACAAAGCCATTTATTGTTGAAGCAAATGCCTCTGATTGTGTGCAAGAAGACGGAGAAGAGCACCCCTTGGCCTACCTTTCAGGGACCCTGAAAGATAGTGAGTGACATTACTCAGTGCTGGAAAAAGAGTTACTGGCAATTCTACAACCTGTCTCGCATGGCATCACCTCCTCCTGTGGGCACCAGATCCTGTATACATGCGGACTGACCTTAACACATGCACGCTTTACCTTCTTTGGAGACTCAGAACAGTCGACAGACCCGCTGCGCCTTTTTCTTTGCTCAATGCCAATTTTTTCATACCTATATCCCTGGGAGTCAGAACTCTATTACAGATGCCTTGTCACGTAAGCATTTTGCTACAGTCGATTCGGTGTTGGGCACAGGGAGGGGATGTCCTGCATTACCTGGTATAATGCCAGCTGATGGGCACGGGTAGGGGATGCGATGCGCTACCTGGTATAATGCCAGCTGATGGGCACAGGGAGGGGAGTCCTGCTCTACCTGGTATAATGCCAGCTGATGGGCACGGTGAGGGATGCCCTGCACTACCTGGTATATTGCCAGCTGATGGGCACGGGTAGGGGATGCGATGCGCTACCTGGTATAATGCCAGCTGATGGGCACAGGGAGGGGAGTCCTGCTCTACATGGTATAATGCCAGCTGATGGGCATGGCGAGGGGATGCTCTGCACTACCTGGTATTATGCCAGCTAATGGGCATGGCGAGGTGATGTCCTGCATTACCTGGTATAATGCCAGCTGATGGGCACGGGTAGGGGATGCGATGCGCTACCTGGTATAATGCCAGCTGATGGGCACAGGGAGGGGAGTCCTGCTCTACCTGGTATAATGCCAGCTGATGGGCACGGTGAGGGATGCCCTGCACTACCTGGTATATTGCCAGCTGATGGGCACGGGTAGGGGATGCGATGCGCTACCTGGTATAATGCCAGCTGATGGGCACAGGGAGGGGAGTCCTGCTCTACATGGTATAATGCCAGCTGATGGGCATGGCGAGGGGATGCTCTGCACTACCTGGTATTATGCCAGCTAATGGGCATGGCGAGGTGATGCCCTGCACTACCTGGTATAATGCCAGCTAATGGGCATGGCGAGGGGATGCCCTGCACTACCTGTTATAATTCCAGCTGATGGGCACAGAGAGGGGTTTTCCTGCAACACCTGGTATAATGTCAGCTGATGGGCACAGAGAGGTGATGTCCTGCACTACCTGGTATAATGTCAGGTGAAGTGCACGGGGAGGGAATGTCCTGCAATACCTGGTATGATGCCAGCTGATGGGCACGGGGAGATGATGCCATGCGCTACCTGGTATAATGCCAGCTGATGGGCACAGGGAGGGGATGTCCTGCACTACCTGGTATAATGCCAGCTGATGGGTAGGGGAGAGGATGTCCTACCCTACCTGGTATGATGCCAGCTGATGGGCACGGGTAGGGGATGCCCTGCACTACCTGGTATAATGCCAGCTGATGGGCACGGGTAGGGGATGCAATGCGCTACCTGGTATTATGCCAGCTGATGGGCACGGGTAGGGGATGCAATGCGCTACCTGGTATTATGCCAGCTGATGGGCACAGGCAGGGGAGTCCTGCTCTACATGGTATGATGCCAACTGATGAACATGGCGAGGGGATGCCCTGCACTACCTGGTATTATGCCAGCTGATGGGCATGGCGAGGGGATGCTCTGCACTACCTGGTATTATGCCAGCTGATGGGCACGGGAAGGGGATGTGATGCGCTACCTGGTATAATGCCAGCTGATGGGCGCGGGGAGGGGAGTCCTGCACTACCTGGTATAATGCCAGCTGATGGGCGCGGGGAGGGGAGTCCTGCACTTCCTGGTATGATGCCAGCTGATGGGCGCGGGGAGGGGATGCGATGCGCTACCTGTTATAATTCCAGCTGATGAGCACAGAGAGGTGATGTCCTGCACTACCTGGTATAATGTCAGGTGAAGTGCACGGGGAGGGAATGTCCTGCACTACCTGGTATGATGCCAGCTGATGGGCACGGGGAGATGATGCCATGCGCTACCTGGTATAGTGCCAGCTGATGGGCACAGGGAGGGGATGTCCTGCACTACCTGGTATAATGCCAGATGATGGGCAGGGGAGGGGATGTCCTGCACTACCTGGTATAATGCCAGATGATGGGCAGGGGAGGGGATGTCCTACCCTACCTGGTATGATGCCAGCTGAAGTGCACGGGAGGGAATGTCCTGCACTACCTGGTATGATGCCAGCTGATGGGTAGGGGAGGTGATGTCCTACCCTACCTGGTATAATGCCAGGTGAAGTGCACGGGGAGAGAATGTCCTGCAATACCTGGTATGATGCCAGCTGATGGGCACGGGGAGATGATGCCATGCGCTACCTGGCATAATGCCAGCTGAAGTGCACGGGAGGGAATGTCCTGCACTACCTGGTATGATGCCAGCTGATGGGTAGGGGAGGTGATGTCCTACCCTACCTGGTATAATGCCAGGTGAAGTGCACGGGGAGAGAATGTCCTGCACTTCCTGGTATGATGCCAGCTGATGGGCGCGGGGAGGGGATGCGATGCGCTACCTGTTATAATTCCAGCTGATGGGCACAGAGAGGGGTTTTCCTGCAACACCTGGTATAATGCCAGCTGATGGGCACAGAGAGGTGATGTCCTGCACTACCTGGTATAATGCCAGGTGAAGTGCACGGGGAGAGAATGTCCTGCAATACCTGGTATAATGCCAGCTGATGGGCACGGGGAGATGATGCCATGCGCTACCTGCTATAATGCCAGCTGATGGGCACAGGGAGGGGATGTCCTGCACTACCTGGTATGATGCCAGCTGATGGGCAGGGGAGGGGATGTCCTACCCTACCTGGTATAATGCCAGCTGAAGTGCACGGGAGGGAATGTCCTGCACTACCTGGTATAATGCCAGCTGATGGGCACGGTGAGGGATGCCCTGCACTACCTGGTATGATGCCAGCTGATGGGCACGGGGAGATGATGCCATGCGCTACCTGGTATAATGCCAGCTGATGGGCACAGGGAGGGGATGTCCTGCACTACCTGGTATGATGCCAGCTGATGGGCAGGGGAGGGGATGTCCTGCACTACCTGGTATGATGCCAGCTGATGGGCAGGGGAGGTGATGTCCTGCACTACCTGGTATGATGCCAGCTGATGGGCAGGGGAGGTGATGTCCTACCCTACCTGGTATAATGCCAGGTGAAGTGCACGGGAGGGAATGTCCTGCACTACCTGGTATGATGCCAGCTGATGGGCAGGGGAGGTGATGTCCTACCCTACCTGGTATAATGCCAGGTGAAGTGCACGGGGAGGGGATGCGATGAGCTACCTGTTATAATTCCAGCTGATGGGCACAGAGAGGGGTTTTCCTGCAACACCTGGTATAATGCCAGCTGATGGGCACAGAGAGGTGATGTCCTGCACTACCTGGTATAATGTCAGGTGAAGTGCACGGGGAGGGAATGTCCTGCAGTACCTGGTATGATGCCAGCTGATGGGCACGGGGAGATGATGCCATGCGCTACCTGGTATAATGCCAGCTGATGGGCACAGGGAGGGGATGTCCTGCACTACCTGGTATAATACCAGCTGATGGGCAGGGGAGGGGATGTCCTACCCTACCTGGTATAATGCCAGCTGAAGTGCACGGGAGGGAATGTCCTGCACTACCTGGTATAATACCAGCTGATGGGCAGGGGAGGGGATGTCCTACCCTACATGATATAATGCCAGCTGATGGGCACAGCGAGGGGATGCCCTGCAGTATCTGGTATAATGCCAACTGATTGGCACAGGGAGGCGATGTCCTGTGCTGTTCTTTCTGTAATATGCACTGAGGGAGTGTACACTGTGTGCTGACCTAAACATGTGTGTGTCCTCAGCATAGCAGTGAACGGGAGTTGTAAAGTGAGCAAAGTGGTAACATGGTCCAAGAATGAGCATTATTGAAACGTTTGGGCCTGTGACAAATCAACTTCCGGGGCACCATTGGTCCAGGGATGAATATCGGTTTCTAAACCATCCATCAGCCCCACACCTCTAATACATCAGAAGGGATCCAATCAGATTGGAAACACAAGCAATTTTGGTAACATGGACGGAACGGCAGGCTTATCTTTGCAAGGTTGTAGATAATTGGTTAGTTGCAACACAACGAAAATACAATTATTACCCAATGATAAAAAGGACTGTCCAGTCAAGGTTGTATAAACATTTCTACTTTATTATGATCACAACAGACAGTTCTAGCACACCACAAAATACAACCCACCCTGTTAAATAATGAAGAGGACGGGCAGTTTCAAAGAAGGAAAAGGGATGCACTGACGGGAGGGTAGTTGGTATAGTAATTAATCGCAATAGATCAAGGATACTTGATTTCAGCACAAAGGGTGAAATGGGTCATAAAATGTCACTAGGGCCTTTGAAGAAGGACCAGGTGAGCATAACCACAATGTACCTTGTCCTTGTATAAGTTCTTGGTGCTTGACGTCGTAGAGTCGGTTTCAGGGCGCTTTGCAGCTTCTGTGACAGAGTTCAAGTTGGTAAACAACTGCGGCTATGAGGCAGCAGGCAGTTCGGTGAGCGAGTCTGGACAGATGGATGCAGGCTGGCCTACACGGTGGCTAAGGGTCAGGAATTATAGTTTCAGTGCTGGTCAGCTGGTCTGAAGCACTGGTCGAGGCGTCTCAGACGGCGTTCAAGACTGCGGCATAACAGTAGTCAGTGCTGCCGTCGGTTGCAGCTCGAGGGGCTCCACTGGCTCCACAATGTCCTTTAAAGTGGATGTTGGTAGATGCTTGTCGATGCACTCCTCCTAGCTTCTTCACTGGGCCTGGGTCCTCCTTTAAGGCGGACGACCGACAGCTGAGGTGTGTGTTGCAGGCAGGTGCCTTGTTCTTAGTTTGCTTCAGAGACTCTCTGGCACTTCCCACCTAGGAAGCTTGCTGCAGAGCCTAGCAGGGCATGATGTGTGCTTGCTGGGTACCAGTTCTAGAGCTGCTGGACAGGTCCTCTGCATTTGGTATCTCCCTCTGTTCCCTGGGAGATATCTAGGGGAGGGATCTTGCTTCCCTCTTTGAAATCCTGGCCTTCCTTCACTGGCGGAAGATATAAGGCAGACTGTGCCTTCAGCCAGGCTCCAATGCTGAGTTCTTCTTGTTACTCCTTACAAAGTCTTCAGATGGTCTGCTCAAAAGAGGGGCTGAGCCCTCTTTTAAAGCCAAATGGGCCCAGTGGTTGGTATAGGCTAAGCCCACCTTAATGAACCAAATCCTGGGTCCGAACCAACAATCTCCTGTATGCATGAAGTCATACCCAGAGTGCTTTGCAACAGGAAAGGTAAATGGGTGAAAACATATACTGCTAAGTCCCACCCTTCTTCCTGTCTATTGTAGATCAAAGGGTCTCTCTGGTCAATTGAGCTCTCTGTGGTTCCTGATTAAAGCTGCAGGTCTCCCTTGAAGCTGCAGGGAGACCAGACTTTTGGGCGTGGTCAGTCCACAGGCACATACCTTATGAATGGGGTCCCCCTGTGGGGATGCCTACTGTAAACAGCAGTCCCAGACTTAACACTTCACTGTCCTTGATACTGAAAGGCAGGAGCTGGCTTCAGGTTGACACAGTGCATATCAATGTTTTTGGGGGTTTTCTGTTTCTTTTGTTAGTCCTGGGACCAGGACCCCCGTGGGCCTGTTTGAATGCAAAGCTGCCACCAGCAGCTAACAAAGGACAGGGCGGATCCATGGAGCCTTTGTTAGTAATTAGGCTGGCCATGGCAGGAAGAAGGTTTTGCCCTCCCCCTTCTGAGTTGTCTTGATGTACTCTCGTCTGTCATATCCCAACTAAATTTGACAAGTGGGATGGCGCAGTACACAGGTCTATGTGAATGACTTGCCGCGAGTATAGTAAAATGTGTGCGGTGTAGTGCCACATATTTTCCAGAGATTGATCTACCATCATTCCATTTCTTTTAAAAATGTACAAAAACCCATGCGAGCACACATCCACCGTGTGGATGGTCGAGTTCCTCACAGGGCCTAAAGGACCCACACACAGAGTTTCCAATGGTCTCTTGTTTTTCTTTGAAGAAAGCCAGCCAACACAAGTTTGGAAGCAATCTGAGAGTTAATGAGAGACTTCACTCGCTGTGTCAAGGTGGCATTAACAAAAATGTCAACAGCTTTCCATTTCCTCCTCCCGGTACATTGGCTGGAACCGCGAGAACACACAGAATGCATATATACAGTGCGCTATATCGAGTCTATGCTGTACACCAAAGCTTCTGAATCCTGCCACTGTGGGGACATGTGGTCAGGGCTTTAAGTGAACCAGGGCTAGCTGAGGCTGAGCCCCGGCAGTCTCCCAAAACCTTGATCGAGCCAGGGCTGTGCCCCGACAATGATTTTTACCCCGTTGCGTGTGCAGATTTTAACCTGCACACTGCCAGTGACACTGCACTGTGATATTATTTAGCTGGTGGAGAAAAACAATGGCTTGTAATTGCGCTGTTTTGGGGATTGGAACCCGAGCCCTGCTGACAACATGCCAGTGTCACATCGCACTGTGTCATTATGTAGGCCTTGGATTGCATTGGTTTCATTCAAGTGACTGCTTGACACAGTCTACTGAATGACACAGAATGAAATGCGTACCAATGACACCAGCAGGGAACAGGCGAATCCCCAGCACGAGACAGTCCATTTTAAAAAGTAATCCGAGAACGTGTGCTGTCGACCCGTTGGGCCACGCCCACACTTTGGGGCACTCCTCCTGGCCGCAGCCCCGCCCTGGATACCCACTTCCAGCGCTGCCAGTGGTCCAGTGCTCGGGTTGTTGCGCCGTGCAGGCCAGTCCGCCGCTGGCCCATTAGCACTCTCGAGTCCTGGGCGCTGAAAGCGGCCGCGGTGTCTCTCAGCCTGGAACTGTGATTTGGGATAATTGGCTCCGTCAATGGAAGTAATGCGAAGTGACGTTTCCGGCGCAGCCGGGCTCCGGCTTCCAGACCGACCTTTCAAACCCAACGCTGAAAAAAAAGCCTTTATAAACTGGAGCGCTTCTGAGCTGAAAAACCCACAGACTTTTGAAAATAAAAAAGTGGATGGACGAAGGAAGGGGCGTTAGGGTTGTGCCGCAAGATCAAAATACCAAGGCCTTCCCATCCGCGTTTTTTTAATCACTTTCAGTTCTTGCATTGACTGCCTTCCATCATTCATTCTCTTGTCCTGGCTGTGTGAAGCTCCAATTAACATCACAGTCAACTGGTCTTTAGGACCCTGGCAGCTCCTTTCCTGATGCAGCCCAAGAAGTCCTCTCAAGCCAGGAAGGGGGCTGGGGGCAGTGAATACCCCGTAACAGGGGTCGAAGAGTCCTTTCCAAGCAAGGCTGGACTGGCCTATAGAGAACTCTGGAGTTTCCTGCTAGGCCTCTGCACCCTGGGCTGGGGTGGACTGGCCTATAGGGAACTCTGGAGATTTCACAGTAGGCCTCTGCATCCTAGGCTGGGGTGGACCGGCCTATAGAGAACTCTGGAGATTTCCTGCTAGGCCTCTGTACCCTGGGCTGGGGTGGATTGGCCTATAGGTAACTCTTGTGAAATCCTGCTAGGCCTCTGCACCCTGGGTTGGGATGGACTGGCCTAAAGAGAACTCTGGAGATTTCCTGCTAGGCATCTGCACCCTGGGCTGGGGTGGACTGGTCGATTGGGATCTCTGGAGATTTCCTACTAGGCCTGGGTTGGTGTGGACTGGCTTATAGGGACCTCTGGAGATTTCTGGTGCCTCTGCACCCAGGCCTGGTGTGGACTGGCATATAGGGACCTCTGGAGATTTCCCAGTAGTCCTCCGCACCCTGGGCTGTGGTGGACTGGCCTATAGGGAACTCTGGAGTTTTCCTGGTAGGACTCTGCACCCTGGGGTGGTGTGGACTAGCCTATAGCGAACACTGGAGTTTACCTGTTAGGTCTCAGCATTCTGTTGCTCTTTTGTGTGGTATTTCAACATTTTGTCATAGGAAAAGGGTTGAGCTTGCTGAAATTGTGTAATATGGGTCCATTTTGAACATTTTCTCCAGGGCCTCAAAATTTCAAGACAGGAGTACATCCTTCTAAGAGCAATTCGAAGATTCTTGCGTGAAAAGGGGGTATTTCTTCCGATCCGAACTTCTTTGTTGACTCCACACCTCCCGAAGCTTCGGGCGGCCTTGGACACAGGACACATTTGAAGATGCTTCATCGTGATCCGGAGTAATCGTCTTGTCACCTTTATAGATCCGTCTTCCTTGCCAGAGCCGCCAACCTTTCCTTTCCTTAAATTAACAATCCTTACACCCTGGCTCTTTGGGCAGGAAATTCACCAACCCGATATAGTGCAGCAAAAGGCAGCCCCATTTCTGGGGGTGACCAATGGTGCACATGTTGTCGGCTTTATTTTGCACAGAGTTTCTAAAGTATATGGGGGTCATGAACACACAGAGGAATGGCACCATAGTCGGCCGTACATGGTCTGGTCCCCGGTGCGGCTCTTGGCTTATTTGGACCCTAAGCCACTCTCTTTCCCTCTACATGTTCGTGTCACCACAGAGTCACATGTTTCAGCTTCCAGGGTGGACTTGGCACCAAAAGAAGCTCTGGAAACTTTTTTCAAAGTGGCCCCATATTACACATTTTCAGCAAGCTCAACCCCATTCCAATAAGAACGTTTGGAAAGAAAATAGATAACCACAGAAAAGAGGCCCGTGGTACAGAGGCGTACCGGGAAATCTCCAGAGTTCCCTGCAGGCCAGTCCAACCCTGCTCAGGGTACAGAGGCGCTCCGGGAAATCTCCAGAGTTCCCTGTAGGCCAGTCCACCCCTGTCTATGGTGATGTGGCCTAGCAGGAAATCTCCAGAGTTCCCTGTAGGCCAGACCACCCGTGCTCAGGGTGCAGAGGCGCACCGGGAAATTGCCAGAGTTCCCTGTAGGCCAGTCCACCCCTGCCTATGGTGATGTGGCCTAGCAGGAAATCTCCAGAGTTCCCTGTAGGCCAGTCCACCCCTGCTCAGGGTGCAGAGGCGCTCCGGGAAATTGCCAGAGTTCCCTGCAGGCCAGTCCAACCCTCTCAAGGGTGCAGAGGCACACCAGGAAATCTCCAGAGTTCCCTGTAGGCCAGTCCACCCCTGTCTATGGTGATCTGGCCTAGCAGGAAATCTCCAGAGTTCCCTGTAGGCCAGTCCACCCCTGCTCAGGGTACAGAGGCGCACCGGGAAATTGCCAGAGTTCCCTGTAGGCCAGTCCACCCCTGCCTATGGTGATGTGGCCTAGCAGGAAATCTCCAGAGTTCCCTGTAGGCCAGTCCACCCCTGCTCAGGGTGCAGAGGCGCACCAGGACATCTCCAGAGTTCCCTGTAGGCCAGTCCACCCCTGTCTATGGTAATGTGGCCTAGCAGGAAATCTCCAGAGTTCCCTGTAGGCCAGACCACCCGTGCTCAGGGTGCAGAGGCGCACCAGGAAATTGCCAGAGTTCCCTGTAGGCCAGTCCACCCCTGCCTATGGTGATGTGGCCTAGCAGGAAATCTCCAGAGTTCCCTGTAGGCCCGTCCACCCCTGCTCAGGGTACAGAGGCGCTCCGGGAAATTGCCAGAGTTCCCTGCAGGCCAGTCCAACCCTCTCAAGGGTGCAGAGGCACACCAGGAAATCTCCAGAGTTCCCTGTAGGCCAGTCCACCCCTGTCTATGGTGATCTGGCCTAGCAGGAAATCTCCAGAGTTCCCTGTAGGCCAGTCCACCCCTGCTCAGGGTACAGAGGCGCACCGGGAAATTGCCAGAGTTCCCTGTAGGCCAGTCCACCCCTGCCTATGGTGATGTGGCCTAGCAGGAAATCTCCAGAGTTCCCTGTAGGCCAGTCCACCCCTGCTCAGGGTACAGAGGCGCACCGGGAAATTGCCAGAGTTCCCTGCAGGCCAGTCCAACCCTCTCAAGGGTGCAGAGGCGCACCAGGAAATCTCCAGAGTTCCCTGTAGGCCAGTCCACCCCTGTCTATGGTGATGTGGCCTAGCAGGAAATCTCCAGAGTTCCCTGTAGGCCAGTCCACCCCTGTCTGTTTCCCATATTTTAAAATTCTTCCTTATACAGAAGAGTGGGGCACGCACCCTTATTTTCGACTTCCCTTGCAGCAGCTGAGCAAATGGATGCCTTTAGCAATGGCAGGAACAGCAGGAGTTTCTGAAATAACAGGCCAAGTCTTCCCGCGCTCCTCGATGGGAGCTTGAGAAAATCTGTCTTCTGCTTGGGTAACTTTCTCAAGTCTGTCTTCTGTCTCCATTCTACCCAGTCTCATGCCATGTGTTGGACTGCTGGTGCTGCACAGACAGGTGGTGGCTGCATAAGAGGGGGCGGAAGTGGACGTATAACCATTTCATGTATTCGCAAGGCCGTGGTAAAGTCTACAGGCGGCTACAGTGCAGTTTAAAGAAGCGTTTATTAAAGGGGATTCTTTTTGTAACTGGCGTTACTCGTCATTATTTGGGGTTCTCCCCAGAGGCGTCTAGACCAGGGCGTCCAGTATTTCAGCCCCCACAGCAGGAACGCGCCTTTGATTGATGCCCAGGTTTGAGAGACGTCTGTCTTTGGCTGGCAAAGCCCTGCTTTATGTGGTTCCTCCTGAGAGCTTTGTTGGCACGTTGCCTGGTACCTTCGTAAGTAATTATTTGGATACTTGCCGCTTTTCTGGAGACGTAACGCGGATACAATTCCTGGATTTTGTGAAGGGACGGGCTTCCCTGGGAGGGGGAACACGTGGAATGCTCGTTTCCACTTCTGCCCCCCTCCGGGTCTTCATTAATGCCCCCCGCCTCTCTCTCTCTCTCCCGAGGGCTGGTGGCAGATGCGATGCCAGCTCAACACTGGGGCACCGTATCTCGCCTCCGCCTGTCAGGGTCTGAAGGGCCGCGAGAGCAAAGCCCCACCCGCGAGGCTATCAACATCTTGTGACGTAGAAAGGCAGCAGGTACTTATACTAACACAGGTCCTGAAGGACTCTTATATTTATGACGCTTAACATATGGAACTGGTGCGTTTCTGGTCGGTAAGAGCTGCATGGCCCCGCGGTTACATGTGCAGCGACGCAGCCTTGCAGGCGAGGCTTCGCGACGGCCTTAAGCTTTTTAAGTGTATTTCATTTCTATTGTTATCTAAAAAGAATAACTACAGTTGCGCACAACTGTCCGCGCCAAACAAGTTGCGCCAAACCGGCTTCTGTCGCGAAACTTCTGCGCCAAATTGGCCCGCGCCGAACGCGCAGCGCCGAAATGTCCTACCCCGGCTTAGCACTCCTGCCCCTTACAATGGGACTGAAATGGCGCCCTGTGGTGCCACGCTGCTGGTGGCAGCCGCCTGATACCTTCCGCATCGCCACTCACTTGATTTCCTTTCCTCTCCCTCTTTTACACATCCCTGGCCTCTTTCCCGCCGCATCCTTTCCTACCCTTGCAACTTCCTTCCATCCTTCCTTCATTTCGCTCCACCCCCTTCCTTTCACCTCTTTTCTGCCCTACAACCACCCATTCTGCCATCCCACCTCCCTTCCTTCTGTACCACATCTCCTTCTCCCTTCACACCTCCTTTTCCTCTGACTCCCCCTTTTCCCTTCCCACCTCCCTTCCTTCTGACTCAGCCCTTTCATCCTTCCCACTCCTTCCCTCTGACTCACCCCTTTCATCCTTCCCACTCCTTCCCCCTGACTCACCCCTTTCACCCTTCCTCCCTTCCATCTGACTCCCCCTTTTCCCTTCCCACCTCCCTTCCTTCTGTACCACCTCTCTTTTTCCCTTCCCATCTCCCTTCCTTCTGTACTACCTCTTTTCCCCTTCACACCTCCCTTCCTTCTAACTCCCCCTTTCACCCTTCACACCTCCCTTCCTTCTGTACCACCTCTCTTTTTCCCTTCACACCTCCATTCCTTCTGTACCATCTCCTTTTCCCTTCACACCTCCCTTCCTTCTGTACCATCTCTCTTTTTCCCTGCACACCTCCCTTCCTTCTGCACCATCTCTCTTTTTCCCTGCACACCTCCCTTCCTTCTGCACAATCTCTTTTTCTCTGCACACCTCCCTTCCTTCTGCACCATCTCTCTTTTTCCCTGCACACCTCCCTTCCTTCTGTACCACCTCTCATATTCCCTTCACACCTCCCTTCCTTCTGTACCATCTCTCTTTTTCCCTGCACACCTCCCTTCCTTCTGCACCATCTCTTTTTCCCTGCACACCTCCCTTCCTTCTGCACCATCTCTCTTTTTCCCTGCACACCTCCCTTCCTTCTGCACAATCTCTTTTTCCCTGCACACCTCCCTTCCTTCTGTACCACCTCTCATTTTCCCTTCACACCTCCCTTCCTTCTGTACCATCTCTCTTTTTCCCTGCACACCTCCCTTCCTTCTGTACCACCTCTCTTTTCCCCTTTCCACCTCCCTTCCTTCTGTACCATCTCTCTTTTTCCCTGCACACCTCCCTTCCTTTTGTACCATCTCTCTTTTTCCCATCCCACCTCCCTTCCTTCTGTACCACCTCTCTTTTTCACTTCCCACCTCCCTTCATTCTGTACCACCTCTCCTTTTCCCTTCACACCTCCCTTCCTTCTGTACCACCTCTCTTTTTCCCTTCACACCTCCCTTCCTTCTGTACCACCTCTCTTTTTCCCTTCACACCTCCGTTCCTTCTGTACCATCTCTCTTTTTCCCTGCACACCTCCCTTCCTTCTGTACCACCTCTCTTTTCCCCTTTCCACCTCCCTTCCTTCTGTACCATCTCTCTTTTTCCCTGCACACCTCCCTTCCTTCTGTACCACCTCTCTTTTTCCCTTCACACATCCCTTCCTTCTGTACCATCTCTCTTTTTCCCTTCACACCTCGCTTCCTTCTGTACCACCTCTCTTTTTCCCTTCACACCTCCCTTCCTTATAACTCCCCACTTCACCCTTCACACCTCCCTTCCTTCTGCACCATCTCTCTTTTTCCCTGCACACCTCCCTTCCTTCTAACGCTCCCCTTTCACCCTTCACACCTCCCTTCCTTCTTCACCATCTCTTTTTTCCCTGCACACCTCCCTTCCTTCTGTACCACATTTCTTTTTCCCTTCACACCCCCCTTCCTTCTAACTCAACCCCTTTCACCCTTCCCACCCACCTCCCTTCCTTCTGCACCATCTCTCTTTTTCCCTGCACACCTCCCTTCCTTCTGTACCACCTCTCTTTTTCCCTTCACACCTCCCTTCCTTCTGTACCATCTCTCTTTTTCCCTGCACACCTCCCTTCCTTCTGCACATCTCTCTTTTTCCCTGCACACTTCCCTTCCTTCTAACTCTCCCCTTTCACCCTTCACACCTCCCTTCCTTCTGTACTATCTCGCTTTTTCCCTTCACACCTCCCTTCCTTCTAACTCTCCCCTTTCACCCTTCACACCTCCCTTCCTTCTGTACCATCTCTCTTTTTCCCTTCACACCTCCCTTCCTTCTATCTCTCCCCTTTCACCCTTCACACCTCCCTTCCTTCTGCACCATCTCTCTTTTTCCCTGCACACCTCCCTTCCTTCTGCACCATCTCTCTTTTTCCCTTCACACCTCCCTTCCTTCTCTACCATCTCTCTTTTTCCCTGCACACCTCCCTTCCTTCTGCACAATCTCTTTTTCTCTGCACACCTCCCTTCCTTCTGCACCATCTCTCTTTTTCCCTGCACACCTCCCTTCCTTCTGTACCACCTCTCATATTCCCTTCACACCTCCCTTCCTTCTGCACCATCTCTCTTTTTCCCTGCACACCTCCCTTCCTTCTGCACCATCTCTCTTTTTCCCTGCACACCTCCCTTCCTTCTGCACAATCTCTTTTTCCCTGCACACCTCCCTTCCTTCTGTACCACCTCTCATTTTCCCTTCACACCTCCCTTCCTTCTGCACCATCTCTCTTTTTCCCTTCAAACCTCCCTTCCTTCTGTACCATCTCTCTTTTTCCCTGCACACCTCCCTTCCTTCTGCACCATCTCTCTCTTTCCCTGCACACCTCCCTTCCTTCTGCACAATCTCTTTTTCTCTGCACACCTCCCTTCCTTCTGAACCATCTCTCTTTTTCCCTGCACACCTCCCTTCCTTCTGTTCCACCTCTCATTTTCCCTTCACACCTCCCTTCCTTCTGTACATCTCTCTTTTTCCCTGCACACCTCCCTTCCTTCTGCACCAGCTCTCTTTTTCCCTGCACACCTCCCTTCCTTCTGCACCATCTCTCTTTTTCCCTGCACACCTCCCTTCCTTCTGCACAATCTCTTTTTCCCTGCACACCTCCCTTCCTTCTGTACCACCTCTCATTTTCCCTTCACACCTCCCTTCCTTCTGTACCCTCTCTCTTTTTCCCTTCACACCTCCCTTCCTTCTGCACCATCTCTCTTTTTCCCTTCACACCTCCCTTCCTTCTGTGCCCTCTCTCTTTTTCCCTTCACACCTCCCTTCCTTCTGCACCAGCTCCACTTGATAAGACACTGATGTAGATTTCATTCTTGGATAATGACACAAGATTACTTGATATCGTGGTCCGCAATATGAGGTCAGCAGTGCGAAAAAAATCTACAGTAATGCAGTGGTAACTATGCTACCACTACATTACCGCCACATTATCGCACCGCTGAATTACAGGTTTGGCGGTTAGGTGGAGGAAAACCTTCCAGCAAAATGCTAGAGGTAATTCCGGCCTCTTTATTTTTAAAATGCGCCCATTTCAACAGAATTATCGCCAGCAGAATTACTGTGAGGAATTTGACCATCTGCACAGGGAGGGTGCGCTCAACTAGGCTTTTTTGATTTTTTTAATAAGGAAAAGGAATGATGGGCAACCAACCTCGAGGACTCTGTGAGACCATTCCACACACAGTCTACCTGTTTCCCGCACAAAACGCATGGTCACATGTACGCCGGGAAGACACAGCCTACAGGTGCCATCTTCCCCTGTCATATTCAGCTGGATTGTGATAGCCCCGGGTACATCAAAGCATCTCAAGGAGGGGGAGGCACACCTTCCTCCAGCATCAGCAGCCTATTTTAAATATGAAAGGCCCCATGGATATGCTTTCCTTTGTCCTCCGGCTGGTGGCAGTGCATACTAATTAGAGATAATTGAAGCAAGCCTGAAGGGGCTTGGTTGCCAGAATAGACAACAGCAAAGGCGGGGATAACACCCCTTTGGTATGTAATGTGTCAATTTGAAGCTAATTCCCACCTCTCTGTATGAACGACAGTGAAAAGCATGTCTGGGTCCATTATTTACAGTAGACAAACCCCTGTAGAGCTGACCCCTTTCAGTGGGGAAAGGTATGTGGTTTGGGGGGGCAGGAAGTCTGCTCCCAGCCCAAACTTCAAGGAAACCCTGAACTTTAATCAAGAGGGCTCAGTTAACCAGAGAGATACTTTGATCTACAACAGACATGGAAATGGGTGGGACTTAGGTATATGTTGGCACCCCATTGTCTGTCCTATTGCAGAGCACTCTGGTCCTGACCTCATGCATAACAGAAGATTGTTGGTGGGGACCCAGGATTTGTTCATTAATGTGGGCTTAGCCTGCACCAATCACTGGGGCCCATTTGTATGAGGGCTGAACCCCTCACTTAGTAGATCATCTGAAGACTTTGAAAGGAGTAAGATGAAGGACTCATTTGGACCCGAGCTGAAGGTACAGTCTACCTTACATCTCCTGTCAGTGAAGGAAGGCCAAGAGTTCCAAGAGGGAAGCAAGATCCCTCCCCTAAACATCTCACAGGGAACAGAGCGAGATACCAGACTCTGAGAACCCATCCAGAAGCTCCAGAACCGGTACCCAGCCAGCACCTAGCTTGCCCTGCCAGGTTCTTCCAGCAAGCTTCCTAGGCGGGAAGTGCCAGAGAGTATCTGAACTAAGGACAAGGCTGTTGCCTGCAACCACTCTCCTGAGCTTTGGGTCATCCTCCTTGAAAGGACACGAGCCCTGTGAAGAAGCTGGGGGGAGTGCCACACAAGCATCATCCAGCGTCCATCTTTTAAGGACATTTTCAAGACAGTCGAGTCCTCAAACCACATCCGGCAGCACCACTAACTGTTGTCACGTTGCAGTCACCAGAGCCGTCCAAGACGCCTCGACCAGCATTCCAGATCTGCCAACCAGCACAGAGACAACAATTCTTGGCCCTGAGACGCTGCGCCGGATAGCCTGCAGACGTCTGTCCAGCCTTGCTTGCCAAACTGGTACCTGCAACTGTCTCCCGTCACTAACTCTGTCGCAATGGCTGTGAAGCGCCCTGGAACTGCCTCGATGCTGTCAAGCATCAAGAACGTCTTCAGCACCAGGTACATTGTGGTTGTGCCCCCCTTGTCCTTCTCAGAAGGCCCCTAGAGACAGTTATGACCCTTGCCCCCTTGGTGCTGAAACCAAATAACCTTGAACAGTAAGACTGATTGCTTTACCAACTACCCTGCTGTCAGTATCCAGAGTGCATCTCTTTCCTTCGTGACACTGTCTGTCCTTTGTGTTCCTTTACAGGGTGGGTTGTATTGTGTTATGTGCTAGAACTGTCTGTTGTAGTAATAATAAAGAAGACATTTGTATACAACCTTGACTGGATAATCCCTTTTATCATTGGGTAATAATTGTATTTTTGCTGTTTTGCAACTAACCAACGATCCACGCCCTTGCAGAGATAAGCCTGCCGTTCTGTCCATGTTACCAAAATTGGACAAGGAGGTCTTATAATTTACTTGAATTCCAATCTGTTCATATCCCTTCTGGTGTACTAGAGGTGTGGGGTTCATTGATGGTTTAGAAACCGATACTGATCCCTGAACCACTAGTTCCCCGGAAGTTGATTTGTCATATTGGTGATAAGCGGTCAGATCGGTTGGAGCCTTGCGCAATGCTTAGTCACCCAACGATGAAAGTACTGTTGCAGGCAACATTTAGTCACTGCTCGGTATTAGTAATAGTCATGGATCTTGACATGGAGACTGTAAAAGGCATGACCAAAAATGTCGTGCACGTTTTATGTCAAGAGAGGGGACTTTCCCACAGCACTAAGAGCAATAAACCCGAGTTGCTGACCAGCCTACAAGCTTGGGTAGAAGCGAGGGCGGTTGGGCAGAAGACCCCAGGGAACACGCTAGGCCTGTGTACCCGAAACGGACAAGACCTTCCGGAGGGGGTAAGTGACGAGGACTACCGCATAAGCAGTGTTTCTCACCAATCATCCCGCCGGGGGGCAATTGTGGTTTCTCAACACTCAAGACTGTGAGGACAGGGGCTAGTGCGGCATCCAGCAGGTCCCAGGCCTCAGCACAGTCTCTAAGTGGCCCAGTAAATGTTCCGGCTGTTAATGAGGTAGAGGCTCGAAAGCTCCTGCTCGAGGAGAGGAGACAAGCACTAGAGGAACAGAAACAGCGGCACAAGGTCACCATAGAGCTGCACAAGCTGGTGCCTGAAGAGCAGAAAGGGGCCAACAGGTCCGCCTCTAGCGCGAGCAGCAGTAGTGGCTCAAACCAGTGTGCTCGGGATAAGCCCAGACGGCACATCCCCAAACACTTAGTACAGGCTTATGAAGTGGGGAAGGATACTTTCTACTGGTTTGAAGCGCTCGAGCTGGCATTCCAGCTACAGGAGGTGGATGAGGCACTATGGGGTGCAGCCGTAATGAGTCACTTACTGACACCAGGAACTGATGCAATTCTTCAGTTAACTCCTGAGCAAAGGCCCGTTTATGAGCGCATGAAGTTCTGAAGAACCCCAGAACAGTATCTCAACAGCTTCAGAGAGCTCAGAAAGGAAAGTGGGCAGACATTTTAAGCGTTCACACAATTGTTGAAATATTTGAGTGGGTGGGTGACTGGTAACAAAGTTGACACATTTAAAGGGATGTACAATTTGATTGCGTGTGAGCATGTGTTGAAAAATTGTGAGGTTAACCTACACCAGCATCTTGTGGACAAGACAATCACAGATCCTAGGGAGCTTGCAAAGGCTGCCGACAGGTTTGTGGGTACTCGAGTCTAGAAAAAGGCTCAGATGAGCACCCCCAAGCCAGAAGAGTTCTCAGCAGACACAGAAGTAAACAAGGATGTGAAGGCCAAAGGTCCAACCCAATCCTCTTCAAAGTCAGGTCCCCGAAAAAACTAAGGGAAACCCCCAAACTTTAGTTCAGCCGTGCACACTGGAAAAAAGAGCGCAGGCAGCCCTAACACTGGGACGCCTGCATTCTCACCACCCAAAAGTTGTTTTGTGTGTAAGGAGCTAGGCCATAGGAAAGGGGTTCCTGCTTGCAAGGGCTTACCCAAGCAAGCCGTAGTAAATGTTGGACTCGTGGAAGAGACCATCATTAGTGTGGGGCTCTCAGAGGATGATTTCCCAAATGGCCAGGGAGTGGCTGAATGTGGATTGGTTACACTGAGTGGGAACGGTACCGGATCTCCAGGAGAGACCCCGGTTCCCAATAATACTCAACTCTATCTAGAGCACGTGTACACAAAACTCCTGCGGTCTGAGACATCGTGACTAGCGTCACCTCTGTCACCCGGCAGTGGGTACAGCCAGACCAGTGTATTGATGGGCCTGAGTTGTGCGTACGTGGATTTGATGGTAAGAATAAGTGCCCCTTGGCGATAGTAGGGTTCAGCTGGTGAGGTAAAATGACCCAGCGCCGTGTAGCGGTGAAAGACTCCACTTCTGTCCCATGTCTGTTGGGTAATGATCTTCCCTGATCCCAAAATAGTCACAGCGGCTACACGACAGAGGACCAAAGAAATTGGAAATACCAGGTTGTCGGTAGCCCCTAGTCCAGTTCCACAGACTACTGAGTTGCCTACTCCTGCGGGAGAATGGCTAGTAGCCACGGAGGACCCTACTTTGGTAGCAGGGGACACCATGACTTCAGAGTTGCCTGGTGCAGCGCAGGAACCTGAGGTGGAGGACCAGGTTGGCACAGATCTGAAGGGTCTGCCCAAGCTGGATGAGGTCACATCAGCTGGGGCCCAGATCAGACTGACTTTCACACAGCCCAGAAAGAGTGTCCCACTCTGGCAGGTCTGAGGAAGCATGCAGAGGAGCAGGCTCAGGGTGATGCCCCTGGACTGTTCAAAGTGTACTGGGAGGATGGACTCCTGTACAGTGAGCCAAAGGATTCTGAGTGCATGGACACCAGTAAATTGGTGGTTCCACAAGGCAACAGAAAGTTCGATTTGGATTTGGCTCACCAAATTCCTTTAGCGGGTCACTTGGGAGTGACTAAGACATCGGACTGGTTGTCTGCACACTTTTACTACGCGCAGTTGGTGTAAAATTTACAGAATTTGTCTGGTCCTTCCTGACTTGTCAAGCTTCTGGCAAGTGAGGTGGTGCCACAAAGGCCCCCTTAATTCCACTACCCATGGTTGGGCAGCATTTTGAGAGAATAGGCATGGATATTTTGGGTCCTTTGGATCCTCAAGCGAGCTCAGGGAACAGATACATCTTGGTGGTGGTGGTAGACCACACCAAGGATACCCTGAGGCTGTCCCTGTGAGAAGCATCAATGCCCCTGTGGTTGCAAAGACTCTGATTGGGATATTCTCCCTTGTTGGAGTCCCCAAGGAAGTCATTTCTGACAGGGTATCAACTTCATATCAGCGTATATGAAGGCACTGTGGGAAGAGTGTGGCGTCACCTACTAGTTCTCTACATCCTTCCATCCACAAACCAATGGGCTAAAAGGCATAATAGGCGGCTTGGAAAAGCACCTGAGGAGAACATGGGTTATTCTCCTGTCATGCCTTCTGTTCGCCTAAAGGCAGGTGCCACAGAATGGAGTAGGGTTTAGCCCCTTTGAGCTTCTGTTTGAACACCCTGTACGTGGTCACCTCAGTCTAGTGAAAGAGGGATGGGAGGGCAACCCCTTATCCCCTACACGAGATGTGGTGGACTATGTACTCAACCTTCTGTCTAGAATGGCTAAGTACATGGAACAGTCAACAAAGAATCTAAAGGCCAGTCAGGAGCTGATGAAGCACTGGCACGACCAGAAGGCCAGTGACAGTCTATTCTCCAGGCCAGTGTGTGGGGATTATGGAGCCTGTCAAACCCACTGCCATTCAGGACAAGTTACTGGGCCTTACTGTGTGCTGGAAAAGGCCAGTGAGGTGAATTACTTCATTGATATGAATGGATCTAAACAGATTGCAGGGTCTTTCAAATCAACCGGCTAAAACCCCATATAGCCATGATGATTTGGTCATGGCGTTAGTGACTGACGGAGAAAGTGAGGAAACTGATCTCCTCACAGACCTCTTGCAAACTGAAGCCACAGATGGGTCAGTTGAAGGCGTCAACCTTGGAATGGACCTGTCAGAACAGCAACTGACAGACTGTCGCCATTTACTGGGACAGTTTGCCATTCTGTTTTCTTTTGACTGCTAGTTGTGCAGATTGGTGCACCCATGATGTGGACACTGGAGACAGTAAGCCGGTGAAGAGTAGGATTCACTGGATGTCCGATAAGGTCAGGGACACCATCAAGATGGAAGTTTCCAAGATGTTGTCCCTACGAGTGATAGATCCATCCACAGCGCCTGGGCTAGCCCAGTGGTATTGGCCCCTATAAAGACCACAGTGGGAAGACTGAAGTTTGCTCTATAATGGGGGCTTAATTCTGTCACGAAGAGAGATGCTCACCCCATTCCTTGAGCAGATGAGCTCATTGACAAGCTGGGCCCTCCCAAGTACATGAGTACTTTTGACCACACAGCGGGGTATTGGCAGGTCGGCTTGACAGATGGAGTGAAAGAGAGGTTAGTATTCTCAACACCGGAAGGAAGTATCAGTTCACTGTGATGCCCTTTGGATTGAAGAATGCCCTTGTCACTTTTCAGAGAATGGTTAACCAGGTTTTGTCTGCTCTGAAAAACGTCAGCATTGCCTAGATTCCCGCAGCTGTCTCCCATCTTGAACTCTGTCGCGGGAGCTGCAAAACATCCTGGAATTGACTTGACGCTGTTGAGCATCAAGAACTTCTCAAGCACCAGGTACATTGTGCTTCTGTCCCCCTGGTCCTTCTCCAAAGGCCCCTAGAGACAGCTACGACCCCATGCTCCCTTGATGCTGAAACCAAATAACCTTGAACTGTAAGACTAATTACTTTACCAACTACCGTCCTTCAGTATACAGAGTGCATCCCTTTCCTTCGTGAAACTGTCTGTCCTCTGCATTCCTTTTATAGGGTGGGTTGTATTTTATAGTGTGCTAGACTGTCTGTTGTAATACTACTAAAGTAGATATTTTCATGCAACCTTGACTGGACAGTCCCTTTTATCATTGGATAATAATTGTATTTTTGCTGTGTTGCAACTAACCAATGATACACGAGCTTGCAGAGATAAGCCTGCTGTTCTGTCCATGTTACAAAGGTTGATTGATGGTTTAGAAACCGATATTCATCCCTGGACCACTGGTGCCACGGAAGTTGATTTGTCACAATTCCCGCCCGTGGTAATTCTACTGAAATCTCCATGGAGTCCTATGGTCTCAATCCATGGGGACTAATACCGCCATACTTTCACTTGTAATACGGCGGTACGGCTGCCGGACCAAGTGGCGGTAACTGTAATCCTGTTTGGTGGTATCTCATTGCATTTACTGCCGAGACATCAGCAAGCTTGTAGTGAGGCTTGGGAAAAGATTGTATAATTCCAGGAGGTTGTGTAGATGACGTGTCTTCTTGATTTCTCTGAGGCGGATGAGATCACTTCTAAAAGGGCGCTGAAATATGGTAATGAATCGCGTCAGATAGGACCTGGCGCCGTGTCGAGGCCATTCCCACCCCCCCCCCCTCCTTCTCCTTCCTCCGCTTCTTTGCACTTCATGTCACAGTTTTCTGCGATGTGCAAGTTCTGCTAGAAACACGTGTGCCAGAGATCAGAAAATAGGGCACTGTCACTGCCAGTCCCGTGTGTCATGCAACACTGACTCCTGACATTGCCACACTGTGACATATTCAGGTCTCGCGCTCGGTGACATCCTTCCACCGGATGTCGGAGTTAATGCACCTGGACAGAGGAGCACCTCCAGAAGAATGTCACATACCAGCCCCCACGGGCAGCTTATTTGTTTTCATTATCACAGGATGCAAAGGCATTGAAGTCTTCCTCTGAATCATTTTACTCATCCCTCTTTCCTTGTGTGTTCATAGGTCTAAACTTATATCACAGGGCCCAGTTAGGGTCGACTTCCATCCATCGGCGACATTCAGTGAATCTTCCAAAACTTCCCCAAACATACAGATCCGATGCTGAATTGAATTTAAAGGTTTAGTGAATGAGGTTCCATCTTCTGGGGTGGGGGGGGGGGGGGTAATTAAGAGGAAGGTTCCAAAACGTGCACCTCGCCTTCATTTCCCAAAGGCCAGATGGACTCTGTGAGGGTCTCGCGCCCTGTTCGGCTCGTGATGGCCTGGGGGGGAAGTGGCCAGGCTGACTTATGTTTGCTTTCAGAACCATGCTTGGCAGCATTACGGAGTTATGTTGTTTTGTAATTGCACACTAATGTATATTTTACAATTTTTCTTCAAATATTTCAATCTTTTTTTAAGGTCAACTTAACGTCCCATTAGACAGTTATTTCACTGGGAATATATATATATATATATTATAAGCAGACATATTTCGCCATTACCATCCACAAGGCTTCTGCCTTTCAAACATGGCAGCCTGCACCACCCTGTGCCCCTGTGCCCCGATGCGTCTGGATTGGCAGTTCTGCATTATTTGAGCCAATCACATCTCGCCGGCAGGCAAGCGCGGGCCCGCGAAAGAAGGCACGAGAAAAAAGGCTCCTGTCCCGAGCCCGTCGGAGCCGATAGGAACGTTGGATCGTTCTTTCTCCTCCTCCTCCCCAAGTACTGCAAAAGCCTGAGTAACTCTCATTGTACCGATACTGTGCTACTGTCCTCTTTTGTGCATTAACAGACTCGTTCCTATCACACCCACACACTGTGCCCACTTTCTACCCTCCTGCTACACACCTCACGTTCCCCACGAGGCAAGCTTCCTCCCAGGCCGCTGATTTGTCACGCCAGGATCCTTGCACGCCACCGTGGTAGTCCTCACTACTGTCTTCGCTATCCTTTGTTATGCGGCTACAATGTGAATGTGCGCTCTATTAAGCTCATGATCTACTGTTCGCCGCGCCGGCAACACTTATGAACTAACTTGCTGCACCGATCTGTACTGTTGATTTGTTTTGCTACTGTGCACCGTTACGGCACCTTTCATTCAATGGTATCACTGCTGAAAGAGACGACTGCCACACTGTTATTATATCCCATTGCATGCACCCTCGGCACCATTCTAGCAACTGTCCTGCCACTCTGTTATTATATCCCATTGCATGCATCCTCGGCACCATTCTAGCAACTGTCCTGCTACACTGTTATTTTATCCCATTGCATGCATCCTCGGCACCATTCTAGCAACTGTCCTGCCACTCTGTTAATATATCCCATTGCATGCACCCTCGGCACCATTCTAGCAACTGTCCTGCCACTCTGTTATTATATCCCATTGCATGCATCCTCGGCACCATTCTAGCAACTGTCCTGCCACTCTGTTAATATATCCCATTGCATGCATCCTCGGCCCCATTCTAGCAACTGTCCTGCCACTCTGTTAATATATCCCATTGCATGCATCCTCGGCACCATTCTAGCAACTGTCCTGCCACTCTGTTAATATATCCCATTGCATGCATCCTCGGCACCATTCTAGCAACTGTCCTGCCACTCTGTTAATATATCCCATTGCATGCATCCTCGGCACCATTCTAGCAACTGTCCTGCCACTCTGTTAATATATCCCATTGCATGCATCCTCGGCCCCATTCTAGCAACTGTCCTGCCACTCTGTTAATATATCCCATTGCACGCATCCTCGGCACCATTCTAGCAACTGTCCTGCCACTCTGTTAATATATCCCATTTCATGCATCCTCGGCCCCATTCTAGCAACTGTCCTGCCACTCTGTTAATATATCCCATTGCATGCATCCTCGGCACCATTCTAGCAACTGTCCTGCCACTCTGTTAATATATCCCATTGCATGCATCCTCGGCCCCATTCTAGCAACTGTCCTGCCACTCTGTTAATATATCCCATTGCATGCATCCTCGGCACCATTCTAGCAACTGTCCTGCCACTCTGTTAATATATCCCATTGCATGCATCCTCGGCACCATTCTAGCAACTGTCCTGCCACTCTGTTAATATATCCCATTGCATGCATCCTCGGCACCATTCTAGCAACTGTCCTGCCACTCTGTTAATATATCCCATTGCATGCATCGTCGGCACCATTCTAGCAACTGTCCTGCCACTCTGTTAATATTTTATTACTGCTAGACTGTCATCAGCTTTCGGTATTATCCAGAATTAGGCACTGCTGACAAAACACGTCCTATGTCTACTGTAGTGCTTTGAAATCAGTCTGTCTCTGAGGTCAGCCATCTTGAGCCACCCTGCTCCAACTGTACCCTCACATTAGCCTTCATGTGGCAATTGCATTACACATGTTGACACACTATACTCTTGCCTGTGTTGTTTTTGGATATGCCATTGATTATTCATGTAGCACAGCTGAACCCATCCACTGGTGCTAAGCCACTTCATTGCTGCTTCCTGCTGATGATATCATTTTTGCAACTCACACTGCCTGTGAGCCCACTGGTCACCCAGTCCTCCTAGATCCAATGCATCTAATAGTACCTTGCTTGATTTGCACAATGCTGCCTACTGTGCCTATTCCCACTTTAGCCCACTGTAACCATTGGGCCTACTCTGACTTAGCCCTCGCGCAGACTAGTTTATCCAAATGTGCCTATTGTGATTCTAGCATTGTAGCCATCATGCCCTTCTGATGCCAGC
The DNA here is from genome assembly GCF_040938575.1 of Ambystoma mexicanum. Classification (NCBI taxonomy): domain Eukaryota; kingdom Metazoa; phylum Chordata; class Amphibia; order Caudata; family Ambystomatidae; genus Ambystoma; species Ambystoma mexicanum. Next base: position 20,307,639 of record NC_090931.1, read on the forward strand.
CTTATTAGAATCTAGTCTATTACAGCTACCATTAGCTTACCGTGATCTCTGCATGCCTTGCACGTCTCATTACACACCAGAGGTAGCGTAGTCACAGGCCACGTCTTAGAAAGTGCATCAACCTATTGTACGCGGCCTCCCAGGCCTTCTCACATCGCGAGCCTCATACCTCATAGCATCCTAATCTACATATGTACCCACCAGATACCTTGCAATAGCCACCCTCCAGCTAACAAGCGAGACCGACAGAATTCAACCGTTAGTTCTTTAATCACCCCCACCATTATGGAACGTCCTGTTCCAAGACACACAAGCAGGTCCTAGAGCACCCCATGCAGGCCACCACTCAGAAACGCGAGACTTCAAGCCAGACTCACTTGACTCCACAAATCCCTGACTAGAACCTTACCTCCAGCCAATAAACGATCTAAGAACCAGATGTTATCTAGCACCCACCTTGATACCTTGAGACCACCTTCCATACCCTCTAAATCTAAACCAACCCATTCCAATACTGTGACACCCCCCTTTCAAAGGAGAACTAATACATGTCAGATCCCTGACTGCACACCCCACTGTCATCTGTGACTTGATACTGGCCGATAACTTGGACTTTCTTGCCATCACAGAGTCTTGGCTTGCTCGACGCTGCAGGACCCCTACTATCACTAGCAATCCCGGATGGTTATTCCATACTAAGGCAGGACAGACTCAATATGCGAGGTGGCGGCATTGCCATCATCGCCAAGTCTTGTCTAGCTATGAGAATTGCGCCTTCCCTAGCTTTTGAATCCTGTGAGGCGCTCACTATCAAACTTCGTTTAGTTAACTCTCGGTCATTGACCATCCACCTCATCTATAAACCCCCTGGACCTATAGGGATATTTGAAGAAGATATCCACAACCTACTTTCCAATAATCTCAAAACCTCTTCACAACTACTGGTCCTAGGTGACTTTAATTTGGGATACAATGACCCATTAGACAAAAATGCCACTACTATGGCCAACATTCTTTCTGAACTAGGCTTAAATCAAATCCATCGTCCCACAACTATGGACAGACCACTTCCTGTATCCTTCGAACTCTCCACACCAAGACCATTAGCTCTTGTGCCCACCATGGCCCCGCCATGCCCAACTAGGAATAAAAAGAGGATCACCAAGGAAAAAGTAATTCCCGCAATACTACCCACTCTTAACCAACTAGCAGATCACTTAGACCCTCAATCGCTTGTCGACGAGTGTAACAAAATTATGTTAACCACTCTCGATAACATTGCCCCCCTAAAACTCAGACCGAGCAAACCCAAATACCAACCACACAAATGGTTCACCCCTAAACTAAGGGATCTATGACAATTCAAGAGGGACTGTGAAACCACCTGGAAGCTAATCCCCTCAGAAGACCACAAAAATAAACTAACAGAAATCTCCTCCCACTACAAAAAGGAAATCCTTCGGGCTAAGCAAAACTCATATAACAATCGCATATCTAATGCCAAGTTGAATATAAGGGAACTGTTCGCCATCCTCAAGGAACTGGAGTCACCCATCCCCATTCCGGATAGTTGCTCCAAAGATAAAACATGGTGCTCAGATATACAACAAGCACTATCAATGAAAGTAACTATGCTTAAAAATAAAATAGCTAAGAAAAAAGCCTCATTGACTCAACCAGCTCAGTCTAACAACCTAGCCACCAACCCCTTTCTAAGAAACAGAACACAGTTGCGCGATTCACATTTTCAAAAACCTCTATCATTGAGGTAGAGAAAGTCGTACTCTCCCTTAAGCCTTTGAATTGCCAGGACGACCTCTGCCCCGCCAAGCTCATAAAAGACGCAGCCAGAGATCTCTCCCCATTTGGATCTAAACTAATCAACGCTTCATTCGCGTCGGGCATCGTGCTTTCCAATTTGAAGGAATCTTGGGTACTACCTCTGCTTGAAAAGCAAACCTTAGACCCACATATACCGACCAACTACCGCCCAATAACAACAGTTCAGTTTTTGCTTAAAATCCTGGACAAGATCGCCTACAACCAAATTCAGAAATTCTTGGAACAACATAAACTACTAGGAGCACGTCAATCAGGATTCCGACCCCAACATAGTACAGAGACGGCCCTCATCGATTTGAAGACGCAAATAGATGATCTAGGAGATAAAGGCAAAACGGCTCTTCTCCTTTTGCTGGACCTTTTGCTGCATTCGACCTTGTCGACCACAAGGTCCTTTGCAGCCATCTAGATTCAGCTGCACACTTCTCCAAAGAAGCTATAACCTGGATCGAGTCCTTCCTCAGTGATAGGACTATGAGGGTGTTCTCCCCCTCAGTGGCGGCCAATCCGATCCCAATCCTGTGCGGACTTCCTCAGGGATCTTGTGACTCCCCTACCCTATACAACATATTTACTAAGCCCCTTTTTGATGATCTGGACCTTCTTGGTATCACCTACACTAATTATGCAGATGATACCCAGATTCTCCTCACACTTTCCAGTGATTACAATAAGGATTTGGCCTTGGTAAATAGGGTGTATCTCATAATTCAGGCATGGATGGCAACTCACAGTCTATGCCTGAATGATTATGAAACAGAGCTTATCATCCTAGGGACTCACACTAATCTTAAAAAACTAGGCCAAGATTACTCCTCTTTTGAGATTGTTGGTAATATCATCAAGGTGTCTAAGGCGGTGAAGACACTCGTCTTCTACCTGGACTTCACCCTCTCCTTCAACAAACAAGTGAAATCCTTGGCCTCTGCCACAGCTTACACGTGTAAGCTTATTAGAGCAGGTAAACACTTTCTCTCTGATAACAATTGCATTATCTTAGCTAGGGCCTTGATTCTGTATAGGCTCCATTATTGTAATGCTTTATACATTGGCGCTAACAAAGCTATCATCCACAGAATCCAAATCCTACAAAATAATGCCTTGAGAGCAGCTCTTGGCATATCCAAAAGAAAGCACATATCGAAAACCAGACGTCAAAATAATTGGCTATCGACCCAGAACAAAATGTACCTAAAAGTTGCCTCACTTGTTCACAAAGCCTTGAACAATCTCGCACCTAGCTATCTTACAGATAAATTCATAAAGAGAAGTTCCTCCCGACCAGTAAGACCCTCCAATGCCAATAGCCTGATGACACCCAGATTTAGGTTGGAGAAGGTTGGAGGTGGCAGCTTCCAGGGTCAAGCGGCCCAACTATGGAACTCACTGCCCCACCATCTACGTGAGGAACAGCCTTTTGGAAAATTCAGGTCCAACAATGTGAATCTGCTGAAAGCGGCTGACGACTAGATGTACACTAGCTGGTAGACTAGCCTGTACTTAACTCATGATTCCCCCTACTGTATATATATATATATATATATATATATATATATATATATATATATATTCACCTCTTGTCCATCCTCACACCTCCCCACTCGCGCTAGTGATGTGACTCCCGGCTAGCGCCTGTTTATAGTCTGTTCTGTTTGCAATCTGTAACTGTGCATATTGGCGGTGTGTGTAATCCGCTTCTAACCACGGATTGTTTGTATTTATATTACTGTGTATGTATTCTGTAGCTATGTAACCTCAAGTCTTGCATATTCTGTACTGTTGCGCCTGGCTACCTTCGGGTTTGGTGCGCATTATAAGTGAATCAACAAACAAACAAACATATTAATTATGTATTTTATAGAGCAGCTTCTCTGTGGCAACATTAGTTAAGGTTACCCAAAGTGTAGTGCCCCTTGGGGGCCTGGCAGCCAGGCACCAAAAATATTGAATGACAAAAGGCAAATCGCTGCAAGAAACGAGGTACTGTTGACCTTAGAAATGTGCTGAATGAGTCAAGTACCTCTCAACGGGGTTACACTGAATCTAATCCCGCAACTCTCATTAAGTGCATAATTATATAAAGAAACAACACCTATGCCATAACATTTTGAATACCTAATTATTATAATTATTGTACACTTCAACTGACATAAAAGACAATATTAAACAGTAAATGCCTAAATGACCCTCCAATCTCATTTTGAAAAAAGGGGGGAAAGAAATGAATGATAGGAGTGGATAGAAACGCAGTGTTGAGGGAGAAAAAATATGTGTATGTAGGTACAGTAAAGAAAAAAGGAAAATCAATAATCTTTTTTAGTGGAACTAAAGAGAAATTCTAAACAACATAAGAGTAATCTGACAATTGCAAAAGACAATTTAGATCTCATTCGGATTCGATATATATATACACAGCCTTTTTAGTCTTAATTCAGGACTAGATCTTCTTGTGCCAATCTGATATGAGATCAAGGCTTTTTTCCAATTAGTCACACATTAGTGTCTGTGGTTTCTACTAATGTGTTTTGTTAAGAAACCCATAGTTCTTGTGTTAAGAGATTCTAAACAGTATAGTTTGTGACAGAGACTACTATCCTGTCTGCTAATAAGTATTCAAGTAATGTTTATTACAAAAGCTAGATCTTCATGTTTCGGTGTCCAATTAATGGATTACACGAGAAGCCCTCTTTGGAAGCAAATTAGACAAAGCATTGCCCCCTGTAACTCTTCACCTCACCCATGTAGGGTCTCCGAATTTGGCAACAGACGTGTCTGCCCACACCAAAACACACTTCCCAAAGTGTGTGAATTTTCAATGATGTTGCCATGTCGAGAAACAATTAGACTAAAGATTTTTTTGCTGAGGCCTGACTATCTCCCCAGCCCTTACATGGTTGCGGTGCGTGCCTCACCATTTTGAAAATCGGATCAGCTAAACTTGGGACACTTGATTTTTTAAATCCCCAAAACCGACCTGTAATCCAGACTTGAAGAGTAAATCCAGGCACCAAAAAACAAATATATCTAAGACAGGTGGAGTAGATCCAGACACAAAAATAAAATATATCTTTCACCCAGACATGCAAAATCTATTCAGACACTAAAGAGTAGAGCTTGGCATAATTATAGTATGTATATTTGCTCCAAACACCAAACATAATATGTATAACACACTCACACACATCCATGCACACCGCATCCATGCACGCCGCATCCACCTAGACACAAGGAAATAAGAAAGCACTCACACTTTCACACATAACAGCTGATTTGGTCAACACATACACACAACACACACACATTTGCAATCCAGATATCATCAAACCCTCCTGCAGATATGAATCACATGAAACACGTGTGTTGCTCTAGGCATGACCTTGCATATGACAATGTATGCCGGGACAGGTACCCGAAGTTATGGGTTACCCGCTGAATATTTCTGGACGTGTTGTTGGCTGTTATGTTGCTGGGATATATAAGATCTCTGGAAGGGGAGGCGGTTGGATTATTGGGAGAGAGTGGAAAATGAAAGATTGGGGAAGGAGTTTGGAAGTAACCGGCATCTGTTTGCGGATTTGCTTTTATGTGCTCTGTGTTGACATCATAGAGGCCTTTGTATCCAGAAGGGCGTCTCACGTGACTGCTGTGGTGCAAGGATGCATAGGCCAGGGTGTTGTAGAGGAGTCACGTTCTGAGTGGATTGATGTCAGTGTGGAGGGATTTAAACATTACTGTGATTGCGGCAAAATTTTTCTGCGCAAGGTGTTTCAGTCTCAGAGAGGAGAGTATTGGGGATGAGTGGTTAGTGGACAATGTATAGCCTCCCTCCAATTTCTCAGGGATAAGTTCACAGTTGGTCATATGTTACAATTGGTTACCATAGAACAAAAAAGTAAAGATGGTGAAAATGACTGTGGGATATCAGGGAGCAGGATTCCCCAAACAGTGGGATACCAGAGAGCAAGATTCACCACGTTGTGAGATACCAGGGAGCAAGATTCACGGGACTGTGGGATACTAGGGAGCAAGATTCACCCGATAGTGGGATACCAGGGAGCAAGATTCACTGGACTGTGGGATACCAGCGAGCAAGATTCACCAGACTGTGGGATACCAGGGAGCATGATTCACTGGACTGTGGGATACCAGGGAGAAAGATTCACTGGACTGTGGGATACCAGGGAGCAAGGTTAAACCGATAGTGGGATACCAGATAGCAAGATGCACCAGATTGTGAGATACCAAGGGAAAGGATTCACCGGACTGTGGGATGCCAGGGAGCAAGATTAAGCAAACTGTTAGATACCAGGGAGCAATATTCACTGGACTGTGGGATACCAGGGAGCAAGATTAAACACACTGTGGGATACCAGGGAGCAAGATTCATCACAGGACACAACAGATCAAATTCACATGAAGTACTGACTTAACAGCACTAGCTGGAATAATAACAATGGTACAATGAGACTAGCGAGGTAACAGTTACTTTACGCGAGATGCAGTCAAGTAATCTAACGATAGTACAATGAGTCTAGTGAGGCAACAGTTACTCTACATGAGATGCAGTCAATGAATCTAACAATTGTACAAAGATTCTAGCGAGGTAACAGCTAATTTACGCGAGATGCAAGTCAATCTAACAATGGTGCAATGAGTCTAGCGAGGTAACAGTTACTTTACACAAGATGCAGTCAATTAATTTAACAATGGCATGATGATTCTAGCGAGGTAACAGTTACTCTGCGTGAGATGCAGTCAGTTAATCTAACAATGGCACGATGAGTCTAGTGAGGTAACAGTAACTCTACAAAAGATGCAGTCAATGGGCCTCATTACGACCGAGGCGTTATGGGGTTAACGGCGCCGTAAAAGGCTGCATCGCCGTTAACCCCTTAACGCCTTACTACGAGTTCCCTTTGTGGCTCCCGACCTTAACGGCTGGTCTGAACCAGCCGTTAAGGTAGGGACCCGCAAAGGGACCTTGATGGCAATTACAGTACCGCAATTTGCGGTACCGTAATTGCCGCCTTCCCCATTCCCATTGAGCCCTATGGGGCAAAAATGGGAATGGGGAAGGGCCATGGAGAAAGGGGGAATTACCGCCCCGCCAACCTTGGAATGGGGTGGTAATTGCCCCTTTCTCCATGGCCGACTCCGGCATGGACCATGGTGCTAATAGCACCATGGTTTAGCGCCGGAGTCCTAATGAGGGCCAATGAATCTAACAACGGTACAATGAGTCCAGCGAAGTAACAGTTACTCTAAGTGAGATCTGGTCAATTAATCTAACAATGGTACAATGCGCCCAGTGAGTTAACAATTACTTTACGCGAGATGCAGTCAGTTAATCTAACAATGGCACAATGAGTCTAGTGAAGCAACAGTTACTCTATGCGAGATGTGGTCAATTAATCTAATAATGGCAGATGAGAATAGCAAGGTAACAGTTACTCTACACGAGATGTAGTCAGTTAATTTAACAATGGTACAATGAGTTTAATGAGATAACAGTTAATCTACGCAAAAGGCACTCAGTTAATCTAACGATGGTACGAGTCTAGTGAGGTAACAGTTACTCTACATGAGATGCAGTCAATTAATCCAACAATGGCATGATGATTCTAGAGAGGTAACAGTTACTCTGCGTGAGATGCAGTCAATTAATCTAACGATGGTATGATGAGCCTAGTGAGGTAACAGATACACTATGCGAGATGCAGTCAGTTAATCTAACAATGGTACGATGTGTCTAGCGAAGTAACAGTTACTCTCTGCGAGATGTGGTCAATTAATCTAATAATAACAGATGAGAATAGCAAGGTAACAGTTTCTCTACAGGAGATGCAATCAGTTAATCTAACAATGGTACTATGAGTCTAGCGAGGGAGCAGTTACTCTTCATGAGATGTGGTCTATCTAACAATGGTATGATGAGTCTAGCGAGGTAAGTTATTCTACGTGAGATGCACTCAATTAAGCTAACAATGGTATGATGAGTCTAGCGACGTAACAGTTACTCTACGTGAGATGTGGTCAATCTATCAATCGTACGAGGAGTCTAGTAAGGTAAAAGTTATGCTACATGAGATGTGGTCAATCTAACAATGTGTCACGTCCCCGATCCTGCCCTCCTCCCGACACTTACCCGGCACCATCCGTTCCCGTACCCACCACCCACACCAACGGGGAAGACACGGCAGGCGGGATGTCCGAGGGGGCAGAACCACCTCTTTCCACCCATTTCCGTGCTGGCGCTTGCCATGGCGTCTCATCCATGCCCGACGGCTCCGGCGTCGTCGGCTCCAGCTCTCGCGCACGGGGGAACCCGATCGCGTCTCGCTCAGACGATCACGTGACTGGTCACGGGATCGTCTGTAGCCGACGCCGGCGTCCACATTGGACAAACACCAATCACTGATGGCGTCCGACCTCACGTGACGCTCCTGTGCGGTCACGTGCCCTGTCACGTGATCTAACTTTCCTTCAAAAGGAGCTGAGAGGAAACACTCAGTGCTTCACAGCTGTTTCTACCAGAGACCTGTTCGGCATTACCCTCTTTCTTCTTGCTACAGTTTGGAACTCGACCACGGAACGTTACTTGGACTTGTCTTGGATTTCCCTTTGGATTTGACGTATCTTCTGGACCATTGGAACTCTTGACCCCCCTTTCTGGCCCTGGAATTGCTCTGGATTACCCTTTTGTCTTGGCGAACTTCTAACCACGCAATTCCTGTCTATCACGTTTTGTCTCCTGAGTCATTTGGGGTTCACCACCTGGACCTTGGATGGACTTGCTATCTGGTCACGCTCTGGCTACCGGTGTGAGTTGGAGGAAGTGCTGTACATCCCAGCCTGCTGTCGGTCTTCCCTCGTTGTCTGTTCAGGTTTACTACCTGTCCTATCATCCCGAGGGTAAGCTTTGTCATTTTTCCTTGTTTGCTTGCACTGCCATTATTGTTCAAAGTATACCTGATCCTAACCTTTGCCTTACAGCACTCAGGGGTCCTTCCGGTGTTCCCGGTATCTGATTGACGACGCCACTCATCACCTGTGGCCTCAAAGATTGCTAGGGCAGTATTCTTTACCTGCTCGAGCGGTACTTGGGGACGGAGGTAGCTTATAGCTGCACGACCATCAAGGCGGATCACCAAGATCAGAACACAATGGTCCGATGAGTCTAGTGAGGTAACTGTTACTCTACGCGAGATGTGGTCAATCTAACAATGGTCCGATGAGTCTAGTGAGGTAACTGTTACTCTACGCGAGATGTGGTCAATCTAACAATGGTACAATGAGTCTAGTGAGGTAACAGTTACTCTACGCGTGATGCAGGTAAATCTAGTAGGTCCAGAATATGTCGTTGAAGGGCCCCTCCCTGTTCAAGCAAGGAGCGGCCCGACCCTCCGGTAGGAGAATGCTCTTGGTCACAGGCTCAGCTTGGGTCCTTAACTACAGGAATCCATCTGTCCGTTGCACCAGGTGATTCTTGGGGAAAGGAAAGGACTCTCCCTGCCCACCCTCCCCCCAGACTCCCGTGCCAGATTCCTCTCATCTATTCTAATCAGGCACACCCCGGGGGGTTGGTCTTATCCTTTTTTTTATTTTTATTCAAATTTTATATGTTTTCCAACTTTGAAAACTTTTCACTACATGGATAAGTAACACTTTTTCCATGTTTCTGTTCAACAATTCAATTTAAAACAAATGTTATATTTAATTTCTAAAATTATAAAGTCACTCGCTTATAAAATCACATTTCTACAATTTCATATAGACGTTCAGAGATGAAACATAGATAAATAGCCATGCCATGAATTCATCCCGGCTAAAAACTGATACAATGGGCCTCATTACACGGTAGGCGGTAAGGGTTTACCGGTGCCAGTATTTTACCAGTACCGGTAAACCCTTACCGCCTTACTACGAGGTCCCTTTGCTGGTTGGGAAATGTAACGCCTGCTTCTTGCAGGCGGTAAAAACCAACCCGCAAAGGGACCAGGGAGCTAATTACGGTACCACAATTTGCAGTACCGTAAATAGCACCTTCCCCATTCCCATCGAGCCCTATGGGGCAAAAATGGGAATGGGGAAGGGCAATGGGGGAAGGGGGAATTACCGCCCCACCAACCTTGGAATAGGGCGGTAATTCCCCTTTCCACCAAGGCGGTGCCGGTATTTTACCGGCATGGACCAAGGTGCTAATAGCACCTTGGTCCTCCGCCATCCGTGTAATGAGGCCCATGTCTTTGGAATACTCCAGGTGGCTCCATTGAGTATCATGAGAGGAACATCCCGGGTCACTGACATATCCATCAAAGCACTCTTTAGAAGGGCTGGTAAACCCTCAGAGCGGAGAATAAGGCGCCTGGATTCCCCTCTTCTTTCTGACGGTATCGGGGCACTTTGCCAGTACAGGGGTTCTGGTTCCATAATACTCAGCTTTCTTAAGATGCTCACAGGTTTAACCTACATTGTAACATAGTGTGACTACATTTCTTTAATTTAAAATGCTCCATTTAGGGGGCGCAACCCCCAATTTTGTATGGACCAGCAGCATATCTGGTATTCTTTTATACCTTGCAAGCTCGCCTCTTGTTTCACACCAGTCTCACCTCCACAACTGTGTTTTATACATATCGAGGTTGTGTGTAACCAAAGAGTAATCACAACCCCAGAGTTGTAAATGCTTTCTAGAGCCATGAACATGTCCATTGCACTCATGCTGTTGAGAGGTGTTTCATTTTTCAAACAGCAGCCCCTGAGCGGGTCTTCACATTTCCGACACATCGTTAATCCAGAAGACCCTCATATTTAAGGAAAGAAGACCCAACTCCAAACGGATGGCCGCCATCGGGGTACACAGAGGTAGACTTAAAGTGTTTTCCCCAAAATGCCCTCAATTCCTGAGAAATTAAAGGTTAACAGGGAGGGATTCATCTGCACAGCCTAGAAGGAAGCCGCTAAAACCTTTGCAGACCTGTTATTGACATGGCCGAGTGGAGACGCCAAGGCTCTCCCTTTGTTTTTCAAATGTTGTACAAGTGCTACTTTAGAGGGGCGGGAAAATATTTGAAAACCCGAATACACCAGGTCCACTTGACAATTATCGAGCCACCAGTTTGTGTTTTATTTTTTCATTCCTGCCGAGAATTCCTTGGTTTTACTAGTTTTGAGGTTTAATTCATGTTGATCAGAGGAACCTTGGAAATCCTCCAGCAGTCGCTGTAGCCCGATGTGTGATCGATCCATTAAAACACTATCGTCTGCATATGATGCCCATTCCACATTATGCCCAAATACTCTCGGTGGGAAAAAGAGGCCCCTCCAATAGTGCTCCGAAATCTGCCAAGTCTATATTAATAAGAAAAGGGGCCATAATGCACCCTTGTCTTAGACCTTTCGCAGGTGGCGATTCGGCAGTGAAATCCCCCTCAAGACTCATTCGTGCTTTCTTCGTAGAGTCGGAATGCAAGCACTTAGCATAGCTAAAAGTCTTCCCCGAAGACCCCACCTATACAACTTCTCCCATAAGAGGGTTCAATTGACGGTCGAAGGCAAGCAGCAGGTCTATGGTGGTTAAAGAAAGCTGTTCCCAACTTTGCTTCTGGACCTAGTCTACCACTACGCCAGCCAGCGTGGTGCCATCTCTGGCCTAAAACCTATTGGTTACTCTGAGGAATTGTATTGCTTTCCACTCAGCTTTTCATCTCTTTCTACAGGAGGGAGGCGAGGATCTTCGAGTCATCGTCCAAAAGGATGATGGGCCTGTAGTTTCCCGGAACATTCCTATCGACCTTTTTGAAAACAGGAACAATATCTGTAAGTCTCCATGTGTTTAGGGACCTGTTTTGAATTTATAATTGCCTTAAAAAGTTAATGGTGGACAACTTTTAAAAACCAGATTACATAAACCATTTGGTCGCAGGGCTTTAATCGCCTGGAACTTTTTATCAGCTCTTCTAAATCTTCAATATTAAAATTCAAGCCCCAATCGAGACCTCAGAGGTCCCTCTCTTTTACACACCTGTCAGGGTGAGCATCATGAAGATGACTAAACTGTATCACCCAATTTGTTTCCGAAATTGGATTGGCCGAGGCAACAATTGATGGTTGTCAGCTGAGTTCACCAATTTCCAATAATTCATATCCGATTTGCAACTGACACAAGATAACATAACTTTGCCTTCTCTCCGATAATGATGGCAGTGTAAGGACTTGACCTTATTCTTAGGATTTTGGTTTGTTTTTCAATGACTGCTACTTTATCACTGTCTGACATGGGAGGATGCTTTGCTGCCATTATGGATCTCCTCGTGACGTTTTTAGAGAAGTGGATCTCCTTACTAAGTGCCTGTGCTTATTTGGACAACTACAAATGGCCTTATTATTAAATATTAAAACATTCCTAATAAAAGACGGAGAACTCGTCGACGTACAGTAATTTTTAGCCATTCTGGTAGCCTTACCTCAAAGGCCCAACCAATACTAATATAGAACTGGTCTTATCATCACTCCTCCTAGATCAGACTTAACTGTCACTGGAGGTAGGACATCACACCCTGATCTGTCACTACCACCCTTAACATCCTTAACCCTTTCCCTCTGGAGTTATTTGAGTATCCGTGGCTGACACACAGTCATACGAAGCTCTTACGAGTGTCTCCTAAAGGCAGGGAGGAGGGTTTACACCAAAGAAGTGGAACGTGCGGAAGGTGGATCTTGTCCTAGACAACATCAATGTCCTCGAACATTCCCGGAAAATCAAGATGCAAGAGGACGCCATTTTGGACAGAACGAGAAAGTCTGGTTCATGACCACGTTGCATGCCATGGAGAGGGTTTTGCGGAAGGGCAATCTGCTGTGTTACCTGAAGGTGGTACTGCGTGGGAGAGGCCGAGTCCTGCTTCAATCCATGCCCCCTATGAGCCTGATGATGTGGGCTATGGTAATGTACCTCCTCCCTCTTCTATTGGACCTGCTCCCAGCTGGACATGAGGTCAACCCGGTGCTATTAACTGGAATCAGCTTATATGTGAGTCGGAAACCCCATTGAGCCGGGATTGCCAAGCTTATGGTCAACCATGGGGTGCGGGCAAGGTATACCAAAGGACACCCTCTGGTGCCGGTGAGTCGCATATGCCATGGGGGACTCGTGAAGAGCTTTGCTAAGAAGACCCTCCAGCAGATAGTGCAGAAGGACTGGAGACAGGCCATTGATCACACCCTTCCAATGGTGCCCATGTCTGAATGATTAACCATGATCCAAAGCCTGAAAAGACCAGGGACCACCTCATAGCCTACTAGGACCTCTCCCAGTCCTAATGGCAGGGCTTCATTGTGCTAGAGTTGCATATGGCCAGAAGGAGTTTCCAACCCAAACCTTCTGATCTCTTCAACTTTAGCGCTATCACAAACATGGCGTCTGCAGCATTCGTTATTACTTCCGGTATTCCTCAGAGCTTATTGTCTGGCAGACAAGACCACAACGGACTCTGCAGAGTTGCAAGCAGGGCCATCATTTCTCAGGCAATGTTAGACGGGTAAGTGTAACCCATGAGCAAACACACACAGACACAACAGGAAACATGGTGCCGCCGTCATTGCCATGGACACGGATGACACCCCACCACCAATAGGATACCTGAGACATGCCTAGGAATACAGATAATGCCTGTGCAATCACCCACATGCACACACACACACACAGTCACAGCCACAGTCAGCAAGTGCATTGGGACACCCAGGCAATCAGAAATATACATAAATGCATAGATACAATAACACACACACACACACAGCACTGAGAAACTCGCTACTCATCAACACACAGACCTGTCCACGCAAATACGCACACCCATCACTGCAACACATACAAACACATACAAACAGGCACAACATGGGCAGACATATGCAGGCACAACCACACACATGCAGAGTTTAGACGCACACACACACATAAACACACACAGACACAAAGAGGACATTCATGGTAAATAATGTGTGTGAAACATGTTAATGTTACAACTATAAGAAGTGTAAAATGTCCAGAAGTGGTGAATGGTAACATTGAGAATAGTAAGAAGTGCCGAAAATAGGACAAATGCAAAGGTTCAGACGGTGGAACCCCAACTCTGAGATACAAACACTCAATCTAACCAACTAGAAGCTGACAGAACCAAGCCCCATCCATGTACTCAGTAAAGCCTAACTCGCAGAACCCCAGCAGTGCTTCACAGTGCTCGCCCCCACACCGTTCTGTAAAGAAAGGGACATTCCTGTGTGTTACATTTATGTTAAGTACTTACCCGAGGGGCCACACAACAGCTCGGTGTGTGAGTCGTGAAACTCCCCCCACCCTTTCACTTCACCCCTTTATCACAAGGTTCGGGGTCTAGAAACCCCCTTTACTGATGTCCATTTAAAGATGCCGACTCCTGTATTTTATTAGTCAAGCGCGGCCAGCGATAAGCGCAGGAAGTCTTTTGATGCACATGCGATGCACATGTGATGCACATGGAACAGGTTTCGGGTATCTGTGGACACACGCAGGTACCTGTAAACTCTTAGGGCGACCTCTGACATGTTCAGCCAATTCCACCCGAGTTTCGCCAAAAAAGCAAAAGGCCCCACCGTTTCCGTTGGCTCCTCTTGGCGCACCTTAGATGTGGATATGTGTCGGGATGGCCCGCCCCTCCCTGGGGTTTCTCCTCCAACCCCCCAGTCCTGCTACTGGTGTCTGATAAGAGATGGGGATGTACCCCCCCCAGCTCCCCCCAGACCTAATAGAGAAAGAATCGCTGATTCGCTGATTAAAGGTCTAGCGCCCTGTTCATGCCCAGAATGACATATTACTTGACATTGACATTAGAAGACTATTAATCACGTGACGGATGGGCCATAACCAAAGGCGGCACCTTCAAGCAGGTACCCCGGATTTGCCCATGCGTGCCATTGTCCCGGGACGGGGCTAGTTTGGTTTCAGAGGACGCAGGTGTGGCAGTTTATCAAGAAACTCCCCTTGTGCATCTTTTCTTCATGGGCGCTCTAGTGTCTGCAGCCCCCCTGTAGAGACGCCGCCCCCCCACCTCCCCCTCCTATTCCCCACTCACTAGTGTTCCCCTATTCAATAGCTTGTGCCCTTGGTGTAATCTCACTGGTGATTCCGGTAACATCCCGTAGAAAGTGAGGGCCGAACGGCTGGCCAACGGGAAGGGCATCCTCCAAATGCCCAAAGAACGTTACCCTCTGTCCAAGGGCAAAGGAAGGAAGGGAGGAATGCCTGCCAGCGTGCCAACACCAGACCAACCTGAAGCTGTGAACCTCCAGTGCTTCCCTCCCACAGGTAGGGTATGAACATTTGGATAAGTCTGTGTCTGGTGTACCCTATGTCCTTGCGCCATTCTTCTAGAACTGGGGTCTGCAACCTTTGGCTCTTCAGATGTTTTGGACTACAACTCCCACCAGCACTAGCCAGTCTAGTCAATGGTGAGGAATCATGGGAGTAGTATCCCAAAACATCTGGAGAGTCTGTTTATTCCCCCTCCATTACTCCTCCTTCACGTGTCTAGTGCTTGCAAGTTCTGCAAGAGCTCAAGGGGCCGCCAGCTTCAATGCGTAAATGTTCTTAGCGCAGGGTCTGCAACCTTTGGCTCTCCAGATGTTTTGGACTATACGTCCTATCAGCACACGCCAGCAAAGTCAAAGCTAAGGATCATGGGATTTGTAGTCCAACACATATGGAGAGCTGCAGGTTACAAAACAATGGTATAAGGACACTTCTGAGTTCTTTTGGGGGTAGATTGCTCTGGGGTCTGTAGCTTGGTACCAAGTTGCAGGTCAATTTGCAGCTAGAAGTGTCCGCGGTCCATGAAAGGGGCAGCAACTTACTTAGTGTAGCCTCATCAGGGATTTTTTTTTCTTTAATAAAGTGTAAGTATTGTCTTGTCAAGGTTTTGTATACCCTATCATCCAAAAATGAACAAAGGATGGAGGTGCACATGAAAAGATGCTGTGAGTTTTCTTTCAGGCATGAAAATGGCGTGTAGAATGCAGCAGACGTACGCCACACGCATGTTATCATGTTACTCTGCCAAGTCTCACCCAGGCCCAGAAGGAACAGTCTCTCCAGAACCGGGCGACCACTCCTCGGGGTCGGACTGGGGCATCCATTGTCTCGGGCACCAGTGGAAAAGTGCCCCACTTTGACCCCAAAAAATTGGCTCACACCAGCATTTTGCGTTTTTGGTTCGGGCATTGCCCCGTTCCCTATAGGCCAGTCCGAGCCTGCCACTCCCTTCCCTGTCCCACTGTGCGACACAAGGAACACGCAATAGTCCCTCCTTGGGGCTGGTCAGGGAGGGGGGCTTGAATCTGTGGGCGGCCCACATGCTTTGGCAGCGATAGAGTGTGCCAGCCTGGGCACCACCAGGGAATTCTCAAGAAGTACGAGGCCTGTACGCGGACAGCGCAGCAAGGATGGCAAAAGGGCTCTGAGACTTCCCGTACAAGGGACATTCAGTACGTTTTTAATTTTTTTATTTTCTTACGATCAATTGTTTATTGGAAAGGGGTGTTTAATGCTGTGCTTATGAGATAAAACGCAGTGTCCTCAAAAATATGATGCCAACTACAGAACGCGTGTTGAGTTTGCGTCTGGGCAACAGGCTCTCACAGCAATGAGGCTGCCGTGATGCCTGGGCACGTCCCCCCGGCTGTGGCAATGCCCTCTTCTGTGTTAGGACCATCGAGCGCTGTTCTGCACTTCATAGCACAGCCATCATGTCCAGAAGAGTAAGAGTGCCCTGCAGCCGCTCTAAAGGATGTCATCCTCAGACTTATATTGGGACTGTGGGGGAGGGGGTGCGGGGGGGGGCGGTAGAATGTAGAGTCCTGGAGCTATTTCACAAGGTCCCTTTTCTCGCCCTTAACCCGATGGTGAGAAGCCTGTGTTGTTATAATTCGCTATCATGCATGTTTGGAAGGAGAGGGGGGGCGGGCGCCTTCCGCAAGAAGATGAAAATGAACCTCAAATCTCTAATGGACTGTGAAATACGGCCCCACACTGCGCGCCCTGCGGGGCACTCCCGTGATTGGCTGGCAGATGCCATTAGAGCGCAGGTACGCGATGCGCCATGTTTGGTGTCATGTGTGGCTTGTTCGGTGCACTGGGGTGCGCTGGGGGCTTATACCACCCCGCTCTTCCAGCTTCCGCGGCTTTTGTGGAATATTACCTTTTCCTGGGCACGTGTTTTCCTTATACAAGTTTTGACTGGCAATTTGCTATTAAAATGAGTTAAAATCTTAATCTCAATACAACTTTCCTCTGTGGGAATTACCCAGTGCGCTGCTGATTGCTACTAATAAAATGATCGAGAGTAGCGCTCGAGATAGTTGGGGGAGTTTCCCTGGCACAGGTCAGGGAAAAACAAAGGTACACAAGCACTGGGTCTCACTGGGAGCCTCAGTCTAGAAATCAAGAGTCATGCGCCACCTATTGTGGATGCATTAGGGATAATGATTAGTCCATCATGAAACAGTCCTGAGGAAGAGCTTAGATGGAAACACGTGTTGGCTGATCACATCTGTCCTTTGGATTTAGTTGTTAAACTTCAGTCTCGCTAGACTTCATGTGGTTTCTGGATCGATGTTGTTAAACTACAATTTCACTAACACATTATGTATAGGTTTGGGGACATGTCCGATCAGTTGTTGCACATTTTGATGGACTAATCATTATCCCTAATACATCCACAACATGAAGTACATGACTCTTGATTTCTAGAGGGAGGCTCCCAGGGAGACTCAGTGCTTTTTTACAACTATACCTCAACCAAGCTGGCAGCGCCCCAACACCACGTACAGCGAGACGTTACTGTCGCCCGGTTCCGACGGGGAGTTAGAGTAGATTAACTGGACCGGGTCCCTCCCCGTCTCCACCTTGGTAAGCTGCAGCAATGGGCCATAGTGTGCTATCAGTCGAGCAACGATGGGAGGGGCAGTGCACAGCACAGCCTCCCAGGGGTCCTCGTGCTCAGATTGGTCTTTTGGTGAAACATGGAAAAGATGTTTTCGTGTTAAAATTGTATTTGAAATTGTCTATCTGAGGCACGTGAGGCAATTATATTCCCTATTGCGGCGTAATTTCTGCGAATGCTCTTCTCTGTCACATGTATGTAACATGTGAAGCCTCGTGGGCCAACCATATCTGTGCGTTCTTTAAGGGTGCATCGGTGCAGGGTGTGATCATATGAATAATAGCAATGCACGTCCCAGGCAGGCATAAGTGCATCCCCACAAAGGCACGCATCGGCACTTAGCATGCCACAGACAAGAAAACAGACCTAACCACATACCAGCGCCCTTACATATCCAAAGACTGCAAACAAAACACGTGTACACAACCTAACCACACACACACAGGCACCTTCACACACACACACCTGATACACATACACATTCTGTTCACACTCCCTTACAGACACACATGCACACACTCTGCACACTAACCCTTCATACGCGAACACAGCTAAACACCACACATTCGTACACAAACGACAATGGTACAAATAAACACATTGTGCAAGAACACACACCTGAACAACGTTAATGTCAATGTTGTTAATATTAAAGGATATTTCTACCATGCACTATCACAACAGTAGTGGTCCCCTGGCGCTCTGGCGGCCCTGAAAGAATGGGGGGTTGGTTAGGGTATGTTAGTAGGTCAAAGTTTGGATATGCTATGATATGATAGAGAGCAAGGGAGCTGTGATGTGCTGTTGGCAGCTTCAGTTCGGTTAGCACTGTTCACTGAGCTTTTGGTGTAGTATTCGGTCGGTGTCCGTCATGTGCTGTTGGGCAAGGCTCTGTGCGGTGGGTTCATTATTGCGGTGTAGTGAAGTGCGTGCAGGTGGCTGTCGTTTAAGAGGTATGGTTGTGTTTGGTTAGGGTATGAGAAGTGCATGAAGAGCTGTGAGGTTTTAGTAGGGTATGTCATTAGCATTGTTGACTAAGAAGACATACATTCATTTATGTGTCTTTCAAGGTTTAGATGACATGTCTTCCTTAATGTGATCTATCTATCTATCTATCTATCTATCTATCTATCTATCTATCTATCTATCTATCTATCTATCTATCTATCTTTGTTTTTTATAGCGCTGTTTGCCAATAAGCATCAGAACGCTCACAGAAAGTACATAAAACAACAATAGCAGGGTTCTGATATTCTGAGGGAGGATGAAATTAAAGAATGACTAAGCTGCCCCTTAATCGAACAGCCAAGTCTTAAATTGTTTTCTGGAAATGATGAGAGATGCACTGTTCTTAAGGTTAGATGGGAGGCACTTCCAGATCATCGGTGCCCAGAAAATGAAGTTGCTTCCACCCACTCTTTGTAGTGTTTATCGTTGCTGGTTTCTGTTAGAACTGAGGTTTCTTCTAATTGGCGCATTTTTTTAAATCTTAGCAACAAGATCATTTGGTGCATTACCTGCTAAACGTTTATTTACCATAACTAAACCTTTAAATGATCCTCTTTTCAACCGGGAGCCAGTGTAGCTTCCTCCTAGATGATGAGATTTTGGAGCGTCTACTTAGACCAAAAACGGCCTGGACAGCTACATTCTGTATTTTTTCCATTTTTTTGATGTTAGTCTTAGCAGTACCCATCAGTTGGCTATTGCACTAGTCTAGTTTAGAATTTATTATGGCACTGGCAATCATAGCTAGATTTTGCTCTGTCAAATATTGGCGAATTTGCTACAATAGGTTGGAGTAAAATGCACATGTTGACTTTAGGTACAAAGTCTGCCTCTTATAAGATAGAATTGAGTTCATAACGGCCCCTAGAGTTTTAACATGATCTGATACCAAGATGCTGTTATTATAGATTTGAAAGCTTGTTTATTGATCATCGAGTCGTTTTAGCCTTTGGGGGGGTTCCAACTATGAGTAGTTCCATTTTTTCTTCATTTAACGCTAATGAATTTGTCGCCAACCATTTTTGAATAGCGCAGAACACCTCATTGACTCTTTGAGCATCCTTTCCATAGATTCCTACCAGCTCAAAGACCAATTGGTTGTCGTCGGCATAGTCACACAATAGCTTAGAGAATAAGTTAAAAAGCAAGGGACCCAGAAATGATCCCTGGGGAACACCGCATACTAGCAAGGATTTTAATGAGGCAAAATTTCCTTTTGCTACTGCAACTATTCTGGGTCCAAAAAAAGATTTAAACCAATTGGCTGCTGAGGAGGAGCATTTTCCAACGGTTAGTAGCCTCTCTGCTAAGAGATCGTGATCTATCAAGTCAAACGCAGAAGACAAATCCAGAAGCAGGAGTGATGCTAGGTTCCCTTTTTCAAGAATGGTGGCAATATTCGTCTGCAGATCTAAAAGAGCCGTCTCCGTGCCATGCTTGGCTCGGAAACCAGGTTGTTCAGCAGCAAGTATATTATTGATATCCACGAATTTCAGATATTGTAAATATGCGATCCTGTCAATTATTTTCAATAGGAACGGCACATTGTGATTGGCCTAAACTTTCCTGGGACTGAGGGGTCTAAATCCAGTGATCCAGTCCTCTTTTATGTTTTCTGGGACATATGCTTTGTCAAAGGACTGATTCACGAACTGAGTGACCCATGGGGCCAATGTGCCCGCAAAGTGCTTAAAGAGCCTGGTGGGGAAAATGTCCCCCTTACATGAGGAGGGGTTTGGGTTATGAATCTCTAGGACTTCCTTCACAGATACCTTTTCAAAAGCAAAAGTCTCTAAATGGTTTTGCTCCGGAGGAACCAATGGCTTGGTGTAGTTTCAGTTTCAGAGAGTAGGCTTATCAGATTTCTGATGGCTGGTTGATGTTCTTCAGTTTTTAAGATGAACCCATCATGTATTGCTTGGCACCAGGCGTGGTTCTCTTGTTCCAGACGGCTAGCTGGTGCATTTTTTAACTCCTGTAAAATCGAAACTATCTCCTTTGACTGAGATTTTGCTTGTTGTATTCTCTCATTGTATTTTTTTGCTTTAGCTTTAAAGATTATTTGTTTATAGGCTTCTGCAGCCTGTTTATAACTCAAGATTGACTCCGCTGAAGGATCGTTTCTCCAATAACGTTCTGCTTTACGCTTAATTCTCTTAGCTTCCAAAATGTCCCCAGAAAACCATTTATTTTGATCAATAGATTTATTGATCTTCGCTGGTTTAAGTGGGGGCAACATGTCAAAAGCTTGATTGGTGGCCTTTCTGAACAGAAGAGCACATTTATGGAGAGAGGTATAGTCCTGTAGTGCTGGCAGGAGCAGTGTTACTTGCACCTTAAAAGCCTCACCAGTTACATTTTTATAGTTCCGCTAGGTCGTAAGTGCCTTATTCCTGATTGGTAGTGAAGCCTGGAGAGATGGTATAGAGCAATCAAAATGTACATGCGATGGGTCAGACCAGCCACATTCCGTTATTGAGCTAATTATTGTTTCCAGATTTTTACCACTATCCAGTCTAGGATGCTACCACAACTGTGAGTTGCAGCTGAAACCAGTTGCTTGAAGCCAATGGATTTGGGTGAGAATGTAAAATCCTTTGCCTCCTCATCCAATGGCTTATTTTCCCATAGATTGAAGTCACCAAGGATAATAAACACAGCAGAATATTTGGAGGCATTACCTATGAGGGCCAACACCTGTTCCTCAAACAGAAGTGTAGGTCTTAGGGGGAGGGGTGGTATAATGACAGCAGGCTGATAGAGGAAACTGGATTAACATTAAGTTTCACCAGTATTTCTTCACAGTTTTCAATATCCGGAGTACTGGAGGTATAAAGTTTCAAGGTGTGTTTAAAAATAATAGCCACCCCCCTCCTCTACCCTCTTCCCAATCAACGTGTATGGTGCATAACCTTCAAGAGTAGCCAATAAGATGGCATGAGATGTGGTTTTGGTCATCCAGGTCTCTGTAATTAATAAGATATCCTTTGAAATGTTCCTTATTGGTTAACTTGTGGTTTTATTGGAAAACTCTATTCTGTTTTGCTAAAAAAATGTGTTAATGCAATTTTACTGCAAATAAAAAAAATATATAAAAAAATAAGATATTCAGGTTTTGCTCAGAGATTATATCGGACATTTCTAGAGCATGTTTTATTAAGGATCGGGTATTTAGTAAACTGCATTTAAGTTTGCCATTATGAGATGCAATGTTATTTACCTCCTCCTCCCTGACTATACAGTCAACCTTATCTCGCACTAAGGGTTTTCCCGTCCCGTGGGCCTTGAAAGCTGCCTCACGGGGCGGGAGTACCCCAGTGTTCTCAGGTGTTGTAGGAGCTGTTATAGTAGGGGGGTACATTATGTACAGAAACAGAAGGGTATTTCTTTCTAACGTCCCCACCTGTTCCTTTGGAAGAGATTTCCACTGCCCTGCCCTTTGATTGATCCGTCCCATGGGCCTTGATAGCAACCTCATGGGACGGAACAACAACTGAGCAGGCAGGTATGGGCGGTAGGGTGGAGACATAAAGGCCATTATTATACATAGGTACATCCGACTTTGGCAGACTTACATTAGCACAAGCCCACCGGCTATTGCTGCATATCTCTAATTTTTGGCAAGCAATTTTTATTGCTTCTAGAACTTCTGCCAAACACATACCTGAGGTGGGGAGCAGAGCTTGTGACACCGCACCTTCCCATACCACGGACCATTGCAGACCGTACACAATGCGCCAGCGCTGACGCGCCTGTTGGGTGATTATAGCAGTGACTGGACTACAAAATGCTGGGATTTGTAGTTCTCAAGTCTAGTAAACACGTGTCAGCCTTCTAAAACTCGTGTTAGCTACGAGCAAGACGCAGTATGGCAACACGACTTTCATACACTGTAAATGCAATTTAAATGACCCTGGTAGTTAAACCACTTTAAAATGAGCTAAGAAGTATGAAAACAGTTTGTTTTCTAAAATTATGAAAAGAAAAATAAAGCAGCAACAATGCGCAAAGACCTCTCCTCATCGCCTCTTGTTTCAGCATGGCACAAGGCTGCCCCTCACCGCTATGTCCCTAAGTTGCACTAGTTAGTCTCCACAATTCTGTCTTTGTTGTTTCTCAGGCCAGCCCTTATATCCCAGTCTGTCAATTACACACACGCATCTCTGTCACATACCCCAACCCCTCGCTCACACCCACACATGCATCTCTCTCACATACCCCAACCCCTTGCTCACTCTCACACACACATATCTCTCACATACACCCACCCCTCGCTCACACCCACACACGCATCTCTCTCACATACACCCACCACTCGCTCACACCCACACACGCATCTCTCTCACATACACCCACCCCTTGCTCATTCCCACACACGCATCTCTCTCACATACACCCACCCCTCGCTCACCCCCATACATGCATCTCTCTCACATACACCCACCCCTCGCTCACACCCACACACGCATCTCTCTCACATATGCCCACCCCTCGCTCACACCCGCACACGCATCTCTCTCACATACACCCACCCCTCGCTCACACTCACACATGCATCTCTCTCATATACACCCACCCCTCGCTCACACCCACACACGCATCTCTCTCACATACCCCAACCCCTCGCTCACACCTCACATGCATCTCTCTCACATACACCCACCCCTCGCTCCCCCCCACACATGCATCTCTCTCACATACACCCACCTCACCCACACACTCACATCTCTCTCACATACACCCACCCCTCGCTCACACCCACACACGCATCTCTCTCACATACACCCACCCTTCGCTCACACCCATACAGGCATCTCTCTCACATACCCCAACCCCTCACCCATCCCCACACACGCATCTCTCTCACATACACCCACCCTCGCTCACACCCACACACGCATCTCTCTCACATACCCCAACCCCTCGCTCACACCCACACACGCATCTCTCTCACATACCCCAACCCCTCTCTCACCCCCACACACGCATCTCTCTCACATACACCCACCCCTCGCTCACACCCACACACGTATCTCTCTCACATACACCCACCCCTCGCTAACAACCACACACGCATCTCTCTCACATACCCCAACCCCTCGCTCACACCTCACATGCATCTCTCTCACATAAACCCACCCCTCGCTCACACCCACACACGTATCTCTCTCACATACTCCCACCCCTCACTCACCCCCACACACGCATCTCTCTCACATACCCCAACCCCTCGCTCACCCCCACACACGCATCTCTCTCACATACCCCCACCCCTCGCTCACACGCACACTCACATCTCTTTCACATACTCCCACCCCTCACTCACACCTACACACGCATCTCTCTCAGATACACCAACCCCTCGCTCACACCCACACATGCATCTCTCTCACATACCCCAACCCCTCGCTCACACCCACACACGCATCTTTCTCACATACACCAACCCTCGCTCACACCCACACACGCATCTCTCACACATACACCCATCCCTCGCTCACCCCCACACACGCATCTCTCTCACATACACCAACCCCTCGCTCACCCCCACACATGCATCTCTCTCACATACACCCACCCCTCACTCACATCCACACACGCATCTCTCTCACATACCCCAACCCCTCACTCACCCCCACACACGCATCTCTCACATACACCCACCCTCGCTCACACCTCACATGCATCTCTCACATACCCCCGCCCCACACTTACACAGGCACTATAGAATGCCATTGAATGGTTCGGAACCCGAGCACTATGAAGGTCGTCTGCATGCATGCATGCGTGCTGCGCGTGCTTTGAGTCATTCAATGATGCTATTGGCGGCGGGCGGGCGGGCCCGGCTACTCCAGCCTCGCGCCCGCCGCACGGGTATGGATCGGCCGGGCATGGATAGATCCCCAGACAGGTCCATCCGACTCACAGCCTCACTGCTTAATTAGAGTGCCCTTCCTTGGCTACACTATAGAAAATGAGACCTCTTTGATTCCTGGCCCGCGATCCTCCCGGGAGCCTCCCCCCCAGACCCCTCCTCCCCCGCCCAACTCCATTCCATAATGAGAATGGCACTCCATGCATCACGCGGGACCCCTTGGTAGGGTTCCCGCAAACTCGGGCGGAGGGGCTGCATTAGAGCGACTCTTCCATCCAGGGAGGGGCTTCTGTAATGGCAACGAGGGTTCCCCCCTCACTAGATAGAGAAACCCCCCTCATCACACAGAGAGAGCCCCCTGACTCCCCTCTTCACACAGACAGAAAGCATCGACCCACAGAGCGGCTCCCCTCATCCCACATAGAGAGCCCACTGAACCCCAGAGGGACTCCACTCTTCACACAGAGAGACTCCCCTCATCCCACAGAGAGACCCCCGCATTACACACAGCGGCACTGCTCAACATACAGAGGGACTCCCCTCATTAGACAGGGATACCCCCCTCATTACACAGAGAGACTCCCCTCTTCACAGAGACTAACCCCCCTCCCCACAGAGTGGCTCCCCTCATCACAAAGAGAGACCCCCTCACCATATAGAGACCCCCCTCATTACACAGAGCGGCTCTCCTTATCATGCAGATGGACCCCCCTCATTCAACAGACACACACCCTTATTACA
Organism: Ambystoma mexicanum; assembly: GCF_040938575.1. Classification (NCBI taxonomy): domain Eukaryota; kingdom Metazoa; phylum Chordata; class Amphibia; order Caudata; family Ambystomatidae; genus Ambystoma; species Ambystoma mexicanum. The sequence continues at coordinate 20,333,079 of NC_090931.1, forward strand.
TACATAGACCCCTCTCACCACATAGTGGCGCCCCTCATCACACAGAAAGCCCCTCACCCAATTACACAGAGAGACCCACCTCACCACAGAGTGGCTCCACTAATCACACAGAGGGACCCCCCACATTACCTCCTCATCACACAGAAGGACTCCCCTCTTCACACAGACCGACAACCTTCACCCCACTGTGTGGCTCCCTCACTACACAGGCGGACCCCTCTCACCACACAGAGACCCCCCTCATTACACAGAGCGGCTCTCGTCATCACACGGAGGGACTCCCCTCATCCCACAGAGCGCCCCCCCTCATTACACAGAGCGGCCCCCCTCATCCCACAGAGTGGCCCCCCTCATTACACAGAGCCCCCCCCTCATTACACGGAGGGACTCAATGCAATGCAATACAACATACTGTATTGGTGGGACAAAATATTGGCCAAAGTAAAAACATGGGACATATAAATGGCACATTCTATTCTGTGGCAGTCATGTTGGCCTTCCTGTTTTTCTGGAGCCCATATTTATTTGTCAGCCTTGTCTTCTCTGGTGGCACAGACACATTTTACTGTTCTCTGATCGTTCTGGCGTTTCTTCGAGGATGAAGTCCTTCTTGTCCAGGTTTACTTGCAAAGACCTCCCTGTTCTCCCAAAATGTGGGGACATAGTGTCTTAAAAGTTGTTTTTAGGCTCGTGTTCTACCTGTCCTGATTCACACCGGTGAGAGATGCTGTCCTAATTCACACTGGTGAGAGATGCTGTCCTAATTCACACAGGTGAGAGATGCTGTCCTAATTCACATCGGTGAGAGATGCTGTCCTTATTCACACGGGTGAGAGATGCTGTCCTAACTCACACAGGTGAGAGATGCTGTCCTTATTCACACAGGTGAGAGATGCTGTCCTTATTCACACGGGTGAGAGATGCTGTCCTAATTCACACAGGTGAGAGATGCTGTCCTTATTCACACGGGTGAGAGATGCTGTCCTAATTCACACAGGTGAGAGATGCTGTCCTAATTCACACAGGTGAGATATGCTGTCCTAATTCACAGTGGTGAGAGATGCTGTTCTAACTCACACAGGTGAGAGATGCTGTCCTAATTCACACGGGTGAGAGATGCTGTCCTAATTCACACAGGTGAGAGATGCTGTCCTAATTCACACAGGTGAGATATGCTGTCCTAATTCACACTGGTGAGAGATGCTGTCCTACGTCCCACCAGTTAGAGATGCTGTTGTTACACAGGTGAGAGATGCTGTCCTAATTCACACTGGTGAGAGACGCTGTCTAATTCACACAGGTGAGAGATGCCGTCCTAATTCACACCGGTGAGAGATGTTGTATTAATTCACACCGGTGAAAGATGCAGTCCTAATTCACACAGGTGAGAGATTCTGTGCTAATACACACCAGTGAGAGATGCTGTCCTAATTCACACCGGTGAGAGATGCTGTTCTAACTCACACAGGTGAGAGATGCTGTCCTATTTCACACCGGTGAGAGATGCTGTCCTAATTCTCATGCTGTTCTATTTCACACCAGTGAGAGATGCAGTCCTAATTCACACAGGTAAGAGATTCTGTCCTAATACACACCAGTGAGAGATGCTGTTCTAACTCACACAGGTGATAGATGCCGTCCTAATTCAAACCGGTGAGAGATGCTGTTCTAACTCACACAGGTGAGAGATGCTGTCTTAATTCACACCGATGAGAGATGCCGTCCTAATTCACACAGGTGAGAGATGCCATCCTAATTTACACCAGTGGTAGATGCCGTCCTAATTCACACCGGTGAGAGATGCTGTCCTAATTCTCATGCTGTTCTAATTCACACCGGTGAGAGATGCCGTCCTAATTCACACCGGTGAGAGATGCTGTCCTAATTCTCATGCAGTCCTAATTCACACAGGTGAGAGATTCTGTGCTAATACACACCAGTGAAAGATGCTGTCCTAATTCACACCGATGAGAGGTGCCGTCCTAATTCACACAGGTGAGAGATGCCCTCCTAATTTACACCAGTGGTAGATGCCGTCCTAATTCACACCGGTGAGAGATGCTGTCCTAATTCTCATGCTGTTCTAATTCACACCGATGAGAGATGCCGTCCTAATTCACACCGATGAGAGATGCCGTCCTAATTCACACCAGTGAGAGATGCTGTCCTAATTCACACCGGTGAGAGATGCTAATGCCATCCTAATTCACACGGGTGAGAGATGCTGTTCTAACTCACACAGTTGAGAAATGCTGTCCTAATTCACGCCGGTGAGAGATGCTGTTCTAATTCTCATGCTGTTCTATTTCACACCAGTGAGAACTGCAGTCCTAATTCACACAGGTAAGAGATTCTGTCCTAATACACACCTGTGAGAGATGCTGTTTTAACTCACACAGGTGAGAGATGCCGTCCTAATTCACACCGGTGAGAGATGCTGTCCTAATTCACACGGGTGAGAGATGCTGTCCTAATTCACACAGGTGAGAAATGCTGTCCTAATTCACACCGATGGGAGATGCCATCTAATTCACACGGGTGAGAGATGCTGTCCTAATTCACACAGGTGAGAAATGCTGTCCTAATTCACACCGGTGAGAGATGCAGTCCTAATTCAAACAGGTGGGAGATGCCGCCCTAATTCACACAGGTGAGAGATTATGTCCTAATTCACACCAGTGAGAGATGCCATCCTAATTCACACCGGTGAGAGATGCTGTCTTAATTCACACCGGGGAGAGATGCAGTCCTAATTCACACAGGTGAGAGATGCCGTCCTAATTCACAACAGTGAGAGATGCTGACTAATTCTCATGCTGTTCTAATTCACACTGGTGAGAGATGCTGTCCTAATTCACACAGATGAGATATGCTGTCCTAATTCACACAGGTGAGAGATGCTGTACTAATTCACATCGGTGAGAGATGCTGTTCTAACTCACACAGGTGAGAGATGCTGTCCTTATTCACACGGGTGAGAGATGCTGTCCTAATTGACACAGATGAGAGATGCTGTCCTAATTCACACTGGTGAGAGATGCTGTCCTAATTTCCACCGGTGAGAGATGCTGTTCTAACTCACACAGGTGAGAGATGCTGTGTAATTTACACTGGTGAGAGATGCTGTCCTAATTCACACCGGTGAGAGATGCTGTCCTAATTCACTCCAGTGAGAGATGCTGTTCTATCACACAAAGGTGAGAGATGCCTTCCTAATTCACACCGGTGAGAGATGCAGTACTAATTCACACAGGTGAGAGATTCTGTCCTAATACACACCGGTGAGAGATGCTGTCCTAATTCACACCGGTGAGAGATGCCGTCCTAATTCACACCGGTGAGAGATGCTGTCCTAATTCCCACTGGTGAGAGATGCTGTTTTTACTCACACAGGTGAGAGATGCAGTCCTAATTCACACTGGTGAGAGATTCTGTCTAATTCACACAGGTGAGAGATGCCGTCCTAATTCACACCGGTGAGAGGTGCTGTTTTAATTCACACCGGTGAGAGATGCGGAAGCCGTCCTAATTCACACCTGTGAGAGATGCTGTTCTAACTCACACGGGTGAGAGATGCAGTCCTAATTCACACAGTTGAGAGATTCTGTCCTAATACACACCGGTGAGAGATGCTGTTCTAATTCACACCGGTGAGAGATGCTGAAGCCGTCCTAATTCACACCTGTGAGAGATGCTGTTCTAACTCACACAGGTGAGAGATGCTGTCCTAATTCACACTGGTGAGAGAAGATGATCTAATTCTCATGCTGTTCTATTTCACACCAGTGAGATATGCAGTTCTAATTCACACAGGTCAGAGATTCTGTCCTAATACAGACCAATGAGCGATGCTGTTCTAATTCACACCGGTGAGAGATGCTGTTCTAACTCACACAGGTGAGAGATGCTGTCTTAATTCACACCGATGAGAGATGCCGTCCTAATTCACACAGGTGAGAGATGCAGTCCTAATTCACACAGGTGAGAGATGCCATCCTTATTCACACCGGTGAGAGATGCAGTCCTAATTCACACAGTTGAGAGATGATGTCCTAATTCACACCGATAAGAGATTCCGTCCTAATTCACACCGGTGAGAGATGCTGTTCTAACTCACACAGGTGAGAGATGCTGTCTTAATTCACACCGGTCAGAGATGCCGTTCTAATTCACACCGGTGAGAGATGCTGTCCTAATTCTCATGCTGTTCTAATTCACACCGGTGAGAGATCCTGTCCTAATTCACACCGATGAGAGATGCCGTCCTAATTCACATCGGTGAGAGATGCAGTCCTAATTCACACAGGTGAGAGATGCCGCCCTAATTCACACAGGTGAGAGATGCTGTCCTAATTCACACCGTTGAGAGATGCCGTCCTAATTCACACCGGGGAGAGATGCTGTCTTAATTCAAACCGGGGAGAGATGCAGTCCTAATTCACACAGGTGAGAGATGCAGTCCTAATTCACACAGGTGAGAGATGCCGTCCTAATTCACACCGGTGAGAGATGCGTCTTAATTCACACCGGTGAGCGATGCTGTCCTAATTCTCATGCTCTTATAATTCACACCGGTGAGAAATGCAGTCCTAATTCACACCGGTGAGAGATGCGTCTTAATTCACACCGGTGAGCGATGCTGTCCTAATTCTCATGCTCTTATAATTCACACCGGTGAGAAATGCAGTCCTAATTCACACAGGTGAGAGATTCTGTCCTAATACACACCGATGAGAGATGCTGTCTTAATTCACACCGGTCAGAGATGCCGTCCTAATTCACACGAGTGAGAGATGCAGTCGTAATTCACACAGTTGAGTGAATCTATACACACCGGTGAGAGATGCTGTCCTAATTCACACCGGTGAGAGATGCTGATCTAATTCACACAGGTGAGAGATGCTGTCCTAATTCACACTGGTGAGTGATTCTGTCCAACACACACCTGTGAGAGATGCTGTTCTAACTCACACAGGTGAGAGATGCCGTCCTAATTCACACCAGTGAGAGATGCAGTCCTAATTCACACTGGTGAGAGATGCTGTCCTAATTCACGCCGGTGAGAGATGCAGTCCTAATTCACACAGGTGGGAGATGCCGCCCTAATTCACACAGGTGAGTTATTCTGTCCTAATTCACACCAGTGAGAGATGCCGTCCTAATTCACACACCGGTGAGAGATGCTGATCTAATTCACACAGGTGAGAGATGCTGTCCTAATTCACACAAGTGATAGATGCTGTCCTAATTCACACCGGTGAGAGATGCCGTCCTAATTCACACAGGTGAGAGATGCTGTCCTAATACACACCGGTGAGAGATGCTGTTATAACTCACACAGGTGAGAGATGCCGTCCTAATTCAAACCGGTGAGAGATGCTGTTCTAACTCACACAGGTGAGAGATGCTGTCTTAATTCACACCGATGAGAGATGCCGTCCTAATTCACACAGGTGAGAGATGCCATCCTAATTTACACCAGTGGTAGATGCCGTCCTAATTCACACCGGTGAGAGATGCTGTCCTAATTCTAATGCTGTTCTAATTCACACCGGTGAGAGATGCCGTCCTAATTCACACCGGTGAGAGATGCTGTCCTAATTCTCATGCTGTTCTAATTCACACCGGTGAAAGATGCAGTCCTAATTCACACAGGTGAGAGATTCTGTGCTAATACACACCAGTGAAAGATGCTGTCCTAATTCACACCGATGAGAGGTGCCGTCCTAATTCACACAGGTGAGAGATGCCCTCCTAATTTACACCAGTGGTAGATGCCGTCCTAATTCACACCGGTGAGAGATGCTGTCCTAATTCTCATGCTGTTCTAATTCACACCGATGAGAGATGCCGTCCTAATTCACACCGATGAGAGATGCCGTCCTAATTCACACCAGTGAGAGTTGCTGTCCTAATTCACACCGGTGAGAGATGCTGTTCTAACTCACACAGTTGAGAAATGCTGTCCTAATTCACGCCGGTGAGAGATGCTGTCCTAATTCTCATGCTGTTCTATTTAACACCAGTGAGAACTGCAGTCCTAATTCACACAGGTAAGAGATTCTGTCCTAATACACACCTGTGAGAGATGCTGTTTTAACTCACACAGGTGAGAGATGCCGTCCTAATTCACACCGGTGAGAGATGCTGTCCTAATTCACACGGGTGAGAGATGCTGTCCTAATTCACACAGGTGAGAAATGCTGTCCTAATTCACACCGATGGGAGATGCCATCTAATTCACACGGGTGAGAGATGCTGTCCTAATTCACACAGGTGAGAAATGCTGTCCTAATTCACACCGGTGAGAGATGCAGTCCTAATTCAAACAGGTGGGAGATGCCGCCCTAATTCACACAGGTGAGAAATGCTGTCCTAATTCACACCGATGGGAGATGCCATCTAATTCACACCGGTGAGAGATGCTGTCTTAATTCACACCGGGGAGAGATGCAGTCCTAATTCACACAGGTGAGAGATGCCGTCCTAATTCACAACAGTGAGAGATGCTGACTAATTCTCATGCTGTTCTAATTCACACTGGTGAGAGATGCTGTCCTAATTCACACAGATGAGATATGCTGTCCTAATTCACACAGGTGAGAGATGCTGTACTAATTCACATCGGTGAGAGATGCTGTTCTAACTCACACAGGTGAGAGATGCTGTCCTTATTTACACGGGTGAGAGATGCTGTCCTAATTGACACAGATGAGAGATGCTGTCCTAATTCACACTGGTGAGAGATGCTGTCCTAATTCCCACCGGTGAGAGATGCTGTTCTAACTCACACAGGTGAGAGATGCTGTGTAATTTACACTGGTGAGAGATGCTGTCCTAATTCACACCGGTGAGAGATGCTGTCCTAATTCACTCCAGTGAGAGATGCTGTTCTATCACACAAAGGTGAGAGATGCCTTCCTAATTCACACCGGTGAGAGATGCAGTACTAATTCACACAGGTGAGAGATTCTGTCCTAATACACACCGGTGAGAGATGCTGTCCTAATTCACACCGGTGAGAGATGCCGTCCTAATTCACACCGGTGAGAGATGCTGTCCTAATTCCCACTGGTGAGAGATGCTGTTTTTACTCACACAGGTGAGAGATGCAGTCCTAATTCACACTGGTGAGAGATTCTGTCTAATTCACACAGGTGAGAGATGCCGTCCTAATTCACACCGGTGAGAGGTGCTGTTTTAATTCACACCAGTGAGAGATGCTGAAGCCGTCCTAATTCACACCTGTGAGAGATGCTGTTCTAACTCACACGGGTGAGAGATGCAGTCCTAATTCACACAGTTGAGAGATTCTGTCCTAATACACACCGGTGAGAGATGCTGTTCTAATTCACACCGGTGAGAGATGCTGAAGCCGTCCTAATTCACACCTGTGAGAGATGCTGTTCTAACTCACACAGGTGAGAGATGCTGTCCTAATTCACACTGGTGAGAGAAGATGATCTAATTCTCATGCTGTTCTATTTCACACCAGTGAGATATGCAGTTCTAATTCACACAGGTAAGAGATTCTGTCCTAATACAGACCAATGAGCGATGCTGTTCTAATTCACACCGGTGAGAGATGCTGTTCTAACTCACACAGGTGAGAGATGCTGTCTTAATTCACACCGATGAGAGATGCCGTCCTAATTCACAAGGTGAGAGATGCAGTCCTAATTCACACAGGTGAGAGATGCCATCCTTATTCACACCGGTGAGAGATGCAGTCCTAATTCACACAGTTGAGAGATGATGTCCTAATTCACACCGATAAGAGATTCCGTCCTAATTCACACCGGTGAGAGATGCTGTTCTAACTCACACAGGTGAGAGATGATGTCCTAATTCACACCGATAAGAGATTCCGTTCTAATTCACACCGGTGAGAGATGCTGTCCTAATTCTCATGCTGTTCTAATTCACACCGGTGAGAGATCCTGTCCTAATTCACACCGATGAGAGATGCCGTCCTAATTCACATCAGTGAGAGATGCAGTCCTAATTCACACAGGTGAGAGATGCCGCCCTAATTCACACAGGTGAGAGATGCTGTCCTAATTCACACCGTTGAGAGATGCCGTCCTAATTCACACCGGGGAGAGATGCTGTCTTAATTCAAACCGGGGAGAGATGCAGTCCTAATTCACACAGGTGAGAGATGCAGTCCTAATTCACACAGGTGAGAGATGCCGTCCTAATTCACACCGGTGAGAGATGCGTCTTAATTCACACCGGTGAGCGATGCTGTCCTAATTCTCATGCTCTTATAATTCACACTGGTGAGAAATGCAGTCCTAATTCACACCGGTGAGAGATGCGTCTTAATTCACACCGGTGAGCGATGCTGTCCTAATTCTCATGCTCTTATAATTCACACCGGTGAGAAATGCAGTCCTAATTCACACAGGTGAGAGATTCTGTCCTAATACACACCGATGAGAGATGCTGTCTTAATTCACACCGGTCAGAGATGCCGTCCTAATTCACACGAGTGAGAGATGCAGTCGTAATTCACACAGTTGAGTGAATCTGTCCTTATACACACCGGTGAGAGATGCTGTCCTAATTCACACCGGTGAGAGATGCTGATCTAATTCACACAGATGAGAGATGCTGTCTTAATTCACACTTGTGAGTGATTCTGTCCAACACACACCTGTGAGAGATGCTGTTCTAACTCACACAGGTGAGAGATGCCGTCCTAATTCACACCAGTGAGAGATGCAGTCCTAATTCACACTGGTGAGAGATGCTGTCCTAATTCACGCCGGTGAGAGATGCAGTCCTAATTCACACAGGTGGGAGATGCCGCCCTAATTCACACAGGTGAGTTATTCTGTCCTAATTCACACCAGTGAGAGATGCCGTCCTAATTCACACACCGGTGAGAGATGCTGATCTAATTCACACAGGTGAGAGATGCTGTCCTAATTCACACAAGTGATAGATGCTGTCCTAATTCACACCGGTGAGAGATGCCGTCCTAATTCACACAGGTGAGAGATGCTGTCCTAATACACTCCGTTGAGAGATGCTGTTATAACTCACACAGGTGAGAGATGCTGTCCTTATTCACACTGGTGAGAGATGCTGTCCTAATTCACACAGATGAGATATGCTGTCCTAATACACACAGATGAGAGATGCTGTCCTAATTCACGTCAGTGAGTGATGCTGTTCTAACTCACACAGATGAGAGATGCTGTCCTTATTCACACGGGTGAGAGATGCTGTCCTAATACAGACCAATGAGCGATGCTGTTCTAATTCACACCGGTGAGAGATGCTGTTCTAACTCACACAGGTGAGAGATGCTGTCTTAATTCACACCGATGAGAGATGCCGTCCTAATTCACAAGGTGAGAGATGCAGTCCTAATTCACACAGGTGAGAGATGCCATCCTTATTCACACCGGTGAGAGATGCAGTCCTAATTCACACAGTTGAGAGATGATGTCCTAATTCACACCGATAAGAGATTCCGTCCTAATTCACACCGGTGAGAGATGCTGTTCTAACTCACACAGGTGAGAGATGATGTCCTAATTCACACCGATAAGAGATTCCGTTCTAATTCACACCGGTGAGAGATGCTGTCCTAATTCACACCGGTGAGAGATCCTGTCCTAATTCACACCGATGAGAGATGCCGTCCTAATTCACATCAGTGAGAGATGCAGTCCTAATTCACACAGGTGAGAGATGCCGCCCTAATTCACACAGGTGAGAGATGCTGTCCTAATTCACACCGTTGAGAGATGCCGTCCTAATTCACACCGGGGAGAGATGCTGTCTTAATTCAAACCGGGGAGAGATGCAGTCCTAATTCACACAGGTGAGAGATGCAGTCCTAATTCACACAGGTGAGAGATGCCGTCCTAATTCACACCGGTGAGAGATGCGTCTTAATTCACACCGGTGAGCGATGCTGTCCTAATTCTCATGCTCTTATAATTCACACTGGTGAGAAATGCAGTCCTAATTCACACCGGTGAGAGATGCGTCTTAATTCACACCGGTGAGCGATGCTGTCCTAATTCTCATGCTCTTATAATTCACACCGGTGAGAAATGCAGTCCTAATTCACACAGGTGAGAGATTCTGTCCTAATACACACCGATGAGAGATGCTGTCTTAATTCACACCGGTCAGAGATGCCGTCCTAATTCACACGAGTGAGAGATGCAGTCGTAATTCACACAGTTGAGTGAATCTGTCCTTATACACACCGGTGAGAGATGCTGTCCTAATTCACACCGGTGAGAGATGCTGATCTAATTCACACAGATGAGAGATGCTGTCTTAATTCACACTTGTGAGTGATTCTGTCCAACACACACCTGTGAGAGATGCTGTTCTAACTCACACAGGTGAGAGATGCCGTCCTAATTCACACCAGTGAGAGATGCAGTCCTAATTCACACTGGTGAGAGATGCTGTCCTAATTCACGCCGGTGAGAGATGCAGTCCTAATTCACACAGGTGGGAGATGCCGCCCTAATTCACACAGGTGAGTTATTCTGTCCTAATTCACACCAGTGAGAGATGCCGTCCTAATTCACACACCGGTGAGAGATGCTGATCTAATTCACACAGGTGAGAGATGCTGTCCTAATTCACACAAGTGATAGATGCTGTCCTAATTCACACCGGTGAGAGATGCCGTCCTAATTCACACAGGTGAGAGATGCTGTCCTAATACACACCGTTGAGAGATGCTGTTATAACTCATACAGGTGAGAGATGCTGTCCTTATTCACACTGGTGAGAGATGCTGTCCTAATTCACACAGATGAGATATGCTGTCCTAATACACACAGATGAGAGATGCTGTCCTAATTCACGTCAGTGAGTGATGCTGTTCTAACTCACACAGATGAGAGATGCTGTCCTTATTCACACGGGTGAGAGATGCTGTCCTAATTCACACCGGTGAGAGATGCTGTCCTAATTCACACCGGTGAGAGATGCTGCCCTAATTCCCACCGGTGAGAGATGCTGTTCTAACTCACACAGGTGAGAGATGCTGTGTAATTTACACTGGTGAGAGATGCTGTCCTAATTCACACTGGTGAGAGATGCTGTCCTAATTCACACCAGTGAGAGATGCTGTTCTATCTCACAAAGGTGAGAGATGCCTTCCTAATTCACAATGGTGAGAGATGCTGTCCTAATTCACACAGGTGAGAAATGCCATCCTAATTCACACCTCTGAGCGATGCTGCCTTAATTCACACCGGTGAGAGGTGCAGTACTAATTCACACAGGTGAGAGATTCTGTCCTAATACACACCGGTGAGAGATGCTGTCCTAATTCACACCGGTGAGAGATGCCGTCCTAATTCACACCGGTGAGAGATGCTGTCCTAATTCCCACTGGTGAGAGATGCTGTTCTTACTCACACAGGTGAGAGATGCTGTCTTAATTCACACTGGTGAGAGATTCTGTCTAATTCACACAGGTGAGAGATGCCGTCCTAATTCACACCGATGAGAGATGGAGTCCTAATTCACACAGTTGAGAGATTCTGTCCTAATACACACCGGTGAGAGATGCTGTTCTAATTCACCCCGGTGAGAGATGCTGATGCCGTCCTAATTCACACCTGTGAGAGATGCTATTCTAACTCACACAGGTGAGAGATGCTGTCCTAATTCACACTGGTGAGAGAAGATGATCTAATTCTCATGCTGTTCTATTTCACACCAGTGAGATATGCAGTTCTAATTCACACAGGTAAGAAATTCTGTCCTAATGCAGACCAATGAGCGATGCTGCTCTAATTCACACCGGTGAGAGATGCAGTTCTAACTCACACAGGTGAGAGATGCTGTCTTAATTCACACCGATGAGAGATGCCGTCCTAATTCACACAGGTGAGAGATGCAATCCTAATTCACACAGGTGAGAGATGCCATCCTTATTCACACCGGTGAGAAATGCAGTCCTAATTCACACAGGTGAGAGATTCTGTCCTAATACACACCGGTGAGAGATGCTGTCCTAATTCACACCGATAAGAGATTCCGTCCTAATTTACACCGGTGAGAGATGCTGTTCTAACTCACACAGGTGAGAGATGCTGTCTTAATTCACACCGTTGAGAGATGCGGTCCTAATTTACACCGGTCAGAGATGCCGTTCTAATTCACACCGGTGAGAGATGCTGTCCTAATTCTCATGCTGTTCTAATTCACACCGGTGAGCGATGCAGTCCTAATTCACACAGGTGTGAGAATCTGTTCTAATACACACCGGTGAGAGATCCTGTCCTAATTCACACCGATGAGAGATGCCGTCCTAATTCACATCGGTGAGAGATGCCGCCCTAATTCACACAGGTGAGAGATGCCGTCCTAATTCACACCGGGGAGAGATGCTGTCTTAATTCAAACCGGGGAGAGATGCAGTCCCAATTCACACAGGTGTGAGATTCTGTCCTAATACACATCGGTGAGAGATGCTGTCCTAATTCACACCGGTGAGAGATGCTGATCTAATTCACACAGGTGAGAGATGCTGTCCTAATTCACACTGGTGAGTGATTCTGTCCAACACACACCTGTGAGAGATGCTGTTCTAACTCACACAGGTGAGAGATGCCGTCCTAATTCACACCAGTGAGAGATGCAGTCCTAATTCACACTTGTGAGAGATGCTGTCCTAATTCACGCCGGTGAGAGATGCAGTCCTAATTCACACAGGTGGGAGATGCCGCCCTAATTCACACAGGTGAGTTATTCTGTCCTAATTCACACCAGTGAGAGATGCCGTCCTAATTCACACACCGGTGAGAGATGCTGATCTAATTCACACAGGTGAGAGATGCTGTCCTAATTCACACAAGTGATAGATGCTGTCCTAATTCACACCGGTGAGAGATGCCGTCCTAATTCACACAGGTGAGAGATGCTGTCCTAATACACACCGGTGAGAGATGCTGTTATAACTCACACAGGTGAGAGATGCTGTCCTTATTCACACTGGTGAGAGATGCTGTCCTAATTCACACAGATGAGATATGCTGTCCTAATACACACAGATGAGAGATGCTGTCCTAATTCACGTCAGTGAGTGATGCTGTTCTAACTCACACAGATGAGAGATGCTGTCCTTATTCACACGGGTGAGAGATGCTGTCCTAATTCACACCGGTGAGAGATGCTGTCCTAATTCACACCGGTGAGAGATGCTGCCCTAATTCCCACCGGTGAGAGATGCTGTTCTAACTCACATAGGTGAGAGATGCTGTGTAATTTACACTGGTGAGAGATGCTGTCCTAATTCACACTGGTGAGAGATGCTGTCCTAATTCACACCAGTGAGAGATGCTGTTCTATCTCACAAAGGTGAGAGATGCCTTCCTAATTCACAATGGTGAGAGATGCTGTCCTAATTCACACAGGTGAGAAATGCCATCCTAATTCACACCTCTGAGCGATGCTGCCTTAATTCACACCGGTGAGAGATGCAGTACTAATTCACACAGGTGAGAGATTCTGTCCTAATACACACCGGTGAGAGATGCTGTCCTAATTCACACCGGTGAGAGATGCCGTCCTAATTCACACCGGTGAGAGATGCTGTCCTAATTCCCACTGGTGAGAGATGCTGTTCTTACTCACACAGGTGAGAGATGCTGTCTTAATTCACACTGGTGAGAGATTCTGTCTAATTCACACAGGTGAGAGATGCCGTCCTAATTCACACCGATGAGAGATGGAGTCCTAATTCACACAGTTGAGAGATTCTGTCCTAATACACACCGGTGAGAGATGCTGTTCTAATTCACCCCGGTGAGAGATGCTGATGCCGTCCTAATTCACACCTGTGAGAGATGCTATTCTAACTCACACAGGTGAGAGATGCTGTCCTAATTCACACTGGTGAGAGAAGATGATCTAATTCTCATGCTGTTCTATTTCACACCAGTGAGATATGCAGTTCTAATTCACACAGGTAAGAAATTCTGTCCTAATACAGACCAATGAGCGATGCTGCTCTAATTCACACCGGTGAGAGATGCTGTTCTAACTCACACAGGTGAGAGATGCTGTCTTAATTCACACCAATGAGAGATGCCGTCCTAATTCACACAGGTGAGAGATGCAATCCTAATTCACACAGGTGAGAGATGCCATCCTTATTCACACCGGTGAGAAATGCAGTCCTAATTCACACAGGTGAGAGATTCTGTCCTAATACACACCGGTGAGAGATGCTGTCCTAATTCACACCGATAAGAGATTCCGTCCTAATTCACACCGGTGAGAGATGCTGTTCTAACTCACACAGGTGAGAGATGCTGTCTTAATTCACACCGTTGAGAGATGCGGTCCTAATTTACACCGGTCAGAGATGCCGTTCTAATTCACACCGGTGAGAGATGCTGTCCTAATTCTCATGCTGTTCTAATTCACACCGGTGAGCGATGCAGTCCTAATTCACACAGGTGTGAGAATCTGTTCTAATACACACCGGTGAGAGATCCTGTCCTAATTCACACCGATGAGAGATGCCGTCCTAATTCACATCGGTGAGAGATGCCGCCCTAATTCACACAGGTGAGAGATGCCGTCCTAATTCACACCGGGGAGAGATGCTGTCTTAATTCAAACCGGGGAGAGATGCAGTCCCAATTCACACAGGTGATAGATGCAGTCCTAATTCACACAGGTGAGAGATGCCGTCCTAATTCACACCGGTGAGAGATGCGTCTTAATTCACACCGGTGAGAGATGCTGTCCTAATTCTCATGCTGTTCTAATTCACACCGGTGAGAGATGCAGTCCTAATTCACACAGGTGAGAGATGCCGTCCTAATTCACACCAGTGAGAGATGCAGTCGTAATTCACACAGTTGAGTGAATCTGTCCTAATACACACCGGTGAGAGATGCTGTCCTAATTCACTCCGATGAGAGATGCCATCTAATTCACACCAGTGAGAGATGCTGATCTAATTCACACAGGTGAGAGATGTTGTCCTAATTCACACTGGTGAGTGATTCTGTCCTAACACACACCTGTGAGAGATGCTGTTCTAACTCACACAGGTGAGAGATGCCGTCCTAATTCACACCAGTGAGAGATGCAGTCCTAATTCACACAGGTAAGAGAATCTGTCCTAATACACACCGGTGAGAGATGCTGTCCTAATTCACACCGATGAGAGATGCTGATCTAATTCACACAGGTGAGAGATGCTGTCCTAATTCACACTGGTGAGAGATGCTGTCCTAATTCACGCCCGTGAGAGATGCAGTCCTAATTCACACAGGTGGGAGATGCCACCCTAATTCACACAGGTGAGAGATTCTGTCCTAATTCACACCAGTGAGAGATGCCGTCCTAATTCACACACCGGTGAGAGATGCTGATCTAATTCACACAGGTGAGAGATTCTGTCCTAATTCACACAAGTGATAGATGCTGTCCTAATTCACACCGGCGAGAGATGCCGTCCTAATTCACACAGGTGAGAGATGCTGTCCTAATACACACCGGTGAGAGATGCTGTTCTAACTCACACAGGTGAGACATGCTGTCCTTATTCACACGGGTGAGAGATGCTGTCCTAATTCACACAGGTGAGAGATGCTGTCCTAATTCACACCGGTGAGAGATGCTGTCCTAATTCCCAACGGTGAGAGATGCAGTTCTAACTCACACAGGTGAAAGATGCTATGTAATTTACACTGGTGAGAGATGCTGTCCTAATTCACACCGGTGTGAGATGCTGTCCTAATTCACACCAGTGAGAGATGCTGTTCTATCTCACAAAGGTGAGAGATGCCTTCCTAATTCACAATGGTGAGAGATGCTGTCCTAATTCACACAGGTGAGAACTGCTGTCCTAATTCTCATGCTGTTCTAAATCACACCGGTGAGAGATCCTGTCCTAATTCACACTGATGAGAG
The DNA here is from genome assembly GCF_040938575.1 of Ambystoma mexicanum. Taxonomy (NCBI): domain Eukaryota; kingdom Metazoa; phylum Chordata; class Amphibia; order Caudata; family Ambystomatidae; genus Ambystoma; species Ambystoma mexicanum. The sequence goes on from NC_090931.1 coordinate 20,349,003, forward strand.
ATGCCGTCCTAATTCACAGAGGTGAGAGATGCTGTTCTAATTCACACCGGTGAGAGATGCAGTCCTAATTCACACCGGTGAGAGATGCAGTCCTAATTCACACAGGTGAGAGATGCAGAGCTAATTCACACTGGTAAGAGATGCAGTCCTAATTCACACCGGGGAGAGATGCTGTCCTAATTCACACAGACGAGAGATGCTGTCCTAATACACACGAGTGAGAGATGCAGTCCTAATTCAAACCAGTGAGAGATGCCGTCCTAATTCACACAGGTGCGAGATGCTGCCCTAATACACACCAGTGAGAGATGCAGTCCTAATTCACACAGGTGAGAGATGCTGTCCTAATTCACACCAGTGAGAGATGCCGTCCTAATTCACACTGGTGAGAGATGCAGTCCTAATTCACACAATTGAGAGATGCAGTCCTAATTCACACCGGTGAGAGATGCCATTCTAATTTACACCAGTGAGGGTTGCTGTCCTAATTCACACCGGTGAGAGAATCTGTTCTAATACACACCGGTGAGAGATCCTGTCCTAATTCACACGGATGAGAGATGCCGTCCTAATTCACACAGGTGAGAGATGCCGTCCTAATTCACACCGGTGAGAGATGCAGTCCTAATCACACAGGTGAGAGATGCAGTCCTAATTCACACTGGTAAGAGATGCTGTCCTAATTCACACCGGTGAGAGATGCCTTCCTAATTCACACAGGTGAGAGATGCTGTCCTAATACACACCAGTGAGAGATGCTGTCCTAATTCACACAGGTGAGATATGCTGTCCTAATACACACCAGTGAGAGATGCAGTCCTAATTCACACCGGTGAGAGATGCCGTCCTAATTCACACGAGTGAGAGATGCTGTCCTCATTCACACGAGTGAGAGACGCTGTCCTAATTCACACAGATGAGAGATGCAGTCTCTGTATTTAGTGAGGGTGTGCCTGTAAGCATGAGGTCATCTGTACATTTAAGGGTGTGCCTCTAGCATTTTGTGTCGTCCCAGTCCACCCTCTAGTACATTGCATATCGCTTTTGTGCCTGTTCTTAGTACCGTGCTTGCTTTCGTAAAATGCCAATCTGTGGGGCACCGTTCTGTCATATAGTGACGGAGGGATTGTTTTGAGGGTGTTGCTGTTGGTCTTGCAGTGCCTGGTAGTGGCGGGAGTTTGGCTTAGTGCTCATGATATGGCTTTTGCAGGTTGAGCAGCAGGGGGCGCTCTCCCCAGTCCTGCTCTGCACCCATGGCTTGAGCAGTTTCTGTGCACACTGAGGCCCTGTTTGCAGATCTGGGGGTGCAGGGTTTCTGCGCAAGATTAGTCCCATTCTGCAGACTCCTCACTCCTGTAAAGCGGGAGAGGGCTGAAGCTGCTGCCAAGGCGCTTTATTTTTTCTGGTGACTTGAGGCGTGATCGTGCTTCTTGCACCCAGGTGCTCCTTGCATTGTTATCATGGCTTCCGCTTATTAGAGGCCGAGGCGGGCGCAGCCTGTCACGTGTGAACTTCTGGGACAGGGAGGAGTTCGTATTTGTTGCTGTTGCTTTTCTTGTATTCAGAATGTGGGCCTTTTGGGGTTCGCCTCCAGAGCTCAGGGCTTGCGCTATTCTTCCAGATGCTTACAATATTTTTGGAGTCCTTCCTTGGTGGGTGACAGTATGAACAGGTCGTCTGCATAAAGAAAACATTTTATGTGTGAGCAACTCGGCCTCGGATCCGCCAGCAATGTACAGAGTTGGTTGGGCTGGGGTTGCGCCCTGATCTCACTGCTTGTTGCCCTTTGAATGACCCTGTCTGCACGTGCTTCATCGTCCCCTGGCAGCTCATTGGGTTGTGCATTGGCTGTAGTATGGCTTGCAAGCTCATTGGGTTGTGCATGGGCTGCATTACGGCCTGGTAGCTCATTGGGTTGTGCATGGGTTGCTTTACGGCCTGGCAGCTCATTGGGTTGTGCATGGGCTGCAGTATGGCCTGGCAGCTCATTGGGTTGTGCATGATTTGCAGTATGGCCTGGCAGCTCATTGTGTTGTGCATGGGTTGCATTACGGCCTGGCAGCTCATTGGGTTGTGCATGGGTTGCTTTACGGCCTGGCAGCTCACTGGGTTGTGCATGGGCTGCAGTATGGATTGGCAGCTCATTGGGTTGTGCATGGTTTGTATTACGGCCTGGCAGCTCATTGGGTTGTGCATGGTTTACATTACGGCCTGGCAGCTCATTGGGTGGTGCATGGGCTGAAGTATGGGTTGGCAGCTCATTGGGTTGTGCATGGGCTGCAGTATGGGTTGGCAGCTCATTGGGTTGTGCATGGGCTGCATTACGGCCTGACAGCTCATTGGGTTGTGCATGATTTGCAGTATGGCCTGGCAGCTCATTGGGTTGTGCATGGTTTGCATTACGGCCTGGCAGCTCATTGGGTTGTGCATGGGTTGCTTTACGGCCTGGCAGCTCATTGGGTGGTGCATGGGCTGCAGTATGGGTTGGCAGCTCATTGGGTTGTGCATGGGCTGCAGTATGGGTTGGCAGCTCATTGGGTTGTGCATGGGCTGCATTACGGCTTGGCAGCTCATTGGGTTGTGCATGGGTTGCTTTACGGCCTGGCAGCTCATTGGGTTGTGCATGGGCTGCAGTATGGCCTGGCAGCTCATTGGGTTGTGCATGATTTGCAGTATGGCCTGGCAGCTCATTTGGGTTGTGCATGGTTTGCATTACGGCCTGGCAGCTCATTGGGTTTTGCATGGGTTGCTTTACGGCCTGGCAGCACATTGGGTTGTGCATGGGCTGCAGTATGGCCTGGCAGCTCATTGGGTTGTGCATGGGTTGCATTGTGGCCTGGCAGCTCATTGGGTTGTGCATGGGTTGCATTACGGCCTGGCAGCTCATTGGGTTGTGCATGGGTTGCATTCTGCGTCAGACAGAATCTACCACTTGCTGGAAAGCTATGAAGGAAGCACATATTGTCCTCAGTTTTTCTCTGTGTATATTCGCTGATCTGGGGCTGCAGGGGGAGGACATGGCCTGTGCTGTGGTGTTTGGGTGGAAATCCTATCAGACTTTTATGAGTCACCTAATCAAAAGGGAGACCACCGTGCACTCTGATGCCTGCGGGCTTTCGGTGCCTTATACACACATACATAAACAGTAATACATAAATAAATCAGGCAGAGGAGAGCGCCTCCTCTGACAGAGGGGCTCCCTGTTATGCAGAGGGGTTCCCCGCATTGGAGAGAGGGCACACCCTGATGACACAGAGAAGCTCCCATGACATAAAGGGGTCTCCCATCACACAAGTGCGTTTTGAAGTGCTTCACTTGTGTATAAGCGCTTTACAAATAAACAATTACAATTACTGAGGGACTCACCTATCACACAGAGGCACTCGCCTATCACACAGAGCGACACCCTCCTCAAACAGAAGAGCTCACCCATCACACAGATGGACTACCGTCCTCACAAAGAGGGTGCTCCCTTATCAAACAGAGTCACACCATCATCACACAGAGGGACACCTCATTATACAGAGGTACACCCTTATCACGCAGAGGTGCTATCCCATCACGAAGTGAGGCTATCCGCAGAGCAAATAGGCCTCACATCAGTACAATGAGGGCGCCATCACACAAAAAGGGGAAGCCTCATGAGCCAGAGGCCAGCCTTCATCACACACGGGGGCTCCTCGTCCCAGCACAGGATTCTGTTCATCACACCTTAGTGCATCGAGCGAGGGACTACAGTCATCACACAGAGTGATCCCCGCCCATCACGCTGCGGGGCTCCCAGCATCACGCTCTGAGGGTCCCGCTAATTACATGGAGGCGCCCGCTCGTCCCACAGATGGTCTTAGGGTAGACCGGCCATTAAACAGGCTGGACGCCCCCTCCCCCCAGTGGTCCCGAAGCATGAAGGACTCCAGGACCAGTGCTGCAATAGTCCCTGCAGCACTTCTCATGTTTGGCCATCTTGAGGGCAGGGAGGGGAGTAGCGGTACTCATTGACACCGCCCCTCACTCTTTCTCAAAGTGCAGAGATGGCAGCTGCTCTGCCCGACCGTCGCTCTGTGCCAACAAAGCATTACAATCTGGGCCATGAGAGGTCGACAGCCCCGGCACAGGGGGGCCTGAAGCCAAAGGAAGGAGGGGCATTAAGAGGTGTGAAGGAGGTGGGGCGTGGGGGACAATAAATGGGAGGGGATCATAACATTGCAGGAGACGTTACATAGTGTTGCATTTCCTTTAACTGTGAACACGATAGTGTAAAAATAGCTTTACAAACGTGCACCCCTTTGTCGCTTTTCGGGTCCCCTCTGGTCAGGACGGGTAAACTAAGGCTATGGTCCTATTTTTGCTCCACATGTTTTTTAAACGATTTGTTTAATCTAAGTTAGTGTTTATGCAATTTGTCTACTTTTAAATGCATTGCTATTAAAATATGTAATCTTTTTAAACCCAAACCTGAACACATACAGACGGAAGATATACAGCCAAGAACGTACATCGCAGACTGAGATCAAATCCTAGCTGTACTAATTAAGCGAAGTGTGTGATCCTGGGAAAATCATTTACTCTCACTGTGCCTTTTGTTCAAAAATGGAAAGTTGTAAGGGAAAGAAAAGTCCCTAAATACTAAAGATTCCATGTATACAGCCCCCCTGTGTCCCTCCGCAGGTTTTAGTGGGGATTGTGACTGTTTATCAGTTACTTTTCCCTTTAAGCACCCTCTATAGCCATAGATCAGGTTTACTCAATGGTTTAAGTTGTCTTTCTGACCCTCCTTTCCATTAAAAGCCTGCCAACATGACAATATGTGTACCAAAACAGGGCAAATTCAGTCTGTGATTGATGGGCGTCTTTCATAGGTGACTGCATTAAGCAGAGAGAATCAAATGTCAAGCGAATGACTTCAAAGTACACCATTGCACTGAGATGCTGGTTGGAATCGCTTATTGTAATGTTTCAGTGTGTCAGGGCCCCAAGGCCCAAGACCAGAACAAGTGGACTTAGAGAGAAAGAGGGTGAACATATGTTGGGGTAGGGTTAAGCGGGGAGAGACAGATAAAGAGACACAAAGACCGAGACACACATATAAAGAGAGACACAGAGAGCTTCATGGCTGCCGGGAGAATGTCAGGGCGCACAAGAGCAAATGTTGGACTTTACTGTGTACCGAGGCACAGGCCATTTAAACCCTGCATTGGCGAGTACCTGCACTTCCATTTTTCCATTTAAAACCCTGAGCAGGACTGCTTTCATCATGGTGCAGGACTGCTGCCCAATGTGTGGTCGTCTGCCCCCCTACCCCCTCCCCAGCAACCCCCGACCCCCTCACCTTCCCACTCAAGCCAAGGGGGGCCCCAGCCGAGACACACGAATGGAATCGTACCTCCTCCTGACTATATGACCGTGGCACTAGCTTTCTACAGCCCCTTCATGAACCAGCATAAAGAGAGGACGGGTCACGCGTCATCGACCTGCGGGACAGATAGCTCATTGTGTTGGGTGCTTGCTGCTGACCTCTTTGTTCACATTGGAGGTAGTAGGTTTAAGAACAGGGAGGGCACTGTCAGTTTATCTTTCTGGGTAATAATGTGTATTAAGACCAGTGCCATGAAGCAGTGTAAGAAGCACTATATAAAACCAACTAGCAGCAGTATGGCAATCGGGGCAAAGTGTTTGAGGGAGAGCACCCCCTCATTACATGGTGCCACGGGCTGTTAGCAATGGCTTGCAAGGTTTTTTGGCGCTGCTTCACCAACAGAGGCCTTGACAGGGGCGCATGGGGGGCACTGTTTTAAAGGTTTGGAGCTGGGCTGGAGTCCCAAACTGCCTGGGCTGTGAGGGCCTCCTTGCCCGCCCAAGAACGGGCCTCCAGCAGGGTTGAGGGCACTCTTCATCACGCAGAGGGGCCTATCACTCAGAAGGCCACTCTTCGCCACACTAGCTTATCTCACAAAAGGGCTTGCCTCATCACGCCGAGGAACTCCCCTTATGACACCCTGGACCACCTCTCATCACACAGCAAAACACTCCTTATTAAAAAGAGGGCTACTCTCATCAGACAGTGGAACCCCATCACCCCCCAGAGGGACTCCCCTCTTCATAAAGAGGGCGCCTCTCATTACAGAGAGAGAGAGGAGCCCTCACCCTGCAGAGGGCCAGGGTCGTTGAGGGGCTCCATCCTAGAAGGAGACCCCTCTCATCCGGCACAGGGGCTACCCGGCAGAGCACACCGAGACACGCCCAGGTCTCACAGAGAGTCTCCCCGCAAGTCGCCGAGGCCCCGTTAGAGACCCCCCCCCCTCACGGAGCATCACTGCGGCGGGGGGGACTAGGGGGGGGGGGGGTGCAGCGCGTGGCCTCTCGTCCAGTCCATATATAAGGAACGCCGTCGGGCCGTTTGTGGGGGCAGCGTGTGTGTGTGTGCGGCGGTGTTCTGCAGACAGCGGGAGGCAGAGAGACCCCCAGGGCCCAGTGATTAATGGGAGTGCATCGGGGGTTGCAGAACGCTCCCTCACTCCAGGGAGCATGAGTGCTTATTCACCTCAGTGGAAGTTTAAGAGCACAGAACACAGGCCTTCCAGGCTTTCCTATTTCCTCGCCCCCCCCCCCTAGCCCTACCCCCCCCCACCCGACAGAATGACTTGAACATGGTTTATGCAAAGTACCGGGGTGCAATGGTCCTGCAAGCGAGGCGGGGGTCGCAGCTCTTTCACTCTCCCCCCGCCCCTCTGCTTTTCTTCTTCCTTCTCGCGCTCCCCTCTTTTCCTCTCCTCCCTGGCCTGCCCGTGCCGTCCTTTCTTCCCTTCCCACAACACTTGCCCTCTGCCCCCTTTCTCTCTACCTCTACCCATCCACTTCGTCCTCTCCCTCACCCCCCTCTCTTCCTGCTGTCTCCCCACCTCACTTGCTCCCCCCTCTATTTATTCTCCCCCTTCTTCTCTTTCCTAATATGTCCTGCCCCCTCTTTCTCCCGCCGACAGCATATCCTTCTGCTCAAACCTCCTACTTTGTAGGTCCCTCATTCTTTTCTTTCTCCGCCCCTCCCCCTGTGCACCCCCCTCCCCCGCACATCTGGTTCCAATCTCCCGAGCTCCCTCCTCGCCTGGAAGAAGCCGAGGCCCGCGCCTGGGACCCACCCGCACAGAGTCCTGCCTCTATCCTGCACGCACTGTGTTAAAATATCGCAAGGTTTCCACATCCTCTCAATTCCTCGTATGTGCAACCCCCCCACCCCCACACCCCCGCGTCTCCCCGGCACTTGAAGTCCTCCTTTGTGACATCGTATTCCCCCCCCCCCACCCCCCATCAAGTTTCCAACGCACAAACAACACAGGCGGTTCAGGTCCATATAAGGGGCCTGGGAGGGCGCGGGGAGAGATGTGTGACATACGCTTTCTATAGCGCCTACCGACGGCCTCTGACAACTTTCTGGCGCTGCTTTCGGCTTCACAAACTAAACTTAACAAATACTCGGCGTTGGCATATTGTGGTTAGCTTAACAAAAGGCTAGCATTTAACACCAGGTTAACACATCATATATGTTGCCTAATTGACCATATGCACTGCAAGTAACTGCCTGTACGTATTCGTGTTGTCTTCTCTGGCTTATAACATGTAATCCTACACATAAGCGCTCAGATACCTGCGACTCAAGAGCCCTATATACATTTAATGAAGAAATAAACAAAGAGAAGAGCGTGCCAGCAAGAAGCACGCAACTGCAAGGTGCTTGATTGAGTAAGTGGGGTTCTCTCCGCCAGAAACTCGCAGAGGGCCAATTAAGACACAGTAGTACACAGTCCGGCTAAAATAGCAACACTACCCCAATTACAGACTGACAATAAATGGAGGGGAGGTGGGGGGGGGGCTCTTATGGGGCCCATAAAGCCTCGGGTGACATAGTACCCAGCGGTCCTATTAACTCAATGCACCGGGCGCTTGAGAGGCCCCTGGAAACCCCGTGTAATTCTATTCGCAGAATGAGGCCGGGTCCGGGTCCAGGGAGCGCTTTCACTGCGCCCCAATGGGCTGCGATTGTACTTTTAATCACGCGCTCATCAGCTCACACAGAGGCCCCGTTTGGTCCCTGGCCCAGCAGAGTTCGCGTGAGTGGGGTGGGTGCCCTTACCTAGGAAGAGGACCCTGGCGGGTGGCATCCTGAAGCGGGAGAGGCAGCTCAGCGGGTCGAGCTGCTGCTCCGTGAATCCAGCAATGGCCCCAGTCCGAGGAGTTCCGGCGCCGGCCTCCCAGCAGAACTATCACCGCAGCAGCCGCATGGACCTCGCGAGCAACATCCAGCTGAGCCAGCAGCCTGTCCCCGGCAGCTGCTGGTCCAGCAGTGGCGAGGGAGGGATGGGCTGGGCTGCAGAGGCGGCGGAGCCCGCAGTCCGGAGCCAGGCGCTCCAGGGCTGGGAGGGAGGCAAGCAGGCAGGCAGGCGTGCAGCAGCAGTGTGCAGAACAGAGCGAGGGGGCGGCATGGCGGCCCCTCCCAGCAGCACAGGCCCGTGCACACGCTCGCTCGCAGCCCTGGCACGCGTCTTCCCTTGCGCGAGCCAACACGCTGCAGCCGCCACGCTTCGGGTTACCATCGAGGCACCTCGTCGCTTTGCAGTGTTACCTCATTCACCCACCCGGCTCGTGTACTGAGGCACAGAGGGACAGGGCCATCTTAAGCACTTTTGGGGCCCTGGGCACGGACATCTTTGGGGCTCCCCTCCACCAAACCAAAGGAATTAAGTGATCAAGAAAATCTACCCCGCCCCCCTGTCACCATCCCAACCCATAGGCTGATATGCTGCCTCACAGCATTACAAATACGAGTGTTTACACTAATCAGGCTGATAATGTTAGACTTAAAATGCTACTTATTAAGCAGTCTAGGAAGAGGTTACTTCTGTTCTAGCATAGATACAGGAGACGTTATATCAATAGAATCCAGGAAGGTATGCAGCCTGTAGTATTAATGCAGGGCCATATGTAAAAGGTACATGCAACCCAGAATAGAGAGAGATCTCACATTAGCTGCCTCACAGAATGCAACAGTGCTCACACATGGACAGAGGAGACCAACTGGAAGGAAGGAGAACGCTACACATACCATAGCATGGATAGTGGAGGCAGATTAGAAGCTACCAGGAAGATGTCTTTATCCAGACAAACTGAGATTACAAGTGGGGCGTGGTTTTCAAATAGTGTTGCCATTAGAGAGCAAAGCACCTGTGGTGTACTGTGAAAACAAGGAAATAATATGAGGCAGGGTAACCAAAAAGGAAACACACCAAACACAGGTTACAAAGGAACATACAAAGTGCTTTATTTTATACAGAATCCAGTTACAAAAGAACAGAACAAAATTCAGATAGCCATCGACCCTCAGTACAACACAGCGAACTCCGGCGTGGTTCGGTGTGCTCAGTGAGTGCAAATATTCATTGAAACAGTCAGGCTTTTATACATTTCTCCAGCCTGTTGTCCAGCCTTTCTTCAGGTTAACCATTCCATAAATAGGTTACTGCTCTAGGGTCCCTTGCCAGGTAAAATCTAGTTCATCTTAGGTTTATACATTAACAAGAAGAAATGGTAATAATGTATTCTCTAGGCCTAACATTACAATGCAGGATTTAATTTATACAATATAGTTAAGCAGGTGTTCTCATTCAATTATAAATCAGTTTCGGTGATACAGGTAATCCATTGCACACAGGTCAGCAGAAGGACAAGGTCTCAGCTCATGACCCTAACAAGTGGCCTGCAGGCAAGTTATACATTCGCTGTACAGAGGTCATGACAATCGAGTTCTGTTCTGAATAACATAGGCTACCATTTTAGCTCACATGGTGACTTTATAGAGCAAGAAAACCTAAAATGGCGGCTTGACCCAAAATGACAGTTTACATGGTTTCTAAGGTCAGGACCTTGCAATGCGAGTTTATTCACATGTAGTTTATAAGCAGCTTGTTAGCAGCTTGGCGTAGGCCAATATACATATATTCATAGCAATAGGAGGCACGATATAATTTCTAGTTTGACAAACCCTCCTTTTGGCCTATGCCAAGTGCTAAACTACTTCTGATCTCCCTGCAAATAGCTCCATGTGTCATCGTCCATACACCCTGAATAGCTGTCAGAAATATCTATCGCCATTAGATCTTTTACTAAGATCTCTTTCAGTACATACTCCTTAGAGGTTTTATCCGGGGCATACACTTTATGTCCTATTGTACCTATCACCTGAGCGCAACACCCCCCTAGCATTGAACATATACTTGGTAGACATTGGATACAACAACAAAGAAATAGCAGAATTCCCAAAATAATCAGCAAGACTGAAAGCACTTTCCAACCCCAAGACCGCAAGAAGTCCCAGAACCAAGTGCTAAGATCCCAATTTCCCTCGGGAACATGCACTTCTGAACTAAGAATGTGCAGATTCTGTATTGCCTTAAAAATAGTTGGGGAGGAATCCGGTGCGAAAACACAGCAAGCGGACCCCACTAGTTTACATACTCCACCACGTTCAGCCAGAATGACATCTAATGCCATCCGGTTCTGAAGCGCTACCAATCTGATCGCTTTCTGCTCTAAAGTCATATTATAGAGTACATCTGTGGTCCGGTTGATGGTTCTCTGCAGTACTCTCGCTAGTTTCCTGATATCCTCGGAATTCGCTATCTGCCCAAAGAATGGAAGGAATGATTTCGCTACATCTCCTAAAACCTGTGCTGGAGTGTCGCCATTCTCGTCCCGCCGTGGACGAGCCTTCGAAACCTCTACAGTACTTGCTATAAACACCCCAGGTAACAGGATTCCTAGATAACAAGTTCCCTGCCAATCCCTGGGCAACCATAGAAATGCTACATTACCGCAAACAAAATAGATAGGTTCGCCTACATACAAAGGTCTGTCTTCCCCAGTCAAATTTGCAATGTTGGCACAACCTTTAAAATCTCCCATTGACCGGGTGCCATTCCTCTGGATGTAGAAAGAAACTGAATCGGGGCTATGGTTAACAGTATAAGAAGGAGGCACGGCATCCTTATTGCCTATCGGAGCCATTTTAAAGGAAATCAAAGATTGGAAAGGACGAGACAGTCTATCAGAAGGCCTAATAGAAGCAATATTGAGCTTACTCCTATTTGCGAAAAGCGAGCATCCCAGGGGAGTCAGAACACGTTTCTCAAAACTATTCAAATTAGTGCCATCAAAGTTCCCCGAGATGCTATCGTTCCATCGGCCAAAGAACAGTGCTCTAAGTGAAGCATAACAAGCAGTTGTCAAAGGTAAAGGGTGAATATACCAACCTAGCCCCTTATCCCCATGTTGCGGTAAATGTGAGCAGACCCAACAATTATTTTTATTAAAAATGGCATGTGTTGCATTCATTATAAGCAACAAGGTATTATTGTGATACTTCTGTCTATGCTGTGAGTCCCTAGGTGACAGAGTATGCAAATGTACAAAAGCTGTAGGAACAGTGGGTACAATTTCAGTCGGCAGCAAAGACTCTAAAGGATGAGTTTCTTCAAAATACCAAAGGCCTAAGACAGTGACTATTATAAAACCAAATATTATCATAAAAACACAGCAATACGTTTTCGGGGCCCAGGCACATTGTTCATTGTCCGAGTTGGTCCCCCCTTATTTATAAGTCCAATACGAGCAGCAGCGATGGCGTAGCAGGCATTGTAGATTTTCAATCGACGACCCCCATGTTCGTTGCTGGCGACACAACGGTCGCGCGGCTTCTTAGTCCTTCCACAACCCCTAGCCAACAGAATCCCCTTTCTCAACTTTTTGGGCAAAAGCAAGCCCTTGATGATCCTTTCCTTCCTTGAATTGTGGAAACAGAGAAATTGATATGAGGCCGGGAAGCCCAAGAGGAAACACACCAACACAGGTTACAAAGGACATACAAAGCGCTTTATTTCAAAGTTACAAAGTTACCAAAGTCAATTGACATACGAATAGCTATTCGGCCCTCTGACTAACACGCGAACCTTCAACGTAAGGTTCGCACTGAAAGTGGGAGAGACCGATCATCGGGATGCTTGGGTTTTTATACGTTTTGTCTTGCATAGGCCAGCCCTCTCGCAAGTTAACCATTCTTGGAACTGTGGCTAGGGTTCGTAGCCAGGTCAAACACACAATTTACATAATTTGATCAGTTCCGCTGATACAGTTACATATTTACACACAGGTTAAAGAGAGGACAAGGTCTTAGTTCGTGACCCTAACAAGTGGCCTGCGGACATATTATTTATTCACGTGTGCGGAGGTCACCATGGCCGGAGTCTTACTCAAAATGTCATTCGGCCTCCATTTTGTGATTCAGGGTGACTTCCACACTGCAAGAGTACCTAAAATGGCGGCTAGAACCAAGATGGCGGCTTACACAATACAATAAGGTCAAGACCTTGCCGCGGAACCTATGTACATAGTATTCTTTAGACAACTTGGCGTAGGCCAACATACATTCAAACAATGCGATTGGGGTCACAATATTATATCGATTTCCACAGACCCTCCTTTTGGCCTATGCCAAGTGCTAATACATCATTTCCTAATGCTTTCGAAAATAACTGAAGGCATTATCATCCATAGGTTCCGCATCATTGTCCGAAATGTCAATAGCCATAAAGTTGTTCATAAGAACTTCTTGCAACATGAACTCTTTAGATGCTGTCTTCGGGGTGTATATCTTATGCCCTATCGCGCTCATTACCTGAGCACAACATCCCCCCATCATTCCACATATACTCGGGAGGCATTGAAAACAACAGCAAAGAACTAACAGAATCCCTAAAATACCTAAAATGACAGAAAGCACCTTCCACCCCCAAGAACGTAAAGAATCCCAAAACCAAGTACTAAGGTTCCAGTCTCCTACAGGGATATGGACTTCAGAACTGAGAGTGTGTAAATTCTGAATTGCTTTAAAAATTGTTGGTGAAGAATCTGGTACGAAAACACAACAAGCGGACCCCACTAATTTACATACTCCACCTCGTTCGGCTAAAATGACATCTAATGCCATTCGATTTTGAAGTGCTACCAATCTTATCGCCTTTTGCTCTAAGGTCATATTGTAAAGTATGTCCGTGGTCCGGTTGATCGTTTTCTCCAACACCCTTGCTAATCCCCTAATGTTTTCTGAATTTGCTATTTGTCCCCAAAAGGGCACTACTGATTTGGCTATATCCCCGAACACTTGTCCAGGGGTGTCTCCATTACTATCCCGTCGCGGGCGAGCCTTAGATACCTCTAAGGTACTGGCTATAAATACACCTGGTAACAATATCCCTAAATAACAAGTCCCCTGCCAATCCTTGGGCAACCAGGGAAAAGCTAAACTACCACAAACAAAATAAACGGGTCCCCCTACATACAAAGGCCTATTTTCCCTAGTCAAATTTACAGTATTTACACAAGGTTCGAAGTCTCCCATTGGCCTAGTGCCATTTCTTTGTACACAGAAGGGAACTGAATCAGGACTATGATTCACAGAATAAGAAGGAGGCATGGCATCCTTATTGCCTATTGGAGCCATCTTAAAAGAAACTAGATTTTGGAAAGGAAAAGATAGTTTATCAGACGGCCTAATAGAAGCGACGTTAGGTTTACTTCTATTTGCGAAAAGCGAGCATCCCAGGGGAGTCAATTCACGTTTTTCAAATTCATTCAAATTAGTCCCATCGAAGTTCCCTGAGATGCTATCATTCCACCGGCCAAAAAAGAGTGCTCTAAGAGAGGCATAGCAAGAAGTTGTTAAAGGTAAGGGATGTATATACCATCCCAGTCCCTTGTTCCCATGTTGTGGTAAGTGAGTGCAGATCCAACAATTACTCTTATTAAAAATAGCATGCGTAGCATTCATCACTATCATCAAAGTGTTATTATGATATTTCTGTCTATGCCGAGAGTCCCTAGGGGACAGAGTGTGAAGGTGTACAAAGGGAGTCAAAACAGTTGGTACGATTTTGGTCGGTAACAGAGGCTTCAAAGGATACATTTCTTCGAAATACCAAAGTCCCACGGCAGCAGTTGCAAAAGTAACAATAATCAGAACGAGAACACAACAGTACGTTTTCGGGGCCCAGGCACATTGTTCATTGTTCGATTTGGTCACCTCTTTATCTAATAGTTCAATACGGGGAGCAGCGGTGAAGGCGGCAGGCATCATGGTCATCCCGATCGACGGCCCCAATGTTCGTTGCTGGCGGCACTTCGGCCGCACGATTTCTTTTAGTCCTTCCCAACCCTAGCCAACAGAACCCTCCTTTTCTTTTGTTCGGAAAAAAAGAAAGACAACAGTACTTCAATCACTCTTTTCCTTCCAGATGCACGATACTCGTGCCGTAGTTCTATTTTCGTGGTCGAAGGTTGTACCTGATGGTACCCAAGTTTGTTGAATCCAGAAGCAAAGTATCGTCGCTCCCTGAGGGGAGCGTCGTGTCGGTGGCGACGGAAGTCGCAGAGCTCGAAACAAGATTTTCCGGAAGTGATTGATCAAGAGAGTGCGGAGACAAAATGGACGGCTCCCCGAGCTCCTCAGGCTCAGAGAATTTCTCCGACGCACTCACAATGCTGCCTGCTACTCCGAGATCAGAGATTGTAGCACCAGCAAGGGGTTCTGTTTCTTCTGTAGCGTGTGGCGTCGGGTGAGGGATCTTCTTAACGTGTGTTGCATGTATCCAGTTCTTCTTTCCTGCCACCCGCACTGCCGTCCTGGTGACCAATAATACCTGGTAGGGCCCGCGCCAGCGAGGCGCAAGACAGGAAGACCTCTCGTAGGCCTTCACCAGGATCCAGCTACCGGGTAGTATATCGTGTCCTGGGCCCGTAAACCGTACAGGTAAGGCAGCATTCACCTGGTGGTAAATGAAATACAGATTTTTAGTCAATTGATTACAGTAATCTATGAGCAATACATTATCCACATCCCTCAGGGCTTTAGGTTTAGGGAGACCCCAGATATTAGCAGGCCTTCCCATTACCACCTCGAACGGAGAGAGTCCAGTTCTAGTCTGGGGTGTGGTGCGCATAGCTAACAACACAATAGGTAAGGCGTCGGGCCATTTTAGCTTAGTGTCGGCACATGTTTTTGCAAGCTTGTTTTTAAGAATACCGTTGTGTCTCTCTACCAACCCCGCACTTTGAGGGTGCCTAGCTGAATGAAAACGTTTCTCAATCCTTAGGGCAACACATATTTGCAACATTACGGCTGCGATGAAATGGGGGCCGTTGTCCGACCAAATTATCCTCGGGAGCCCAAATCGAGGGAAGTACTCTTTCACCAGGATCTTTGCGGTGGTCATAGTGGTAGCATCTTTAACAGGGAAAGCCTCGACCCATTTGCTAAAAGCACAAATGATAACAAGAACATATTTCAAGTTATTACATCGCTCCATTTCAATAAAATCAAGGTGAATGGTTTCAAAGGGGACAGAGGGGGGCCCGAAACTTCCCCTTGGAGTCACTGTCCCTTTACCCACATTGTGCTGCAGGCAAATCATGCAATTCTGAACATGTCTCTTTGCAGTTTCCAAAATTTTATCATTCACCCAAACCTGCTGTAATATCTTCGTAATTTGCTGGGCACACACATGCGTTGGACCGTGTGCCATTGTAACCATTGCTAACACATAAGAATCAGGAAGCAACCATTTCCCGTTGGATGCGTCCACCCAACACCCTTCATCATCCAATTTTCCCATGCCTTCAGCCCACTTCCTAGACTCTTCAACTGAGGCATCAGTCTGCATGTCTCGCACAGACCCAATGCCTTCATCTATTATACAAACATCTCTCACTTCCCTTGAGGTGTACATGTCTGTGCTAAGGTCTGTGGCTGTTTGTCTAGCTATCAAATCTGCAAAAGCATTTCCTCTGCCCACATTGTCTATGACCTTGCGATGTGCTGCACATTTCATGATCGCTAATTGTTCAGGGAGTGAGAGCACTGAAAGTAGTTGTATTATTAAGGGACCATGCTGAATCTTGGTCCCATGTGAGGTCAGAAACCCTCTTTCCGACCACAGTTTTCCGAAGTTGTGAGCCACCCCAAAGGCGTACTGGCTATCCGTATAAATATTGACTCTATGCCCTTGGGAGAGCTCACAAGCGCGGGTCAACGCTATAATCTCCGCGGCCTGCGCGGAGTTATGCGGAATCCTTTTAGTTTCAACAATCTTGTTCAAAGTAGTAACTGCATAAGCAGCTGTAGATGTGCCATTCGGAAGTTTGAAGCAGGAGCCATCGCAAAACAGCTCCCCTTCCGCATTCTCCAAAGGAGTATCTGAGAGGTCAATCCTGCCCTTTGTTTCTTGTTCGGTGGCATACAGGCAGTCATGTGATCCTTCATCACCGCAAACAATATTTTGCGGGAGAGGTAAGAGTTCAGCCGGATTGAGAACACAACACCTTTTAATTTGGATATGAGGAGCAAATAGGACTAATTCGTACCTTGTCAACCGGGCAGAGGTAAGGTGTTGCGTTTGAGTTTTATTCAATAGAATATCAACAGAGTGAGGTACCATCAGAATTAAATCGTGCCCTAGGACCATCCCCTCACTCTGTTTTACAGACGCGGCGGCAGCAGCAACAGCGCGCAGACATCGCGGCAAAGCGCATGCAACAGGATCGAGGGCGGAGGAATAATAGCTGCACGGCCTATTCTTCCCTCCATGTTCCTGTGTTAACACAGACAAAGCACATCCATCACATTCATGCACAAACAACACAAAGGCCTTATCGTAATTTGGTGTACCCAGAACCGGTGCTGAACACAGCGCGGTTTTGAGATGCTCAAATGATCGTTGATGTTCTGATTCCCATGGCAGTGGCAGAGAAATGCCCTTCTTCGTCAAAGCCAACATCGGTTTTACCACTAGGGCAAAATTCGGGATCCACAGTCTACAGTAGGATGCCATCCCTATCAGGGCTCTGACTTCCTTCTGTGTTTTTGGGACAGACATGCCAGAAATGTGTTTTATTCGTTCAGGTGTCAATCTTCTCCCCTCATTTGACAGGAGGTAGCCTAAATAGGCAACCTCCTGGCAACAATATTGACATTTTTTAAGTGAAGCTTTGTGACCATTTTCAGCTAAATGAACAAGCAACAATATAGTGCCTTCCTTACAAGCTTTCTCAGAGTCTGCAGCCAAGAGCAAATCGTCTACATATTGAAGCAGCGTGCAAGTAGGTGGCAATTCAAGGGTGTCGAGCTGCTCCTTTAATGCTCTACTATAGATACTAGGACTTTCAGTATACCCTTGAGGTGCCCTTGTGAATGTAAACGAGCATCCCCCCAAGGTGAACGCGAACAAATACCTGCTCTCCTCATGTATCGGAATACTAAAGAAGGCGTTTTTCAAATCTACGACACTAAAGTGTGTAGCCGTAGCAGGGATCATTGTTAAGATCGTTGTTACATCAGGCACGATTGGAAATTGTGGGGCTACCACCCGGTTAATAGCACGAAGATCTATTATAAACCGGTACGGAATTGCATTGTCGCCTTTCTTATATACTGGCAAGAACGGGCTATTACATAAGCTACCTGTAATCTCTTCGATCACTCCACGATGTACAAAATCGGAGACAATGCATTTCAGAGCACGCTCACCTTCAATTGAAATTTTATATTGCGGAATGCGCGGTAGCTTAACCCCATGTTTCAAGACTATCTTAACAGGCTCGATGTGCAATATCCCGACATCATTGTCGTCTATTGCCCACAAACATTCCGGGACAATGTCAAACTCGGGAGGTAGAGGTCGGGTCAAGTACTGGGAGTTAAAGAGTTGCATGTGGTGAAACTGTTAATCTTATTCCGTCAGGGGAACAATGAATCAGTGCATTTAGTTTCTTTAACAAATTCAACCCTAGCAAATTTTCTCCGCAGTTTGAAGTAAGAAGAAAAGGGCACTGGTCTGTGAAAGGACCCAAAGAAACAGATACCGGCGCAGAAACCGGACAAACAGTTGGTATACCAGAGAACCCTATAGAAACGTTTGTTTGCCCTGACAGTGGGATGTTTGGAACCCTAGAATGGTCAATGGAGCACTTTTGTGCTCCAGTGTCAATCAAGAACTGGTGTTTCCTATTCCCCACCAATAATTCAACGTAGGGGCCCTTCTGAATAACGGGAATAAGTAAAGGTTCCAGACGCTGCTTCGGGCAATCCTAGTAAGGCAGAACTTCGTCAAAGGGAAGTTCTTCAGAAAGATAGGCAGCAGAAGGGTGATCAAATATATTTCTCGAGTCCATACTCGGAGTCTGATTTTCCCGTGAAAAAGGTTGTTGTGGATCTTGTAGAAGCTGACCCCTATCATGGCCCCCCGCTCTGGGGCGGCCCCTTGGTCGCCTACCCATACCTCCAAATGTGCCTCCTGACCTCTGACGAAGGGCAGGGCACTGTGCTCGCCAGTGACCTTCCTGGCGGCAATAAGCACACTGATTAATATTTATAGAATTCAGAGGAGTATTTCCTCTTGGAATGTACTGACCTCTAGTCTGTGTCGTACCTCCTCTGGGGTTTCTGACAATTTGCTGCAACAATACCTTAGTCTTCAAGTCGCCCCTTCTTTTTTTGATTTTCTCTTTTTCATTATTAACCCGATTCTCATAATACTGAGCCATATGCAAAACCTCTGACTGAGATTTTGCCTGCCAAGCGCTCTCTGAGGACATAATTTGTGACTGGATGTCGGGCAACAATCCACGTACAAATTTGTCCACAAACAACCTCTTCCCCGACTCTGTGCCTAAATCCTGTCCACTGAAGTCAGAGAACACCTGTTCAAATCTATGAAAGAAGTCAGTAGTACCTTCAGTTTTCCCTTGGACGCAGGCCGTAAGTTTGTCCCAAATAATCCTTTTTTCTGGGATTATAGTTTTTAGTTTAGCAACTATTCTATCGGGTAAGGTAAGTATTACCTGGGGTGGTTTCTCACCAGCTGGCCGTTCCCCATCTATTCTAATCAGATTTACCCATGTATCCCCTAGCCCCGGCACATCGTCTACTGTCCGTATCTGTTTCCATACATCAACTGGCAAAAGCACTGGAAACAATAAGTCCATGTCACTTAAGGTGAACACAGAAGACTGTAAGACGGATTCTATCTCTTTATAAAACCCTGTCGGGTTTTTCCTAATATCAGGGACTGATTGTCTAATCGTGTTCATTTCCTGTCGAGAGAACGGGACGTGAACAAACTGCGATACGTAATGTGCAGGGATATCCACCGCGGGAGTACCAGCCGCCGCGTCGGCGGGGATTTCTGCTTTTGGGACAAGGGTCGGAGGGACCTCTCTCATAGGCAACTGAGATATAGGGACCTCCGACCGCTTACTGATCAATAGGGCCAAATCGAGCGCTAAAGCAGCTGTAGACGTGTCGGGCGAAAAAGCTCTTTTACAAATATCTAATAACTCTATGGGGCAACCAACCTTCTTCCTTATACATTCCTCCTGTAAGTGCTGTACCATCACTTGGATTACCTTTCTTTGCATCTCTACCGTGTATTGACTGTATGTGTCAATCACCTCATCTGGCGGTATCGATGAATCCGAGATCCATCGAATCGCGTCTTTGGTACAAATTCGTACTTCCTCAGGTGCTGATCTCCGGCACGAAAAGAACCGTTTCTGTACATATATCCTATCGTCCTCATCATCCTCGTTTTGTAACTTTTCAAAATCCCTCCTAAACTCAAACAACCTATCAACATGTCCACATACTTTCTGCTCCGTATCCCTCGAAAGTGCCAAAGTATTCAGATCTCTCACCCCTTGTGGGAGATCCGAAGTCTGCAATCTACCCCACATTACACCTAAGTGAATCCCCAGTCCTTCAATAAAAACATTTTTCTCGGGAAAATCGAGCAAATTAGATAATGTTGAAAATGCTTCAGTTTGATCACCTTTTTCCATGCAATGCTTAGCCCAAGCGAATAGTTCCTGTTTCCTGCCCGCAGGAACAGTACTACGAGTCACAATTGTTGACCCTGCACCGGGATCTATTTTAACGAACACAGGACTCCCCGGAATCGAAAGTGTAGGTGGACTTAACAAGGGTGCAGGGGAGAGAGGCAGTGTAATAGACAGAGGAGCGACAACCAAAGAACTAGGAGCAGTAGGCTGTGCAGGGGGAGTAGGAATAGCAACGGGAACAATAGCAGGAACGGGCAAGGTGCCCACAACAGGAGCATACGGAGGTGGCGCTGAAGAATCAGGCCTCCGTTCGTTCAATATTTTTTCAATAAACTCCTCGGAAACATGGAAATCTTTAGAGGGGTAAATTTTCTGGACCCCGAGCGAGAAAGCTCTATCCATTTTCTGGGCTTCTTCTACTCGTTTTTCCTTGTCATACAATAATGCCTTTTCGGCATTTGTTTTATGACGACGTGTATGTTTATCCCTACTTTTAAGCTGCTGCAATGCTTCCTTTTTCCAATTTTGTAACACATCAAAGGCTGCTGGCCTAGCCTTTTTCTTAAGCAAGATCGATTCTAAGTATTCAATACGGGGGATCTCAAAACTACCATTGATTGGCCACTGAAATTCGGAGGCATTTCTGGTCTGTCTGTGCTAAATATCATTAAATACAATACTACCAATGCCATACTTACAGTACATAATACACGCCGGCGACCCCTCCTGTGGTGCCGGACGGCTAAATTCAAAAGATTGTCGATCGCTGCGGAACAGAGCCCTAAAGCAGCTAGACAATTTCCCAGGCATTTCTCAAAGTATTGGTGTTACCTGGTCCAATAATTGTGTCTGCAGATACAATACGCCAAATTCAAATTGTCAGGGTTAAATTAAGAGCCGGGTCACGACTGCACCTGACCAAACCTAAGGAGGACCGTACGGTTTACAAAGGACTTCAACTAACGAATTTTTACCTGCGTTCGGTGGTTTCGGCAAATCTGCCCGCCTCGGATTTGGACCCTCATCAAGATGCCGTGTCAGACCGCACGACTATCGCCCAAGGATCGGATCGTCCAGCGCTGCCGAGGTATCGCGTCTCGATCGGTCGGGCCCGCAGAATCACACCGTCCGATCCCGATTCGATAGTCTGCGTCAACCTTCGATGATCCGGCATCAATCTTGAGGGACCCTATTCGGGCGCCAACTGTGGAAACAGAGAAATTGATATGAGGCCGGGAAGCCCAAGAGGAAACACACCAACACAGGTTACAAAGGACATACAAACCTCTTTATTTCAAAGTTACAAAGTTACCAAAGTCAATTGACATACGAATAGCTATTCGGCCCTCTGACTAACACGCAAACCTTCAACGTAAGGTTCGCACTGAAAGTGGGAGAGACCGATCATCGGGATGCTTGGGTTTTTATACGTTTTGTCCTGCATAGGCCAGCCCTCTCTCAAGTTAACCATTCTTGGAACTGTGGCTAGGGTTCGTAGCCAGGTCAAACACACAATTTACATAATTTGATCAGTTCCGCTGATACAGTTACATATTTACACACAGGTTAAAGAGAGGACAAGGTCTTAGTTCGTGACCCTAACAAGTGGCCTGCGGACATATTATTTATTCACATGTGCGGAGGTCACCATGGCCGGAGTCTTACTCAAAATGTCATTCGGCCTCCATTTTGTGATTCAGGGTGACTTCCACACTGCAAGAGTACCTAAAATGGCAGCTAGATCCAAGATGGCGGCTTACACAATACAATAAGGTCAAGACCTTGCAGCGGAACCTATGTACATAGTATTCTTTAGACAACTTGGCGTAGGCCAACATACATTCAAACAATGCGATTGGGGTCACAATATTATATCGATTTCCACAGAATGCACAGCCGAACCGTGCCGTATGTCTATCAGATGCACAGCAAAACCGTGCCGTATGTCTATCTTCGTGGCCGGAAGTTGTATCTTGCTGTGCCTGGTATCGTTTGATCCGAGAACAAGATGTCGTCACTTCCCGTTGGAAGCAACGTATCAGAGGCAAGTGAAGTTGGAACAGCAATTTCCGGGAGCAAAATTTTCGGAGAGTGCAGAGACAAAATGGCAGCTTCCCCAAGCCTCACGGGCTCAGAAAGTTTCTCCGACGCACTCTCAGTGCTACTCACTGCTTTGGGATCATTGGTTGCAGCGTTAGAGAGGGGTTCTGTTTCTTCTGTAACGTGTGGCACTGGGTGAGGAAGTTTCTTGACATGCGTCGCCTGGATCCAATGCTTCCGGTCTGCGACACGCACCGCTGTTTGGGTGACCAGCAGGACCTGGAACGGGCCCCGCCGCCGCGGTGCAAGGCAGGAAGATCGGTCAAAGGATTTGACCAAAACCCAACTTCCAGGTTGTATACTGTGGCCTGGGCCCTGGTATCATGCGGGTAAAGCGTTTCGTACCTGGTGATAAATGAAATACAGGTTTTTAGTCAACTGGCTAGAATAGTCTGAAAGCAATACATTTTCTACATTCCTCAATGCCCTAGGCTTCGGAAGACCCCAGATATTGGAAGGTCTCCCCATTACCACCTCAAATGGAGAGAGCCCAGTCTTAGTTTGAGGGGTTGTACGCATGGCTAGTAACACGATCGGTAAGGCATCCGGCCATTTTAGTTTGGTGCCGGCACACGTCTTAACGAGCTTGTTTTTTATGATACCATTGTGTCTTTCCACTAATCCCGCGCTCTGAGCATGTCTGGCCGAATGGAATTGTTTGTCAATTTGCAATGCCGTACATATCTGTAGAATTACAGCAGCGATAAAATGCGGACCATTATCCGACCAGATAACTCTCGGCAAACCGAACCGTGGGAAGAATTCCTTTAACATGGTCTTTGCAGTGGTCATGGCTGTAGCGTCTTTAACAGGGAAAGCCTCGACCCACTTGCTAAAGGCGCAAATGACCACAAGGACATATTTTAGATTGTTACATCGCTCCATTTCAATAAAGTCAAAGTGAATCACTTCAAACGGGACAGAAGGAGGCCCAAAGCTACCTCTTGGAGTTGCTGTCCCCTTTCCCACATTGTGTTGTAGGCAAATCATGCAATTTTGGACATAATGCTGGGCAATTTTTGAAATCTTATCATTTACCCAGACTTTCTCTAACATTCTCGTGATCTGTTGAGCGCACACATGTGTAGGACCGTGTGCCATGGTAACCATCATTACTATATAGGCATTAGGAAGCAACCATTTCCCTTCAACCATGTCCACCCAACACCCATCATCATCGAGTTTCCCCAAGCCCTCAGCCCACCTCTTGGATTCTTCTAATGTGGCATCGGCTTGGATATCCCGTACAGACCCGACACCCTCATCCATTGCATAGGCATCTACAGTCTCCCTTGAAACATACATCTCTGTGAAGAGATCAGAGGCAGTTTGTCTAGCTATTTGATCAGCGAAAGCATTCCCTTTCCCTACATCATCTATAATCTTGCGATGTGCTGCGCACTTAATGATTGCTAACTGACTAGGGAGCACAAGCGCTGAAAGCAATTGTACTATCAGGGAGCCATGTTGGATCTTGGTGCCATACGAAGTTAAAAACCCTCTCTCTGACCAAAGTCTCCCAAAGTTGTGAGCCACCCCAAAGGCATACTGGCTATCAGTATATATGTTTCCTGTTAGCCCTTCGGAAAGCTCACAAGCTCGAGTCAATGCTATAATCTATGCGTAATTCTCTTGGTCTCCACAACCATACTCAATGTAGTGACTGCATAAGCAGCTGTGGATGTACCATCCAGTAGTTTGAAGCAGGAGCCATCACAAAACAGCTCCCCTTGTGGGTTATCCAAAGGAGTGTCCCTCAAATCAACTCTGCCTTTTGTATCTTGTTCAGTAGTACACAGGCAGTCATGTGACTCTTCGTCACCGCAAACGGTATTTTGCGGGAAAGGTAGGAGTTCCGCCGGATGAAGAATGCAGCACCTCCTAATTTGAATGTGGGGAGCAAACAAGATTAATTCATATCTTGTCAGTCGTGCGGAAGTGAGGTGTTGCGTTTGGGTTTTGTTCAATAGAATATCTACAGAGTGAGGCACCATCAGGGTTAAATCATGGCCTAGGACCATTCCCTCACTCTGTTTTACAGACGCAGCAGCAGCAGCGACAGCGCGCAAACATCTTGGCAAAGCGCATGCAACAGGATCAAGGGCGGAAGAGTAGTAACCGCATGGCCTATTCTTCCCTCCATGTTCCTGCGTTAATACAGCCAAAGCACATCCATCACATTCATGCACAAACAACACAAAGGCCTTCTCATAGTTCGGTGTGCCCAAAACTGGCGCCAAACATAATGCAGTCTTGAGCAACTCGAATGAATGTTGATGCTCCGTATTCCATGGCAATGGCGAAGAAATACCCTTCTTCGTCAAGGCCAACATCGGTTTTATCACTAGTGAGAAGTTTGGGATCCATAATCTACAGTAAGAAGCCATACCTATCAAGGCTCTAACTTCCTTTTGTGTATTTGGGACAGACATGCCAGAAATGTGTTTTATTCTTTCAGGTGTCAATCTTCTTCCCTCCTTTGACAGGAGATAGCCTAAATAGGCAACCTCCTGGCAACAATATTGAAACTTTTTAAGCAAAGCTTTGTGACCATGCTTAGCTAGATGGATGAGCAACAACACAGTGCCCTCTTTACAAGAGCTCTCAGAGTCAGCGGCTAAAAGCAAATCATCAACATATTGAAGTAGCGTACAAGTAGGGGGCAATCCAAGGGTATCAAGCTGCTCTTTCAAAGCCCTACTATAAATACTAGGACTCTCAGTATACCCTTGAGGTGCACGAGTAAATGTGAATGAGCGTCCCCCTAAGGTGAACGCGAACAAGTATCTACTATCCTCATGTATAGGAATACTGAAGAAAGTATTCTTTAGGTCCACAACACTGAAGTGAGTAGCCGTAGCTGGAATCATGGTTAATATTGTCGTCACATCAGGCACAATTGGAAATTGCGGAGCGACGACTTTATTAAAGGCACGTAAATCAATTATAAAACGAAATGGAATTGCATTATCACCTTTTTTGTACATGGGTAAAATCGGATTATTGCACAAACTTCCTGCAATCTCCTCAATCACCCCACGATGCACAAATCAGTAACAATGCTCTTCAAAGCTCGCTCGCCTTCAACTGAGATCTTATACTGTGGAATACGGGGCAGCTTAATTCCATGTTTCAAAACTATTTTAACAGGCTCAATCTGCAAAACACCGACATCATTGTCATCAACTGCCCACAAACACTCTGGTACATTACTGAATTCTGGCGGCAAAGGTCTAGTCAAGAATTGCGAAACAGAACATTGCTGTGGTGAAATCGTCAAACGCACTCCATCAGAAGAACAATGAATTACCGCATTTAATTCCTTCAACAGATTCAACCCCAGCAAATTCTCTCCACAATTCGAAGTCAAGAGAAATGGACAGTGGTCCGTAATGGGACCCAAAGAAATAGGTACCGGTGAAGAAACCGGACAAACAACTGGTGTGCCAGAAAACCCTACAGAAACATTGGTTTGCCCTGACAGTGGAATGTTTGGAACCCGAGAATGATCAATGGAGCACTTCTGTGCTCCAGTGTCTATCAAAAATTGATGTTTCCTATTTCCCACTACCATTTCAACGTAGGGACCTTTCTGATTAACGGGAATAGGTGTAGGTTCCAAACCCTGCTTCGGGCAATCCTAACGAAACAAAATATCATCAAAAGGAAGCTCTTCAGATAGATATGCAGCAGAAGGATGATCAAATATGTTTCTAGTATCCACACTCGAAGTCTGATTATCCTGTGAAAAAGGTTGTTGGGGATCCTGCGAAAACTGGCCTCTACCAGGGCCCCCTACACCCGGGCGACCTCTGGATCGTCTACCCATATTTCCAAATGTGTTATTCGACCTCTGTCGAAGGACGGGGCATTGTGCACGGCAATGACCCTCCTGGCGATAATAGGCACACTGTTTAATATTCACAGGACCCAACGGCACATTCCCTTGTGGAACATACTGACCTCTTATCTGCGAACTACCCCCTCTAGGGCCTCTAAAAATTTGCTGTAACAATACTTTAGTCTTCAAATCACCTTTTCTCTTCTCGACTCTATCTTTTTCATTATTGACACGGTTCTCGTAGTACTGAGCCATGTGCAGTACTTCTGATTGGGATTTCGCCTGCCAAGCGCTCTCAAAAGACATAATTTGTGACTGGATGTCAGGCAGCAATCCATATACAAATTTGTCCACAAATAATCTTTTCCCAGACTCTGTGCCTAAGTCTTGTCCACTGAAATACGAGAATACCTGTTCGAACCGATTAAACAACTCGGTAGCACCCTCAGATTTTCTTTGGACACAAGCTGTAAGCTTGTCCCAAATAATTCTCTTTTCGGGGATTATAGTTTTCAGTTTTGCAATTATTCTGTCAGGCAAAGTTAGTATCACTTGAGGTGGTCTCTCACCAGCTGGCCTTTCCCCATCGAGCCTAACTATGTTAGCCCATGTATCTCCCAACCCTGGTACATCGTCTATAATTCTAACTTGTTTCCACAAATTTACAGCAGGAGTACAGGGAATAGCAAATCAATGTCGCCTAGGGTAAACACTGAGGACTGCAAAACGGACTCTATCTCTTTATAGAACCCTGTCGGATTTTTCCTAATGTCAGGAATAGTTTGTCTAATAGTATTCACTTCCTGTTGTGAAAACGGGTCGTGAACAAACTGCGATACATAATGTGCAGGAATGTCCACAGCAGGTGTACCTGCTGCAGCATTAGCAGGAATCTCAACCTTTGGGACAAATGTCGGAGGAACCTCTCTCATAGGCAACTGAGATGTAGGCAACTCCGAACGCTTACTAAGCAACAGAGCTAAGTCGAGCGCTAAAGCAGTTGAAGAAGTGTCAAGTGAAAAAGCTCTCTTATAAATGCTCAATAACTCTGTGGGACAACTAACCTTTCTCTTTAAACATTCATCCTGCAGGTACTCTACCATTACCTGTATCACTTTCCTCTGCATTTCTAGCGTATATTGACTGCATGTGTCATATACCTCAACTGGAGTTATCGATATGTCTGAAATCCATCTAATCGCGTCTTTTGTACGAATTCGCGCCTCCTCATTCCGTAACCTTTCCAACTCCTTTCTATCCTCTCAACATGCTCATGTACCTTCTCCACAGTGTCAATTTTTAAAAACAAGATTGTATAGAAGGGTGTAGCGCAGAATGATTCTAGCTTCATTCTCACCATCATCACGAGAAGTATATAAGTACCAGCAAACCAATCAGTGTGATTTAACAGGTTTAATCTGGGTTTGTCTTTGGTGTTTTAAAGCTTTACATACTTCCAATACACTGGCTTGTCAAATTGTCATTTATAAATGTGCAGAAAAACCTTTGACTTTAAAAAAAATGCAAAGCGTTTTTTGTGTGAATCGAGCAGACTGTAAAATATGCTTGCCCGAGCCCTGAATCATCTGGTCCGTTCCCTTCTGTCTACCACCCCTTCCACTCAAATGGCCTACATAAGAAGAAAGATCAAGTAATGGGCTAAACGATGCTACAAGCATGTGAGAAAACAAACTTTACAGAAGCCAGTACAGTCATGTACGAGATATTAGATGATTTGACCAGGATCACTGTATTGTCTGCTGGCAAAGCCAGGATACAAACATGAATGCTTTGGTTCCAAATTTGGGTCCTTATTCATCTCTTGGACTAACAGTTTATGCTCCTCATTGGAGGTGATTGCCTAGGTTTTACAACACCCCACCTGAACAAACTAATGTCTAGACCTTCATCAGAAGGATGACATGTTCGTTTTTATAGCAACCCCTATCTGGTGCAGACACATTGCTGATAATAGCACCTGCGGTGCTGCAAGACCAAGTACTTATGCAGGCAGGTTTATAAACTTCAGACTTAGGAAAGGCTCAGCCAGCCTTACAGGAATGTGCTATTCTAATCTTGCATAGGAACACATATCTCTGCAATTAGTGCCTAACACACTGAGCTAACTTCTGAACCATTGTGGCACTCAATTTACCAATATGCATTTCAAATTTGCCTATTGCACACGATCAGCATAATTTCCACAGGAAGCAAAGAATGCTACAGGAGTTGTGCCCCAAGGAAGACACAAACTATACATAACACAGTGAACACAGAAAGAATTACATGATGAATTGATCGAGGCAGAATGTACTTGCCAAAAAAAGCAGGCAATAGGTTTAGAGCCTCAGCACCATGCCATACAACATCCTGATGTGTGCTATCTAAGTCTGGTGAACAAAGGAGTCTTACTTCTTTAGATCAGGCAGCCTTGTGGGGCCCCCTCCAAGGTGGGGGCCCTGGGCAAGTGCCCTTTTGCCTTCCCATAAAAACGTCTCTGCCGAGAGAGTGATAGCCTCAGGGTCACCCGGCTGGCCTGGAAAGCGACCCTAAAGAGCAGCCTCTACCCCTTTCAGAGAGTGGCAGCACACACCTGGGAGTGAGTGTGATTGCATATTTGGCTGTGCAGAAGGACCTCACTCAAGCCTCAGATAAAGCACCCTCGCAGCACGCACCCAGTGAAAGGGGACTGAGTGAGTTTGCAGACAGGGCCACGCAGGACTGTCGCACTCGAAGCTCACCTCAAACACAAACCTATATAGCACACCATAAAGGGCGGGATAAGCCTCCAGGCACCGACAGGTTTCCGAGAAACGGCGGGGTGGTGGGACCTGGGTGGTTGGTATGGTATGCTATTGTTTATTTCTATAGCGCTTACACACCGGCAAGAAACGGGGCTTGCCCTTGAAGCGCTTTATGCTTTTCGCCTCTTATCAATCACATTTGATCAAAGAGTTGACAAATGCCCTTTTGACCCCTAGGGTACCGCGTTCACATTTTCCATCTATGAGGGGCGCGACACTTTCTCTGAAACTATCTTTCGTCATCCACTCCCACATGGAGGCTTGGCTTCTGTACAGCGAAAGAAAAAACACTACATTGACAAAGAGCTGGGGCCGAAGTAGAAGCCACAGGCCAGGGAGCCCCCTCCGGCCCCCTCTTTCAGGGGTGACTTTCGGAATTATTATTCACAGTCTGGAGGTGGGGTGGGCCAATGGGGGGTTCGGGTAGAATGTGTAGGGACCACATTTTTTTTTCTGGCCCCATTCCATAAAATTAGAATTGCATCCAACCAGCAATATGGTTTGGGGGCTGCCCTGCAGTGTCACTAGAAACCAGTATATGGGGGAGGGACAAAGGGGGACAAAACAGGGGGCACGCATACAACAAAGGGGGCAGGGCAGGTGCTCATCAAATAAGGGTCTAAAGGCCAAACACGTTTAAGTGTACCTATATCTTACTAAGCTGATTACACAAATGTGTCATGAAGCTTGTTCAGAGTAGGTTTAAGACAATTCAAGTTTTGCATCAAGTTAATATACATCCTAAAAAGTTAACTTATGTTTAGCAATTGCAAAAATGCCCCTGCACTCAGCAAGAGACTGCATTCTTTTACCTCAAGAAATCACTCCAAGCCCAGCTTCAAATAATGTGTAGTCAGAGGTGGTATTTAGCAGAAGAGACATCACTTCCAGCTCAGCTTTGAATAACAGCCAGTCATAAAGAGTCTCTTCAACAGGAGAGCCGCCCCCCACAGATCTGTTTCCAATGATAGTCAAAGGCAGCCCGTTGAACAGATGAAATACCAGAAAAGGACGCCAGGTACAGGGGGAAGGAGGCAACTGCTCCCTTGGCTCTTTAGCAATGGTTGCCGGCTTCTCACGTTGCCCCCATAGAATTGGGGACCGTTTCTATTTTCTGGCTGTGCATCCCAATGGCAGCTGGTGATTTTTTTAATTGGATGTGTGGCATAAACATTTCTCCCAAATATGGCAGAGCGACCGAGCGTAGCAACGGAGCCCTAGCCAAACAGAGATTCATTTTCTTAAAAAAATGGCTTAAAATGTTGCCTTTTACAGCTCTCACAGTTTATTGGACAGTCACTCGCAACTCGGGGAGTCCCCACACCAATCAAGGTGTGGGACAATAAAGCGCTTAACAGATTCAAACTCGATCAGGTTTCCAACCTATATACTGTCACTGCGCTTGTACTCCCTGTGCCACCAATAAGCCGGGAACCAGGCGGGTGCATAGAAATAATGATGTCTTTGTATTTAAATGTACACAACTGATAACAGCGACACCAAAATCACCAGCCACCAACTCTGTGGCACAGCGCAATAATCACACATGGACGTTACTTGCATGTATAGACTGGCGTGCATGGCACAGGGCAATAATCACACATGGACGTTACTTGCATGTATAGACTGGCGTGCATGGCACAGGGCAATAATCACACATGGACGTTACTTGCATGTATAGACTGACGTGCATGGCACAGCGCAATAATCACACATGGAAGTTACTTGCATGCATAGACTGACGTGCATTTCTTATAAACTTTCAATTGCAACAACACAGATTGAATTTCAAATCAGAGCACACGTGGGATCTCTCTGCAGGTTAACACACAGGAAAACTTTAAAAACACACAGTCATAGGTTTATTAATCACAATGCTCTTTTCTCTCAGCACCCCTCCCCCAGCCATCAATTATATGTGACCCCTTTGGTTTTGAAGCCAAGGTACAGGCAGTGGGAGTATATTGGGAATTTCGCCTGGCTTGTATTTTGAAAGACAAGGCCTGGGAAATGAACTCAATGGGAAAATAATTTGGGAACCACACATTCAAATGAAATGCAGGGCTTTGGGACACTGGTCTTGGAATAAAAGGGAACATTTGTTTTGGAAGACACTACATTCAAAGGAAATGCAGGTTTTTGAAGGTTCCTATTTTGGAACCAAGGCCACCCATCGTCTGGAAAGGAATCAGGGGTTACAGGAAAATAGGGTCACCCAATTATTCTGCCAGCTATAGTGGTTATAACACACTGGGAATGAGATTTGTTAATTTCAAATTTTAACAAAAATCATCCTGTGATCTTTTCTATAGGGGAATTAATTTAATTAATTTCAATGAATATGCTAAGGGTCTACAGCGTTTTGCCCCCCACCCTCAATTAAATTGAAAGGATTACGGCAGGTAGTTCCCCACACAATGGATAGCTTTGGGGGACATCTACTTACTTAGGAGATCTCTGTTCTTAGCTTGGGAGGTCAGCCAGAATTAGGACCCTCTTTTGGTAACAGGTAGGCAGCTCACACCCCAGGCCTCTCTCAGATAGGGCTCCCAGTTATCCAAGCAGAAGTCCCCAGCAAGTACCCACGGGTCTCTTTTTCTCACTCTGTCCTTGTTTCCGCTGTCTTTTTGTCTCTCTTTCTGGGTTTGGCTCTGTCCCTTTTGGCCTTCCTTATTTCCCCTGGTTCTCCTTGGTTCTCCCTTTGTAGATAGGAAACTGCTATTATATGGTTCTCATGGCACATACACATTATGAATAATCCCACGCTTTAGAGTGAACATTCATTTTCCTTTCCCTCCCACCAATCCACCCCTACCAGCCAATAGGGAAGGGGTTTAGGATGTCTGGATTATGGATAATGAGGGGAGGAGAGAAATGCATACTTTCAAAACGACATTGAAGATATATTTTTATATTCTCAGAAAGTCACCACATGACAACTTTCTGCAATTTTCAGATAACTACAACAAAGGACATATTTTCGGATTCTATGATGTATGATGGATCTGGGGACACTAATTTGATCGCAGCACAACTGTCCTTGGTGGAACCATCATTTTACGTGCTTTATTCATGAGCTGAAATAGTTATTCACATCAAATTTCACAAAACACACATTAATCTTACTTTCTGTCAGCCCACCACATTTTGGATTTCTCTGATTTATAGGAGTGTCACACACCCATTTTCATCTCTAACTCAAATTACACACATTGCATATAGTTAATGTTTTTATAGAACCTGCAGTTTTTTGGGGATCTTCGAAAGGAGTCCTGAATGAACCCATTACAAAACACGGTTCTCCTACTATTAATGAAAAGGTGTCCCATGTTATTTGAATGGCAAGACATCAATACAGAGGCCTACAGTTTCAGATTCAGATCACCCCCTAAGAGTTTCCTTTTCTCCAAAGCTATGTGGCTTGGACATCTGCTGATCTAGATTGTCTGCTTATACACAGTCTTTGAAGCTCCATTTGGATTCTCTGAGAGGCAGTTTATTGGGCCATGACAGTCCTGAAAGGTCAGTTCTGTTGGATGCCTTATCTGACCCATCCACAATGTTGGTCTAAAAATGGTTGTATTTCTTTGGATTCAACTGAAACAGGCCTGCTTTCCTGGTGGGCCTCACCCAAAGGTCTCTGATGTTAAGAGTCCAGATACACAGCCCAGCAGTTCAGTGGGGGAAGCTGCAGCAGCAAGCTACATGCATATCTCTGAGACAAATAGCATTTTAAATCGAAAAGATGTGTTTTACATGTAACATTTTACATTGCCTCTGGGTGTTCTGTCCATGTGTAAGGTATTTCTTTAATATAATAGTTGAAAAGAGATCAGTCCCTCTGTATTGTTCACACATAGGCCGCAGTTTAACATGGGAACCCGATGTCCATTTTATAACGCCCAATACGCTATTTAATTTAATGTCAGTTTTTAGGACAGAAAGTGTTTTTATTCATGTGCATGAAATGTCACTTGGCTTCACTTAGATTTCCAGATCACAGTCTTGTATTGCATAACTTTAATGTAACAGAGTGCAATCTATATTTGCAATCTATATTTCTCAGCCGAATTGTGCCTTTTCTGAGTCTATGGAGTCTATGGAGTCAAGATTTGCAGCAACACATGTATTTTGGAATGCATTGGACACATTTAGCAGTTTTCAGCTCTGAGGCACTCTCCCCTTCAGCTGAGTGCCTTTCCATTTTGGCAAAGTTGAGGGAGGCCCCTTTTCGTTCATTATGTAGGCCTCATGTTGGAACACCATGTTTTAAACTGGCCTGCATGGTCCAATGGGTCGTACCCATCAGCCAGCTTCACTCTCACAATAGGGGCATTACATGGCCTTTTCATTTCTATCACTCTGGGGCTGAATTTGCACCCCACACAGCACACCTTTTTTGAAAAAATGTTGACAAAAAGCCAAACCGTTTGGCATTAGTTTTGTAGGCTAACTCATGAAAACATTTAATAGAGGCAAGTTACCACAAGTGCACAGGAGCATTTCCTCAACACATTTTCATGCTGTCTGCACTAATATCGGCTAGTATTACTATATATTTGCATACTCATTGTGACAAATCAACTTCTGGGGCACCAGCGTTCCATTGAGGAATATCAGGTTCTAAACCATCAATCAGCCCCACACATCTAGTACACCAAAAGGGATCCAAAAAAATTGGAAACACAAATAAATTTTAAAACTCCTTGTCCAATTTTGGTAACATGGATGGAAGGGCAGGCTTATCTCTGCAAGGTCGTGGATTGTTGGTTAGTTGCAACACAGCAAAATAAAATGATTACCGAATGATAAAGGGGACTGTCCCGTAATGGTTGTATAAAACTATCTACTTTATTATTATCACAACAGACAGTTCTAGCACACTACAAAATACAACACACCATGTACAGGAAAACAGAGGACGGATAGTTTCAAGAAGGAAAAGGGATGCACTCTGGATACCGACAGTAGGGTGGTTGGTAAATAATTAATTGCAATAGTTCAAGGATATTTCCATAAAGGGAGAAATGGGTCATGAAATGTCACTAGGGGCATTCTAAGAAGGACTGGTGGGACAGAACCACAACATACCTTGTGCTTGTAGATGTTCTTCGTGCTCGACAGTGTCAAGTCCCTTTCAGGGTGCATTGCAGCTTCTGTGACAGAGTTCAAGACGGAAGACAGCTCTGGGTATCAGGCAGCAGGCAGTTTGGTGAGAGAGGCTGGATGGTTGGCTGCAGGCTGGCCTACACAGTGGCGCTGGGTCAGCAGCTGCAGTTTGGCTAAATTGGTAGCAGAGGTGCTCATGAGGAGCACATGGCAATAGTCCAGTTTTGAGAGGATAAGGGCACATGCCAGGGTTAGGCAGTTGGGAGGAGTCAGGAGTTGTCTGTTGTGGGAGATGAGCCATGAATTGTAGGCCAAGGCTGTGAACAGAGGATAGCACAGGGGCAACACACTGGTCTTGGAAGCACTGGTCTTGGAAGCAAGACCACGCAGAGCAACAGAGGTTTGTATCCTGGATCCGTGCTTAGAAACCAAACCCAGGTACGGTATTAGGTGCGTTATTAAAAAAACAATTACATAAATAAATAAGGCATTTATGTGTTTATTCATGATTAGTTCTGCGTCCAAGTTCACCCACAGGACTCAGAACAGGGATAGTGGTACCATCTATGCAGAAGCAGGAGAAGGACAGGTCAAGGTTTTTTAGACAAAATGGAGAGCGGACAATGAGGAGCTCGGTATTCTCCTCATTCAAGCAAATGTTGTGAGTGGCCATCCAGTTTTGTATAGTACTGTAGACGGAGTTGATTGTGTCTGTGCCCTGGGAGAAGTTACCTGTGATAGGAATGAGTATGTGGGTGTCATCCCCAAAGTTGGTGTAGATGACGCCCAAAGAATCCAGTATGTCGAAAAGGGGTTTGGTGTAAGTATTCTAGAGTGTGGGTGATAGACAAGATCCCTGCGGTACCCCCAGGGGCGAAAGGATAGGGTCAGCGGCGAATTCCCCTATGAACACTCTGGTGGTCCGGTCACTGGAGAAGGAGTGCATCCAATCAGTGGCTTCAAAGGTCAAAGGTGGTCGATAGGTCCAGTAGTAGGAGTATGCCTAAGTGTCCTGTGTCCGTAATGAGATCCATTTGGTTTTTGAGATCCAGTAATGCTGTTTCAGTGCTATGATTTGGTTGGAAGGCCGACTGCCTTGTTCCAAGCAAGTGGTTTAGTTCTAGCAAATGCTGAACTTGTATATAGGCCATGCAGTCTAGTATCTTTAGGAGAAAAAGGACTTTGGTGATTGGCCTATAGTTGGTCTGGATGGAGGGGTCCAGAGTGGGTGTTTTAAGTAATGGGGTGGTCCAGGCCGATTTGATACTCGTAGGGACTTCATTTGACAAGGAAGGTAGCTGCTTCTACTCTTTCTTTGTCACTTGCACTATCTCTTGACGCACTATATCCTGTCTATTCATTTAATCCATAACATAAACCACCTCAAACCCAGTTGTCTTCCTCATCGGCACACCTTCACCATCCTTTCCCCTCACTCTCTGGCCAGCCTCCCTTGGCCCTCCTCCTACCCCAACTGTGAGGCTAAGAACCGTGGGGTCATATTGGACTCCGCACTTTCCTTCTCTGCCCACATATCTGATGTTTCTAAAAAGTCAAACTTCCTACTACACCTCCTCAGAGGTACTCTGCCTTTCCTCTCCTTCTCACAGAAGCTCATGGTCCCCCAAGCTCTGGTTCTCTATAGGTTGAACTATTGTAACAGCCTCTTTCTAAATCTACCTGCCTCTACTTTCTGCCCTCTGCAACTAATCCAGAACAGGTCCTTAGCCTCAAGGCCTGGGATCGTATCTCTACAGCCCTGAAATCTCTCCATTGGCTCCCAGTGGATGCAAGGATTAAATTCAAAACCCTTTGCATTGTCCACAAGGCTTTCTGGGGCCTGGGTCTGAAATACCTTTAGCTATCCTTCTGCAAATACCCCCCTTTTGAGCTCTTCGCTCCTCTACCTTTAACTCCCTCAGGGTCAGTCGTTTTTGAAAGAAATGAGCTGGGGGTTGATCTCTGTCTTTGGCTGGGGCCTCCCTCTGGAATAGCCTCCCCGCCACTCTAAAACTTGAGGAGAACCATCTCTGGTTCCAGAAGCACCTCAAGACCTTCTTCTTTGCTTCTGCCTTTGCTCCCCCTCTCCCCTGCTGATCTGTTCTCTCTTGGCACCGTGCACCTGGCCACACTTTGTCCCCTGGCCCAGGTACCTGCTCACCCTGCTACCCTCCCGCACTGCCTCCGGGCTACCCCTTGCACTGGGGTCTGTATCTGTACCCATACAGTCCCCCCCTTTTTCATCCGGCACTTATCAGACCTACCCTGCCTGCTGCCTTAAACCTAGCACTTGCAAATTGCTGGCTGCACTACCACTGTTAGTTGCCTTTATTATTTATTATTATTTATCTGTTTCTCCTCTGCTTCGCACTTTCCACTTCTCCCCCTTTCATGCACTTTTCCCCTGCCCCTCTCCCATGTACTTGCACATTCTCAATGTCACTACACCTGGTTTGATCGTTGTTTTGTTCACCCTTGTTCCTCTCCCTTGCCTTGTCGCTCTCTGAAACACGTGTGTACCAGTGTGATAGAAATAAAATAAAATTTCAATATCAATATCAACTTCATGCCATGCACCGCATCCTTCGGCGCTTAGCAAGATGATGGTTAAGACTGAAGACACCAGGAAATCATACTGCTTATTTGTATGATAACTGTCTTCTGTCCGCTAAATGATCTTATTTCTCTGATCTTTTTCACTCACAATCTTTCCACCCTAGATGTCTCTTTAAAACACTTTCCCGACTGCTCTCATCACTTATTCCAGATCCTTCAAATAATTCTACTCTTACTGCTTCCGATCTGGCACTTTCCTTTACTACTTAAGTCTCTTCATTTCGATCAGCTATTGAGTCTTCTCGTACTCCGGATAGCTCTATGTCTTGTGTCTCTCTTTTCGAATCTCCCAAGGCAATCTTCTCGGGGTTCCCTCCTGTAACAAATGAAGATACCCTTTGTCTTCTTGCTTGTGCCCACCCTACTTCTTCTACTTTGAATCCTATACCATCTGTACTTATATCTAAAAGCTACCCCTCACTTGTTTCTAATTTTACAATTCTATTTAATTCTTTGTAAAAAAAGAGGTGGGTGAGGCGCGCACTCCAGTTCCTGGCCAATATACTACCTGAAGAAAGGAAAAATATATAACTGGGTTAAATCCCAAAAGTGTCCAATTCACTGGGTTAGATCCCAATTGCTGCCAAAATATTGACAGGGTTGGATCCCTTCTGCTGCATTTCTGCTGCTGTTCTCCTCCTCCTAGCGCTTTCGTGTCCCAACACTCTTCAGAGAGGCTTTGTTGCCTTGCTCTTCAGGTGAATCCAATTAAATTGCTAATGCAGTCTCTAAGGATTATGGGAGCTGTAGTGACATTTTTCTGTTCAGTTCAGGTGACCAAGGAAAGACTCCCCTCCAGGAGCACACATCTTACCCTTAGCAGGGGGAGGGGGGAAAACCATAACTATGGTTCTCCACTGTAGGGCAAAATATCCCCGGTGCTGCAACCTTTGGAGTCCGGATCTCCACAGATTACATGTAAAAAAAGGGTGGGCGAGGCACGCACTCCAATTCCTGGCCAATATACTACCTGAAGAAAGAAAAAATATATAACTGGGTTACATCCCAAAAGTGTCCAATTCACTGGGTTAGATCCCAATTGCTGGCAAAATATTGACAGGGTTGGATCCCTTCTGCTGCATTTCTGCTGCTATTCTCCTCCTCCTAGCGCTTTCGTGTCCCAACACTCTTCAGGGAGGCTATTTCATTCTTGCCTACTTTTGTCTACCTTTCCTTCGTTATTCAAGTCTGCTACTATTATTCCTATCTTGAAAAAACATTCCACTGATGTTTCCTCTGCCTCTAATTTCCATCCTATTTCACTTCTTCCACACCTCTCTAAAACCCTGGAGCGTGAGGTCTATACTCAACTTTCTACATTCGTCTCTCAAAATTCTATTCTTCCTTGTTTCCAAACAGGGTTTCACCCAGGATATTCCCATGAAACTGCTCTCCTTTCTATTCTTGACTCTTTACAATCCGCACGTCATGTTAAACAGTCTTCTCTTCTCGTACGTCTTGATCTATCTGCCATGTTCGATACTGTTGATAGCACACACTTGCTGTCTGCTCTCTCCTCTTTTGGCTTTTCTGGTCCTACTCTATCTTCGTTTGAATCATACCTATCTCAGAGAACTTTTTCAGTCTCTTTGTCTGGGGTCTCTTCTGAAACATATTCACTTGTGTTGTTCCTCAAGGCTCAATCCTTGGTCCTTTTATTTTTTTCTCTATACTTCTTCGTTATCTGGGGTTATTTCTTCTTTTGGGTTCTTGCATCATTTCTACACTGAGGATACACAGCTCTTTCTCTAATTTCCACATTTCTCTGATGATATGCATCACAAACTTAGTGCTTGCTTACTGGCTATCCAATCATGGATGTCCGATCATTTTCTTGTTCTCAATGCTGCAAAAACAGAGGTTATTTTCTTTCCTTTTAGTTCTACTTCGTTGGCTTCTTTACCTTCTGTTATCTCATTTCCTGCGGCTCAGCTACCTATCTCATCAGTAGTTCGAATTTAGGCCTCTTTCTTGATTCTGATCTCTCTTTTACCCATCACATCACATCTCACTCACTGCTCACTTCTGTCGATTTCACCTTTAGAACATCCTGAAAGCCTGTTTGTTTATGACATTTGAAGCCACAAAGTTAGTGTGTCTGTGTTAATCTTCTAATATTTTTTACTGCTCTTCTGCACTTTTTGGACTTCCTATCTCTCGTTTGTCTCCACTCAAATCTGTATTTCATGCCTCTATTCGTGTTCTTGGTCTATTGGCTCCTCGTGATTCTATTTCCTCCGCTCTGGCTCAACGTGGATGGCTTTCTTTTTATAACCGTCTAAAGTAAAACATTTTATGTTTGGTTTTTAAAGGTCGTTATGGTCTTGCTCCTCCTCATCTTTCTTCACTTATCTCTTTTTATCTTCCTTTGCGTCCTCTTCGGTCTGCCTCCCATAATCGTCTTGTAGCTCCGTCTCCTCCCTGTGCTCAATGTTGCTTTCGGTCTTTCTCTCTTCTAGCACCTTTAAATTGGAATACTCTCCCTTTTTCTCTCTGATCTATTACTGTCTATTCCTCTTTTTGGGTTTCTCTATAATCTCATCTTTCATCTAGTTAACGAGAACCGGCCCCCTTTTAGGATTAAAACCTTCCTGGTTTTAATGACTAAGCACGGTGCTTCCTTGTGTTCTCCATGTTAGGGGAAGTAGGAGAAATGTACGAGACGCATCACCACCGTTGCCATAGGGACTATGGCAACAGTCTCCTGCCCAGAGCGGGCGTGACAGTATGCCCCCTCCGAAGGGAGGCAAATCCGAGCTTACCTGGTTGAAAATGATAAAACTTTCTGATTAAACGAGGAGCATTCACCGCTGAGGTGGACTCCCAAGAGCGTTCAGCCTGAGCAATCTCCTTCCAGTTTATCAGATACTGGAGTACACCTCTCCGATACCGAGAATCACAAATGGAGGAAACTTCATATTCTGGTCCCTCCTCTGCTAATACTGGAGGGGGAGTCCTCCTTGTTGTAGGATGGAACTGGGATTGCACATTCTGTTTCAACTGGGAGACATGAAAGGTAGGGTGGATATGTCTCCATGTAAAAGGAAGTTGTAGTTTGAATGCTGCTGTTCCCTTTCTTTCCAAGACAGGGAAGGGGCCAAAGTATCTCGGAGACAATTTGGAATGGGTAAGTCATTTAGGGAGATATTTGTTAGATAGCCAGACTTTGTCTCCCACTTGAATGGGAGGCATAGGGCTCTGGTGCTTGTCCGCTTGTTCTTTACTGCGTGCTTGAGCATCTCTCAGGGCTTCTTGTGCGTGACGATGATCTTGTTGAATAGAATCGATCAATTCATCCAAATTTGGATAAGGATTTGCCAACGGGACAGCAGAGGGGAAGATTGAAGGATGAAAGCCATACGTACTAAAGAAAGGACTAACCTTTATGGCAGAATGGACAGCGTTGTTATATGTAAACTCCGCGATTGATAAGAGGGCCTTCCAATTGTCTTGTGTAGCCGAAATATAACATCTCAAAAGTTTGATTGAGACGCTCTGTCTGGCCATTCGTCTGTGGGTGATATCCTGAACTTAGAGCCCTTGAAATCCCTAAAATACGACAAATATTTCTCCAATAATCTGAAGTATACTGTGATCCGCGGTCAGAGATAATGACTTCAGGTAGTCCGTGGAGTGAAAAAATGCGTTCCATGAAGATTCTTGCCATTATTTGTGCAAAGGGAACTGAGGGTACAGAGACAAAATGTGCTAGTTTAGTTAAGGAATCTATCGTTACCATTATGGTATTACAACCGTCTGCAACCGGTAAGTCTACGATAAAGTCTGTTGATATGATCTGCTTTAGTAGGTATTTGTGTTGAAACTATTTTCCTTGTAGGTGGAATCCTTGGTGTCTTAGTTTGTAAACATACGGGACATGACAAGACATAATCTTGTACATCCTTTCGAAGATTTGGCCACCAAAAATGTCTCTGTACCTGTTCTGAGGTATTGAAAACCCCTCGATGGCCTGCTGCCTGGGAATCATGACACAAATACGAAGCACCTCAATTTACAATTCAGGGTCAGGAATGAACATTTTATCCTCCTTAAAAAGAAGTCCTTGGCTTTGAGTGAGTCCCAATTTGTTGAGTGTCTCGGGTTGAGTAGATTCCAAGATTCTTGTCTTGTCTTCGATCTTTTGTAGGAAGTAGCAAATAACTGGCACGGAGACCATTTTAGGAAACATGGGTTCTGGCTGAAAAGGGGAATTTTCTCGAGATTTTCTTCGGGATAAAGCATCTGCCTTAAGGTTGGATTTGCCAGGGATAAAAGTAAAAGTTACCCAAAAGGGGGAAAAGAAGTGGTCCCATCTTGCTTGTCTGCTGTTACATGTTTGGGCATATTGAAGTGCCCGGAGATTACTGTGATCCGTTCTGACTTCAATGGGGAATAATGCCCCCAAAAGCAAATGACGCCACTCTTCAATAGCCTTTTTGGTAGCTAATAATTCCTTCTCTAAGACTGTGTAATTGACTTCCGCTGTAGATAGAGTTTTGGATAAGTAAGCAATGGGTTTTTCAAAACTGTCGTCATTCGGTTGTAAAAGAACGGCTCCTATACAATGGTCTGAAGCATCTGATTCCAGTATGAACCTTCGGTGTTGATCATGCATGGCCACCATGGGGGCCTGAGTGAACAGGGCTTTCAGTTCTTGGAAGGAATTCTGAGTTTCATCTGTCCATGAAAAGGCTACCCCCTTTTTTAGAAGATGGGTGATCGGTTGTGTAAGTACTGAAAAATGAGGAATAAGCCTTCTATAGAAATTTGTTAAACCCAGAAACCTCTGAATCTCCTTGAAGGACTTGGATGGAGGCTAGTCAAGAATCGCTGAGACTTTGGATAGATCCATGGGGATACCCTGCGCTGAAAGAATATAACCCAGATAGACCACCTGCTCTTTATGAAATTCACATTTCTCTAATTTGCAGAAAAGATGATTCTTTTTAAAAGTTTGCGTAAAACTTCCTTTACATGGGTGATGTGATCCGACAAAGATGAGGAGAAGACCAAGATATCATCCAAGTATACAATTACATAGTGTAATGCGATATCTGCAAATACGTGATCCATAAATCTTTGGAAAATTGCAGGGGCATTGGCCAACCCAAAAGGCATGACACTATACTGAAAATGACCTAAAGATGTACGGAAACCGGTCTTCCACTCGTCTCCGGCACAAATCCAATGAGTTGTTACGCCCCACACAGATCAAGTTTGGTATAGATCTTTGCTCCTCTAAGTGCCTCCAAAATGTCCAGGATGAGAGACATGGGGTATTTGTCAGGGATTGTGATCTTGTTTAATCCTCTGAAATCAATGCACGGGCGTAATTCTGATGTATTCTTCTTTGGAATGAAAAAGAGAGAGGCCGCTGCTGGAGATGTAGATTCTGTTATCAAGCCATTTTCTAAATTAGTCTATAAGTACTCTTTCAAAGCTTTGGCGGATAAAATATACATTCGCCCAAAGGGAAGAGGACTGTTCGGAAGTAGGTCTATGACACAGTCGTTTCTACAATGGGGTGGTAATTCCGTGTATTCAGTCTTGGTAAAGACCTTTTGATAGTCTTGATATTCAGAAGGAAGTTTAGTCACTTCGTTAAGCATCGTGTTAGTTATGCGATGTGACTCGAGAGGATGAGTGTGTCTATGATGAGGAACTGTACTGTCATGACAGCTATAAACACAGTGTTCTGAACCTAAGAAAAGGGTTCCTGCGGTCCAGTTGATGTAAGGGTTATGTGTTTTTAACCACGGTAAGCCTAGGATTACGGGATAATGTTCTGTTTTAATGAGGTCTAATTCTAACGTCTCTTGATGAGCCACTATGGTCATGAGAAGGGGGGAAGTGTGATCCTATGGGACCTGAAGTAAGGGGCCTCACGTCGACACTTTCTACTGGAATAAGCATGGTCTTAGGGAATATTGGAATTCCATGATCTCTTGCCCAGGTGTCATCAATGAAGTTACCAGCGGCTCCGCTGTTAATCAGGGCTGGTACATTTTCTAATCTAGTATTTCCCCAGGCTAAATTAACCTTCAGTATTATCATCTGTGTTTCAGAAGACTGGGTTTGCTGTACTGTGGATTGATTCTTGAGGGAACTAGTATTTCTGAAACCCTGCGCCGTTGTTCCCGTCACGGCTGGGTTCTGGCATTTCCCACCTTTCTAGGAGGAGTAAGAGGGCATTCCTTCACCGTATGAGTACTATCTGCACAATACATACAGAGTCCTAAGGTTCGTCTTCTAGTACGTTCTTCAGTGGATAATGGGCCCCTTGTGTTCCCAATTTGCATGGGCTCATCAGTTGGAATAGGTTTAAGATAAGAAATCGGGCCTTCAGGGTTTGGTTTAGAACTATTTCTCTTCCTTCTCTCTCTGTGCCTATCGTGCATTCTATAATCCAACTGCATGACTAAAGATAAATATTCGGCCATATTGTGAGGACGGGGAACCCTGGATACCTCATCCTTTAATTCTTCTAATAGACCTCTTCTAAAGATGGTAATCAAGGCTTTGTCCGCCCATGTGGTGTCAGCGGCTAACTGTTTGAATCTAGTTATATAGGTGAGAATATCCTGGTTTCCCTGCTTATAGTCCAGCAGTTTCTCTTCTGCTGCTATAGTGATCTCTTGTCTCCCAAACATGCTTTTAACACTATTACAAAAGGCTGGGTATGAGTCAAGTATGGGATTATTATTAGTCACTAATGGAGTAGCCCAGGCTAACGCTGCTCCCGTCATCTGAGCGATCATGTGACCCACCTTGTCTCTGTCTGTCGGAAAAAAGGCTACCTTAAAGGCAAACTAGACCGAGTATGATTCTAGAACTTCTTTGACTGCATGTGGATTACCGTCAAAACGACCTGACGGTAACAGGCCAGGAGGTACTTCTGAACTATGAGCTGTTCTGCCTACCTGCTGTCTCAGATTAGCATTTTCCTGTTTTAACTGTTGGACTTCGGTTGACAAAGATTGGACTGCTGCCACTAGTTGCTGTATTCTGTCACAATAAGCTTGGATACTATTACAAATACTTCAATACAAGTAGCCGTATTTCACAGTCACTAGTATAGAAATCAGGGAGACAACAATCCTGCGCACTAACCTGTACACTTAGTAATCTCACTGAAGAAGGTAAGGCTCACCTGTCCTCCTCTCACCGTGCCTGGTAAACGGCAAGATGAGAAGAAGTCAGGGAATCCCTTGTGGGGGAAAAAGCCCTGTCATGCCGAGGAGTGGAGATCAGCCCGGATTGACTTTGGTTCCAGTAGTCTGACGTCCTATGGTCCGCGGGAGGCACTCAAAATCACAGCCTATCCTAAACAAGGAATACAGAGTGGTTATACGGAGATAATAGTAAGTGAACTATTATTAGACTGTATTGTACCTTTTAGTTCTGTCAATCGGCGGTCTGCCGGAAGAACGAAACTGCTGAATCCGACGACCTCTGTGAGTTTAAGGAAAGTAGTGGGTGAAAGTTAGTATTAGAAAGAAAAGGGTTGTTACGATTGAATGAATGGTTTTGACAAATGCCTACCGAAAACTGCACAGCACACTGAATGGAATCCATTAGATTGCACTGCTCGATGGGAAATGTAGTCCCGACAGAAAGCGGGAAAGCGGGTGACTGTATGCGAAGAAAGAGACAGTTTAGAACTCGATAGGTGTAAGTGGTGTCAATGTACTAATGGAAGAGAGAGAGATACGTACTGGACCCAGTACCGGTGATTCCTGTCGTTGGAGGTTGAAAGATGTTGTCTGTAATGTACGGACAAGGAGAGAGAGGTCTCTAGAGAAGACGGGAGACAGGATTGAAAGAGGTTCAAGAATGAAAGCTTTCCTAATGGATATAAAGCAAGTCTGGAGTCGCAGACTTACGTAGCCTGGCCTCTGAAGACAGCAGCAACGCGCTGAGTCGAAGAGGCAGCCGAAGGAAATCCATTCTCCGTAGCAGGGGGCGGAGCTTGCAGGAACTTCCTGGTTTGAATGACTAGAGCGCAGCGCTTCCTTGTGTTCTCCATGTTAGGGAAGTAGGAGAAATGTAAGAGACGCGTCGCCACCGTTGCCATAGGGACCATGGCCGCGGTCTCCTGCCCGGAGCGGGCGTGACAGTAACTCTATTAAATGTCAGAGGCTGGTCCATC
This sequence comes from Ambystoma mexicanum, assembly GCF_040938575.1. Taxonomy (NCBI): domain Eukaryota; kingdom Metazoa; phylum Chordata; class Amphibia; order Caudata; family Ambystomatidae; genus Ambystoma; species Ambystoma mexicanum. The sequence goes on from NC_090931.1 coordinate 20,393,554, forward strand.
AGGGGGATGTCGTGTGTGGTGATGGTGGGTGCTTTGGAGGAGAGAATGGCTTTTTTGGCACTGAATTTCTCTTGTAGTGAGGACATTTCTTGAGCAACGGCGTTATGTATGGTGGTGCACCATGACTTGTCTGCAAGGGTGGGAGGTGCGGTGGGGATATGAGTCTCTAATTCGCTCAGGATAGCAAAAAGCTCTTTGGTATTGGAGCAGGCATTATTAATGCGTTCATTGAACACGTTAGCTTTGACGGTTATGACCGCGATCTTGTATATGTGTACTGCTAAGGTGAGGGCATTGCTGTTGCTAGGTGAGGATTTCTTTTTGTAGAGGTGTTCCCAAGCTCTTTTGTTTCTGTGCAGGAAGATGAGTTCTTCATTGAATCAATTGTTATTAGTTACTCGGGATTTCTGTGTCTTATTTCGGCTGGGATCATGTTTGCCAATGGTGGTAAGCAGGCAGTCGTGATATTGATTAGTATTATCGTAGGGGTTCAAGTTGGAGCTTGGCGGGCGGGAATCCAGCATGGCTATTAGGGTGGGTTTAAGCACCTTATGCGACAGTTTGTTAGTGTTTCTGATGAGTATGTGACTTAGCTTGGCGAACTAGGTGGAGATAGGAGTGGGGGTAACTAGGTTGAAGAGGATTAAGGAGTGGTCTGACTACAGGATTTCGTTGATGGCTGTAATGTCTGCGATAACATTGGAGGTGAGAAGCCAATACAGTGTAGGCCTTTGATGTGTGTGGGAGCATCGATTATTTAGGTGAAGCTCATGTTTTCCAGGGCACCAGCAAGGGCAGTGGCTTTGGTGGCTTTGGTGTCAGCCGTGTCCTTAAATCCCAAATGAATATCACCTAGGATAATGCATTTATTAGCTGGTTTAAGGAGTAGGGTAATCAGTAAAGGTAAATCCAGTTTGGGGTGATTGGAGTTGTTGGGTTGGCGATAGATAAGGAATATATTGATAGTGGTCTTAGGGTTGGTTAACAGTTTTGTAAGGAGCATTTCATAACTGGGCGTGGTGGGGATGGGCAGGCTCTGAGTTGTAGAGGATTTGGTAATGAGTGCCATACCACCTCCTATGGCATTTTGACGATCCGAAGATAGTGTAGTTGGGTGGAATGGCCAAGGAGAGGAGGGGGCTAGAGGCGTCATGGAGCCAAGATTCAATGATGGCAAGGAAGTCAAGTTGGTGTTCGAGAATTAGGTCATGGATATCAATGGCATGTGCTCCAAGTGAACGGACATTCATCAGGGCACCTTTGAGGCAGTTGGCCTGTTCAGGCCGTGAACGGTTAGTGGGTGGTTGAAGTTCCTCAGGTTGGCTGGGGTTTATGGGGTTTAGAGAGGGGAGGGTGGGCAGTGTCTGTTGAGCCTCTGTGGTCACTTTTTGAGATGGGCGTATGGTCGGCAGGCTGTTCTAGTTCAAAGTCTCAAAAGCTGAGTGTCACCCTAGCAGGGTTGAGTTTCACCTCAGTAAGTGGATAGGCCGTGTAACAGTTGTGCTGTCCTGGTTCTGAGTCTTTCCAGTTGGAGAACATCAACACAAGGTTTGGATTCTCCTGGTTGATTGGGAGGATAGGGTGAGAGACTAGCTGGAGGGGCTGTAAGGAACTCATGGTGGCAACAGTAAAGACAGACACAAGTGATCACAGTTCAAGGGTGTTTATTAAACTGTATAAATGGGTGAGAAAAATGCCTTATCTAAACTTAAATCTAAGATGGGAGCAAGCTTCGATCATCAAATAATAAGGCAATCCTAGTGGCGTCTTGACAAAAAAAAGGTCCTTCACTAAAATAACCTATCGTCAATCCTTACTGCTAAGTTCCAAAAATAGTGTGGGATAATATTCACAAGAAAAGAAAGTGTTCATAAAATGATAAGTCGCGATGTCATAGACGGGGCCTCCCTTCCCCACATGTTTAGCACGGGACAAGGCAGGACTCACGAGCACAGCACACTCCTGGGCTTCTCCAGCACGAGGTTACAGTTCCTTTCAGCGATATCAGGACTTTCGGTGGTCAGGTCTCTTTTCTACAAAGTCTCTTGCCACCGAGGGCCTGATGTGTCAACAATAACAAAACAAAAAATCCTTACCATATTGTTTACGTTGGGTGATGACCCTTCACCTCTGGATCCCCCTTGACTAGGCTCTGATCCTCTTGAATGTTAGCCTCCCTCCGTCGTGTTCACTACAGCCTTTTATTGAATATCCCTTCACCTGTAGCATTCACAAGTTTCAATGACCTTTTAAACATCTTTCACTGTTTACATCCCTCAGCCGGATTCACTCTCGCCAACACAATGTTCACGGGGTTATCGTGCTTCACCCCGCTTAGCAGGCATCCCTCAACCGGGCTCACATTTGTCAGTTACAGAGTTCCATCAGAAAGTCATTCTAGACCCCTTACGTTGTTCACTTTACCCAAGTCCGGATCTCAGCTCCCAGTCAGACTTTCCTGTAAAGCCCCCAGTCAGGCTTTCTCCGACCCACAGCAACGCCCCACATCACCATCCGCTGCTGTCCTTGCCCTCGTAGCACCAGAGTGCTCCATGATGTCCCTCACGGCCATTGCTGGCCACGAGAGGAGAGGAGAGGCCAAGATGGCCGTCGCCGTGGTTGCCGCAGCAACCAGGAACACAAAAGCCTCTGCTGAGGCCCATGATTGGTCCGCCATTCCAGCCAGCCCCTCCCCTCCTGGCTTTAATGGAGGGGGGGCACACTGCCAGGCGAAGCCGCAGAGGAGCGAAGGCCAGGAGAAAAGGCCAAACTCACTCTCTGCAGCTCCGCTGCGAGTAATTCCACAGCTGATCCAACATCTGGCAGCTGCAACAGAGAAAGCCGTGCAGAGCGTCGCCGTAGCACAGCAGTGCTTGGAGATCCCCTCCGACCCACAGCAACGCCCCACATCACCATCAGCTGCTGTCCTTGCCCCCGTAGCACCGGAGTGCTCCATGATGTCCCTCACGGCCATTGCTGGCCACGAGAGGAGAGGAAAGGCCAAGATGGCCGCCGCCGTGGTTGCCGCAGCAACCAGGAACACAAAAGCCTCTGCTGAGGACCACGATTGGTCCGCCATTCCAGCCAGCCCCTCCCCTCCTGCCTTTAATGGAGGGGGGGCTCACCGCCAGGCAAAGCCGCAGTGGAGTGAAGGCCGGGAGAATAGGCCAAGCTCACTCTCTGCAGCTCCGCTGCGAGTGAATCCACAGCTGATCCAACATCCGGCAGCTGCAACAGGGAAAGCCGTGCAGAGCGTCGCTGTAGCACAGGAGTGCTTGGAGGTCCCCTCCGACCCACAGCAATGCCCCACATCACCATCAGCTGCTGTCCTTGCCCCCGTAGAACCAGAGTGCTCCGTGATGTCCGTCACGGCCATTGCCGGCCACGAGAGGAGAGGAGAGGCCAAGATGGCCACCGCTGTGGTTGCCGCAGCAACCAGGAACACAAAAGCCTCTGCTGAGGCCCACGATTGGTCCGCCGTTCCAGCCAGCCCCTCCCCTCCTGCCTTTAATGGAGGCGGGGGCTCACCACCAGGCGAAGCCGCAGAGGAGCGAAGGCCAGGAGATAAAGCCAAGATCACTCTCTGCAGCTGCGCTGCGAGGGAATCCACAGTTGATCCAACATCCGGCAGCTGCAACAGGGAAAGCCGTGCAGAGCGTCGCCGTAGCACAGGAGTGCTTGGAGATCCCCTCCGACCCACAGCAACGCCCCACATCACCATCAGCTGCTGTCCTTGCCCCTGTAGTACCAGAGTGCTCCATGATGTCCGTCACGGCCATTGCTGGCCACGAGAGGAGAGGAAAGGCCAAGATGGCCGCCGCCGTGGTTGCCGCAGCAACCAGGAACACAAAAGCCTCTGCTGAGGACCACGATTGGTCCGCCGTTCCAGCCAGCCCCTCCCCTCCTGCCTTTAATGGAGGGGGGGCTCACCGCCAGGCAAAGCCGCAGTGGAGTGAAGGCCGGGAGAATAGGCCAAGCTCACTCTCTGCAGCTCCGCTGCGAGTGAATCCACAGCTGATCCAACATCTGGCAGCTGCAACAGGGAAAGCCGTGCAGAGCGTCGCTGTAGCACAGGAGTGCTTGGAGGTCCCCTCTGACCCACAGCAATGCCCCACATCACCATCAGCTGCTGTCCTTGCCCCCGTAGAACCAGAGTGCTCCATGATGTCCGTCACGGCCATTGCCGGCCACGAGAGGAGAGGCCAAGATGGCCACCGCTGTGGTTGCCGCAGCAACCAGGAACACAAAAGCCTCTGCTGAGGCCCACGATTGGTCCGCCGTTCCAGCCAGCCCCTCCCCTCCTGCCTTTAATGGAGGCGGGGGCTCACCACCAGGCGAAGCCGCAGAGGAGCGAAGGCCAGGAGATAAAGCCAAGATCACTCTCTGCAGCTGCGCTGCGAGGGAATCCACAGTTGATCCAACATCCGGCAGCTGCAACAGGGAAAGCCGTGCAGAGCGTCGCCGTAGCACAGGAGTGCTTGGAGATCCCCTCCGACCCACAGCAATGCCCCACATCACCATCAGCTGCTGTCCTTGCCCCTGTAGCACCAGAGTGCTCCATGATGTCCCTCACGGCCAATGCTGGCCACGAGAGGGGAGGAGAGGCCAAGATGGCCGCCGCTGTGGTTGCCGCAGCAACCAGGAACACAAAAGCCTCTGCTGAGGCCCACCATTGGTCCGCCGTTCCAGCCAGCCCCTCCCCTCCTGCCTTTAATGGAGGGGGGGCTCACTGCCAGGCAAAGCCGCAGAGGAGCGAAGGCCAGGAGAAAAGGCCAAGCTCACTCTCTGCAGCTCTCTGCTGCTCGACGGTGCGGATGGCGCGTCCAGGCTCTCTCAAGCTCACACAAGGTAAGGCCTCCAGCCTCTTCGCCTACCAGTCACACCCCTGCGTGCACCTACCCAGGTCACAGCCAGGCGCACCACGCAATGTCCCTACAGGAATGCACGACTACCGTCACGCACCCTGCCTACCGTTCCCCTCACATACACACCCTTCATAGGGTACCGCAATGCAAGGGTTGGCGTGAGAAGCCAGCCTCCAAGCATCACGCACTGCTTTACTAAGGCCAACCCCAGCCCTTGTACTTCCGCGCATTTGGTGGCAACGCTACGACAGACTTTCAATGTCCATACCACCAAACAAGACCTCATGGCTGCCACAAACAAAAGTACCTCTATTAACATTAACTCTGCACCTCCACTAATGCCCAAACCTACTGGCGCTCCCATGCCCACTGCTCATGGTAATGCCGCCCCCATGGCCACTCACTGTACTATGTTGCCTAATGCTATGCATATGCCTACTGCTCATGTTGATGCTGCCCTCATGGCCACTCACTGTACTATGTTGCCTAATGCTATGCCTATGCCTACTGCTCATGTTGATGCTGCCCTCATGGCCACTCACTGTACTATGTTGCCTAATGCTATGCCTATGCCTACTGCTCATGTTGATGCCGCCCTCATGGCCACTCACTGTACTATGTTGCCTAATGCTATGCCTATGCCTACTGCTCATGTTGATGCCGCCCTCATGGCCACTCACTGTACTATGTTGCCTAATGCTATGCCTATGCCTACTGCTCATGTTGATGCCGCCCTCATGGCCACTCACTGTACTATGTTGCCTAATGCTATGCCTATGCCTACTGCTCATGTTGATGCCGCCCTCATGGCCACTCACTGTACTATGTTGCCTAATGCTATGCCTATGCCTACTGCTCATGTTGATGCCGCCCTCATGGCCACTCACTGTACTATGTTGCCTAATGCTATGCCTATGCCTACTGCTCATGTTGATGCCGCCCTCATGGCCACTCACTGTACTTTGTTGCCTAATGCTATGCCTATGCCTACTGCTCATGTTGATGCCGCCCTCATGGCCACTCACTGTACTATGTTGCCTAATGCTATGCCTATGCCTACTGCTCATGTTGATGCCGCCCTCATGGCCACTCACTGTACTATGTTGCCTAATGCTATGCCTATGCCTACTGCTCATTTTGATGCCGCCCTCATGGCCACTCACTGTACTATGTTGCCTAATGCTATGCCTATGCCTACTGCTCATGTTGATGCCGCCCCCATGGCCACCCTTGACTCCACCCCACTCACTATTTCCGAGCCACTCTCCACTCCGGCTAGCCCGCCCACCTCCACACCTCTCTCTGCCTACACACTCAGGTGCGCACTGATTAGTGCCCGATCCATACCCACACACGCCCTTGACGTCAACGACCTGCTCATCAAGGACGACCTCGACCTCCTCATCCTTACTGAAACTTGGCTCAATGAAACGTCAGGCCCAGCCCTATCCCTTGCCATCCCAACTGGGTATTCCATCTTCAGGAAAGACCGCACCTCGCAGAAAGGTGGAGGCGTTGCCCTTATCGCCAGGGAAGCCATTGCCATTAGAGAAGTTGAAGGCCTGCTTGACAGCAACAGTGACTACCTCCCTCTAAAAATTGACATTTCCCATAACTGCACCATAACCATGCACATTGTATATAAACCCCCAGGCTCATCCTTTGACTTCCATGACACCCTTATCCAGGCACTGTCCAACAACATCAAAAAAACATCACAGGTTTTACTTCTGGGTGACCTCAACCTAGGGCTGAACGACCCTAAGGACCCCCCTGCGAAATCCCTCAAGAAAGCCCTGTCCAACCTCGGCTTCGCACACTCCATCTCCGAGCCCCCTCATATAAAAGGGCGCACCCTCGACTGGATCAGTCATCACAACTGCTCCCTTCTCATCACTGCCAACACCCCCATCCCTTGGTCGGACCACCACTACATCCAATTCACCCTCGGAACCAAGAAAGTGGCCTTCACCCCCCCCACCGTGACCAGCAACCTACGCTAGGAGCTCTCGCCTTCTCACAGTTGAGAATCTAGCACCCTACCTCCTCAACCCTGCCCTCCAGGCCCCCTCCTCTAACAACCCCGAAACCTTAGCTGACACCTTTAAGGGTATCATCACGTCAGCCGTTGATGCCATTGCTCCATTGACCCTAAAAAACGCAAAAAAACCCAAACATGCCAACTCATGGTTCTCCAATGAACTTCTTGAACAAGGTGCGCAAAAAAGGACTGCCCTCTCCGCTTGGAAGGCTAGCCCCTCTGAAGCCACCAAACAGAAGTTCAAAACCATCTCCAAATCCTACAAGACTAACATTACCTTAGCCAATGCCACCTCCTTTAACACCAGCATCGCTGAAGCCAAGTCAGGGTCCAAAGAACTATTCACCATCTTTAGGGAACTGGAAAAACCATCTGCCCCCCCCCATCAATCATCAAAGATGACAAGTGGTGTGATAGCATTCAGTCGGCCATGCTCGACAAGCTCAACACCCTCCAAACCAAAATCCGCGGCCACCAAAAAGCCCTCTCCAATATCATAGCCAACTTGTGCGCTGAGCCACCCATCAAGACCAGCGCCTCCCCTTTCTTTGAATTCAAAGATATCACTGAACGAGAGGCCATCACCCTGCTCAACTCCATCAAACCCTCCAATTACAAGGGCGACGCCTGCCCAGCTAGCCTCATCAAAGACTCAGCACCTAACCTAGCCCCCTTCCTTACAGCTTTTATCAACTCCTCCTTCCAGTCAGGGCATGTCACTCAAGGAAGCTTGGGTGCACCCACTCCTTAAAAAAAACCCTTGCTTGACCCCACAATCCCTGGTAATTACAGATCCATTACCACTGTACCCTTCCTGCTCAAAATTGTGGACAAAGCAGCTTACCTGCAAGTCCAGAAGTTCTTAGAGGATAACCGGCTCCTAGGCCTGCGGCAATCTGGATTCTGCCCACGGCACAGCACTGAAACGGCCCTCCTAGACCTTAAGAATCAAATGGACGATCTTAGAGATGCAGGCAAACCTGCTCTCCTACTGCTCCTTGATCTATCCGCGGCCTTTGATCTCGTGGACCACAACACCTTGTGCCACCATCTAGCCACCCAAGCCAACTTCTCCCCGAAAGCCTGTCAATAGATCACCTCCTTCCTCCAAGAAAGGGCCATGAAAGTCTTCTTGGAGTCTGCATCCACCACCCCGAGCCTCCTCACCTGCGGTGTTCCCAGGGGTCCTGTATAGCACCTACGCTTTACAACCTTTTCACAAGGCCCCTGTTCAGCATCTTGGATTCCCTTGGCATATCCTACACCAATTACGCGGATGACACACAGGTACTCATCCCACTCTCGGGCGACTACCTAGCAGAAATTAACACCCTCACCACAATCTACTCCACCATCCAATCCTGGATGGCAGAGAACTGGCTTTGCCTCAATAGTGAAAAAACTAAACTCCTCCTCATAGGATCACCTTTCACATTGGGCAACCTTGGAGACCAGTACTCCTCCTTCACCATCGATAACATTCCTATCAAGGTCTCAAACCATGTTAAGACCCTCAGAGTCTACCTTGACTCCGACCTCTCCATGGACAGACATGCAATGCTATTGCCACCTCTTCAGCCTATTACTCTAAAATCCTCAACGCTGCTAGGCCCTTCCTGGCCTGCCACAATTGCCTCACCATTGCCAGGGCAATTATCGGGTCAAGGCTAGACTATTGCAATGCCCTCGTCGCTGGGACCTCCAGCAAAAACGTGGCCAAATTGCAGCTAGCTCAAAACAATGCGCTCAGGGCAGCCACAGGTACCGCCAGAAGAGCCCACATCTCTGAAATCAGAAGGCAAGCCCACTGGCTCCCTGTCAAAGAGAGAATTGTCTTTAAAATGCTTGCCCTCACCCACAAATGCCTCCACGAGCTCGCCCCGCCCTACTTGATTGACAGAATCATCAGGCACACGGCCACTAGACCCCTAAGATCACGCTATGCCAACACGATTGTCACACCTACCTCACGAAAGGTGCGCGCTGGAGGTTCCAGCTTCCCCACCCAAGCAGCCACGCACTGGAATGCACTGCCACCTCGCCTAAGAGTGATTGCATCACACCTAGCCTTCCGCAAGGCTATCAAAACTAGACTCTTTCTCTAAACAGAATATCTATCACGAATTGGTTTGAGCAATTCCCTGCATATTTGGTTGTTACTGTGTAACTATGAGCCCATTGGGCACCCGCCTGTAACTCATGTCTGCTTATCATCTGTAACAGCGCCTCGATGCCTCATGGGCTGCAAGCGCGCTTGATAAATGCAAATAAATAAATAAATACAGCTCACAGTCAGACTTTCTCTAAAGCCCCTAGTCAGGCTCTGCACAGTTAATTCTACGCATAGCTTTCCTCTTGGTTTATGATAGCCTCCCTCGGTCGGGCTCAGACCATGAATTCACCTTGGTTTCCTCTTGGTTTTTGATAGCCTCCCTCGGTTCGGCTCAGAGCATCAATTCACCTTGGTTTCCTCTTGGCTTATGATAGCCTCCCCCGGTCAGACTCAGACCATGAATTCACCTTGGTTTCCTCTTGATTTATGATAGCCTCCCTCGGTCGTGCTCAGACCATGAATTCACCTTGATTTCCTCTTGGTTTTTGATAGCCTCCCTCGGTGGGGCTCAGACCATGAATTCACCTTGGTTTCCTCTTGGTTTTTGATAGCCTCCCTCGGTCGGGCTCAGACCATGAATCCTCTGGGTTCCAGGTGATAAACATTCGAGTGTACAGGGGGTTATACTAGACCAGTGGTCTTCAAACCTTTTTGGCCTGGGCCCCCCCTGAGCAAAATTTGGGTAGGACGGGCCCACACAAAAATGCCAAATGGATAGTATGTGTTGCACGCCGTCACCTCACCCTCCTTCCAGTATAATCCCTGGGCTACCCACCTGCTCCCATCACAGACGTCGGGCTCCTCCATCCCATTCTTACCCAGTCCCTGGGCTCTCCCCAGCCCATCACACACCCTACTCCCACCACTATCCAATGGTTCCCGCCATCCTGCTCCCTCCACAGTCCCTGGACTCTCCCTATCCTGTTCCCAACACAGTCCGAGGGCCAGTGGCTGCTGGTGAATTTTTTAAGTGCAGGGGCATGACTATTTCCCCCAAAGATGACATAGCGACCGAGTGCAGTGAGGGAGCCTGAACCAATGAAGGGGGTTTTGAAGGGATTTCCCCCCGTGATTTTCTTTTTTAAATAATGGGTTAAAATGTTGCATTGTAGAGCATACTTTAAAAAAATTGGTAAATAGCCAAACAGTTTGCAATTGCTGCCGGGGAAGGGGCAGGGGGCAGGCATGACATTTTTTACTGGACATCTATGATAGATGTCCTGTAAAAAGATACCATCCCTGTCCCCTGGGCCCCACTGGGCCTAACACAATCAACATGATTATCTGTGTATGCAGGGCGCTAGGGTACCAAGGGGGAAAGCGTGGCATTTTTGACTGGACATCTATGATAGAAATCGAGCAAAAACATACCATCTCTGTCCCCTGGGCTCCACAGAGCCTCAGAAGGAGAGCTGATTTTGACAGGTGGGTAGGGGGATTGTACAAAAAGGTATTTAGGCATTTTTAAAATGCCTTTGTTGTACAACCCTCCTTCCCCCCTCTATCGACCACTTGCCAAAATCAGCTCAACAGACAAAAACAAGCTAACACACACCCACACACACACATTCATACAGCAATCACTCTATCATTCACACGAGAATCCATCACCATACACTCACTCATAACACAAGCATACACACATCCATACACATGTTTAAATAAAGATAAATGAACATAGACTTACCTTCTTCATTGGTCTGCATGTGGGTGCTGACATGCCCTGCTCCAGGTTGCTCTGTCCATATGTGCGAGGAGGTCCTGGAGCTCCCCCTCGCTCATACAGACATGCAGTGCCCCAGCCAGCATTTCCAATGAGCTATGCAATGCTGGTGAAGCAAAATGCCCCAGCACTTGCATGGCTCATTGAGCACGTGTGGCTGAGGAACTAAACTGAACTGAACTGTCAAAGGGAAATAGTGTTTCCCTTTGACAGTTCAGCCAGCCCAGGAGCACTTTGTCACGGCTCCAAAGTCCAGGTGCAGGAGTGGCGCGAACCAACTACTCCCACTACGGTCTGGGCACCTGCAAGTCAATACTCACACAGGCCTCCGAGACCCCAGCAGAGAAAGAGGGTTAGGATCTCATTGGTTGGATAGGTCTGGAACAGCGGGTAACCGGATAGAGGGTTAGGAAAGGGAAAGTGGACAGGCAAGGGAACATATGGGAAAAAACAACAATAATATCCACACAATTCCCCCACACATTCACACAGTGCTTTACAAATAGCTTTTGATACAAAAGAGGCACTTAGCTCTGTGGGTGAGTGCTGGCCTCCTGCCTGTGCACTCTCAGGTCCGGAACTCGGAGCACTTCAAATGCTGCAAGAGAGTTTTAGTATTAGTGACCTGTGTTACTTCACATAGGCACAATACAAACCATAAAACACACAACAATGAGGCATGCCACCTCTGGGTTTCGTTAGTGCAAGCACATGCACATTGTGGGTTAATCCGCTCACAGAGCTTAACAGTGTCCAAGAACTGAGAAGAGCTTATCGCCTGGTTACGTTAAGGGATTCAGAACGTGTGGCCCAAGTTTGCCACACATGGCTTAAAAAGAATAAGACCCATCATGCTGCCAAAGTTTTGCCGCACGTGGCTTAAAATCAAAAGCACTCCATGCTGCCCAAGTTTTGCCGCACGTGGCTGCCAGAAAGCTCTCTGTGCTGCCAAAGTTCCCGCACGTGGCTGAAAGTAAGTTGGGTAAATAAACGCTGCGCGTGTTAGTCTTAATGCTGCATGCGAATCCAAACCGCGTTGCTTAAATACAGCAGAACGCGGTAAGAGACTTAGCTTTGCCCTCAGCAGGGGACATGATGTGGCTGGGCGGTGCCCCCTGCGCGTGCTCCGTAGAGGGTTGGGATCCCCAATGCTCTCCTTTAGCTTCCGTGCTCTCCCCCTGTAGCTGCACGTCTAATTCCCCTGCGAGCTCGTTCGACGGGAGTTTGCTGCACTTATCTGCTATAAGCGAGGGGCCGGAATGCTGGTTCCTTGGGGCGTGGCCCCTCGCATGATCCCCGTTGGCAGAAGCTCCGGTGGATACGTCCGTTCAGGTCGGGAGCTTAAGCACAAGCCCCGTGCCTTTGTCCTTCGCGCATGCGCGTGCGCGAGCACCTCCCAGCCTGGGAGTGCAAAAGTAATTCCCGGCCTGGAGGCTGCTGGGAATCGTGGTTCGTAGGCTTTTCTGCCTGCAAAAAGGACAGAGAAGCCTCCTATGAGGCTGGAGGCTGTTTCTTTGGATTTGTCTTGTTTTGGGTTCTTTTCTCCTGTGCCTGGGGCTCCTCACTGAGCCCTGATTCCCCCTTATACCTCCCTGTACCCTGACAGTACTCCCACCCCACACGGAAGGGCTTGAGCTTGGGCTTTCCAGGGTGATTTTCATGGAACTTTGTCACCAGTCTAGGAGCATGCACATTGCGTGCTGGCTCCCAGGAACGTTCCTCGGGACCATATCCAACCCAGTCCACCAAGTAGTACAGCCCATCAGGGTGAGGCTGTGAATTCAGAATGGCTTGGACCTCATATTCGGGATGCCCTTGCACTATGATAGGTGGTGGTTTTTCAGTGCGAATGGATGGTCGGGCTGGTTTCAGTAGTGATACATGGAAAGTGGGGTGCATTTTCATTTGATGGGGTAATGGCAGCCTCACTGCTCTGGCTTAATTACGTCTGAAATAGTAAGGGGACCTAAGAACTTTGGTTGTAATTTGCGAGGTCCAGATAGCTTCATATTTCAGGTAGATTACCAGACTCTGTCACCTTGTTTGTACTGGGGATTTGCACTTCTTTTTTTATCTGCATAATACTTATATGATTCTTTTGCGGCATTTAGATTCACCTGGATATCCTTCCAGACTTGTCGTGCATAAACCTGACGCCCTAATAGGGTGGGAAGGTTTGTTGGATGATCACTATATCTCATGGGTAATACTCGAGGATGGTACCCATAGGCACCAAAGAAGGGCGTATGCTTGGTGGAATAATGCACCCTATTGTTGTATCCCACTTCTGCCAACCACACATACTGGACCCATGAAGTCTCAGTGTTTGCCGCGTAACAGCACAGGTATTGTTGCAAACCCTGATTCACCCGTTCGGTTTGGCCATCGGTTTCTGGGTGATAACTGGATGATAGGCTGACCTCCATTCCGATTAGTTGACAGAATGCTCGCCAGAATCGTGAGGTGAATTGAGGGCCTCTGTTTGTATTAACACATGTGGGCAAACCGTGTAGACGAACTACATGGTGTAGGAACAAGTCTGTCAGTTCACCCGCGGTGGGAACCACAATACATGGGATGAAGTGGCTCATTTTTGTGAGGGAGTCTACAATAACTAGGATTGAGGTGTACTTTTGTACTGGTGGTAGGTCTACAATCACATCCATTGTGATTGTATGCCATGGAGTTGGTGGAGTCGGTAGTGGCTGGAGTAAACCCACCAGTTTCTGGTGACTAGCTTTTTGTCTACTACATGTGCTACATTCCAGTACATAGATCCGTGCATCACGAAGTAACGTTGGCCACCAGAAATGTCTGGCCACGTTCTGCTGGGTCTTTGTAATACTGGGATGTCCGGCTAGAGCGGTGTCATGGCACCAATGCATAATTTACTTTCTCAGCGCTTGTGTTGGTAAGTATAAAGCTTTAGCGTAGTATGGGATACCGTCTACCAAAGTGTGTTGCAGACCTCTAGTGCACCATTTCTGCAATTCCTGAGTAGACATGTTTCTTAATACATCATCAAAGATGTTAGGTCTACCCACTAGTCCAATTTTCCGGATAGCTGGAACTATTAGACGAGCCTCGCTAATGCCCTTATCTTCTGTTTCTGGATATCGAGACAAGATATCAGTCTTCATGTTATTGGTTCCTGGGCGATACGTAATTAGAAAGTCAAAACTTGAAAAGAACAGCGCCCACCGTAATTGACCGGGGCTTAGTGTTTTTGAGGTTTTAATGAATTGTAAATTCCGATGGTCGGTCATGACTGTGACCGTATGACGAGATCCCAACAGATAGTGTCACCATTCGTCGAACGCTGCCTTCACCGCTAATAGCTCTCGGTCGGCTATGGTGTAATTAATTTCTGCTGGTAATAACTTTCGGGAGTAGTACGCCACAGGATGTAGTAACCCTGTTTTGGGGTCTTGCTGGGATAAAACTGCTCCCAAGGCATAGCTCGAGGTGTCGGTTTCTACCAAGAATGGCTGGCTCAAGTCAGGATGTCGTAGTACAGGTGCAGACGTAAAGGCTGCTTTTAACTGCTGAAAACCTTGTTCGGCAGCTTCATCCCATACAAACGCTTTCCCTTTCTTGAGTAACGTTGTAATGGGTGTCACCAGTTCAGGGAAGTTCTTAATAAAACGCCGGTAAAAATTGGTGAAACCTAAAAAGGCCTGAACCTCCTTTACAGATGTGGGAGCCGGCCAGTCAACCACTGCCTTTTTATGGTCCATTTGCACCCTAGATGGAGTCAGGTAGTTCCATAAGAACTCTAGCGTGGTACGGTGAAACTCGCATTTTTCTGGTTTAGCAAATAGATTGTGTTCCCGAAGTCGCTGTAACACTGCCCTGACGTGTTTAATGTGTTCCTGCATACTGGTGTAATATATCAATATGTCATCGATATAGACCACAGTAAAAACTTCCAGGTATTCATGTAGCACTTCATCAAGAAAGTGCTGAAACGCTGATGGGGCATTACATAACCCGAATGGCATCACCTGGTACTCGTATAGGCCGAATTTGGTTCTGAACGCGGTTTTCCATTCGTTTCCAGCCCGTACTCCCACCAGGTGATAAGCCCCTCGAAGATCCAACTTTGTATACACAGTTTCGTTTCACACTTGGTCCAGCAAAACCGGAATCAACGGCAAGGGATATCGATTTTTTACCGTAATACGGTTGATTCCTCTGTAATCTATACATGTTCTCAAGTCACCCGTCTTCTTCGGTATGAAGAAGAGTGGCGACGAGACAGGCGAGTTGGAATGTCGGATGAAGCTGCTTTTCAGATTGGTATCAATATATTCTTTTAGGTGTTCTGTCTCGGCCTCAGTGAGGGCATACACGTGACAACAGGGTAGTACTACTCCAGGTTCTAGATCTATACGGCAATAAAATGGCCGATGGGGTGGTAGAGTTTCAGCCAATTTTTTGATGAATACATCTTTGTACTCTTGGTACTCTGATGGCAAGTTACTGAGATCTGATGTCTCTACAGTGGTGACAGTAGTCTCCTCAACTAAGGACATGGACTGAACTACTGCTGTACAGTGTGAACAACAGTGTGGAGAGGACAGGGAAATTGTACCCTTGGACCAATCCACAAGGGGATTGTGTTTCAAAAACCATGGTAAACCCAAGATTACGCCAAACTGTGGCGCTGCTATAAGATCAAACCTGATTTCTTCTCTATGATTCTGTTGACAATAGAGTGTCAAGGTTTGAGTGCAATGAGTTATGGGGCTCGAACTCAAAGCAGTTCCGTCCACTGCCCTTACTGGTTCTGGTGTCCCTTTCTTACACAAGGGCACTCCTAACTTAGCAGCGTATGAAACGTCCATGAAGTTACCCGTGGCACCGGTATCTAAGAGTAGAGTCACCTTGACCTCCCATCCCAGGAAGTACAAGAATCCTGGCATAGTGACGTGGGGGGCATAATTCACAAAGTCTGAGACTGGGGTAACTTCTTTCCCTAGGCTCGGCTGTAGAACCCCTACAACCACCGAGCCGAGGCGTTTCCCTGCGCTTTAGGTTTTGTAGGGCAGTCCTTGACGAAGTGCCCTGTGGTTCCACAGTACAAACACAGGTCC
The DNA here is from genome assembly GCF_040938575.1 of Ambystoma mexicanum. Taxonomy (NCBI): domain Eukaryota; kingdom Metazoa; phylum Chordata; class Amphibia; order Caudata; family Ambystomatidae; genus Ambystoma; species Ambystoma mexicanum. The sequence goes on from NC_090931.1 coordinate 20,409,392, forward strand.
TCCTTACGCCAATGTTCTTGTTCGTCCTTGGTGAGTGGACCCCGGGCTGACCCAATCTGCATCGGCTCGTCCCCGCCTGACTTTTCCGGGGTACGAGTCATGTGGGTGTGGTCTAACCTGGCTATTGGACGAGAATCTCCCCGTTTCTTATCCCCCCGTCTTTCCGCTTGATGATGATCTAGACGTAGTGCTAGGTCTATCATTGCTGGGCAATCTCGGGTTGGGGGTCGACCTGTGCAATCAGGTCCTTCAGCTCATCGCAGAGTCCTTGATAAAAGAGGGACATTCTTTTATCTCAGGGCCACTCTGTCTCTGCCACCAGCCTATTAAATTGAGTCATATATGTGACTAACTCTTTACTTCCCTGATGTAAAGTAAGTAGCTCCCTATCCCTGCACATGGTGGCAGCTCGGCGGTTAAAGATCTTACCGAACTCGGTCTGGATATCATCCCCACTATACAATATAGCATCATCCCTCTGCACTAAAGGATTAGCCCAAGCTGCTGCATCCCCTGTGAGATAGGAGATTACAAAGGCTGTCCTAGCCTGGTTTGCACGAAATGCCATAGGTTTAGTTAGGAAATGGAGCTGACACTGAGTCAAAAAGGTTTGATATTTCTGTGGGTCACCTACATATCTTTCTGGAGGGGCTAACGGGACTATGGACTCTGGGGTAACACTTACTTGGATCGGAGTGGGTGCGGTAGCACCACCCGGAAGGGGAGCAGTTTGGGCCGCTAAGGAGAGTACCTGGGTGGCCAGGGTAGCATAGTCCTGTCTAGTGGCAGTGAGCTTGGCTTGTAAGTCCTGCAGGACCTTGGTTAATTCCTCCATGGCCTAGCTAGATAGTGCCACTCAGGCACCTGTTATACTTGGGCTTGTGCTTCTATCACGGCTCCAAAGTCCAGGTGCAGGAGTGGTGCGAACCAACTACCCCCACTACGGTCTGGGCACCTGCAAGTCAATGCTCACAAAGGCCTCTGAGACCCCAGCAGGGAAAGAGGGTTAGGATCTCTTTGGTTGGATAGGTCTCGAACAGCGGGTAACCGGATAGAGGGTTAGGAAAGGGAAAGTGGACAGGCAAGGGAACATATGGGAAAAAACAACAATAATATCCACACAATTCCCACACACATTCACACAGTGCTTTACAAATAGCTTTTGATACAAAAGAGGCACTTAGCTCTGTAGGTGAGTGCTGGCCTCCTGCCTGCGCACTCTCAGGTCCGGAACTCGGAGCAGTTCAAATGCTGCAATAGAGTTTTAGTATTAGTGACCTGTGTTACTTCACATAGGCACAATACAAACCATAAAACACACAACAGTGAGGCATGCCACCTCTGGGTTTAGTTAGTGCAAGCCCATGCACATTCTGGGTTAATCCGCTCACAGAGCTTAACAGTGTCCAAGAACTGAGAAGAGCTTAGCTCCGGTTATGTTAAGGGATTCAGAACGTGTGGCCCAAGTTCGCCACACGTGGCTTAAAAAGAATAAGACCCATCATGCTGCCAAAGTTTTGCCGCAGGTGGCTTAAAATCAAAAGCACTCCATGCTGCCCAAGTTTTGCCACACGTGGCTGTGCTCAGAAAGCTCTTCGTGCTGCCAAAGTTTGCCGCACGTGGCTGAAAGTAAGTTGGGTAAATAAACGCTGCACGCGTTAGTCTCACTGCTGCATGCGAACCCAAACCGCGTTGCTTAAATACAGCAGAACGCGGTTAGAGACTTAGCTTTGCTCTAAGCAGGGGCCGTGATGTGGCTGGGCGATGCCCCCTGCGCGTGCCCCGTAGAGGGTTGGGACCCCCAGTGCTCTCCTTTCGCTTCCGTGCTCTCCCCCTGTAGCTGCGCGTCTAATTCCCCTGCACGCTCGTTCGCTGGGAGTTTGCTGCACTTATCTGCTATAAGCGAGGGGCCAGAATGCTGGTTCCTTGGGGCGTGGCCCCTCGGGTGATCCTCGTTGGCAGGAGCTCCGGTGGATACGTCCGTTCAGGTCGGGAGCTTAAGCACAAGCCCTGTGCCTTTGTCCTTCACGCATGCGCGTGCGCGAGCACCTCCCAGCCTGGGAGTGAAAAAGTAGTTCCCGGCCTGGAGGCTGCTGGGAATCGTGGTTCGTAGGCTTTTCTGCCTGCAAAAAGGACAGAGAAGCCTCCTACAAGGCTGGAGGCTGTTTCTTTGGGTTTGTCTTGTTTTGGGTTCTTTTCTCCTGTACCTGGGGCTCCTCACTGAGCCCTGATTCCCCCTTATGACTCCCTGTACCCTGACATACTCCCTCAGCTGGAAAAAGCAGCCGAGGGAGTGCTCATTGTTTCACTGGGCTGGCTCCTTAGCTCCTCCCTAATCGGTGAGGGGGCCACTGGGTGGACACCACCTCGCCATTATGGATGAGCCGTCATGCTCAGACTGGCCTATAGGGCAATAGGGCAATGCCTGTAGAAAAAATACAAAATGCTAGCGTGGGCCATTCAAAATGGGCCACCTTTTTGGCCAATGTGGGCCAGTTTGATTAGGTACTTCACTATGCAGTCAGTAATTTTGACCATTGTTGCTGAATAAATACTCTTTAAATATTACAATTTACTTACATCTTAACACAATGCACCCCCTTGGGTACTATTCAAACAGTCTGAGACTAAAGGAATGAATATCAATTTACAACTGCGGGCCACTTTTTCATTGGTGCCTGAGACAGTTTGATGCTTCAGCCCAACCTAAAAAAAGAATTTAAAGAAAATCTTTTCTTTTTTTTTTAACATTTCATGCTGGGCTCTCACAGCCCCCCAGGGATGTGGCCGCTGTACTAGACACTTGTATGACCATGTTGACCTCCTACATAGAGCTCTCCTAGTGCCTCCTGGTATCTGTAGTTTTAACAAAAGGAGACCAACCAAAGTCTTTCGAATAAGTGGCCAAGTGGTGCCAGACCACCCTGAAGCTGGTCCTTCTCTGGTTTTTAAAAGTTCAGTAACAGATATTTCCTTTGTTCAAATCATGCTGCCGTTTGCAACCTTTGCTCAACACAGCTTGCTCTATTATCGGTTCTTCATCCGACTCACCGGCTGTGCTGAATTCCTTGTCGTTTCTTGTCTCTGGAGTCAAGGACGGTACCGCGGTAGCAAGCGCCTCCCTCTGCCTTGGTTATCAGTGTGGGAGGGCTCCGTACACCGTTCACGTCTGTTACACCACATGCTAGCTTTAGGTCCCAGTCTTATAATTTGCCTTTCGGAGGCTTTGTGGGTCTGGGTAGAAAATGGCAAGGGCACTTCCCTTCTTGTCATCCTTTTCAGTCTCGCCACCTTTCTCCTCCTCTAGAACTGCCGTCCTGGAACAGCCGCCTCCTTGTGCATTTTGCCTTGTGCAAAGTGTGCTCTCGTGCTCCATCTTTTATCCCTGTGGGGAAGTAAAAGGGCTGTCAGGTGTGTGTAGTTATTGTCAATTTCCTGACTTTGCCTGACCCTTGTGTTGGGACACATCAGGTAAACTGCCCTGGTGTTAGTCCATTATCTTTCATGGTGTAAGAAAGTGTTTGTGTTGGAAAGAGTGGGAGGTGAGGTGGGGGTTAGAATTTCTGAATATCCTACAGGGTAGGATGGGGAAAGGTGTTATAAGGATGGGAGTACTGCATCTCACCTGTCGGTGTCTCACTTCCACTACTGAGGACCCCCATCCAGGTGATCCTCCCTCACTAGTCTACCGCCAGTACTGGATCCAATAGCACCTGGCCACCTGGATAACAAATCCCCGAGCCTAGTCAGTGAGACACCTTCAGATTTCTCACAGGGTGCAAGAATGGCATAGGTCAAGGCTTGGTTGAAATCAGAATAGGGATACGATGATATGATTGGTTATTTATAACATGCTTAATACCCAGAGGTTTCTAAGCTTGAACCCGGGGATCGAACCTGTGTTGCTTCGCATCACCTTGCTTCCAAGGAAAGCACGTTGTCCCTGAGCTATCCTCCTTAGCCCCCAGGTTATAGAGGAGGTGTGAGCAGTCATCTCCGCTAGCACTTTTGGGTGCAGGGTTGGCAGGGGGGTTGTGTGGTAGGGGTGGCAAGCAGGATAACTGAACATAGGGGAATTCATTTTTTTGTGGTAGAGCATGTGGGTAGGCTATTATTGGAGATATTCTCCTTGTTGGTACGTTGGGAGATGGGACAAATGTCAGTAGTGGCAGCTAAGTGGCCTAGGCATTTGTTCGATAGAGCAACAACATTTTTATTGAACCAACAATTTACTAAAGCAGCATCTAGAGCATTAATTAATTGAATTATACTAAATCAGGACAGAGTGTAAACTAATTTAGAAACATATATTAAAGCACGCCTCAAGTGAACCTTTTGAAAACTATATAGAAAGAAAAAACAATATTGATATTTTATTTGTATTCTGCTCTAACACAAGTGTTTCTGAGCGCAACGAGGCAAGGAAGGGGAACAAGGGAGAACAAAACAACAATCTGACTAGGCCCAGTGACATTGAGAACGTGCAAGTGCATGGGAGAGGGGAAGGGGACAAGTGCATGGAAGGGGAAGAAGTGAAAAGTGCTGAGCAAAGGAATAGACATAAATAATAAGTAAATACATAATAAAAAGCAACAAGCAAACAGTGAAAGTGCAGTCAGCAAGGGGCGAGTGCTAGGTTTAAGGCAACAGACAGGGTATGTCTGGTAAGTGAAGAAAAGGGGAGGGGGGACTGTATGGTTACAGATACAGCCCAAGTGCAAGGGTTGCCAGGCGGCAGTGTGGATGGCAGGGTGAGCAGGTACCTGGGCCCGGAAGACAGAGGGTAGGCCAGGTGCACAGTGCCGAGAGTGAGCAGATCAGCAGGGGAGAGGGGGAGTGAGGTCAGAAGCAAAGAGGCAGGTCTTGAGGTACTTCTGGAACCGGAGATGGTTCTCCTCAAGTTTCAGAGTGGAAGGGAGGCTGTTCCAGAGGGAGGCCCCAGCCAAAGACAGAGTTCTACCCCCAGCTCGTTTCTTTGAAAAACAACTAACCCTATGGGAGTTAGAGCTAGTGGAGTGAAGAGCTCAAGAGGGGCGGTATCTGCGGAGGGATAGATGAAGGTATTTTGGACCCAGGCTCCAGAAAGCCTTGTGGACAATGCAAAGGGTTTTGAATTTAATACTTGCAGCCACTGGGAGCTAGTGATAGATTTCAGGGCATGATAGATACGATCCCAGGGCTTGAGGCGGAGGACAAGTCTCGCAGTCCTGTTCTGGTTGAGTTGTGAAGGGCAGTGAGTAGAAGCAGGTAGAATTTCAAAGGCCTAATTGACAGTAGACCACTGAGGTGATGATGGATTGATATGCTTATTGGTGGGAAGCTAAAGTTAAGGCAACTCACCATCATCTGGATGGCCAACCTGCAGGCTGCTAACGTAGGTGGAAAAGTAATAAAGGAGGATAGAGTGCCAACCAATTGTAGAGGACCTGAGTAGTTAGGGGTCCTATAGTGTGTAAACCAATGGGCCGTTGTGTATTCAGTGACATTCATAATGGTCATTTTGTAGGGAGGGCTTAGTTGCCCTACCTGATGTTGAGTAACCAATCACATAGTTACACTTTTTTAGACTAGTATGGATCATATATGTTTTTGTAGTTTGCCACGTAGGATGTCTTAGTACACATGTGATTTAGACGTCATTGATGACACATTTTGCATTTAAAAATGCAGTTTTTTCTTAAAGTACTTTGAGTTTTAAGATCGAGCGATTGCGTTGATGTTCGTTATTCTCCCTGTTTTAGATCATTTATATTAAAACAGTTTTCCTTTTGTCAACTTCCTGAGTCGGCTCCATTATTGATGTATGTTTAAGGTCTGCATCCCCATCCATCTCAAGGGTAATTGCTGCTCATCAAAGGAGCTGGACTATCCAGTTTACTTGGTAGCAGAAAGAGGATGGTTTAAGAGCCATCGATCCGAGTAGACTTTAGAGTTTCAGCAATATCAAACAACCTTTGCCAGTCGACTGAAAAGACGTGATGCTCCCCGTAGAAAGTGGTTAGTGTAAACGTTTTTAAAAATCTTGCAAGACCAGGTGTGATGGGTCACCTAGTTTGTATAGAATCCACTCCCACTTCTGCATGAAACAGATCAATTGGAAGGTTGTAGAGGCGATAAAAAATGCAGACAATCCCGAGAGTCAGAGGATGAAAAATGATATCGGTGAGTAGAAACCTGAGTGAGTTGACAAAAGATTGGGTAATGAGTGAAGAAAAAAGAAAATAACGGAGGGTGATGGGATAAATATAAGGTGAAAGTAAGTGTATAATATATGTAGAGGATGAGATAATGACTCGAGTGTGGCCGAGCAATAATATACATCGTGAGAGAGGCCACGATAAGAGGATGCACCCTGGCCTGCGTTTTTTATAACATAACAGAAGAGGTTTGAACCCAGAGTCCCATAAGTGGAACATTAGGAAACAGAACCGATTAAAGATGGTTTCAAAGGGGTTCATTTGCACTTCATTTGAAGTATTTTTAGAGGGCAAGACGAGTCTTAGAGAGAAGATCATAAACATTTCTGTAACCGGTTGAGTTTGTCTGTTTGTTTTATGTGGTTTTGTGAACAATGACGTCATAAGTGGAAAATATTATTTGATTGTTTAGAACGAAACCTGATGGTTATTTTTAGCAAGAGTAACGTAAAAATTGTGGTTATTGGGATTGGAGCTTTCAACGATTGGTGCTCATTCATATTATATTATTTTTATGAAACCTACTTTTCAAATCTGTGATTGAAAATAAACGAGTGTTATACTAAGTTAAGAATAGAAGAGTCAAGATTGGAGGAGATTACTCCACTTGTGCATCTCTGTAAGAAGTTACCGAAGCATGCACCTAAGCTCAAACAGTACAGTGCGGAATGGGTTAAAGGGACTGTGGATAAAATGTTTATGCCGTGGCCCCACGAAGGTTCACTATTGAAGGCAATTCAGCAGAATATGATGACATATCTGCATGCAGCATACACAGGGAAGTAGCTAGAGAAATGATTAGCTAGTTTAGAGCTTTGGAAGATGTATCAACAAGAGAAAGATGAGGAGCCTCCTATAGATTGGATACTTAATATATGCAGAGACGGGGGTGAGGAGCCTTCTGTTCACTCGCCCCAGCTGAAATAGAAGATGAGAGAAGAAAAGATGATGGGTTATACCCATTAAGGGAGCTTAAAGCAGCAACAGGATATTGTAACCTATATATGAGTCACCTGTGCAAAGCAGTAACGAGAGCACAGAGAAAAATACTGAGAAAGATGTCATCTCTAAGGTCCCGAGGGACAAGGAGAGATGTGATAAGGAAAGAAGTGATCAAGCAAGTACTCTAGACATAGGAAGAGAGATAAAACGATGGAAAGGAGAAAGAGACAAGGCTGACGAGACAGTGCTTTTACAGAACAAATGGATGGGTGGTCAGATTTTATTAAAACTCGATGGTAAACACATTGAGGATGTAAGGCAGCAGGAAGATCAAGACAAACAAGATAAAAAGATAAAGAGAGGGAGGAACAATTCAAGGATGAAGGAGCGAAAAGGAAGGATAGGCAGAGACGGGAGCAGTTTTACCAAGAAGAGCAGTCAAGAAAACAAGAGAGAGCAGAAGAACAAAGAAAACGCGATAATAGACAGGGAGTGATCGATGAGCAGGAAAGGTTAGAACAAAAAAGAATAGAAGCAGAGGAAAAGAAATTAAGGGATATAAGAATACAGAGATGAAAGAATGAGGAGATATGCAGAGCAAATGAGAGAAGGGATATGAAGAAAAATGAGGCAGACATAGTGCAAGAGGAACTAAGGAAACAAAGAGAATTTGATGACAATGTGGAACGTAAGAGAAGGCAGAGAGCACATGATCTCGATCGCCTGGAAAAAGAGATAAGAGATAAGAGATCCTGAGCCAGAAGTAGCATGGGATGACATAGAGGAATTCTTCCCAGAATACGAGTCATTACCAGGCCCGTCTAAAGTAAATCTAGAGGACGAGTTTGACTCTAGGAGCATTGGGGAGGCGATCGATAAAGTATATCATGACATGAAAACCCAGAAAGACTCAAAGGGGAAGGGAAGCAATGATCGACTCGAGAGCACTCAGTTGTATGATACGGAGGGAGCCTCATGTAGTACGAGGCAAAAAATGCTGTCTATAAATAGACTGACTCTGAGCAGAGATGACAAGGAGAGAAGTTGTTTGAGGTGGGCACAGGAAATGTCAGAAAAAGACAGAGACACCTTCCATGGGGAAGAGAGAAGGGATGTATGATTTAAACACACCTGTAACCAGTGCGCCAGAACCACCTACACAGTCAGATCGACCCAGGGGGCAATTCCATAGTAAAAGGGGAAAATCGCCCCTTGAGCAGATTAAGATCACTACTTGGTAGAAGGCGATGTGGTAATATCGTCCCTGCAGTGGACAGACAAATGATGAGAGATTAGAATGAGTTTGGGGCATCACAGTTTACCTTGTTGGAGAAAGGAGGGGCCAGACCACAGTATATACCGTGGCCCCAAACAGACAAGGATAACTTAAGATGTAAACTCCCCAGTTTAACTTTGGGCACTGGGAAATGGATACATGAGTTAGAAAAAATGATAGAAGGAAACACATTGGATATAGGGGCATTAGGGGTCTCTTAATCGCCATACTTGGTGAGACAGCTGATGACGTGTGGACAAGGACAGAGTTCCCTGGTGTGACTGTAGTCATCACTGCTCATGATGGAGCACCATTCAATAACTGTAGGGCGGCAGTCTGGAAAGCGCTTAGAGTACTGTACCCAGTCACGTCCCATATGGGAGCTATAATGACTGAAAAGATGAAGGACAGAGATAATCCCTTGGTATACATTGAAAATGTTCAGGAATCCTGGGCTTTGAAAAAAAAAGTCTTGGCAAAATCTATACTGGTATTCTATCAGATATTATTCCAAGGGCTGCCACAACCTGTACATAAGCAGCTCAAGAAATTAGTGGTTATTGAAGCCAAACCGTGGTCATAGATTCAGTTAACCATTGCACATTATTGCAGGCTCTTGCAGGAAAATAATTGCAAAAAAGACGATGCCCGGAAAGACAAAGAGGCAAAATTAGTGCATAGAAAACTCTCTAAGTATGCCATTGAAGGGGCAATGTTGATGAGTGTAGATGTATCCAATCCACAGCAAATTGCAAGTATGCAGCAGGTGAATAACCAGAGGCAGTTTAACCAGAGTAATAATGAGTTCAATCCGCACAGAAGGGATGATTTACGAGGAAGAGGTTTTCAGAATAATCAAGAGAACTGGCAGAATAATCGAGTAGGCTTTCAGAACAATCAAGCTGGGTTTCAAAATATGCAGAATGATAGTCAGAACATACAGGATGGGCAGATTAGGAGGCCACCTATATGTTGGACATGCGGGATGACAGGGCATTTTTCTCGCATGTGTAGAAGTCAAGGGTTCGTGCAAACCAACCAATTTTCAAGAGGGGGATTTCAAACCTGCCTGCATATTCGCAACAGTACGGTGATGGGTTTCCTTAGAATGAAATGATGCAGCAGTAGCAAGCGCAGAGAGTGCAGCAAGGCTTGCAGACACGGCAGGTAGCAGGGGCTCTGCCACAAGGACAGTCACAGCATGCATCCAAGCAATGTAAAAGTAAAGGACAGTTAACGACACCTAGGATAGGGAGTGTCACTGTTGGTGGAGGGAATCTGTTTTCAGGTAACGGAATGAGTCTGTACCCGCAATAGGACAGCTCACTGGGAGACTTGATGCGTTCAGTCCTATCCCTGACGCTGAACCCTCATGAGGAACTGAGGGTAGACGTCAACATAGGGGGCAAGAGTTTTTCTTTTTTAGTAGACACGGGTGTAATGCGCTCATGTGTACATGAGGGAAAGATTTAAATGCCTGGCACTGCTATGAACACTCAAGGCTTTTCTGGAGCTACAAGCATAGTTCATTTCACTGAAGAGTTACCAGTCTCTATAGGAGAATGAGATATGAAGGGTGCCTCTGCTATATTCAAGGCAGGCATCTGTCAATATATTGGGTTGAGATTTGATGACGAAGCTCAATATGACAATTTCATTTACCGCTGAAGGCATAGTATGCTCAACACCAGGAATGCATTATTTAAACATGTGTGAAATTATCAGAGCATTTGCATGACAAGTAGCCATGAGAGTAATACCTTTAGAGCCAGAAGTTTTTTATTATGGAGTACGTATTCTGTTGGCATGTTTGCCAGACTTAGCAGGCAGAGTGATGATAATATCTGATGAATTTCTGTATAGACAAAAGATACCTATGCGTGAAGGAGAAGGGCAGCAAGTGTTCGCCTTAGAGTTACAAGCAGCCATAGTGTGAGGTGAAATGGTTTTGCTTGATGAGAGTGATGACAAAGGCAGACAATGGTGTGCAGTGATTGCCATCGGAGAAGGTTACAGATTAACTGACGTCACTGATGAGGACATATTTGGCGATCATCTATCTGTTGATGAAGTAATATTTGAGATGAGTATTACTTATTGGGTAAAGGAAATCAAACGAGAGGTACCTCAGAAAATGATGATAGCACAACAACATCTGGAGTATTTTGCGGAAGATATGGCAAAAGTGCCAGCTTCATTATGGACCACAGGCACTTATGACATAGGCCCGTTGAAAGGGATCAGAGAAGTGAAGATTAAACTGAAACCAGAAGCAATTTTTACTCAAGCACAACAGTATCCCATGTCTCGAGAGGCAGATAATGGTATTTTTAAGACAATTTCTGCCATGATGGAACATGGCATCTTAGTGACGTCAGAGTCACCATGTAATACCGCAATGTATCCTGTGAAAAAAGGGAAGGGGGGGTCTTGGAGACTAATTCAAGATTTAAGCCCAATAAATCAAATTGTAGAAGCCGAGTTCCCTCTAGTCCCTAACCCGTCTAGAATTCTATATAATATACTTGTTGGAGAACGATATTTCACTGTGATCGATTTGAAAAATGCGTTTTTCTCAATCCTATTGCCAAAGACTCACACGATCTGACGTCATTTACGTTCAGACAAACAGGAATGAAAAGTGCTTGTTTGCCTCAGGGGTATTGTGAGTCTCCATCGATTTTCAATAGAGTCCTGCAGATGGACTTGAGCAATATTGATTTGGAAAGTTTTGTTCTGCAATACATGGATGATATTTTAGTTTGCAGCATTTCAGACGAAGAGTGCAGACACGATTCTGTTCAGCTAATGATAATACTTACTGACAAAAGATATACAGTTGACAAAGACAAGTTACAGTATTTTCAACAAGAAGTGTTATACATTGACCAATTGATTTCACATGAAGGAAAAAAGGTTAATCCTGCGAGAGCTGAGGATATTTTGAAAACTTCATAGCCACACACGATAAAACACATGCAGAGGTTTTTGGGATTATGTAATTACTTCGGAGCATAGGTCTTTGATTACAGTTCATATAAAGGGCCTTTACTGCATGCTTTAAAAAAAGCAAAGGCAACACAGGAGAAAATCGTGTGGACTGAGAGAATGGAGGAAGCATTTGAAGAGTTGAAAAATGCAATTTGCACAGCTCCAGTTTTAGCGATTCCTAATTATGCTGAGGAATTATTTTTATTCTCACACACAGTTGGCACTGTTAGTACTGAGAACCACATTGGGGTACAAGCCCCTTGCACATTACAGTGGGATTTTAGACCCAGTAATGAGAGTTCACTTTTCATGTGAACAGTCTCTGGCTTCCGCCATGTTCACCATAGAGAAAGCTGCAAGCATAGTGATGGGAGTTCCCATGACGTTATTTGTGGAACACACACTATTTGCTATTCTAGAGAAACCTAAGGGCACATTGACTTCTCAAAGGGCTTCTGCCTACGAGGTAGGCATATCGAATCCAGCGATCAAAATAGTTTGATGCAGAGTAGTGAATACTGCCATGTTTGTAGCCGAACCACTGGCAGAGTATGAGCATGCGCATTATTGTTCAGATGATGAAGAGGTCTATGATGAAATTCCAAGAGTAAAAGAAAATGCCCTGCCATGTGGAGAAATTGTTTTTATTTATGTTTCTTCAAAAATCAATCAAAATGATGGAAAGATATATACGGGTGCAGCTGTGATAAAATACACATCCAATGGGGAGTTTCAGACATTGGTAAGTGCATGAATACCATCTCCCTATTCAGCACAAGCTGTAGAGTTAGTGGGATGATTGTCACGCTTGAGAATCATGTAGACCAGGAAGTGACAGTGTCCAGCAACTCCGCTTATGTGATTTCAACAGTGCACGCAAGGTTAGCACGTTGGAAAAGGAGGGGCTTCCTTTGAGTGGATGGCATGCCAGTGCAGCACGCCACCTTATTGGACAGGCTCATTAAGGCACTGCAAATCCCAGTGGCCATTGCGGTCATTAAATGCACAGCACATACTAAAAAGGCAAAATTTATCTCATGCGGAAACCAAGCAGCAGATGATGAAGCGAAGCTCGCTGCATGTTCAGAAAATAAAATGTCTTTGGTTGTGTTGATGAATGTGGTTGAAAAATATAGTGATTTGTCAAAAACGCAGCTTATGGAGGTTCGGGGGAAGTATGTCAAGATGAGAAAGATTTGTGTACACAAAAAGGGGGTTCTTTAAACCCCTCTGAAGCATTGTGGCGACAAGACAGCACTGGTAAACCGGTGATGCCTGTAGCCTTACTAAGGGTGGCGCTAGAACAGTTACACTACCCCGCGCACTCAACTAGGGAGAACCTTGCTGCAACAATTGCTGAAGATTGGTTTGTACCAAATCTGTTAGAGCATGTTGTATTTTTTATAACAAATTGTATAGTCTGTCAAATATTCACAGCTGGGCATACACTGCACACAGTTAGGGAGGTTATTCCAAGACCCATTGGCCTCTTCCAGCATTTGCATATCGACTATGTCGATGTGATTTAAGTATGTAATGGATTTAGATACATGATTGTTGTAGTGTGTCCCTTCTCAAGGTGGATTGAGGCAGGTCCCTGTATACATCCACATTCCACTTGTGCAGCTAAATTTTTAGTGTGGGAAGTATTTCCTAGATGGGGAGTATGTGAGGTAATACGGTCAGACTACGGCCCACATTGTGTGAACCAAACATTTGAGCAGATCAGCTTGTTGCTTGTTATAAAGCACAAGTTTTCCTTGGCTTTTCATCCGCAAGGAAATGGGATTTGTGAGAGGCTCAATGGCTTGCTTAAGGAAAGGATATCCAAGTTGAAGTTTACTCTGAAGGAAAGGTGGTTACATTGCCTACCACTGGCATTATATGCTTTGATAAACCAACTGGGTTCTGACCACCATCTCACGCCTCACGAAATTGTGACTGGGAGGTGAATGAGAACACCCTAATGCCTCCATCCAGATCTTTGCTGGAGAAACCTCTCTGCCCTCCACACCCCAACGAGAAACAAGTACAAGCATCGGAGAAGAACCACAGCATGTGTAGACGAGATCTATGACGAGGAAGAAGGGCTCAGAAGCTAGCAAATAGAAAGACAAAGACTTTGTTGGACTGTGGCTTGGTTCGGGACACTCTTTTAAGCCATCTTTGAAAGAGTAAAGAGAAGCTGATGCAAACACTATGTGGTAATATTTTAGGGTGAAAGAAAATTGTTTTTAAGCCACAGAGGAGCTTGTTAAAAAACACTTTGAACTGAGGCATGCTTAAGCCTTGATAAGAAGAGAAATATGCCAGATTCTGATCGTGGCTTTGATAATTGTAAAAGAGTGCCGTATCCCGACTCATTCAACACTGACTTCTTGTTCGTATTTGCCCATGGTGTTATCCAATGACGTTTCAAGGATTCTATTTGAGGTTTTTCTCTATGTACTGCATTCATATCCAGCAATTGTGAGGAGAACTTCTGACATTCATACTTTCTTGCAAGATCCTGAAAATGCCCGATTGTGTGGAGGCTACTTGCAGCAATCATCGAGCAAGTTTTGCAGTTACCAGAGTACAGTGGGGATATCACAAATGCCCCTATCATCTGATGCTGCACACAGACTTGTCGGAAGGGTTTTCTTTCATCTGATGTGACCACATCTGTGCGTCTTGTTGGCAGACGCACAGATGTGGTCACATTTCTAAGGGATCCCAGAAACAATGAAAATCTGAGTGTGATCTTGGAGAGAATTATCATCCAAGTGAGCCTATACTCTGAGAGAACCCACAGGATGGCGGTGTGAAACATTCCTTCGATGGACAGATCGAGAATGTTGCTGGGAAAGACAGACTTTTTGTTTCATGCTGAAGGGAGTTCGTCATGAAATCTGGACTAAAACAGATTTGAGGAGTTGATTGGAGCTGGTATATGTCGTTGAACTGGTCTAGACATACCGAGGGCAGTTTTCTTCTTGCTGGAAACATTTATATCTCGTATGGTTAAAAACTGGTTCCAGAGAAATAGAGATCGAGAGTTTGTTATTATTCAGCAAGCAGACAGTGGATCGAGGACGAAAGTGCCGAGGCAAGACAGCAACTTACAGAAGGAGCGCCTAATGCTGATGTATTGAAGGTGACTTTTTCCTTCCTTAGGCAATAAAGACGGGCAGCACTAACAGCAATTTCGTGATACCTGATGTAGAAAGGCATACACTTTGTCCATGGAATAGGTGTTGTACATCAACATACCTTTGCCTTATTTATGGTTGCATTTTGTTTATAATCATACTGCTCTCACTCACAGTTGACACATCCTACTACCTTGATGCACATGGAGCCAAGACTCCAGTGAATCTTTCTGAGCAAAAGAAAGTTGCAATTGTGGCAACTACTAGGCACCCAAGACGCTATGTAGTTAATCTTGTTCCAAAGAAATATGACCAATTACCTGAGTCTGAGAAAAGTGCCATTAGCAATCATTCACATGCAATGTGGAAATTCTGTTTGGGCACAAAAAGCATGCTTGGCAAGATGGGCAACACGAGAGGTTGCCAGACAATGTGCCTATACAGATAGTGCATGCAAAAACACCTCATCCTGTGATAAATGACCCAAACGTAATCCCCAGAAGAAAGGCACACATGGAGATTTTGCAAGACCTTTCCATGCCTAAATGGTATGGTGAGAGGATGAAACTCTCTGAGCTTTCTCCTACCCAGGGAACACATGTAGGTGTACACCGTCCACTGATAGCTGTGCCTATGATTTATCCAGAGAGAAAGAGTTATGCGGGTATACTTCATGATATGATTATGGAGGTCCACACGAGGAGAATGAGAACTAAAAGAAAAACTCAAGAAGATGACTTCGAACTAGCTGATTACCTGGACAGTACAGCACATTTGGGAAATATCATTTGGTACCAACATATGAAAGAAGTAGGAAGAAGTACCTCGAATGAGGAATGCTTTGTGTGTGCACTCCTGCCATACAGTATGGGAAAGTCTAACATCTTCATAGCTATCGAAATAGACGTCCAGACAGCCCATTGTCTTTCACACATAGCACTTTGCAAAACCAGAGGTCAGTTCATGGGTCGAGATGCCTACCTCAATTGGGCAAGTGAATGGACAGATCCAGATGAAGACGACTATGTACAGGATACCAAGACAAGAAACAGAGCACACACCAAGAATCATGTGGTCAGATATCAGATACCTGGAGTAAAATGATCTGGAATTAGATGGGAAGTGAACAAAAAATTGGAGGTTGCAGGAAAATCTGCAGAGGATGCTCGAAGATGAAAGAATAAAGGCCAAATGCAGATCTGGGGATCTGTGTTATCACCAGATGGATGGGAAGAAGGAGTACTCATCTGCAGAGCCTGGGTGATCATTGGATGTTACAAACAGGTCAGTGACATCGTGCAGAATGGCTGCAAGCCATTATGGCCAAGTTTGGCTAAATCACTGACTTGGGTTGAATACAGAGGAGGGCCCCTGCAGATAGAACCATTGGAAAGTTCAAAGCTGTGCTTCAGAAATAATGGCACAAGAAAAGTTGGAGAAAATGAAAATTGTGGATGAATCTTTGATGTTCCAGGAATGGTACACGGTACAGCAGTGATCATGGATCATTATTGGGCTTGTGCAGCCAGAGACTATGTGCCTCATTACGAGTTGGGCGCAAAGGGATTACCGGCACCGGTAAGGACACGAGTGCCGGTAATCCCTTTGCGCCCTATTCCGAGTTCCCTTAGCGGGTCCCTTCCTTAACGCCTGGTCTGACCAGATGTTAAGGACGGGACCCATTAAGGGACTTTAGAGCTAATAATGGTACCGCAATTTGCGGTACCGTTATTAGCTACTTCCCCATTCCCATTGAGCCCTATGGGGGCTCAATGGGAATGGGGAATGGTTTGGTGAATGGGGACTTACCGGTCCTGCCAAGGTCGGACTGGACCGGAAAGTCCCCCTTTCACCAAAACGGAGTCAGTACCGGTATGGGAGGCAGTCATGGCGCCATGACTACCTCCATACTCGGAATGAGGGCCTATATAAGATTACCTGCAGATTGTGGAGGAATATGCACACTGGTGAATGCCCATGTTCCAGCTTTAGTGATTCCAAGGAGTGATTTGCATATTCACAATTTCCCAAAAACAGATGCTCACCTAAGGAAGAAGAGAACTATGGAGTTGATAAAAAGGATGAAGAGAGAAGTATTTTTCAGCTAAGTCAGTAGACGCTTTGCTGCCATACCATATGGGCATAGGCTGCTTAGCCAGACCTCCTCTGTGTTAACGTTGATCTTCATGCCAGCTTTCCAAGTTGGAGCAAACGCTAAAGGGCTACAAATCACCAGATGGGAATTGCTGCAGACAATTAACACAACAATAAAATGATTCAATGCGATCAGAGAAGAGATGAGAGCCATAAGATTGATGACTCTTCAAAACAGATACATCCTGGAAATGATTACAGCAATGGATGTAGGTGTTTGTGCAAGAATCGGAAAATCATGTTGCACGTGTATACTTTCTCATGATGATGAGAATGGTATGTTGACAGAGGCCATAGTCATGCTGACGAAACTCCATGGCCAGATTATAGAGGAAGTAGAAGACATTGCTGATGACAGCTGGTTTGGATCACTCTTCTCCTGGGTTCCACAATGGATGGCAGACATTATCAAGTTCCTTGGAGCCCTGATAGTGATGATATAGCTTGGATTTGGTGTGATCAAGATAATAATCTCACAATGCAAGAAGACAGCAAAGAAACCCATAAGGATGAAGATTATGATCGATGTTGAATCAGGATGGAAGCCCAAAGACCTGACAGATGAAGAGATCAGAGACTTTGTGAAGGCTAGTATCCATGCACATGAGGGGGAAAAGTTCCTGTATCCGAAGAATCATAAGAAATATGGGGAAGATGGATCCATTGCAGTCCAGGTGGACAGTGCCAGCTTATGACATGAAATAAGGATGAGCATGTGAAAACAGCAGGATGCCTGAAGGGAGTCATAAAGATATGGGTCCCAAAGAAGTTGTTCTTCAGGCCAAACTGCCTGGATGTGAAGGAGGATGTGGGAGTGGTCGATGAATCCCCCAGAGGGGGGAGTGTAGAGGAGGAGCCAAGTACCCCCACCTCAATTGATCCCCCCCTTTTACCTTTATGCTGGAAACCAGAGTATGTAACATATACAGAACAGATGAATCGACAAAGAGCAGAGTATGGACTCAGTCCAGTACGAGTGAAAGAGCCTGTACCTAAGAGAATCTGGGAGCCAAGGTACCCATTGAGGAAACCATATCTACAACAAAGAAATATGATGGCCATCTGAATGAAATCCCTGAAGAATCAGAACCAATAAAACACAAAGATGAGTGGTACTATTACTAGCCATTGCCAAGTATATGTTACATGTAGCTGAAGATGAAGTACATACAAGAGATGCAGTGACCAGAGAATGGAGATATTCTATAAGGCATCAAGAAAGCAATAAGGATAAGTGACATCTTGGGCTCAAGGTGACGAAGCTTATGCCACAGAAACAGATGAAGATATCAAATGTATTTACACGTGTACAGATGCAGAAGAAACACAAGCAGCAAAGTGATCGTGAAGCTATCTCTGAGCTTATAGTAAATAGACTGCGGCAAGTGCCAACATACACAAACATAGGAATGAGAGAATCATGGATGTTTCCACTAAACGTATTATAGCAGATTGGACATTAGCAAAAAGGCCTCAGTTCAGTGTGTCACAATTAAAAAGCAGAAATGTATTTCAAACAGAACATTGGCAAAAGGCGAGGCTGGACGAGCCAAGAAGCCAAGGTCTTACTTATCAAAACTGGAGTGAACTGACTTTGGATACAAACTCGGGTGAAAGTACCACCTCCTGTTCAAAAGGAATGAATATAACAAGGAAGACGTCAGAGGTCTATTAGAAAATAATATTAAATGCATGAAAAAAGGCTCGATTTCATTGTCTCTAGTCACATGGAAGCATGAAGTTGGATGAACGAGATGGTCACACCTACGCATGAAGGCAGACTATGCTTCTCACTCCCTAATTTTCTCAGAGCTAAGAACACTCTCAGGGACGAATTTCAAAGGCCTAATTCATAGTAGACCACTGAGGTGATGATGGATTGATATGCCAATTGGTGGTGAGCTAAAGTTAAGGCGACCTCACCAGCATCTGGATGGCCAACCTGCAGGCTGCTAGCATAGGTGGAAAAGTACTAAAGGAGGATGTAGTGCCAACCAATTGTACAGGACCTGAGTATTTAGGGGTCCTATAGTGTGTAAACCAATGGGACATCTTGTATTTAGTGACATTCATAGTGGTCATTTTTAGGGGAGGGCTTAGTTGCCCCACATGATGTTGAGTAACCAATCACATAGTTACACTTTTTTAGACTAGTAAGGATCATATACTTAGATGTTCACTCAGAACCAATAACCCATGCTTATACGTTTTTGTAGTTTGCCACATAGGATGACATTAGTACATATGTGATTTAGACTTAATTGATGACACATTTTGCTTATACAAATGCAGTTTTTTCTTAGAGTACTTTGAGTATGAAGATTTAGCGATTGCGTTGATGTTTGTTATGCTCCCTGTTTTAGATTAATTGATATTAAAATAGTTTTCCGTTTGTCAACTTCGTGAATCGGTTCTATTATTGATGTAGAAGTAAGGTCTGCATCACCATCCATCTAGAGGGTAATTGCTGCTCATCAAAGGAGCTGGACCATACAGTTAAGGTCAAGTTCTTCCAGGAGGTGGCAGATGTCAGAGGAGTGTTTGTACATGTAAGATGTATAAACACACCAGCATGTACAGAGAAATGGCTGGCATGGGACATAACCCCCTTTTTAACATTGTTTGTGAATAAATTACTTGAGGAGGGCTATGTCCCCAAGGCTTTGAAGAAAGCACTTGTTAAACCACTTTTTAAAAAAAAGCAAACGTGGACCCACAATTTTAAAAAACTATCGCCCAGTAGCTAACCTGTGCTGACCCACTCAAATATTAGAAAAAGTGGTATGTACCTAATTTCAGGTGTTTAAAGACAGAAAAGGAGTTATGGATGTATTACAATCTGGATTTAGACCCAGGCATGGGATAGAGACAGCCCTGCTTGCGGTCCAGGATGATCTACCGGAGGCCGCGTACAGAGGTAAATCCACAATGTTGCTGATGTTGGACCTATCTGCATCCTTCGATATGGTGGACCATCAGATCATGCTGCAGTGAATAGAGAAGGTTGGGAGGGCATCAAAGTCGGTGGTGGACTGGTTTGGCTCCTTTCTGAAAGATAGGAGCCAACATGTCACTCTGGGTGGCTTCCTTTCTGAGATACTTTGGTTGAAGTGTGGAATCCCCTAGAGTTCAGCCTTTTCACCTCTGATGTTTAACCTCTACATCCGCCCGGTGCTCGACATACTGAGGAAACATGGGTGGGGTTTCATACATATGCAGATGATACCCAGGTCTATGTCGAGATGGTTAACCCAGAAGAGACACTGGAAAGGATAAACCAATGTATGGAGGAAATTCAACAGTGAATGGCAGGGAATCAGTTCAAACTGAATGCAACAAAGAAAGAGTTGACCCTATTTGGGTCAGAGGGCAAGGTGACAAAAGAAAGATACAAGTTGACACCTCGTATCCTGGATGAGGAATTACAATACTCAAGGAAAGTGAAAAATCCTGGGTGCCTTTGGCAGGGAAACCTGGGCAGTGAGGCCCAGGTGGGGGCCAAAGTGAAGGCAGTACATTATTCTCTTTGAATGTTGAGAGATGTGCTGCCTTACATCCCTAAGGAAGACCAGGCAGTATTGATAGGGGCAATGAGCAACTCCCATTTGGACTAATGCAATAGCCTGCTGGCAGATATTCCCACAGGCCACATTGTAAGTGGTTTCAATCCAGCACTCCAACTAAGTCAATACCTAGCGTGAGATGCCCAGCTGGAACCCTTAATTATATATTTTTATGTCACAAGTTCTTTTATTTCTGAACGATGTACCCTTATATCACGCCCCTCTATTTGAATCCCCCCCAGTCTCACTGAACCAAGAAGTAGGTTGTTTTGCAAAGTAAAAAGATTTATTTGAAGGATTGAACAATATATATATATATCACACATTTATGAATTATGAACAATATCTGGATATCACACTATTACTATTTATACATTGATCAGCGTTTGGTGGTATTACAATAATCAACAGTCTCTTTAATCAATAGGAGTGTGGAGGAAAAGAATAATTTAGCATAAACTAAACGTTGTGTGGGTTCAATGAAATGCAATGATATGAGATTAATGCAGCACAAAACTAAAACTTGGTATGAATTCAATCAAATGCAATGTAATCACTCTTTCCCCCTGATGCTACTCAATCCCCCTCTAATATGCAGTATGAAGAGATGGAATGAGGGAACACAGGTTTCAGGAATATACAATCAACAAATGCAGTTTCAATCCCAGTTCCCCCAGCAAGCTTAGAGAGAAACAGGAATGATTTTAAAACAGGTCAAATGCTTTGAATGTGGCGTTGTAATGAATGGAAAAATACTGAAAAATGACTTTAACTCTCTAAAAAGGATTCAGAACTAGTGAGAGCCACTTTGGATAGGTTCAGGTAAACACTAGCAATGATGGTTGAATGGCTGGTAGATAGGAAACTGAATTCAGAGATTAAATGCAAAGAATAGCTGTTTTATATTGCGTGAAATTGAGCCGAATGCAGATTCGCGGGCGAGAAACGCGATTGCGGCAAAACATATGCAATTTTGGATTTGTTTGGAAGCTGAGGATGTTAGCTTCAATCTGACACCTACATTTCATTTCTAGCATGCACAGTTTAGACGTTACAGAGTTTTTAGTAAAGGCCGATTTTTTTAGAAAAGAGTCAAGATTTCAAATGTGAGATGCGCTGTTGAAGATTACAAACAAGGATTTCTTAACACTAAGGGAGGCTATGAAGATGCGAGATACCAATGGTACAGCCACCAGTCCAGAGGCGCCTCTGTCTGATCTTTGTCCTCTGCGACACTTGCCTTTCTTCAGAAAATATAAATATATTAGCACAAGGATGATTTATCACTACAATTATCACAGAATTATATGGATGAAAGAAGGATTCAGGGCAGACAAAAGAGATTCTACACGGCAGTTCTGGATAGGATAGAATGGGTTGGATAGGATTACTGAAGGATAAGAGATTGGCTATGGACAGTTATATGCTAAATACTCACAACTATTGTTCTGGAATAGGCCCGTCAGGGATCTGGTCAATGGTTTGGACTGGAATCTGCTCGCCCACCAGGCAGGACTCAGGCACCCGGTTCTGCACACAGCATGGCACTGGGTCTCTGCACAGCTTCTTGGACTGGATCTGACAGGTTGGTTCTGGGTTACAGCTCTGATCTACTGGTTTGGATCTCTGGTTTCTAGCAAGGTTCTTGACAAGAAGCAGAAAAACAGCACAGCCCGGCTGTTGAATTGGTTGTGCCCCTTGGATGTTTGGGGTTAAAATCAGGTTGCAAGATTTTAAAGGCCGGCTGAGAAGGGTTCAGCTTTGGATTGGGCCTTCTGCTTTCAGGGTTCTGGAGTCTTGATCTGGGTTCTGGAGTCTTGGTCTGGGTTCTTCCTGCAGAGCGCTTCGCTAGTAAATCAGTTGATGGGTGAATGTGTGTGTCTCTAGGTCCTCCACAGTCCCTATTTATGTATTTCCCAAGGGGGTGGGTAGGCTGATTATAGTATGCCCAACCCTCTAAGAAGCCTATTGGTTAAGGTATTCCCTCTCCCCTGATTTGAGAAGGAAACAGTGTATCATAATGTGTCATAGTGATGCTGCCATTTACAATCCAGGGAGGGACCTCCCCTTTGTTCCTATACAGAAAATCTGTTTTTCATATAAAACATATTTCCAATATCACCAAATTGCTAATAATACATATTTACATTACAGATTAAATAAGGCACGTATCCATCAAAGCCTCATCTTCCTAAGAGTTTCGCTTCACAAATGACAGTTTTTCGCACTTTTGGTTGGTTACCCAGTGTCAGATCTGTACACCCGAATTAGCATTTTCCTTTCAGTCAAGGGAGCCTTTTGTTTCTTGTCAGAGCAACAGGCCAAAGTCCCCTCCCATTTCCTTTCACACCTCCCTGCCAGTTCTTCAGCAGAGGGCAGGGGCGAAGAGTCCTTTGTTTGGGGAGAAACTGTGGAATGCCTTTGAAGCTCAGTGCGGCTGGCTTTAACTTACTTTAGAAACAATGTTTAAAAATGGTGTTTCTCTAAAATACAATTTACATTCTTAAAAATATAGCCACAAATCTCTTACTTCCAGCCTTTTTTTTAAACATACAGATTGAATTATCCCCCTATATGGCTTTTGATGGGCAGTCTCTTCTTTTGCATACTTTGACTTTAAGGCATAAGTTTAAATGACAGTATAAGTAAATGCCGACTTCTGACACAGGCGAGAGGCGGTACTACGCCCATTTTAACATATTTTTCCAAGCAGGAATCTTTGAATGTGGATTTTCTTCTAATAAAATATGTTCTGCTGACATTGTGCTTAGGTGAATTATTTGATAAAGTGATGTTTAACACCCAACAAGGATGTTGGATCTTTTGTGTGGTTTGGGAGCCATGATTTTTGCACTTTCCACAGCCAAGGAAAAACAGATTTTTAAAGCAGTTGTGGGTTTTCTTTGCAATGCACCGCTGCTTTTTCAAGTAGTTTTCCTCTGTGGTCAGCCAAGGTTTTGGCAGTGGTCTCCTGTGTTACCACTGACATAGGCAAAATGGATTGGCGGCCTATTTTTCAGGTTTTCCTGTGCACTTTCAGAGATTTTCAGCCCGCATACTGCTTTCCGGGCAGCCATTCTGATATTTCTGATGCAAGCAGCGCACAGTAATGTTGCAGGGCATAGACTGGTGGGTTAGAACATCCCACAACATTAATAGATTACAGAAGGCTCAGAATGCAGCAGTATGGCTGGTTGGCCACTTAAGGAAAAGGGACCATGTGGAAGACCGTATTAAGTTCAAGGTCGCCTGCATGATGTATAGATGTGTGAATAACTTGGTTCTCGAGTATCTCACCGCCAAAATATGTCGCTACCATCCCAAAAGAGACCTTCGGTCAGGGGGGGAAATGCAGATGTGTGTACAAGACGAGTCTCCAAGGGTGACAGGAGTTTTGGGGTATTTGGCCCCAAACTGTGGAATCAGCTATCAAGGGAGATTCGGTTATGCCAGACCATGGAGGCATTTAGAGCTAAGTTAAAAACGTTCTTCTTCAGATAATCTAGATGGACTCTAGTTCATCCACAACCTCGTCACATTCCTGTTACAGTTAAGTCTGTAAAATCAAATCAACCTTCTGAACTATGGATTAGTTCCCTCCTTCTGGACTAATTTCTACCACCTTTGACTATCACTGTTCTTTCTGCTTGTTTCTCCCATGTTGTCATTCTGATGCGCAGTGCTTCTTAAAGCCCTTTCCTAACATCTGAATCCATAAATGGAAAGTCAAAATTAGCTGTTTTTGCTTTTTGCTGGAAAGTCAAATTTTGCTGTTTTTGCCTTTTGCTTGAAAGTCAAACTTTGTTGTGTTTGCTTGAAAGTCAAACTTTGCTGTTTTTGCTGTTTGCTTGAAAGTCAAACTTTGCTGCCAATTGCCAATTTCTCTGTACTTTGCTTGTAAACTGTTGATTCTCTGTAACTTACCGGCCACGTGACCTTACCACTCACTTTGTTCCACACCTACCTGCCTTAGCACCCCCCGCTTCTCCCTCTTTTTTCACTTACACTCCCATGGCGCTTTCTCTTTCCCCTATCTTTTCCACCTGCTTCTCCATTGACTATCCTTCCCTTCTCACTAAGTCTGGCAGGAAGAAGTACAAAAAAGATATCTTGGTCTCCAACCCTGGTCTTCTATCACTAACATCTACTCCAACACTTCCTCCAGACAGACCCTCACCGACATCATCTTTGACGTTCCGTCGGCTCCTTCGACTCCTCTAAAGTCATCATTATTGTTGACCTAAATGGCACTGTCATTGTCCAAGGCCCTCAGGCCAATCTCCTCCTCTTTGATAGGTGCTTCCCTCACCTCATCAATTTCCTCTCATCTCCTGCTATCCCCTCCTCTCCCTCATTGGCTACCTTGCCCTCTCTCTCCTCTTCCTCCACTGCCCCTCCTAGGGCTCCTTCCCCTCTGCAGGGTGTACCTATGATCTATATCCCTCCCCGGAAGGTCTTTAAGACTGGCAACCTTCTTCATCTTGCCACTCTCAACTCTCGCTCTGCTGTCAAACACTCCTCTGACATCTTCCACCTCCTTGAAGAACTAGACATTGATGTCCTTGGTCTTACTGAGACGTGGTTCATGGCCAGCTCTGTCACAAGCTTTGACACTATCCTCCCGAGGGCTACAATATCCTCTCTGCACCCAGATCCTCCCTGTCTTGTGGGGGGGTAGCCTTGATCTTTCCTGAGTGGATTCCTGCCACTATCATTCCCACTCAGACCTACTCCTCTTTTGAATGCCTTGTCTGCAGGCTCTCTCTCTCCTAGCCATTCCCTTACCGTGGCTGCATCTACTGGCCTCCTGGTCAAATCACCTCATTTCTCTCTGAGTGGGCAGACTTTTCCTCCTCCCTCAAGGCCTTGGCCACTCAACCTCTCCTCCTCTGTGACCTCAGTATCCTTCTAGATTCTCTTTGTTCCTCCTCTTTACTCTTCACTGGCCTCTGTGACTCCCTCTCCCTGTCCATCCTCCCCTCTGGCCCGACTCACTCTGCAGGGCACACATGAACCAGGAAAGCCGGCCAGCCCTTTAAGACGAGGTAGCAATACTTTGAGATGAACAGGGATGCAGAAGATACTCAAACATCAATAATCAAAATGACTCAGGAAGTTGGCAAAGTTGACTGTTTTAATATCAATTATCTAAAACATGGAGTACAACAGAAATCAACGGACATCTCATAGCATGGTCTCTCAATATATTTCATAAAACACATCATACTTATAGTATATATCCGTCATAGCTGACGTCAACCTACGTATTTGCTAACATCATTCTACGTGGCAAACTATAAAAACCTAGCGGCTTAGAGGGAACATTTAGGTTTACGTTCCATACTAGTCTAAGAAAGTGATAGGCTCCTTAACATCGGGTGGGGTCAACTAAGCCCTCCTCTCAAACAGGTCATTATGAGCGTCACTAAATACACGACGTCCCATTGGTTATACAAATTATAGGGCTTTTAATTACGCTGTCCCCTACAATTGGTTGGCATTCTTACATCCATCAGTACTTTTCCACCAATGTTAGCAGCTTGTAGGCTGGACTTCCAGGTGCTGGTGAACTGGTCATAACCATAGCTTCCCACGAATTAGCATATCATCTATCATCACCTCATTGCTCTGCACGTCAATTAAGCCTTTGAACTTGGCCTTGGAAATGTTCTTTGCTCTGGAGAATACAGGGGAGTAGAGGCACATTCTGCCTAGGTGTGGTCTGTCATGTTTGTCCAGTTCCATCCATCCACGTGACTGAAGGCCACAAATTCGAGCTCTGGTGCATTTAAAATACTACTATTTAATGAAGCTCTGACGTCTTTCTTGTTTTAGTCCATGCCTTCTGAACAGGAGTTTTATTATTTCACACAATTGTAACTAATGTCTGCTCATTCCAGTCTGATAAGACGTTGGCTTCTTTGGGCTGATTAAGCCTCGCCTTTCTGAGATTCACTTCTGTTATTTCATTGTTTTTCAACTGCGACACACCGGAAAAGGCCTTCCTTCTCTGGTCCGGCTCTGCTATAACACGTTGTGGAAACGTCCATTCTTTACTTACTCCTATATATGTATACGTTAATGCATACTGCAATTTATTCACTATAAAGCTAGCCTCAAGAATATTTCATCTACTTGCATTTCTTTGCATCTGTACACGTGTAAAGTGACTTGATATCTTCATTGTTTCTGTAGCATAAGTTTCTTCATGGCGAGCCTGACATGTTATTTATCTTTGATACTTTCTTGAGTCCTTATAGAATATCTTCACTTCTCTTGTCTCTGCATCTCTTCCATGTACATCAGTCTGGCTTCGTGTGACGTCCCCAATCTGCTCTTTCATTCATTTTTCCTGTTCCTTCTGGGATTACATTCAGATGGCCATGATACTGTCTTGTATGCAGATATGGCTTTATCAATGGGAATCTTGTCTCCAGGATTCTAATGGTATCAGTATTTTCACTGGTACTGCACATGTCTCACACTCTGGCTACCAACATATAGGCAATATGGGTGAGATATTTGAGGTGGGGGGGCTTGGCCCCTTCTCTACACTCCACCATCTGCTTCTTTGGGATCCATATCTTTATGACTCCTTTCAGGCATCCAGCTGATTTCACATGCTCATCTTTGTTCCACGTCATGAACATGGATTGACCACTGCAATAGATCCATCTTCCCTCATCCTTCTTATGGTTCTTTGGATACAGGAATTTCATTCCTCCAGGTGCATGGATGCTGGCTTTCACGAAATCTCTGATTTCTTCATCTGTCAGCTCTTGGGTCTTCCATCCTGATTTAACATCAATCATGATCTTCATTCCTAGTGCGTTCTTTGCAGTCTTTTTGCATTGTGAGATTATTTTCTTAAACACACAGAATCCAAGCAATACCATCACTATCAGGGCTCTAAGAAACTTGAACATGTCTGCCATACATTGTGGAACCCAAGAGAAGAGCACTCCAAACAAGCTATCATCAGCAATGTCTTCCACTTTGTCCACCATTTGGACATGCAGCTTCATCAGCATCTCTATGGGCTCTGTTAAGGTCCCATTCTTGTCGTCATGAGAAGGTATGAACGTGCAACATGATTCTCTGATTTTTGCACAAACACCTCCAGCTATAGCTGTAATCATGTCTAGGACGTATCTGTTCTCAAGAGTCATCAGTCATATGTCTCTCAGCTCTTCTCTGATAGTATTGATACCCTTCATGGTAGTGTTGATTGTCTCCAACAACTCCCATCTGGTAATTTGAAGCCATTTAGTATTTGCTCCAACCTGGATACTCGGCATAAAGATTAGCGTACATATGGACGAAGTATGGCTGAACAGTCTGTGTTCATATGGAATGGCATCAAAAGCTTCTATTGACTTGGCTGAGAAATTGTTTTCTCTCTTCATTCTACTTATCAGCTGCACAGATCTCCTCTTCCTCAGGTGAGAATCTGCTTTAGGAAAGCTGTCAATGTTCAAGTCACTTTTAGGAATCACCAACGCTGGAACATGGACATTTACAATGGAACAAAGTCCTCCCCAAACCCTGGGCAGCTTCATATGAGCTCTGGATCCACATGCCCATGAGTGATCCATGATCACTGCTGTCCCAAGATTCATTCCTGATGCATCAAAGATTCAACCACAGTTCCGGTTCTCCCCAACTTTTCTTGTGCCATTGTTACTAAAGCACAGTTTTGCACTTTCCAAAGGCACTATCTGCAAAGGTCTTCCTTTATCCTCCACCCATGTCAGTAGTTTAGCCAGTCTCAGCCATACAGGCTTGCATACATGTTCCACAATGCCAATAGTCGATTCAGGACGACCAATTACCATCCATGCTCTACAAATGACCACTCCTTCTTCCCATCCATCTGGTGAAAGCACTGATCCACAAATCTGCATCTGGCCTCTATTCTTCCATCTATGCATTTCTTCTGCAGATTTTCCTGGGCTCTCAAGTCTTCTGTTTACTTCCCAACTGATTTCAGCTCCTTTCACTCCAGGCTTTTCGTATCTGATTACTTAATTCTTGGTATGAGCTTTTACACTTGTCTTTGTATCTTGGACATAATTATCTTCTTCTGGATCTGTCCAGTCAGTTGCCCATTTGAGCTAGGCTGTTTAGCCCATGAACTGACCTCTTGTACTGCAGAGCGCTACGTGTGATAGACAATGTGCTGTCTGGACATCTATTTCAATAGCTATGAAGATGTTAGACTTCCCCATGCTATAAGGCAGGAGTGCACATACAAAGCATGCCTCCCTTGGGGTCCTCCTTCCCACTTTTTTCATATGCTGATACCATATGTTATTCCCCAAGTGTGCTGTACTGTCCAGGTAATCATTTAACTCATGATCATTCTCCCTAGCATTTCTCTTAGGTCTCATTCTTTTCTTATGAGTTTCTATAATCATCTCATGAAGTATGTCAGCATAATTTCTTCTTACTAGACCAATCATAGGAACATTTGTCAGTAAACTCAGTGCTTTTACATGTGCTACCTGTGTAAGTTTGCTCTAAGAGGATCCTTTCCTTTGCCTTTTCTTGCAAGCCTGTTTCTGGTGCTCAAGCAACATCTCTATAACACTTATTTCTAAGGAAAGATGTATAATGACATTTCTCATAGACCCAAGAACATTTACATGATCTACTGGAGTGGGGGCAACCACATAAGGTCTCGGCTAACTTGTAGTTGCCACATCTTGTGTTTTTCTCTTTTATCTAAGACTTCACTGTGATTATATGCATTGTGAAACTTAGGAATTTTTCCTCTTTCCAGGATTCTCAAACCTAGCTGTGTTTTCTCCTTTATCTAAGACTGCACTGTGATTATATTAAAAAAAAAACTGCATTGTGAAACCTGGGCCGTTTTTCCTCTTTCAAGGACTCTCAAACCTAGCTGTGTTTTCTCCTGTCCCTAAGACTGCACTGTGGTAGTCTTGTATCTGAGTGTCTGTCGTCTTGTTAAACTGACAACTTGTCATCTCATCTGTCCCATCTGCTTGCACCCTGCCCTTTGTCCTTCCCTATGATGGTTTTCTCCACACCCTCACCCCTTCCTCTTCTCTCCCTACCTACTCTATGGTGCTGTCTTTCTCTCCTATCTTTTCTAATTGCTACTCCATCAACTATCCTGCTCTCCTCAGTAAATCTGGTAGGAAGAAGTTTAAAAAGGACATCCTGGTCTCCAACCCAGGCCTCCCTATCGCTGACACCTATACCATTGCCTCCTCCAGGCAAACTTTCACCGACATCCTCTTTGTCGTTCCCTCGCCAGACCTATGGACTCTAGATATGGTCTCTGTGCTCTCTCCCTTCTCTTCTTCTCCCATTAGTGGTGGCACCCGGTGGCAGGCCCTACTGGCCTCCTTCCACTCCTCCAAGGTCATCATTAATGTTTACTTGAACAGCACCATCTTGGTCTAAGGCCCTCAGGCTAACCTTCTCCTCTTCGATAGATGCTTCCCGCGCCTCATCAATTTCTTTCCTTCTCCTACTGTCCCCTCTTCACCCCCCACGGCCTCCTCATCTTCCCCTGCTGCCTCCTCCTTGGCTACCTTACCCACTCCTTCTTCCTCTTCGGCCCATCTTGGGCTTCTTCTACACCTCCACAGGGCGTACCTCTGATTTGTACCCCTCCCTGGAAGTCTTTCAAGGGCGGAAACCTTCTCCATATTGCCACTCTTAACTCTCGCTCAGCTGTCAAACACTCCTCTGACATCTGCCGCCTTCTGGAGGAAATTGCCCTCAATGTCCTCGCTCTCACCGGGACATGGTTCACGGCCAGCTCTGTCACAAGCTTCAACACTCTCCTCCCCGATGGCTACAAGATCCTCTCCGTGCCCAGGTCCAACTGCTCTGGAGGGGGTGCAGCCTGATCTTCCCGGAGTCGATTCCTGCCTCTGTCATTCCTATGCAGGCCTACTCAACTTTCAAATGCCTCATCTGCAGGCTCTCTCTCTCTCCTAGCCATTCCCTTAATGTGGCTAGTATCTTTCAGCCACCGTGTCAGATCTCCTCCTTACTCTCTGAGTGGGCGGACCTCTCCTCTTCCCTCCTGGTCTCGACCACACAACTCCTCCTTCTTGGAGACTTCAACATCCACCTTGATGCCCCCTGTCCTTCCTCTGTACTCTTCTGAGACCTTTGCGACTCTCTCTCACTCTTTATTCTCCCTTCTGGCCCGACTCACTCTGCAGGGCACACTCTGGATGCTCTGATCTCCTTAGACATTCCCCTTTCTATTCCTCTCACCACTCCTTTCTCCTGGAGTGATCACTTTCTGCTTTCCTCCCAGCTCACCCTCTCTACCCCTCAGGCCAAGCCATCTCCAGCACTGCCACCTACCTTCTCGGTCATCCGACACATGAATCGCATATCAGTTAAGCGTTTGCCACCGCTTTCTCATCCCCCCTTCCCCTTTGGCTGACTCACACCCTGACACAGCCCTTTCCATGCTCCACTCTGCTGTATCTGAAAATCTCGACGTTCTTGCCCCTGTCATGAGGATCTGTCTGAAGCCCAAAGCCAAGTGCAACTCCTGGTACGATTCAGACCTCATCACCCTTAAACGCAAGTGCAGTGTGGGCGAGAGAAAATGGCTTGCTTCAATGTTCATCCTCTGACAAACTGGCCTGCCGCCTGCTCCAAAGGGAATATCGGCTCTCTGTCCTCACCAAGAAGAGAGCTCACATCCAAGCCCGTGTGTCTGCGGCATCTAACAACTCGGCCAAATTCTTTAAAATCTGCAAGGAACTGGCCAATCCTACTCCAGTCTCTACTTCTCCTGTCCCTTCCCAGGACCTCTGCACGGCACTGGCTTCTCATTTCATCTCCAAAATTCAGGACATGCTGTCCTTGTTCTCCTCCCCGCTTCCACTATCTACTCCCTGCTCTTCCTCTGGGCCTTCTTCGGCTAGCTCTCCTCCCACCTTCTCTGCCTGTCCCCTGTTCTCACCAGACGAGGTTTCTAGACAAGTCCAATCTATGAAAGTCTCATTAAAACAGGTTCATCCCTGTTCCTCCAAAACCATCAAGGACCACATTGACTCCCCGGATCCTGCTCTGGCCGACTTCTGCAACCATTCCTTCACCGCTGGAGTCTTCCCTTCCCCTCTGAAACACTCCCTCGTGTACCTTCTTTTCAAGAAACCCTCTGCCGACCCGTCCTGTCCAGCCAACTAACGCCCAATCTCCATCACTCCTTTCCTGGCCAAACTCTTGGAAAAGCTGGCCATCTCCCAGCTCAATCTTCACACTGAATCTGTTGGTTGTCTCCATGATCATCAGTCTGGCTTCAGAGCTGCCAGAAGCACAGAAACTGCTCTCCTGAACATCCATGAAGACTTGCTCTCCAACTGTGGCTCCAAGACCCCCTGTGTCCTCATCTTACTTGATCTCTCTTCTGTCTTTGACACAGTCAACCATGCCATCCTGCTTAACCATCTCTGTGATAACCTGGGTATCACCGGTCAGGCCCTGGCTGACTTCTTTCCTCTCCGATCGACCCTACCAGGTTCAACTTGGGTCCTTCTTCTCCTCTATCTTTATCTCTACCTGTCGTGTTCCCCAGGGGTCTAACTTCTCTCCATGGCTGTTCAACCAATACCCGGCACTTCTTGCCCACTGCATTGCTGCACTCTGCCCCAACTTCCCATGCTATGCGGATGACACCCTGCTCATCTTCAGGCTACCCTCAACCACTTCTTTGCCCTCTCTCACCTCTGACTGTCTGTCTGCCATCCAGGAGTGGTGTGCTGCCAATGATCTCTGCCTTAATGCCAGTAAGACTGACATTCTCCTCATCGGCACACCCGCTCCCTCTTTTCCTGTCATTCTCTGGCTGGTCTCCCTCAGCCCTCTTCCTGCTCCTACCTGTGAGGCTAAAAACCTCAGGGTCATCTTTGACTCCACACTCTTCTTCTCTCCTCACATTTCTGACGTCTCTAAGAAGTCACACTACATGCTGCACCTCCTCAGAGGTATTCTTACTTTCCTCTCCTTCTGCCAGAAGCTCGCAGTCTCCAGAGCTTTGGTTCTCTCTAGGTTGGACTACTGCAACAGCCTCTTTCTAAATCTACCTGCCTCTTCTCTCTGCCCTCTGCAACCTATCCAAAACAGGACTGCAAGACTTGTCCTTGGCCTCAGGCCCAGGGATCGTATCTCTCCAGGACTGAAATCTCTGCACTGGCTCCAGTGGCTGCTAGGATTAAGTTCAAAACCCTCTGCATTGACCACAAGGCTTTCTGGGGCCTTGGGCCTCAATACCTTCAACAATCTCTCTCTAAATATCTTCCTTCTCAAGCTCTTCGCTCATCCGCCTCCAACTCCCTCAGGGTCAGTCACTTCTCCAAGCAACAAGTTGGTGGTAGAACTCTTTCTTCTTCTGGGGCCTCCCTCTGGAACAGCCTCGCTGCCTCCCTGAAACATGAACAGAATCATCTCCGGTTCCGGAGGCACCTCAAAACCTACCTCTTTGCTTCGGTTTTCTCTCCTCCTCTCCCCTGCTGACTTCCTGGCTTTATCTGACATTGCACTGGTTATCTGCCAACCCTCTGATCTCTGGCCAAGGTCCCCTCCCCTGCCAGTTGCACACCTGTATTGCCTTCTTTGTAACCCCCACACTTGGGGACCGTTCTGTATCCCTATTAGTCTCACTACCAGCACTTGACACCTGATGTCTGCACTTACCCTTGCACTTGCCACCTGCGGGCCATTTGTTTACGTATTGTTATTTATTTATCCCATGTACTGCACTTCCCCCTCCCCCACACTTTCCCTCTTCCCCTTCCCATGCACATGCACGATCTGAATGACACCTGGCCTAGTAGGATCGTTGTCTGTCCTCCCTCTGTTCCCCCTCCCTTTCCTCATCGCGTCTTGAAACACCTGTGTATAGGCACGTTACAAATGCCATATCATATCCTATCATATCATATCTGTACCCTCCTTCTGTATAGGAAGATACACAGGAATCCTTGCCTTATGTGGATCCAAATAATACGCAAAACGTATTGTAAGCGAAATAAGGATCACAATAAACAAGATGCATGTATAAATGATGTATGGGTAGGCCCACTTCATGCAGCAGTAGCTTCTTGCACATTGTGGAGGTCAATCATTGTTGGCCATGACATTATTTCTCTTGATGCTGCCCATTTTTAATCTTTTTTAAGGAAGGAAAAATCAACTTTTATTCAGGCAACATCATGCAATACTCTCGAAATATCTTAATCTTCTCAACAAGCTCTTCAAGCAGCTTGCTGATTGTAGGACGATTAACAGGGTTCCTGATGTATAGAAAAGAGTCGTCCTTTCGCCAAACAAAATGTGTATGTCTCTCCAGCAAGAAGTACATGACTACAGATAGCAGGCTCTGGATCTCTTGCTCCAAGAGTCTTATTCAGGATGTTCTCAATGTTCGCTCAGAATATAGATTAACTTGCTCGATTTTATCACGTAGCAATTCATTAAGTGCCACTGTATTCCACGGATCTCTCAAGAAGGTGCACACATTAGTTTGTCTTTGAACAAGATGTGGGCAGTGGAAAACCAAACCTACTAGTCTATGAGCATTTTCATCAGATAGGGACATTTGTGTGTTTCTCCATTGCACTCAGTAATGCTGTAAGCAATCTCCTCACGATTGGACCATTCTTTGTATCTTGCAGGAAATTACGAACGTCAAAAGTTCTCTCCACCAACAAAGGGCATGAATGAAGAATGTAGAGAAAAATAGCAAGGATGATCCGATGAACATTGTCATTGGGCACCACCATGGGTGCCTTCAAAGAGAAATTCAGTGAGAAAGGAATCAGGCAACTGTTCCCTTTTCCAGTCGTTGAAAAGGAAATCCAAATCTGGCATTCTTTCCTTCCCAATCAAGACTTAAACATGTCTCAGTCCAATGTTTAGCAAGCTCCTGTGGCTTAAGAACAAATAGCCTTCTTTCACTTATTTTTTAGCAGATTCAAAGAGTGTCCTGAATTAAGCCACAGTCCAATGTACTGTTTGCCTATCTTACTGGACAGTTTCTGCATCCGTCTTCCTTGTCATGAAACGAGTCTGCACGTGCTGAGGTTTTTCCCTGATACTTGCATCTGAATGGGGTGGGGTGAAGGGGGTTCTCCAGCGTAGATCTTTAGTCTCCAAGAAATATCCATGCACATCTTCCTAGCACTTTCACTTCTGACAGCGTTACGTCCTCCACAATAAATGGGCCGTTAAAGTGTGGCTCATGCCACCTACGCGTAAAGTTCCTGATCAGGATCTGATCCCCGGGGAAAAGTTTGGGAAGACGTAATTCTTCAGATCCGGTTGTTTGATTGTCTCCATCTGTGTTCTGAGCCCCACACCCCTTCTGTTTGAGCTAGTCTGAAATAACAGAGATAGTTGTAGTCATACATGGTAAATAATCACGTAACTCCTTTCCTAACAATTCTGCTGTTGTCTGGGAATCACTTCTAGTTCTAGATGGAGGTGTGAGGGGTGTCCTCAGACGCCTCCCTGTCACTATTTCATGGGGCGTAAAATGGTGGTTGGAACCTGGTTGATTTCTCAATGCATACACTGCCAGTGGTTGGGAATGTAACCATCCTTTCTTCAGGGTAAGCTTCAATCTGGCTATTCTCTGCCTATTTGACGTTGAGTGTCTCACAGACCCTGTTCATTTGCAGGTGATAATCCAATGAAAACTTGTACTTTATACTGAGCCCCAAGCTTATCTGTTCAAAGACTTCATTAAAAACATGAGGGTCATTATCTGATCTTAATACTTCTTATATTCCCCATCTAGGAAATACTTTTCGTACTAAAAACCTCGCTGCGCAGGTGGAATCTGGATGTGTACATGGACCAGCTTCAATCCACCTTGAAAAGTGACATACGACCATTATCATATATCTGTATCCATTACAGACTTGCACAATGTCGACATAGTCAATATGTAAATGCTGAAAGGGACCATTAGGTCTCGGGATAACTGCTCTAACTGTACACAGTTTTTGCCCAGCAATAAACGTTTGACATACAATGCAGTTTACTCCATAAAATGTAACATGTTCTAATAAATTCAGAACAAACCAATCCCCTGCAATTGTTGCAGTGAGGCGCTGTCTAGTGACATGCGTAGGGTAGTGTAGCTGTTCCAACGCCACCCTTAATAAGGCTTCATGCATCACCGGTTTACCAGTGTTCTCCTGTCGCCACCATGATTCAGAAGGAGTTAAAGAGCACCCCCTCTGTGTATACAGGTCTTTGTCATTCTGCAGCAATTCCCCTTGAATTTCCATTAATTGAGCTTTAGACAAATTGTTATAACAATCAGGCACACTCATCATTACCACCATACTTTCACTCACATCAGGCGTATGAAACTTCATAATATTTTCTGAACATACAACAAGTTTCAGTTCCTCGTCTGCAGCTTGATTTCCACGTTAAAAAAAGTCTGCCCTTTTAGTGTGAGCTGCACATTTAACAACTGCAATGGCTACTGGGAGCTGCAGTGCTCTTATAAGTCTGTCCAATAAGGCGGCATGTTGCACTGGAGTGCCGTTCGCTCTGAGGTAGCTCCTCCTTTTCCAACATGCTAGCCCTGCGTGTACCGTCAACGTCACATAGGCAGACTCGTTGTACAGGCTTACTTCCTGGTCTGCATAATTCTCGAGCGCGACAATCAGCGCCACTAATTCTGCAGCCTGTGCCGAAAAGTGAGACGGTAGTCGTGCACTTACCAAGACGTAAAACTCCCCATTGGCCTTGTGCTTCACCACAGTAGCACCTGTATAGCTCTGTCCATCATTTTGATTGATTCTAGACAAACCATCAATACAGAGAATCTCCCCAGATGCCAATGCATTTTCTTTCACTCTTGGGATCTCATCATAGAATTCCTCATTGTTCGAGCATTCGTGTGCATGCTCATCTTCTGCTAGTGGTTCTGCTATAAACATGGCAGGGTGCACTATTCTACATCTGACTATTTTAATCGCTGGATTCAATTTGACTACCTCGTAGGCAGAAGCCCTTTGAGAAGTCAACGTACCCTTAGGTTTTTCCAAATTGGCAAACAAAGCATGTTCAACAAATAACATCATGGAACATTGCATTACTATGCTGGCAGCCTTCTCAATGGTGAACGTGGTGGCTGCCAAAGATTGTTAGCAAGGAAAGTGACCCTCATTACTGGGTCCAAAATCCCACTATAATATGCTAGAGACTTGTACCCCAACGTCGTTCTCTGTGTGAGTACTGCCGACATAACTGTGCCATTCGTATGCAAAAATAAGAAGAATTCCTCAACATAATTGGGAATCCCTAAAACACTGAGCCGTACAAATTACCTTTTTCAATTCATCAAACCCTTCGCCCATTTCCTCAGTCCAGACAACATTTCCCTGCGTTGCATGTGGTTTTTTCATAGCCTGCAAGAAGGGCTTTATATGTGAACTGTAATCAAAGACCCATGCTCTGAAAAAATTGCATAGTCCCTAAAATCTTTGCATGTGCTTTATCGTATGTGGCTTTGCTGTTTTTAAAATATACTCAGCTCTCTCAGGAGTAACTTTCTTTCCTTCATGCGAAATTAGCTGACCTATGTATAGCACATCCTCTTGACAATACTGCAATTTCTCCTTGTATACTTTATATCCTTTCTCTGCAAGAACAATCATAAACAGAACTGAGTCATGTCTGCAATCTTCCTCTGAGATGCTACAGACCAATATGTCATCTATGTATTGCAACACAACACTTTGCAAATGGATATTGCTTAAGTCCATCTGCAAGACTCTATTGAAAATTGATGGAGACTCACAGTACCCCTGAGGAAATCTTGTGCTTTTTAACTTAGTCTGACAAAACGTAAATGACATCAGATCTTGTGAATCCTTATGCAATGGAATTGAGAAGAACACATTTTTCAAGTCAATCACAGTGAAATATCGTGTCTCAACAGGGATACTACATAAGATCGTCGCTGGATTAGGAACTAGAGGGAACTCGGCCTCTAAAATCTGGTTAATCGGGCATAAATCCTGAACGAACCCCCCTTATATTTCTTGATAGGGTACACTGACGTATTACATGGTGACTCTGACGTCACTACGATACCTTGTCCATCATAGTGGATATCGTCTTGAAAATACCTTCATCTGCCTCTCAAGACATGGGATATTGTCGTGCTCGAGGTAAAATTGCTCCTGTTTTTAATTTAATCTTAACTCTCCAGCCCCTTTCAATAGGCCTATGTCATAGGGACCTGTGGTCCATAATGAAGCTGGCACCTTTGCCATATCTTCATCAAAAAACTCAGGACGTTTTAATGCTAGCATCATTTTTTGAGGAACCTCGCGTTTAATTCCTTTCACCCAATAATTAATACTCATTTCAAATACTAGTTCGTCATCTGACAGATGGTCTCTAAATATATACTCGTCAGTGACGTCATTCAATCTATAACCTTTCCCAATGGCAATCACCTTGCACCATCGTCTTCCTTCATAATCAATTCCATCAAGGAAAGCCATTTCACCCCGCACTATGGCTGCTTGTAATTCTAAGGGAAAGACGTGTTCTCCCTCTTCATCCATAGGTATCTTTGGCCTGAATAAAAACTCATATGGTACTCTCACAGTTTCACGCACTAAACCTGCTAGCCATGTTAACAAAATGCATACCCCGTAGTGAAAAACGTCTGGTTCTAATGGTGCTCCTCGTATGTCCATTTGTCCTGTGAATGCCATAATAAATTCACTCACATTTAAATAATGCATTCATGGTATTGAACATACTATGCCTTCATCAGTGAACTAAATTGTCAGGTTCAATTTTGTCATTAAATCTCGACCTAATATAATAATAATAAAATAATAATAATAATTTGGCATTTATGTAGCGCTACGAACCCTCAGGCATCTGAATGCTGCTTATTATTACCCACGGTGTGTGGTGCTCATTTATCAACCTCGGAAGGATGTTTGGCCCTGCCGGGATTCTAACCTGCGTTAGCAGGCTCTGCACCGGTGTCAAAGCAAGCGCTCTACTCGTGTGCCACTTGACCGGCTATATATGAACAGGCGTCTGTCTCGAATATAATAATGGTACAGACATGTCATATTCTCCTATAAAGCCTGGCAATTTATCAGTAAGAGGAAATCTACTTGTAGCGCCTGTGACACCTTGAGCATTCATGGCATTCTCAGATAATGTAAATTTCCCCTCTCGTATACATGAGCGTGTTGCTCCCGTGTCTACTAAAAAAGAAAAAGATTTGCCTCTTATATTGACGTCAACCCTCGGGTCCTCTTGAGGATTGGGCGTCACTGATGGTATCGAACACATCAAGTCTCCCAGTGAGCTGTCCTATTGTGGATACATGCTTATTCCCGTACCTGTAAAAGGACTTACTGCTTCGACAGTGACACCCCCTCTCCTAGGAGTCATTAACTGCCCTGTGCTTGTGCCCTGCTGTATCTGCATGGGTGAATGCTGTGACTGCCCTTACAGCGGATTCATTGCTGTCTGCTGTGTTTGCAAACCCTGCTGCATTCTCGGCGCTTGTGTTTGCACCACTGTATGATTTTGGGCAAACCCCTCTCCATTCTGCATAGTGTATGCAGGCGGGAATGTAGGTAATCCCTCCTCTCGAGAATTGGCTGTTTTGCACGCCTCCTTGGTTTCTAAACATGCGTGCAAGGTGTCCTGACATACTGCATGTCGAACATACAGGAGGTCTCCTAATTCGCCCTTCCAGCATGCGTTGACTATCATTCTGCGTGTTTTGAAATCCACCCTGGTTATTCTGGAAATTTCCCTGATTATTCTGGAAGTCTCTACTTCAGGAGCCTCCCCTTACCCATGGTATAAATCCATTATTACCTTGGTCACACTGCCTTTGGTTATTCACCTGTGACATGCCTGCAGTTTTCTGTGAACACAACCCTTCTCCGCTAGTCAACATCGCCCCTTCTATGGTGTATTTTGACAATTCTTTCTGCACTAACTTTGCTTCTTCACCTTTCCTAGCATTATCATTCTTTCGATTCTTCTCTTGCAAAAGTCTGCAGTAATGTGCAATGGTTAGCTGAATTTCTGACCATGGCTTTGCTTCCATGCCGACCAATTTTTTGAGCTGCTTCTTTACTAGCTCAGGCAACCCTTGGCATAGTATATGATAAAATACAGGTATAGATTTCCCCCAAGGCTCGGGAGTTTCCAAAGACCACTGCTCTTGGAAATTTTGAATGTACACAAGAGGATCATCCCTGTCCTGCATCTTTTTTGTCATTATAGCTCCCATATCTGACATGTCCGGATACAGCACGCTGAACG
Source organism: Ambystoma mexicanum (assembly GCF_040938575.1). Taxonomy (NCBI): domain Eukaryota; kingdom Metazoa; phylum Chordata; class Amphibia; order Caudata; family Ambystomatidae; genus Ambystoma; species Ambystoma mexicanum. Next base: position 20,448,981 of record NC_090931.1, read on the forward strand.
CTTTCCAGACTGCTGCTCTACAGTTATTAAATGTTGCTCCATCATGAGCCATGTTCTGCATAGTGACACTTGAGTATCCTGCTCTCAACCAAACATTGTCATCTTTCTCCCCAAGAATAGCAACTGGAAGACCTTTAATGTCCCCTATGGCTAACGTGATTCCTCCTGTCATTTTTTTGAACCCATGTATCAATTTCCCAGTGCCAGAAGCTAAACTCGGGAGTTAACATCTTAAATTATATTTATCCATCTGTGTCTATGGTATTTATTGTGGTCTGGCTCCCCCTTTCTTTAACAATGGAAACTGCGATATGCCAAACTCACATTTATCCCTCATCGTCTGTCTGTCCATAGCAGGGACAAAGGTTCCACACCGCCTTCTTCCTGGTAGCGATCTTAACCTGCTCACATAAGGTGGCAAGTCCCCCTTCTCACTATGGGACTGTCCTCTAGGTCGATCTAGTCGTGCCAGAGATTCTGACGCCCTCGATTTGGGTAGATCTAGATCTAACATCTCACTTCTTTGTCCATCGGAGGACATCCCTCAGGACCACATGTGTTTCCTCCCTCCCCCCACAGAAGGTTTCTCTATCTTCATCTGACGTATCCTGTCCCCAACTTGTGTGGCTTCCTTCCTCTTCATCTCTATTCAGAGTGAGTCTGTCTAAAGACAAATCTTTAGCCTCAAAACTACACATCTGTCCTATAACTGTGTACTCTCGAGTCAATCATTTTTTCCCTTCCCTTTCAGTTCTTTCTTAGTCCTCATATCATGATAGACTTTATAAATTGCGTCACCAATGCTTCTAGAGTCAACCTCATCCTCTAGATTTGCTGTTGACGGATCTGGCATGGGTTCATGTGCTGGGAAGAATTTTTCTATGTCCTCCCATGCTACTACTGGATTTGGATCCATCAATTATTTTTCTACACGCTCAATGTCGCTCTCTGCCTTCTCTTTCCTTCTATTTCATCATCAAGCTCTCTTTGCTTCCTTGCTTATTCTCTCACCCTTTCTTCTTCCTTTATTTTCATATCTCTTTTCTCATTTGCACTTCGTATTTCTTCGTCTTTACGTCTTTGTATCCTTTTATCCCTTAATTTTTGTTCTTCCTGTTCCTCTCTTTCTTTCTAGCTTCTCTCGTTATTTGATTGCCCTCTGTTGTCATATTTCCTCTGTTCTTCTGCCCATTCCTGCTTTTTCAGTTGTTCATTGGGATACAACTGTTCCCTTCTTTATCTATCCTTCCTTCTTGCCCCATCTTCTTTCAATCGTTCCTCTCTGTCCCTATCTTTTTGTCCTGTTCGTCTCGATCTTCTTTTGCCTTAGTTCCTCAATGCTCTTACCATCGAGTTTGAGCAAAATCTGGCCACCGATCCATTCGTTCTGTAGGAGCGCTACCTCGTCAGCCTTATCTTTTTCTCCCTTCCATCTCTTTAGTTCCCTTCCTATATCTAAGGATGTACTTGGTCGGTCACTTCTCTCTTTGCGCCTCTGGACTTTAGAGATCACTTCTCATTCAGGAATGTTCTCGGCACCCTCGTCGCTGCTATGCGCAGGCGAGTCATATGCCGGATTGTTGTACCCTGCCGCTGCTTTAAGTTCTCTTTATGGGTACACTGCATCATCTTTTATACTATTGCCTCTGACTTCAGGTGCGGCGGGAGAGCAGAAGGCTCTTCACCCCCCTCGTTGCATATGTTAAGTATCCAATGCTCAGGAGGCAGCTCTTCTCTTTCCTCCTGGTCATTTTCCAAAGTTCTAAGCTCGCTAGCCTTTTGTCTAACTTTTTTCCCGTGTATGCTATGTGCAAATATGTCCTCATGTGTTGCAAAACTGCTTTTGAAAGTGATCTCCCTTGTGGCCATGGCATGAACATCTTGTTCTTAACCCATGCCGCACTGTACCGTTTAAGCTTAGGTGCATGCTTTTGTAACTATTTGCATAGATGTGTAAGTGGAGTAATATCCTCCATTTTGACTCGCCACACTTAACTGACAAAACTCACCTTTACACTTTTTCAAAAATATGTTTTCAGAAAAATAATACAATATGAGCGTGCACCAATCACCGCAGCTCCAAACCCTTTATATCATGTTTTACTCCAATCTTCTTATTCATTACACACCATCAATTCAATTTCAACAAATAAATAAATAACTCTTAAATCTAGTGTTTTCCTTTTCACATCTCTTAATTCATCTATTATTTCTTCACCACATTTATATCTATGAAATACATAAAACAAACTGACATACTCGACCAGTCACATATATCTCAGTCTGTGATCCTCGAGACGTATCCCTGCCCCTAAAAAATACCATGATTGGGATGTGAATCGTTCTCTTCAGACAAGTCTTTACACGAGTCAGTTGCATACGTCATCCGCTAATGGGACTCTAGATACAACTCCTTCTGTTACGTGCTATGACGCAGGACACTGGGCTTACTCTACTGTGACATTCCTCATCTCAGTTTCTCAATTGCTTGGCTCCTCTCCTCAAGTCAAATATTTAATAACTCGACGCTCATCGTCTTGAGTTGTCTTTACCCCAACCTCCCTTTGTTACTTGTTTCCCCTTATCACATTCTCCACTCACTGCCCATTCACAATTTTGACACCTCACTCAGTTTTACTCACTGTTCGCTTTTTCAACTTTCGGCTCTCGGGATCGATGCCTCTTTATCAGCTGCTTCAACCTTCCGTCCATTGAGCTTCCTGTAGAAGCCGGGAAGGGATTTTGTAAAACCGAGGGACCCGTCTCACCTACGCTTGCAAGCCTTAGTTTAAAAACTGTTTCCGCTATCTACAGGGAGCTTCACGTCCTTTCAGCCAAGACCCAAAGCTTACTTAGGTTGATGGCTCATGAAGCATCATCTCTGCTACCACGTGAACCAGGACAGCCGACCCAGCCCTTTAAGACTTTAAGCTGAGGTAGCAATACTTTGATGCAGAAGATGCTCAAACATCAATAAACATAATGACTCAGGAAGTTGGCAAAGTTGACTGTTTTAATATAAATTATCTAAAAGGGAGTTCAACGGACAACAACAGACGTCTCATAGCATGGTCTCTGAACATATTTCATAAAAAACATCATACTTATAGTAAAAATCCGTCAATGTTGACTTCAACCTATGTATTTGCTAAAATCATCCTACGCGGCAAACTACAAAAAGCTAGTGGCAAATGTGATAGGCTTAGAGGGAACATCTAGGTATATGTTACATACTAGTCTAAGAAAGTGATAGGCTCCTTAACATCAGGTGGGGTCAACTAAGGCCTCCTCTCAAACAGGTCACTATGAACATCCCTAAATACACAACGTCGCATTGGTTATGCAAACTATAGGGCTCTTAATTACCTGGCCCCCTACAATTGGTTGACACTCTTACATCCATCAGTACTTTTCTACCCACGTTCGCAGCACGCAGGCTGGACTTCCAGGTGCTGGTGAACTGGTCATAACCATAGCTTCCCACCAATTAGCATATCATCTATCATCACCTATGTGGTCTGCACGTCAATTAAGCCTTTGAACTTGGCCTTGGAAATGTTCTTCGCTCTGAAGAATACAGGGGAGTCGAGGCACGCTCTGCCTCTCTTCTTAGGTGTGGTTCGTCATGTTTGTCCAGTTCCACCCATCCACGTGACTGAAGACTACAAATTTGAGCTCTGGTGCATTTAAAATTCTACTATTTAATGAAGCTCTGACTTCTTTCTTGTTTTCGTCCATGACTTCTGAACAGGAGTTTCGTTCTTTCACATGATTGTAACTAATGTCTGCTCATCCCAGTCCGATAAGACCTTGGCTTCTTGGGGCTGATCAAGGCTCACCTTTCTGAGATTCACTTCTGTAATTTCATTGTTTTTCAACCGCGACACACTGGAAAAGGCCTTTCTTATCTGGTCCGGATTGGCTATAACACGTTGTGGAAACATCCATTCTTTACTTACTCCTATATATGTATACATTAATGCATGCCACAATATATTCACTAAAAAGCTCGCCTCAAAAATACTTCATCAGCTTGCATTTCTTTGCATCTGTAAACGTGTAAAATGACTTGATATCTTCATTGTTTCTGTAGCATACGTTTCTTCATGGCGAGCCCGAGATGTTACTTACCTTTGATACTTTCTTGATGCCTTTTAGAATATCTTCACTTCTCTTGTCTTTGTATCTCTTCCATGTACATCTGTCTGACTTTGTGTGAAATCACCAATCTGCTCTTTCATTCATTGGTCCTGCTTCTATTGGGATTTAATTGAAATGGCCATCATACTGTCCTATATGCAGGTATGGCTTGCTCAATGGGAATCTTGCCTTCAGGATTCTCCTTGGAATCAGTATTTTCACTGGTACTGCACGTGTCTCACACTCTGGCTCCCAACATATAGGCAATATGGGCGAGATGCTTGAGGTAGGGGTAGTTGGCTCCTTCTCTACACACACAAGATGTCTTGATCTCCTCTGACTTCCCCCTCTCCATCCCTCTGACAACTCCTCTCCTGGAGCGATCATTCCCTCCTATCATCTCTCCCTCTCTTCCCCAGGCCAAGCCTACCCCAACATTGCCATCTACCTTCTCAGACATCCGGCCGATGAAGTGTGTGTCAGTTGAGGCTTTTGCCACCATCTTCTCTCCCTCCCCCTCCACCTCTGGCTGACTCACATCCTGACACAGCCCTGTCTCTGCTCTACTCTTCTATTTCTGATACTCTTGATGCTCTTGCCCCTGTCATGAGGATCCATTTCAAGTACAAAGCCAAGTGCAATTCCTGGTATGACTCCGACCTAGCTACAGTTAAATGTAAGTGTAGGGCAGCTGAGAGGAAATGGAGGGCTTCTTGTTCATCCTCTGAAAAACTGGCCTGTCGCCTACTCCAAAGGCAATACCGACTCTCTGTCCTCACCAAGAACAGAGTCCACATTCAAGCCTGTGTCTCTGCGGCATCTAACAACTCAGCCAAACTCTTTAAAATCTAAAAGAAGCTGGCCTACCCTGCTGTCACTAAGCCTCCTGTTGCCTCTCAGGCTCTTTGCAATGCCCTTGCCTCTCACTTTATCTCAAAACCCAAGGACATCCTGTCCACCCTCTCCTCACCCCCCTCTCCTCTCCCCTCTCCTTCTGTGCATTCTGGCCCTCCTTCATCCACCCCCCCAACCTCTTTCTCGTCCTTTGCTCTTTTCTCCCATGATGAGGTCGCTAGACAAGTCAGTTCTATGAAAGCCTTGTTAAAACAGGTTCATCCCTGCTCATCAAAAACCATCAAGGACTACGTTGATATCCTCGCTCCAGCCCTTGCTGATTTATGCAACCACTCCTTTGCCTCAGGATCCTTCCCCTCCCATCTGAAGCACTCCCTTGTGTATCCTCTTCTCAAGAAAACCACAGCTGATCCTTCTTGTCTGGCTAACTATAACCCTATTTCCATTACTCCTTTCCTGGGCAAACTCTTGGAAAAGCTGGCCATCTCCCAGCTCAATCTTTACACTAAATTTGTTGCTGTCTCCATGATCATCAGTCTGGCTTCAAATCTGCCAGAATCACTGAAACTTCTCTCCTGAACATCTGTGAAGATCTGCTCTCCAACCTGGACTCTAACATTGATATATAAATGAATAAATAAATGAATAAATAAACATTCCTTCTGTCCTCATCCTACTCGATCTCTCTTCTGCCTTCGACATGGTCAACCATACCACCCTGCTCAACCGTCTCTGTGATAGCCTGGGTATCACCGATCAGGCTCTATCCTGTCTGGCCTCTTTCCTCTCTGATCGACCCTCCCAGGTCCATCTTGGGTCCTTCCCATCATCTATCTCCCTCTTTACCTGTGGTTATCCCCAGGGGTCTAACCTCTTGCCCTGGGTTTTCAACCAATACCTGGCAACTCTTGCCCACTGCAATGCCATTTTCTGCTCCAATTTCCAGTGCTATGCTGATGACACTCAACTCATTTTCAGGCTGCCCTCATCTCTCATGTCTCCATCTCTCATCTCCGATTGCCTAACTGCCATTCAAGATTGGTGTGCTGCCAAAGATCTTTGTCTGAATGCCAGCAAGACGGAGATCCTCCTCATGGGCACACCTTCACCCTCACTCTCTGCCTGCCCTCCCTTGGCCCTCCTCCTATCCCCACCTGTGAGGCTAAGAACCTCTGGTCATCTTTGTCTCCACACTTTCCTTCTCCACCCACATCTCTGATGTCTCTAAAAAGTAAAACTTCCTACTGCACCTCCTCAGAGGTACTCTGCCTTTCCTCTTCTTCCCCCAGAAGCTCACTGTATCCCAAGCTCTGGTTCTCTCTTACTATTGTAGCATCCTCTTTCTAAATCTACCAACATCTACTCTCCGCCCTCTGCAACTAAACCAGAACAGGACTGCAAGATTTGTCCTTGTCCTCGTATCTCCCCAGCTCTGAAATCTCTCAATTGGCTTCCAGTGGATGCAAGGTTTATGTTCAAAATCCTCTGCATTGTCCAAACGGCTTTCTGGGACCTGGGTCCAAAATACCTTCAGCTATCCCTGCACAAATACCTACTTTCTCGAGATCTTAGCTCCTCTACCTCTAATTGCCCCATGGTCAGTCCTTTTTCAAAGAAACAAGCTGGGTGTAGATCTCTGTCTTCAGCTGAGGCATCACCCTGCAACTGCCTCCCTGCCACTCCGAAACTGTAGGAGAACCATCTCCGGTTCCAGAAGCAGCTCAAGACCTTCCTCCTTGCTTCTGCCTTCTCTCCCCCTCTCCCCTGCTGATCTGTTCTCTCTCAGCACCGTGCACCCGGCATACCCTCTGTCTTCCGGACCCAGGTACCTGCTCACCCTGCCACCCTCCCGCACCGCCTCCGGGCCACCCCTTGCACTGGGGTCTGTATCTGTACCCATACAGCCCACCCTTTTTCTTCCTGCACTTAACAGGCATACCCTGCCTGTTGCCTTAAGCTCATCACTTGCCACTTGCTGGCTGCACTACCATGGTTTGTTGTCTTTATTTATTTATTTATTTATTGTTATTTATCTGTTTCTCCTCTGCTTCACACTTTCCACTTCTCCCCCTTCCATGCACTTTTCCCCTCCCCCTCTCCCATGCACTTGCGCGTTCTCAATTTCACTGGGCCTACAAAGATTGCTGTTTTGTTCTCCCCTGTTCCCCTCCCTTGCTTGATCGTGCTCTGAAACATTTGTGTATGAGCGCAATAAAAATAAAATATGAATATCAATTTGCTGAATTTTATGAAGGTATACCCTGAGTGAAGGACAATGCTTTAGCGGGAGGGGCAATTCTCTTTAATGATGGTTCTTCGAAAATTGATCAGACTAGTGGGGAAAGGCATTCAAGTGCTGCAGCAGTGAGACATAGATTAAATGGAGAATTTGAAGTAGTGGCGAGTGCAAGGCGACCGTCTCACTTTTAAGCGCAAGCAGCAGAATTAGTAGTGCTAATTGTCGCGCTCGAGAAACACGAAGGCCAGTGAGTGATGGTGTTCAGTTACTTTGCCAATGTGATGTCAACCATATATGCAGGATTAGCACGTTGGAAATGGAGGGGGTACCTCTGTGCGGACGGCACTCCAGTGCAGCATGCATTGCATCCTTAATGGACAGGCTTATTAAGGCACTACAACTCCCAGTGGCCATAGCAGTCGTTAAATGTGCAGCACATATTAAGTGAACAGATTGTATCTCTTGCGGGAACGAAGCCGCAGACGAAGAAGCCAAAAGGGTTGCATATTCCCCAGATATTTTGAGTTTTGATACTGAGATTAATAAAGAAAAAGTAGTTACAACCATGTTAGTGCAAGAAGGGTTTAATACATTGTTGATAACCCAGCTAATGGAGATTTAAGGGAGTACACCACAGGAAAAGCAGGAATTGTGGAAATGAAGGGGGTGTTCTTTATTCCCCACAGAAGGATTATGGCAACAAGAAAGCACTGGAAAGCTGGTGATGCCAGTAGCATTATTAAAGGTCACACTTGAACAGCTGCATTACCCAGCGCATGTGACTCGGGGGAGTCTTGCTGCGACAATTGCGAAAGACTTGTTCATTCCGGATTTGTTGGAGCACGATGCATTATTTATGGTAAACTGCATTGTGTGTCAAAAGTTTACTGCTGGGCATAGACCAAGAACACTTAGAGGGGAATTACCCTGACCAAATGGTCCATTTCAGCATTTACATATCGATTATGTTGATATGCTGCAGGTGTGTCATGATATAGGTATCTATTAGTGGTGGTGTGTCCTTTTTCTAGGTGGATCGAGGCAGGTCCGTGTACACACCGTGATGCCACTTGCACAGTGAAGTTTTTAGCGTACACATTTTTCCCGAGATGGGGTGCGTGTGAGAGTACTGAGATCTGAGAATGGGTCACATTTTGTTAACAAGCTATTTGAACAGATAGGGCTTCTATTGAACATAAAGCACAAGCTTTCTTCTACTTATCACCCACAGGCGAACAGGATATGTGGGAGACTCAACTGCCTCCTTAAAGAAAGTATTGGCAAGATTAAATTGACTTTCAAGAAGGGATGGGTTTATTGCCTACCCTTAGCTTTATATGCACTTCGGAATCAGCCAGGATCAGACAATCACTTCACCCCTCATGAATTAGTGATAGGGCGGGAAATGAGAACACCCCTCACTCCTCCATCTAGAAGTAAAAGTGATGCCCAGAGTGTAGCTAAAACCTTAGGTGATGAGATGCACAACTTTTTGACATGCATGACCTCTAGCATTTATCTCATTTCAGATCAAGTCAAGCGCAAGGGGGGGTTGGTCTCAGAACACAGAAGAAGACAGTTCAGCAACCAACCCACTTCAACCACTATCAGCACCTAAGTTCTCATTAAAAACTTTACTAGAAAGTGGCATGAACCACGATTCAATGGTCCCTTTTATGTTGAGAATATAACCCCTTCAGCTGTGAAAGTCGAAGGGAGAGGAGCTTGGCTTCACCTGGGGAATATAAAAGCCTATAAAGGTGAGACCCGCCCTCCCACCGTTGCTGATCCAGAAGCAAGACAAATAGAAGAATACATGTGCAGCCTCGAACGATGGCGAAGAAGAGGGAGGATAAATCAAACAGCTGATAATACAGATTTTTGCATTTGAACTGGAATTCAGTGGACACTTCTTATAGATATTTTAGTAGGCATGCAAAGACTTGCAGTGAATTTCAGTAGGCTGAAAATTAACTTTAGAAACACATTGAAGCCTCAAAAGTATGCTTAAACATCAGTCTTGTTTCAGAAATTGGAAACAAGATCAGTATCCAGATTTATTTTGTGGTAAATACATATTCTAAGCAGTTACCGACAGTGATGTTCATCGGCTTCTGCTTGCTGTCTTCGTGTTTATACTTCAAGCTTATCCTGCTCTTGTGAGAAGAAAAGTTGATATACTTATTTTTCTACATGATCGTAAAAATGGCCAAGTGATAAGAAGGCTTCTCATCGCAACAATTGAGCAGGTTTTACATTTGCAAGTATAAAGAAATTTGATCACTGTATTAAACATGAGAAATGTCGAAGCCGATATGATTCCAGAGAATGAGCAAGTGCAACAAGTACAAGATGGCACGAGAAATTGATGCCTCTGTTTTTATGCATAATATATGCCAGTATGATTACTCTCTTTGTCTTTCTGTTCCTCATTTTTCAAAGTTTCTAACATGTTAGTACTTCCCCTGACGAAGAGGTCCCTATGCTTCTTTATACTTTGGGAACTTACTTTGATATACTTCATGAATGGTACAAGGCTTCTAAAAGACACAGGAGAGACGCAGAGGAAGATAATGAGGGGATAAATACCAATCTAGATAATGCAGCACTCTTGGGTAATAACATGTGGTATCAGCAAATGAGGGAAGTAGGGGAAAAACATCTAAGTAGAGTTGCTACGTCTGCTCTCTCATCCCCTATACCATGAATATAGTGAACGCATTAATCTCCAGAGAAGTCACAGAACACAATGCCAGGTGCCTCTTCATCTTGCAGCATGTATGACCGGAGGACAATTTCAAGGAAGTTGGGCCACTTTACGATGGGCATCAAAATGGTTGTTTCCATTCCAGGATGGTTATATCAAGACTACACAGTTGGAAAAGGAACTTGGATGGGAGAGCAAGATGCTTGTGTATCCTGCAGCAAGACAGGAAGAAGTAGTCATTAAGGACATGAAGAGAATGATTGCACTGATATGACAGAAGAAGTTGGATCAGCTGGATGTTGGGAACAAACTCAAGTCTTAGTCTATGGACAAGCGAAGACCAAGAAGGAATGGGAAGGAGGACTGATGTCCTGTGAAGCTCATTTACTGAAGCCAGAATATGTAAAAGATATGCAAAGAGTGAACAATGCATGTTTGAGGTCATGGGCTAAACATGCCAAACTACTGACATTGGTAGAAGATAAATCAGGTCCAATGGTTGTGGTCCCATTGGCGAATGCAACATTGTGCTTCCGAAGACACAGAAAGAAGCATATAGGAGATAACAAAGGATGCAAAACTACAGTTGATGTTTCTAGGATGGGAGCCTGGACAGCCGTCCTGGTGGATCGATATTGGGCTTGCGGTTTTATGGCCCACATGAAACTGCCCAAGGATTGGGGAGGAACGTGCTCCTAGGTGCTCATCCATGTTCCATCATTAGTGATTCTGAAGAGTGACCTGACCATTGGAGAATTGCCAAAAGTAGATGCCCATTTGAGAAAAAGAAGATAGCTTGAATTTCTCAATCAAACCAGAAGAGGGAATTACTTCTCAGCCAAGTCAATAGAAGCATATGACTCCATCCCTTATGAACACAGGTTGTTCAGCAAGACTGCTTCAATCTTCATGACTGTCTTCATGCCTGGGATCCAGAGGATGGCCAATGCCAAGTGGTTGCAGATTATGAGATGGGAGCTTCTGCAGATTATCAATACCACCATCAAGGGAATCTATGCTATCAAGGAAGAGGTGATGGCCATACGACTATTGACTCTGCAGAACAGATATGTCCTTGACATGATCACAGCGATGGAAGGAGGAGTTTGCGCCAAAATTGGGCCATCCTGTTGCACATTCACACCTTATCATGATGATGAGAACAGGACCTTGACAGAGGCCATAACGTTGCTAACAAACCTGCATAACAAGATGGAAGACGAGACAGAGGACATTACGGATGACAGTTGGTTTGCTTCTATATTCTCATGGATTCTGCAGTTGGCAAACATCTTCATGTTTCTTGGAGCAATATTGGTGATGGTGATGTTTGGATTCTGTATAATCAGGATCGTGATCGCCCAATACAAGAAGAAGGCAAAGAAAGCAATAGAAATGAAGACCATGATCGATGTCGAATCAGGGGTTGGACCCAAGGAATTGACTGATGAAGATGTCAGAAAATACATAGAGGCCAGCATTGTAGCACCTGAAGGAACGAAGTTCCTGTATCCAAAGAATCATAAGAAGTATGTCGGACAATGGGTCTATTGTAATCTGAATGTACAGTGCAAATACATGACCTGGAGTGTTGATGAACATGTCAAATCAGCCGGCACCCGGAGGGGGGTTATGAAGATCTGGACTGCAAAGAAGCACATTTTCAAGAGAAAATATCAAGATGTGGAGACAATTGAGGAGGTGGTTGAGGACTCAACCAGAGGGGGGAATGTAGAGGAGTAGTTACATGCCTCTGCAGGAAATCCCACCCCCCCACCTCCTATATGTTGGAAGCCATAGATTGCCATGCTTAACACCATCTTTTGTGACCATACCACAACGAGTATTCCAAATCAGTTATCCTGTGAGAAAACCCTATCAAATGTTTCCACAAAGAGATGCCAATCTGAGGGAGGAACTCCCTGAAGGAATATGAAAAAGGTTGAAAGACAAGCTGGGGACCTCACAAGAGATGAGCGTGATGCACTGACGATACTGGCTGAAGAGAATGAATGGATCTTACAGAAACTGGTGACAACGTTAAAAATTGAGTAAACTTTCATGTGCAAAAAAAAGATTGCACATGTGCAAAGCACTGCAGAAATGCAAGCCGTTCAATAACTGTACAGATGCTGTAACGCAAGTAGATTGTAGTGAACAGAATGCAGGCAAAGCCTCCATTGCCTACAAACTGGACATCAGTGTCATGAATTTAGTAAGCCAGGACCCATGGAGAGAAAGGCACAGAACTGTGTCACAGTAAGAATAAGCTGGGATAGTGGACGTGCATGGCAAGGATGTCTGGCCTGGTATCAAAGCTGAAGCAAGCCAAGGTCGGTTATCTATTTGTGAAAGCAGGGAACGTGTGAAGTTGAATTATTCCTTGTTAAGGTGCAAACAAAGAACACCAAGCGTGTCAAGTTTTATTCATTTAAGACATTTAAATTCTGCAAAATGGACCAAATCATGGTCTCCTGTCACGTGAGCCAAGGATGGAAATACAGTTGAGCGTGGAGTCCTAGAACAACGATAGTGAAAGCCTATACTCCCAGATATTCCCACAGGAGAGGATACTTTGCAAGGGCAAGTTCAAAGACAATCTGCATGGCAGAAGGCATGGGTGATGAGAGATGTTGGGTTAATTGGGTGGGGAGGTAAAGTCAAGTCCACCTCTTGGCACATGGGCTTAAGCTTACGTGCTGCTAAGTGAATCGAATGTTCCAGACATGGCACGAGCGCGCCAACCAATTATAGAGGGCCGTATAACGAAGGGCCTTATAGTTTGCAAACCAATGATATACTGTGTACTAAATAGTGTTGAAGATGACATGTTGTCCACCTGACAGTAGATAGCCAATGACAATCCCAGCCCTCATAGAAAGTATACTTAGATGTTCCCCTTGAACGTAATCCCTCGTAGGTTTTGCTTATTTGCCACATAGTATGACATCACATCTGACGTATTTTTTGCATATAAGGATATTTTATGAGAAATGCTCGAGCGAAAGTCCGTTGGTGTCCGTTGTAACTCCCTGTATTAGATCATTGTTAATAAAACAGCACCTTTGCATCTTCCTGAGTTGGTCTGATTATTTGGTGTTGGAGTTGTTATTCTGCATCACATCCATTGCATGCACGATACCCAAAGGGCCATGTGCTTGAATTCTCTCTGCCCACCAGCCTGCTGCTTCCTGTGCACAAAGCCCACCTTCAACGCTTGCGCCGCCCACCAGAAATCATTCCAGCAAACAAATGCTTACCTTAGCAGTGCACAATTTAATCCCCAAAGAATGCTAATTACCACAATATCTGTGTGCCAGAAGTAGGCGCTGAGGGCCCTGTCGCCCCATCCTTGGTTCCAGAATCTGCTTGAATGTTAGGATGTAGGTGGCTTGCAATGACAGCAGTGCAAATTGCGATGTTATCTTAGTAGTTATGAAGATGTCTTTCTTAAAATTCTGACTGTGGATTTTATTTTCGCCTGTATGCCTGGAGGCCATGTAATGGCAGTGATGTGCGGTAAAAATACAGCAACCTTTATATTTATGTTTTCTTTGACACTTAAACTGAATGATTAATTATATGTGTTTTTCTTTTGGCTTATGTGGACACTTGATATATCTTAGAATACATTATAATGTTGCCTTGCACAAAACCTTGTTTTCAATTGTAGTCTTATATGTTCTGAACTACCAAATTGGTGTCAATTTGAGTCAGCACAGAGAAACCCCAGAAAGAATATGCAAACTTGCGACCATAACCCATTCCAATCCGTAGGTGCTTATCCACTCCTGTAGTTTTCCTTTGCATTCTGGGATTTGTAGTTCCACTTTCCTCATTATAAAACTCGGTGTACAAGTCCCAGAATGCAAAGAAAAAAACAGGACTGGATGGCACCTATGGATCGGAATAGGGTCATGGTGGCAACTATAATATGTGGGCTGCTCATATTGCAAGCTGCCTCGCCACTAAAGACGAGGAGTCTCCCGAAATCGTGGGCAGCAGACATGGGGCATTGCGTGAAGACAGGGAGCCTGGCAGCGGATGCTGTAGCTGCTATGATTACTGCAGCTACGTTCACAGCAGTGGGCGGCCCCGCTTCCTATAGCACCGCACCACTGTGCACTTTGACCCCTGTGCCGCCGGAAAGAAAGGGAAGGCCTAACCAGAACGTGATTCCGGCAGGACAGTGGACATATATGCTTGTATGGGGCACCCCTCTTGTGGCAAGGGCGCCATGAGTTTGCATCTCAGCCCCCCGCGCCCTGGCCTCGGGAATCTTCTGCTCTCTGGTTCCGGATTTTTTTAATCTAAAATAGATAACGCGTGATGACCCAAACACCTTTAATGAAGAAATCGCCTGGTCGTCATTGCAGGGGCGCTGCACCACGTGTACCGTGCACAGTTGTCACAGCAGATGTGGAACATCAGGTAGGTGTGCTGGACAAGATGGCAGCAGAGTAGGGCTCAAGACGAGATGTCTGCAGACTCAGGATCTGGATATAGTGCTCCTAACCCTCAGGTGTCTGGGCGCATTGCACATGGCTAAACATTATTCACAAAGACAAACAGGTAAAAAAGCAGATTGAAAGAGAAACCCAGAGAAAAGACAGTACCAGATATTTGTTGCAGAACTAAAAATGTTCTTTTATTATAACAAATTTGCCCTCCTTGATGACACGTGTTTCGGCTTTCCTTAAAGCCTTTTTCAAATCAGGGCCTCTTTAATGATTATTCAATGAAATCTGTTATATTTGATGTTGGTAATAGCCAACAAGCAATTAGTTCAACAAGAGACATTCCAAGAAAACATCACAAAATCAAGAGTAACTATTATTGCATACGAAGTAAGAAATAATCAGATTAGAACATTTGTATAAATAGTGGTTATGAATTAACAATAACAATAAATGAAAACCAAGGTAAAATTGAAAAGTAACAAATCCAGAAACAAAAGGGTCGGTGAAGGGGAGGATTCATAGGATAGAGAAAGAGGGAGAGAAAAGGTATATTTAGTTCAACTCATTTTGTATTTTTGTCACCAAAAAGGCACAGGCGTCTTTACATTTCAAGAGAAAACCAAGGGGTTAGTTACGTTTTATCTTAATATCTTGCCTGCCCCTGTCTCTTATCACATTGCCGCTTGCCAGTTTCTGGGTTCAATCCCTTCAAAATATAATATTCATAGCTTTAATGGGCATTTCTCAACGTGTTTGTTTGCCTTTAGCTTACTTGATTGTGAGTTCATATACTATTTCACTTTTTGCCCGAGGATTATTTTTTACGTTTTACTAATATTTACAGGGTAATTCACAGAATTTCACACAAAATTGATTTCCGCGCACAGCATATTCATGGATTTTAGCCTCCAAAACTAGAGGTGGCACAGAGTGGCGCAGCGACCCTGCAGCAGCGCCAGTTTCGCCCCCAAGTACGCCCTTGCGCAAGGAAAAGCCATCAAAATCCCCAATCCAGCGCAAAGGGCTGCGCTAACCCTGGACCAGTTTACAGGGCTGCCAAACAGCAAAGCCAAGCGGGGAACGTGTATTACTGGGGTTCGGGTGAAGTTTCACATGCGAAAGGGCCTGTGCGAGTGGGGTACGTGTATACCTGGGATTCGCGTGAAGTTTCACACATGATTGGAGCAGGGTACGTGTATTACGGGGTTCGCGGGAAGTTTCACACGCGAAAGGGCCTGTGTGAGTGGGGTACGTGTATAACTGGGGTTCGCGGGATGTTTCACACGTGATTTCAGCAGGGTACGTGTATTACGGGGGTTCGCGGGAAGTCTCACACGCGAAAGGGCCTGTGCGAGTGGGGTACGTGCATAACTGGGGTTCGTGGGAAGTTTCACACGCGATTTCAGCAGGTTACGTGTATTACGCGGGTTTGCAGGAAGTCTCACACGCGATTGGATCCGAGTACTTGTATTTTGGGGGTGCGCGGGAAGTCTCACACACCAAAGGGCCTGTGCGAATGGGGTACGTGTATAACTGGGGTTTGCGGGAAATTTCACACGCGATTTCAGCAGGGTACGTGTATTACGGGGATTCGCGGGAAGTCACACACGCAATTGGATCCGGGTACGTGTATTTCGGGGGTGCGCGGGAAGTTTCACACGCGAAAGGGCCTGTGCGAGTGGGGTATTTGTATTCCTGGGGTTCGCGTGAAGTTTTACATGCGAAAGGGCCCTGTGCGAGTGGGGTACGTGTATTCCTGAGGTTCGCGTGGTTTTACACGCGAAAGGGCAACGCCAGTGCGCTATATGTCATAGACGCCCTTACGCGCTAAGGGCCTTTGGTCCAATGAAATCGTGTATGTGTGCTGACTCGCTTACGCGCTAAGGGCCTTTCCTCGAATTACATGCTGACGTGCACATTTTTCACGTGCCAAATCACTCCGTATCAAGCTGGCCACGCATACACACACGGAAGACCACACTCCTGCCCTGAAGGCCATTTTCCTGCCCCCCAGAGCCCCGAGAACGCTCCCAACTGACATCTGCTGCTGCCTGACTGTCTGATGCCCACGTGCCCTGCTATTTGGTGCCTGCACATCAGCCATCTGTAGGGGTCCAGTTGCTGTGTCCACCCCTGCTGGAACAGAAGACTCCCGACTGGCATACCATCGCTCCACAGCCCAGCCCCAGGAGCCAGTTGCCCACCCACTCCTGCCTCTGGGGTTGCCATGTCGGGCACATCTCCATCTGGCACCACTGGCAACCCCCAGCCAGAGAGGCAGAGGGCCACCAGCTTCACTGCCACTGAAGTTGGTGTCCTGGTGGAGCATGTCCTGGGGCATTATGATGCCCTCTTTGGAACATCAAGCGCCAACAAGGAAGGATGGAGAGGATCTGGGACGACGTAGTAGTTGCCATCAACACGGAGGGGGTGGCAACCCGCGAAATCAAGCACGTCAAGAAGCGCTGGGAGGACTTCAGGTCCAGGACCCTCCACAAGGCCCGGCGCCTCGCGGAGGGGGGCCGGGCACGCATGAGTAACACCCAGATGAGGGTCCTGGAACGCGTAGGCCCAGCGCTCCACGCCCAGATCCTTCGGAGGCAGACCCGTCTGGAGTTGAGCGGTAAGTGGCCAAGCATTGCTGTGTGAGACAGGGCATGTTGCAGTGTGCTGGTAGTCTGATGCTTGCCTGTATGTGTGACATAGGCCATGTATGGATGTGTGTGTGCAGTGACATCATGGTCATGCATGTGAGACCAGTTATGTGTGGACCACATGGTTGGTGCATATGTTTTAATGCAACATGGGGAGCTCTATGCGGAATGCACACATGAAAGCATGGCTGTCTCTGTTCCTGGACATGGAGGGGGGGTGAGGAATGGGTGCTGATGTCATGTACATGTATGGTGCACGTGTGTGTGTGCCTGAGAAGTGTGTGTGTGACTTTGAAACGCCATGGATGCATGTGACTTTGAAGGCAACATCTTTACAGGGGCCCTTCTACAGGGATGTTGATGTTGATTGCAGGCGCCAGGACTGTTTCTGCATGTGTGTTCTGTGCATTCACCCATGTGTTGTGGAATGACAGGATGGAAGTGACATTTGACAGTGCCACTCATGTGATATTGCTTCCTGTCTAGGGTAACTTGTACTGTACCCTGATGCTTGTGTTCTATGTCTCCCTTTACGCAGTGTCAAGTGAAGAAGAGGGCGGAGATGGCGCTGTGGAGCCAAGCGGCGGGGATGCCTCCACTGGGCGGCGACGGAAGGCCCAGCCACCCTCCTAGGAATTACCATCATCCGGGACCGAGGGGGCTGGTGCTGCGTCTGCCACAACGGCTGTGGTGGAAGGGCCGGTTGAGCCCCCACAGGGGCTTCCAATGGCGGAAGACGGTGTGGAGACATCCAGGTTGGTGGTCTCCACAGAGGAGGAGGAGCCCGCTACTGAGCCGCACATGGGGCCTGGTGGGGGTAGTACCACTGGTGCAAGTGGTGCAGTCCAGGGCCAGGGTCAGGAGGCAGCACAGGTCACCGCAGAGGGGCCTGTGCATGTCGCTGTCCCTGACCCTGTGACTGCACCACCATGCACCAGCCGGGAGGTCCCGTCCCAGGCCAGTCCGCAGGTAGGGGAGAATGCCATGTCATCTGCCTCTCCACTACCTGTGGCGAGGGGTCCCACGAACGTATGGGCTCCGTCCTGGTTGGTGTCGCGTTGCGGAGAACGGGCGGAGAACGCACGCCATCACGGAGAGCAGCGTTGTGACGTGGCACTGCTGGGAGGGGCCCTGGTTAGTGGGTTCCTACATGTGTAGTGCACTCTGGCAGACCTCTCCTCCTCTGTGGAGACTATGCGCCAGTCGTTCTCCACACCGTCTTCCGGCCCAGATTCTACCAGGACCCCCTATGGACCTGGCCCGACCAACACAGCCAGCCTGGTGGAGCTCACGTCCCTGCCACAGTCGGGAGTTGGCGGTCCAGCAGGGGTGGACACCACAACTGGAGACCAGCTGATGGAGGATGTGCAGGCACCATCGGACAGGGCACATGGACAGCAGGAGCAGGCTGTAGGTGGGAGCAATGATGGCTCGGGGCCATCAACATTGGAGGGGCAGGCATCAGCCAGAGGTCAGGAGGACCCAGGAATGGGAGTGTCTTCCATGTGGCACCGGTTGGGCCAGCAGATAGCTGCAGAGCGGCGGCGGGTGGAAGATGCGCGGCTCACCATGGTCAGGGTGGAGTTCTCCATGCGTCGGGCTTTGAGGCGGGCAGGGTGCCTCAAGGCAACTTGCAGGGAGTTGGAACAGGCCATGAATGCCTCCCTGAGAGACCTCGGGGCCAGGACAGAGGCCCCCTCTGGCAAATAGACATGGAGTTCGATGATGCCCTGGCCCGGACACCACAGAGTGAGCCGCTGGACTTGCCCGCCGCCATTATATATAGTTAGATAGTGTCAGATTTGCTTTTGTTTTTTCTTTATTTTGGTTGCGCTTGGACAATGCACCACGTTTTTGTATATAGTTTTATATTAGGTAGTATTTTTGATAGGTTTCATTTCATCAGTTGGGCTCATGGACCGTGGGTTGTTCATCTGTACATAGTTCACCATTGGATTGTTCTCTTCTTTTTTTATTTTCACCATGGAGCAATGGTTTTCACTTTCTTTTTTCCCTTGGATTTGCTTTGCTGGACTGTGACTTTGGACACCATTTCTTTTGAATTTCTTTGGATTATGATTTTCTTTTTTTTAATTCTTTTACGGACATGCAGCTTTTCTTTTATCATTCCCATTGTTGTGTGTTGGATTTTGATTACATTCATGTTGTGTTTAATACATTTTTTTCTTCATACTTCGATGTGTGGTATCATCTCATTGGTTTCATGCATGTCATGTATGGGTTTTGAGATTCACTTGCACCCATTGTGTGTGTGTGACGGACATGTGTTCATTTACATACTTGCCATTGGGGTTGTATCATGTAATTGCCTTTTCTATGTGGGTGGATGCAATACTTGGTTGGGTCTTTGGGCTGGGGAGGCTGGCCATAAGGGCCACGATTGAGGATCGTCATGTCCTGGGGGCAGGGGGACGTGAGTGGGACATGAGTGGGGGCCTGATGCCAGGTGCCCTGCACTGCTGGGGGGTGGGGGTGCAGGGGGACATGAGTGGGACATGAGTGGGGGCCTGCTGGCAGGTGCCCTGCACTGCTGGGGGGTGGGGGTGCAGGGAAGTCTCACACGCAATTTCAGCAGGGTACGTGCATTACGGGGTTCGCGGGAAGTTTCACACGCGAAAGGGCCCTGTGTGAGCAGTGTACGTGTATTCCTGGGGTTCGCAGGAAGTCTCACGCACGATTTCAGCAGGGTACGTGTATTTCAGGGGTACCGGGGACTCCTACACGTGAATTGGCAGTGTGGGTCCTCCCAGGTGTTCCCTCTACACCCTCCATGGCCCCTGCAGGCAGCCCACACCACAGGGGACTACCCTGCACCCCTGGTCATGTCCCGCAGGCAGCCCATCCACCATGTGCTAGCAGGCCCCCACTCATGTCCTCCTGCACCCACACCCCCCAGCAGTGCAGGGCCCCTGCCAGCAGGGCCCCACTCATGTCTCACTCATGTCCCCTGCAACCCCACCCTCCAGCAGTGCAGGGCACATGCCAGCAGGCCCGCACTCATGTCCCACTCATGTCCCCTGCACCCCCACCCCCCAGCAGTGAAATGCTGATCTCGTGACACAAACCAAAAGTCAACTATGTACATCAACACATGTCCGTCACACACATACACTGGTTGGCATTGCTTGTGTAAACCCACATTTTCACATGCATCAACCCAATGAGCGAATCCCACACATGGAACTAAAAAATGAAAATGTATTATGTACATGAAATCAAAAATGAAATGAAAGCATACCAAAATATGAAACATGAAATGAAAAGCATGTGAAAAAGATGATTGAATGAAAATAACCAATCCAAAAAAAATTGAAAGAAAAACAGTCCAAAGTCACCCTCCAACAACGCAAATCCAAAGGAAATGTAAAAAAAATCTCCATTGCTTCATGTTCATAATTAAAAAAAAAAAGAGAAATCAATCCATAGTCCAACTATTATCCATTGTCTGGAAAAAATAAATCCATTGCTCCATGTCCATAATGCAAATAAAAACAAAAATTAATACATGATGAAACTACATACAATCCATTGTCCAAGGATGTAAAGGGTCCATAATCCCAACCAAACAAATGAAACCTACCTAACTAACTACCTAAAAATATAACTATATACAAATTTGGTTGGCCTTGTCCATTGACCACAAATAAAAGGAAAACGAAAAGGAAACCTAACTCTAAAAACTATTTGCAAGGGCAGCGGGCTAGTCCGACGGCTCACTTTTGGATGTCCCGGGCCAAGGCATCATCGAACTCCTGCTCAATGTCCTGGAGGCGGTCCTCTTCCATGGCCCGAGGGTTCGCAGGGACGACGACATGTTCTCCTCCAACTCCCTGCGAATTGCCTCGAGGCACTCAGCCCGCCTCAGGGCCCTCCGCATGGAGTTCTCCGCACTGACCATCGTGAGCCGTGCCTCTTCTGCCTGCTGCCGCTCTGCATCTATAGTATGGCCTAACCGCTGCCACATGGAAGACACTTCCAGTCCTGGGTCCTCCTGCCCTCCGGCCGATGCCTGCCCCTCCGATGACGAAGGCCCCGAGCCATCATGGCTCCCACCTTGTTGCTGCTGCTTCTGTGCCTGTGCCCGTGCCCTGGCTCCTGCTGCCTGCACATCCTCCTCCAGCTGGTGTGCAGTTGTTGAGGTGGCCACCCCTGCTGGACGTCTGACTCCTGACTGTGGCAGGGATGTGTCCTCCACCAGCCTGGCCGCAGGGTCAGAGGCAGCTCCACAGGGTACCCATGTGATACATGGGTGGGAAGATGGCATGGAGGACGACTGGGGCATAGGGGGTTCAGTTGAGGAGGGGGTCGGAACAAGGTCCAGAAAACGGAGAAATCCAGCCCTTGTGAGATGTCCCAGTAGGTCAACACGGTCAAGAAGCCATTTAAGAAGACGTGCATTCTCCTCATGAAAAGACTGCAGATCACCTCGCATGGCCCGTTGACGCAATGCCACCCCACCCAGGACAGGCTCAACCCGGTCCCGGATAGCCACGTCCGCAGGGAGAGGAAGGCCAGTTGTTGTAAGCGGATCCCCTCCCTGAAAACGGGTCTGGACGTAGGCATCCCTGCTGGTGCGGGATGATGCAGTCTCAGGATCGGGGACAGGATTACACACAGGCACCTCCGTGGTGGCCTGTGCTGCCTCCTGTCCCTGCCCCTCCACTGCACCACTAGCACCAGTGGAATCCCCACCTCCAGACCCCGTGTCTGTCCCTTGCACGGCCTCCTCCTCCACCAAACCCCCCACCAACCTGGATGACTCTGTGCCATCTTCCTCCGTTGGACCCTGTGGGGTCTCAGCTGCCTCTTCTGCTGACCTTCCCTCGGCAGCTGCGGCCTGGGACGCGGCACCAGACTCCTCACTCCCTGACAAGATGACAATCTGGGAGGGGAGCCGGGCCTTGCGTCTCCATCTGGCGGGATGATCCCTGCCGCTGTGCTCCACGGCACCCTCTCCACCCTTTTCTTCAGTTGACGCTGCAGACAGGGAGAGATAAAACACAGGCATCAGGGCACTGTACAATGGACTGATACACACATGACAGTTGCACATGAGTGGCATTGTTTAACTACAGACACGGCATCACACTCCACGACACACATGTCATTTTAACTCACACACATGAACATTTCAACAGCAATATTGCACCAGGCAGCACCATTCATACACATACAACAGCATGAACAGCCAAAGGTGAGCCTGACATCACATGAAACACAAGGAGTGCACTAGACATGCACACACGCCACCACACTTACATGCATGTCTACATCTCCTCCAACTGTTGCAGTGATGAGATCGCCATACATGTCACATCTGCCATTCATCCTTCTACATATCAGTGTCACGTGCATCCATGTTGCATCACAGTTGCACACTTGTCAGATACACATACATGCACATGTACACAGTGCAGATACATGCATTATGAACCACCATCCATGCCACAACCATGCCAATGTACATACACAGAAATTCAAACATGTGTGCTCCCACACCTGCATTTTCCCAGCATGCTTACCAACACATACATCATCAATGTGTCTCACAACTGAGAGGACTCACATGTGGCAGCCTCACGCCCATGTTCATACACATCCCTACATGGCCCTACATAAACACATGTGCAACCTGCAAACTACTGGAACACCACGACACGCACAGCGTACTATCAACATGCATGTACACTTACCGCTCGACTCCAGATGGGTCTGCCTCTCAAGGATCTAGACATAGAGCGCTGGGCATATGCGTTCCAGGACCCTCATTTGATGGTTCGACAGCTGGCCCCGGCGCCCCTTGGCATCCGCTGCCTTAGCGAGGTGCCGGGCCTTGTTGAGGGTCCTGGACCTGAAGTCCTCCCATCGCTTCTTGACATGATGTGAGTTGTGGACTGCCACCCCCTCCGCGTTGATGGCAGTCACAATGTCCATCCAGATCCTGGTCCGTCCTTCATTGTCGGCGCGCGAACTTCCAAAGAGGGCATCATACTGCCCCAGGACTTGCTCCACCAGGACACCAACTTCGGTGGCAGTGAAGCTGGTGGCCCTCTGCCTCTCTGGCTGGGGGTTGCCAGTGCTGCCAGATGGTGTTGTGCCGGACATGGCAATCCCAGAGGCAGGAGTGGGTGGGCAACTGGGTCCTGGGGCTGGGCTGTGGAGCGATGGAATCCCAGTCGGGAGTCTTCGGTTCCAGCAGGATTGGTCACAGCAACTGCACCCCTGGCTGACGTGCAGGCAGAAAATGGCAGGGCACGTGGGCAGCAGGCAGTCAGGCAGCAGCAGATGGCAGGTGGGAGCGTGCTCGGGGCTCTGGGGGGCAGTAATTCGGCCTTCTGGGCAGGAGCGTGGTCTTCTGTGTGCTTTCGCATGGCCAGCTTGATACCGAGTGATTTGGCACGTAAAAAAATTGCACGTCAGCGTGTAATTCAAGGAAAGAGCCTTAGCGCGTAAGTGCGTCAGCACATGCACGCGATTCCATTGAACCAAAGACCCTTAGCGCGTAAGCGCATAAGTTACATTACGCGCGTGGGCGTTTCCCTCATAGCACGTGATGACAGAGCACACGTGGAAAAACTGCATGTCCGAGTGTCATCGCGTGTAATTGGAGGAAAGCGCCCGCGTACACGTGTATCTGACATGTACATGTGGGCCGGTTTAAAAGCTACGTGTAGGATGCCATTTCCTTGTACGTGCTTTTCGTGGAGACCGAGTGGGTGAAATCTGAACTTCTTGTCGGTTCACACGCGATTACTTCACAGCGTTTCTAGTTCGTACTCCCTGTTACCTCTGACAGCTCTTTTCTGAATTTTTGTTGGGCCTGTTTCCTCAAACAGAGTTCACTTCTCCTTTTGTCCTGTCTCCTCAGACAGAGTGCAATTCTTCTTTTGGCGGGGGTGTTGCCAACGCAAACACGTGCATATTTTTCACGTTCTTTTTCCAGGCAGACGGTGAGTTCTGCACGTACTTAGCAACTGTGCTTGCCCCGTGTGTCGCATTCCCCAAGTCATTGTAGGCTGCGTGTATTACGCGTACGCTTAGTTTTGTGTTTCTGGGTGCCACAGCGTAGTTCGGGTTCATTTTTTCACGCACGTGGTCTACGAGGGGTTGCGTGCATGTTAATTTTTGATTTTGGGCTGCCTGTGCGTTACGTGACCCGTCATCTTTCCCCAGGGGTCACAGACAGCCTTGTTAGAGCACTAGGGTACGAATTCCATCTGGTATCCTACCCCTTTGACCCCCAAATGCCCAGGACAATAGTTTACTGCAACTCCCATACGCACAACAACATCAGTGCCATTGTTGGGAGGCGACCAAGCGGTAAGGGAGGCAAAGGTGGCCGACCTTCAAAAGGTGGCTGTGGTGGGCGCGGTAGGGGACGTGGCCGGGATTTGCAGTTTGCCCCTATACGCCCATGTGTGGAGGAACAATCAGGGACACCCATGCCCCCCCATGGTTGAGGGAAACGTGGCTGACACCATCCCAGCTCAGCCCCTGTTGGACCAGCCCATTGTGGCACCTGACCTGGCACAGGATGACTCCCTGGCTGACTTCCAGGTCAGCAAGTCTAGGCCACGTGTGGCGGTGCAAGTTGTTGTTTCCAAGCCACGTGGATCTGGGGCAGCTATGTCATCTGCTGCCCCAAGTATGCAGAGTGAGGAGGCTGCAGGGGCAGCTGCAGCTCCATTCCCCCCAGCTCTGACTCTCCCAGCCAGGACAGTGTCAGTACAGGTCCATCAAACTGATGTTCCCCCTGCCAACATTACCTTGCAACCAATGCCTGCATCAAGACCTATGGTCATTGTGCTTTCCCACACTCCTACTACCCAGTCCACTGGTGAGTCTGCCGCTACTGACCTGAGCGGCGTAAGCCACTCTGGCTTTGCTCCACCTTTAAAGAAGAGGAAGAAGGGTGCTCTGGCACGACAGGCTGAGACCCCAGACATGGCTACACACTCCGGTACCTCAAGGAAGCCTAGCTTTAATGATCCGGAACTTGATGCACTTGTGGCCTATGTGTCAGCACATAGCCGTGAAATGGTGGTGACCACAACAGGTCAACGTAAGGCACACTGGCAGATCATCGCCGACCGCATAAGTGCCCTTGGATTTGTGAGGCGCACAGCTAATGATTGCTACAAGCGTTGGAATGACCTGAAACGCAGAGCAAAGAACAAGCTGGCCTCAAATCATGCCGCTACTCTTGTGACTGGCGGTGGGTCTCCACAAGAGGACAACAAACTCACTGAACATGAGTCTGTTGCTGGGGCCTTCGTCACAGAGGAACAGATCCAAGGTGTGGGAGGACTACTTGATTATGATGCATTGTCCGGTGAGTGCCCATGCATGTGTGTGTAATGCATGTGTATGTGACGGGTTCTTATTGAGTGCCAGGTGAGGGTGTGTGTGCCTGAGTGGTATGGGTCACCCACGTGCTTCATCGAAAACATTCAGCAGCCTTGGATTTGGGTGTGACAGTATCCCTTCTGCCCACGCTAGTACTTAACGCAACATTACAGCAGTTGCCCTTGAAGTGGCATCTTGCAACAACATTGTTTGTATTTTTCAGTGTTCGTTCAGGCTGATTGTTTCAATTCTCCCACTTTTGCTACATATTCCTCAGCCCTATTGTCACATTTGGGACATGCTTCTGTCATTGATGAACCCCACATTGGCCCACATGTGTTACCTTGTTAGGTGAATGATTTGACCATTCAGGCTGATTGAGTATTGGCCTGATCGCATAAATGTTTGGGGCCTGTTTGAATGTGGAACATGATAGTTGTTTCCTGTCATGTTGAAGTGCACAACCATTGATGTGTACATCGGCCTGCAATCACTGTATTTTTGTACACTGGATGTGTTGCAGTGTGTGGCACATGCCTATTTTGTCACACTATGTAGCATTTTTCATCTCATCATGTCCATCTCACATGGATGGCTGACAGTATTCATTCACTGACATATGGATGTACTTGTGGAATGTACCATGGCTATGGTACATGCCATCTGTGTGATGGCATGTGTCATGTATGTGTATTGGACATGCCACTCACAGGCCAATGTGTGATGGCAGTGCTACCCAGCATGCAGCAAATGTGTTGCTCTTCCATCTTGGTGTCATCAGTGTTTGCCTTTTGCCTCGCCTTCCAACTCAGTGACAGTGCATGCATGGGAGGGTTATAGTCATGTGGGACATGTGTAAATCATGTACTAGTTCTGTAGCTTGTCAGGCCTATTTGTGTGCTATGGTGCTAATGCCTGTTTCAATTTTTTGTCTTTCATGTTTTTGCAGGGGATGACGCACTTGATGCTGTTGAGGTTGAGGAGATGGTGCAGACCCAGGAGGGATCTCAGGCACGACCGGCACCAGTGGGGGACATGGTGTGGTGGTGGGTGAGAACCCAATCTTGCTGAGACCATTCTGTCCAGGGGTGCCTCTGGGTGCACCTCCACAGACCTCTATTCAGGTGCTGATTCGGATGATGAGACCTATGTGGCGTCGGAGGTAAGTGTTTCTGGCAGGGATTCTGTTCTGTCCAACCCACCTGCAACAGGGGTAGAACCTTCTATGGGGATGTCAGTGTTGGTAATTCCGCCTTTGGCGGTTACGGATGCAGGGTCACACTCCACAACATCTGATCCTGTTCCTGGGCCAGCAGATCAGAGGGGGAATGCAGTCCTGTAGCCTCAGGCAGTGCCGGCACAGCAAGGCGCAGATCGCCTTGCCCCAAACAGGTGTGGTGCCCGCGACGCGGTGGCCGTACGCCACCAGGCAATAACGCATGGGAACAATCCATGTACGGTATGGCAACTGAACAGGCAGCATCAGTTGAGATGATGGCTCAAGCAATGGAGAGGGTGGCCACTTCCATTGTCCACTCTGAAAGGCAGATGGAGCAACTACAGCAGGCAACAGATTCCATTTGCCAATCACTCAGGGAGGACATGTTGGCATCCAACAGGGACAGACGGGCGGCACTCGAGACTCTACGCCAATCGATATCAATAAAGTCCCAGGGCCACAGGGAAGCCCTGAGGGTAGAACTCCATCACCTCAGGGAGACTCTTGCTGACCTTGAGGCTTCCACTAACTTGAGGACAGAACAGCAGCTGGAGCGGCTCACACGTTCGCTCTCAGCTGAGATGCAGGCAACTCGGGAGGAGATCCGGGCATCACGTCAGGTGGTGCATGGGGATCTCCGCACTATAATCCTCCAGAACGAGACCTTCCACACCTGCATGCTTGCTGCCATGGAGGACCATACCAGGGCTTTGCGTGGGCTGCCTCCCATAGCACCACCACCTCCTGTGGCAGCAGCAGATGGTGATGAGAGCGACAGCAGCAGTTCTCCCACATTGGCATAGCCGTGCAGGCCATGAGCCCATGGAGGTGTTTTTTTTCCCCCAACATCCACACAGGCCATCCCCCAACATCCACTCACTCCCCTCCCCCTCCTGGCCCACACATGGCCATTTTTGATTTTTGATTTTTTTTTTTACAGTGCGTTGCCTTGTGTGGCTCTCGTGGGCATCCTCTGTGTTCTGGCTGGGCACATGCAGGCTTACAGGCTTGTCCTGAGTTTGGGTTAGATGCTTGGGTTCGTGAGACACACACCCTCCTGCTTCCCGTTTCCATGGGCTTGCAAAGGGTGTGCCCAAGTGACAGTGACTTACACAGTGACGTTGGACTCCCATGAGCTGTGTGGGCAGTCTGTAGTCAATACTGTGTATACATTCCTAGTGGATATTGTTGTTGTATTGTACACTGCATGGTGTATTGATATGTGCTTGTGCATCCATGTCTTCCTCCTAATTTGCAGGTTCATTCCTCATGTCTTCACAAGGCTGTCTACTTTGGAGATGGAGTTCATGTTGTAAGCAGTGCACTTACACATTTGCGTGGCAGCAACACTGTACAGTTGGAAGTGGTCGATGTGTTGGCATAATCAGGTTGTAAGACTACCACTACTTAGTACTGTCATGTTTATGCTATGTTTGAGGTTGTTTAGCTGCATTGTATTGTTTGTAAGTATTTGGTCATGTGTGTTGTTAGTTCTACATTACTGGGAGCATTTTGTGTGTGGCCAGTTTCCATTAGGGACACTGTACTTTGTGACACTTGTGTCATGTTTTGGGGATTGCTTTGTTTGCTCTCACATAGCATGACATGCCATGGTGTGTTGGGTGGCGGTGCAGGGGAGGGGTGGGTGACATGGCACTGTTGTCATGTTGTATTTTGCAAGGGGGTAATGAATTTAGCAGCATAGAAGTGTGTCTTTTGATGGCACAGCATTGGTGGTGTTTGTGTAGGTAGGGATGCACACAATGTAACACTTCCAGGTGACCAATCTCAGGCTGGTATGGTTGTGACAGTTGACTGTCCCTTGTGTCATAATCATTGATTGTCAAATGGTATGTGCCAGGGCTGTGTGCACTCCACAGGGGTGTGATTTTAGGTGAAGTAATTAGCCACCAGCTGCGTACGGGCTGCCTCACCCTGTGCCCTTTCCCCTCCCATGCACAGCGGCCGTGCATGTAGTTGGTGATGTGGGGGCACCACCATGTCCACGGGCAGGCCCTGGTGTGTTGCAACGTTGTGCAGGACACATGCTGCCACTATGATCCTGCACACTACTGGGGGAGTGTATAACAGCTGCCCGCCAGAACGGTCAAGGGAGCGAAAGCGTGACTTGAGCACTCCGGGTTGCAATGTGGGCTGTATTGTATCTTACCTCGGGTGGCGTGGTGGGGTTCCGAATTGGTGTCATCATGTGGGTGCTCAGAGGGTAGGCACTGTCCCCTGGGGAGGTGGTGATGGGGTTGTGACATTACGCAGTATCTGACATGCATGCATGTGCTGTGGCATTTATACCCACCGAGCAGCCATGTATCGCCATGCCGCCCAGCTTCTAGGTCCCGGTTTAGGGTTGACATTCTGTAAATGAAACTGTCATGGGTGGACCCTGGATAGTTGGCATATACTGAGGTGATGATTCCCTTGGCATCAAATACTACCAGGACATTGATGGAATGCCAGTGCTTGCGGTTTCTATAGATGTGCTCTGATTCCCTGGGGGGATGTAGAGCCACATGGGTGCAATCAATGGCACCTAGGACTTTGGGGAAATGTGCCACCCCGTAGAAATCCTGGACAGCAGCCTGCCTTTCTGCAGGTGTTCTGGGCAGGCATATGTGCCTGCGGACTGATGGGTGTGCAGTCATGATGGCCAACACCTGGTGTAGGCAGCGTGACTGCGTGGCCTGTGACACCCCCCCACTATCGCAGTTGTCCGCTGAAATGATCCAGTGGCCATGAAGTGCAGTACATTGAGGACCTTATGCAGGGGGCTGAGTGCTTGGGAGCACAGGGTGGGTGATGTGAGGTCATCCTCCCACTCACTGACCAGGTCGAGTATTATGTGAGGTGGAATCCTGTACCTCCCATACACCTGGTCATCAGGCATCCCAAAAAGGCTGGTTCTGGGTGTAGAAATTCTGGGCCTGACTATCCTCCTCCTCCTCCTGCGGTATCCCACAACCACTGCTGCTAGGAACGGTATATTCATCCTGGCGTCTGAGCTTGTTTGTTGTTTGTGCGCACTTTTATGCTGCGCAGGTCCACATACGCCTGCTTTCTGCGGCGTACGTGTTTCCGGATTAGCACGTCTTTTCTGGCGCACGCGTTAGCCCCGTTCGATTCCATGAATACATGTTTTGAACGTGCGTGTGGGTGTTCCGCGCATTTGCCTCCTGTACTTCCCCCGTGACGCCCACATTTTCACAAGTTGTTCCCCATTCCGCGTGTCACGCCCCCTGTTCCTCCTACTTTTGTTGTGTGCGCCGCGCTATGTGCGATTTCACTGTGCGCGTAGCGCATGCTGTTTGGAGACGTGTGCGCCAGCATGCGCCACGCAGAATTTTGGCGCACATCCTGGGATTTCCACACGCACGGACTTCCATGAATCGCTGTGCGCGTGTTTCACTGCGATTTTTGCACTGGCACTGCGATTCGCACGCTTTCGCACGCTTGAGCCGAAAATTTCAGCGCACATTAATCCCATGAATCGGCTTCACTTCATAGAAAAAGGGTTGAATATATTTCCAAAAGTGAATCTTTTCGATCAAAAACCCTATTCCTTTAGGGAAACTGATGGTTGGGAAAATATTAAGTTTTGCACCAGTGTTATCCCAAATTAATTTAAAAAAATTGTGTCGATTTTACCGGATAGGCTATGCAATTATTTATGAAATGGCAAAGTAATCGTACCAATTTTTATTAATTCAGATAATAAGGCCACTCCGTTCGTCCATCTCTTTATGTTCCAAAAGGCCAAAATTAGGTCAAAGCGTGTTTTAAACGTCCTTGATAATACTGATTGGTCCGACTTGCTGTATAGGTTCGAGCCCACTTAGGGCAATGTTCGCATTAGATTGGGAAAGGGAATGTTGATACCTTGCACATAACTAAGTGGGTTAACTAGAGCTTAGTACAGAAAATGGGCAGAATTGTGTTACGAATGTGAGCATTCTACACGAATGTCAGTGTATAGTGTGTCATAGCCTGGAGTTAGCATTAAAGCAGAAGTACAAATTTGGCTATGTCAGGGATAGTAATCAATTATAGGAAGGTCACCATTTAATTATCCGTGTTGAGGCCTAGGACAGTCGAATTCAATTTACAAATCATTCTGGCCTCAACTTGGCATAGTTTTTTTCTCCTTGTTCCCCCCTCTTTCGCCTAACGAAATTATTTGAAGGCCTATAAATCTAATATCTGCCTTGTTGTCCATTTGATATTTCTTCTGTCAATGGCAGGCCACGGGTAGTCTTGGATCCTGGCTCCCAATCTTGGCCAGGTGTTCACGTACACAGGTCCTGAGTTCTCTTATGTTGCTGCCTATATCCGGAGAGGATGTCAGCAGCAGAGTAGGTTGCTGGACTGCTGAGTAGGTGAGGACAGATTGATAGCAAAGTAGTAGTAAGAAAGGATGACAGCAGACTAGTCTGCTCGAAGCCCTGAGGGCAGAGTAGGATCTTGGACAGGATGACAGCAGAGTTGTGTTCTTGAAGGTTGTCAGAGAACTGGTGACCTAGCATGACCTTTTCAACTGCAAATTGTTGTAATTCTGTTTGATTTTTTTGGTGTTATTAATCTGCACTCAGACAGAAAGTCTGTCACCTGGGATAAGCCATACCCTGCCATCAGACCAGGGATTGAGCCGTGGAGGACGTAGATCTGTTCCAGTATCTCCCCACTTTGGTAGCATGGGCTGCACTCTCAGGCAGTCCCTGGAGAATTGACATCAAGGCGAGGGCGGAACTAGACTGCCAAGGTCACCACTTTGTCTTTATCACACAGGAAAAGGATGGGTTGCCCCTAGGCAGCCTTCTACCTCTGACATAAACAGAGACAATAAATGAGCAGCACCAGAAGCTGGTGACAGTCCGGTGACACCACGGAGGGTGGAAGATGTCTGACTTACATTTCCCTAATAAGTCTAAACAATAGACTCGTCTCCCAGGGTATAGTAGCAAGCATGTATACTGCACCCATCACCACTCTCGGAAAAGGTGCTGCATTGTTCCACCACCCCGTGTGAACCAGACTCTTCTCTGTGGATAAGAGGAGGAAGATTGGTGAGGGGAAACGGAGAGAAGGGTGTAGGATATCAAAGGTGAGATAAATATAAAGAGACCCTGTGGATGACCCTCAACAAGGAAGAATCCCCACCATTAAGACCATCAGACCTGTAGGGTTAGTCTGAAGAACTGCTGCGGCAGACATCTTAGACTGTGCAACACATTGTCCTCTTTCTACTCCCACCAATATGTATAAATCCTCGTCCATGCTGAACCACTTGGCAGCAGACCCTGTGAAACCAGCGCTAGTGTGACAAGTCCACACAGACCATGAATAATCCTAACCCAAGAATACACACTGAACCCGAGAGGATGGAGTAATGAGGCTCAAGCCTCGGTATCCAAAAATCACTGCTGATGGATGAAATCTATCAGCAAGAAGAAAAAAGACTCGGTCCAGACACACAACCGCGACCCACGACTGCTATTCGCGGCCCAACACGGCGAAGACCCTGTGAAACCAGCCTTACTCTGACAAGCCCACACAGACCAAGAAGAATCCTAACCCAGGACTACACACTCAACCCGAAAGGATGGAGTAATGAGGCTCAAGCCTCGGTATCCAAAAATCACAGCTGATAGATATAGAAGAAAAACAAGTGCTGAACCACTCCCACCAGCAAACAACCTGTGACTATGATCCTCACCTTCCCTGCTGGTCAGCCAGGTTCACACACAGGCATGTAGAGGCCATAGCCTGTGTCAACATGCTGCTGCAGACGCACACAGGCCACACCAGAAACGTTTGGATGTCCCAGTTCTCCATGTTGGACCCGACCTCTGGGTATAACAAACAGTGTTACTGGAAAGTTAGACCCAACACAGATTACGTGAAGGTAAACGAAGATGTGTTATGCCCAAAACTCTTTCAGAAATGTTAGTAGAAGGTCAGGAAAGAAAAGTGTCAAGATTTAAAAGGAAACACAGAGAGAATAATGTGTAGCGGGTACTTCTGCTAAATCAGAGTCACAAAGACTACTAGAACCAGTTTTAAATGAGTGAGTATGTTAGCATATTGCTCCACTATTTAACGGGGCCTTGACAGTCTGGGTTCCAGAAGTCATCTCAAGGTTCTTGTAGGATTCCTGGGGCTCACTGTGAAAAGAAAAGGCTACTTTTGCATTGAAGTTTCCGATTGGCTGACAGCTCAGCTGCATACAGCTGATGCATACGGGGCACAGCCACAACTCATGCGGCCAAACACCTGCAAGCGCCCCCTGCTGTGCAGGGTCTATACTGAAATACCCTGGCAATAATAACCCAGACTAAAAATATGGCATCAATAATAACCCAGACTAAAAATGCGGCATCAATAATAACCCAGACTAAAAATACGGCATCAATAATAACCCAGATTAAAAATATGGCATCGATAATAACCCAGACTAAAAATGTGGCTTCAATAACAACCCAGACTAAAAATGTGGCATCAATAATAACCCACACTGAAAATGCGGCTTCAAAAATAACCCAGACTAAAAATGTGGCTTCAATAATAACCCAGACTAAAAATGCGGCATCAATAATAACCCACAGTGAAAATGCGGCTCCAATAATAACCCAGACTGAAAATGTGGCTTCAATAATAATCAACTAAAAATGTGGCATCAATAATAACCCAGACTGAAAATGCGGCTTCAATAATAACCCAGACTAAAAATATGGCATCAATAATAACCCAGACTAAAAATGTGGCTTCAATAATAACCCAGACTAAAAATGGAGCATCATTAATAACCCAGACTAAAAATGTGGCTTCAATAATAACCCAGACTAAAAATGCGGCATCAATAATAACCCAGACTAAAAATGTGGCTTTTATAATAACCCAGACTGAAAATGCGGCTTCAATAATAACCCAGACTAAAAATATGGCATCAATAATAACCCAGACTAAAAATGTGGCTTCAATAATAACCCAGACTAAAAATGGAGCATCATTAATAACCCAGACTAAAAATGTGGCTTCAATAATAACCCAGACTAAAAATGTGGCTTCAATAATAACCCAGACTGAAAATGCGGCTTCAATAATAACCCAGACTAAAAGTGTGGCTTCAATAATAACCCAGACTAAAAATGCAGCATCAATAATAGCCCACACTGAAAATGCGGCTTCAATAATAACCCAGACTGAAAATGCGGCATCAATAATAACCCAGACTGAAAATGCGGCTTCAATAATAACCAACACTGAAAATGTGGCTTCAATAATAACTCAGACTGAAAATGCGGCTTCAATAATAACCCAGACTAAAAATGCAGCATCAATAATAACCCAGTCTAAAAATGCAGCATCAATAATAACCCAGACTAAAAACAGGGCATTAAGAATAACCCAGACTTAAAATGCGGCATCAATAATAACCCAGACTAAAAATGCAGCATCAATAATAACCCAGACTAAAAATGCGGCATCAATAATAACCCAGACTAAAAACACGGCATCAATAATAACCCAGACCAAAAATGCGCCATCAATACTAACCCAGACTAAAAATGCAGCTTCAATAATAACCCAGACTAAAAATGTGGCATCAATAAAAACCCAGACTGAAAATGCGGCTTCAATAATAACCCAGACTAAAAATGTGGCTTCAATAATAACCCAGACTAAAAATGCGGCATCAATAATAACCCAGACTGAAAATGCGGCTTCAATAATAACCCAGACTAAAAATGTGGCTTCAATAATAACCCAGACTAAAAATGCGGCTTCAATAATAACCCAGACTAAAAATGCAGCATCAATAATAACCCAGACTAAAAACACGGCATCAATAATAACCCAGACTAAAAATGCGGCATCAATAATAACCCAGACTAAATACACGGCATCAATAATAACCCAGACTAAAAATGTGGCTTCAATAATAACCCAGACTAAAAATGTGGCATCAATAATAACCCAGACTGAAAATGTGGCATCAATAATAACCCAGACTAAAAATGTGGCTTCAATAATAACCCAGACTAAAAACGTGGCATCAATAATAACCCAGACTAAAAACACGGCTTCAATAATAACCCAGACTAAAAACGGGGCATTAAGAATAACCCAGACTTAAAATGCGGCATCAATAATAACCCAGACTAAAAATGCAGCATCAATAATAACCCAGACTAAAAATGCGGCATCAATAATAACCCAGACTAAAAACACGGCATCAATAATAACCCAGACCAAAAATGCGCCATCAATAATAACCCAGACTAAAAATGCAGCTTCAATAATAACCCAGACTAAAAATGTGGCATCAATAAAAACCCAGACTGAAAATGCGGCATCAATAATAACCCAGACTAAAAATGTGGCTTCAATAATAACCCAGACTAAAAATGCGGCATCAATAATAACCCAGACTGAAAATGCGGCTTCAATAATAACCCAGACTAAAAATGTGGCTTCAATAATAACCCAGACTAAAAATGCGGCTTCAATAATAACCCAGACTAAAAATGCAGCATCAATAATAACCCAGACTAAAAACACGGCATCAATAATAACCCAGACTAAAAATGCGGCATCAATAATAACCCAGACTAAAAACACGGCATCAATAATAACCCAGACTAAAAATATGGCTTCAATAATAACCCAGACTAAAAATGTGGCATCAATAATAACCCAGACTAAAAACGCGGCATCAATAATAACCCAGACTGAAAATGCGGCTTCAATAATAACCCAGACTAAACATGTGGCTTCAATAATAACCCAGACTAAAAACACGGCATCAATAATAACCCAGACTAAAAACGCGGCTTCAATAATAAAGAGGTAAAAAGAACTAACTTTACACAAACTAATGTACACTGAAAACATATAGGGCCTCATTCCGAGTGGGGCGGTAAGGGTTACCGGACACCGTTAAGGAGACCGGTGCTGGTAATCCCTTACCGCCCTACTCCAAGGTCCCTTAGCGGGTCCCTCCTTCAACGCCTGGTTTTACCAGACGTTATGGACAGGACCCGCTAAGGGACTTCAGAGCTAATGACGGTACCGCAAATTGCGGTACCGTTATTAGCTACTTCCCCATTCCCATTGAGCCCTTTGGGGGCTCAGTGGGAATGGGGAATGGATTTTTCAATGGGGACTTACCGCTCCCGCATAGGTTGGACTACACCAGTCAGTCCCCATTGAACCAGGTCAGAGTCGGTACCGGTATGGGAGATAGTCATGGCGCAAATAGCGCCATGACTACCACCATACTCGGAATGAGGCCCATAGAGTTGTTAAAAGAGGAATGTAAACCTCTCTATTCTTTTACAATCATGTGCAAAAGCATGCCTTTGTTTTATAACGGATTTAGCACTGTCAGAAAAGCGGCCGCTATACCATACTGCCCTCAGCTCACTCCACGTATGCATTCCCCGATAGGCCCCCACACCCCATTCCAAAACCACTGACCTTCCTCACCGTCTCCAAACTCGAGTGACCTCACTCATGGCGTTCTTATTGTTTTGACCTAGTCAGTGATTTTCTTTATTGAAATTTTAAAATGTGTATTTATTTTGCTTCTTTCGTTTTTACTTCCGTTGTTTTCAGTACAAATTATTTGTGCCTCTTTATTATCAGTGATCTTGATTTTGGCAGTGGTATTTTGCAGTGTTCCGCGTGCATGCCTGTCTCTCAGCTCCCTTTGGCTCAGTGCTGACATACAAGAGGCCTTGCCCATTTAAAATGATGCAGAGATGATAATCACTGCAAACAGACCTCAACCTGCACAATGCATTTCATGCTCACAAACCACTGCTTCCAGAGTCATCAGACAATATGGCAACAGTTGCACACACATACACAAGTATGCAATTAACCCACCTGTTGCATCATGCGAGAGAGGTAGCCACCTTACCAGCTATTGCCAACATCCTGGAAAAAACACCCCCGCACGGGGCTCATGGTTAACATGCTCCGTGCAGCCTTCGGCTCAGGCAGTCTTTATACGGTGTTATTAGACTGGGAGTGTGATGTCACTTGACTGTGTTGGGACTTGTAGTTGAAAATAATAGGAGAGTGAAAGGTTGCCACCTCCTGTGCTAGTGCACAACGTTTGTCTCACCAGATGTTTTGGAATACAACTCCTATCAGCCCAAGCCCACAAAGACAGGAGCTAACGGCTAGGAGACTCATAGCCCAACACATCTGGAGAGCCTCAGGTTGAAGAGCCATGTGCTAATCGTCCAGGGGTACTTTAGCTCTATGGTGCTACTGGATCTCTGGGTGCTTCTGCTCCATGGTTCTGCTACACCTGGGTTACTTCTGCTCTATGATGCTACTGGATCTGGGGTATTTCTGCTTCATGGCGCTACTGGAGCTGGGGAACTTCTGCTCCATGGTTCTACTACAACTGGGTTACTTCTGCTTCATGGTGCTACTGGAGCTGGGGAACATCTGCTCCATGGTGCTATTGGATCTGGCTTACTTCTGCTCCATGGTTCTGCTGGATCTGGGGAACTTCTGCTTCATGGTGCTAATAATTCAGGGTTACTTCTGCTCCATGGTTCTACGGCATCTGGGGTACTTCTGCTTCCAGGGTACTACTGGATTGTGGGTACTTCTGCTCCATAGCGCTACTGGATTTCAGGTACTTCTGCTCCATTGTGCTAATGATCCATGGGTACTTCTTTTGCATGGTGCTACTGGATCTGTGGGTATTTCTGCTCCATGGTGTAAAAATACATTTATTCAGCATTGTGTTATATTGGCCTAAGCGCACACACATTGAATCGCGCCATCGCACCTTTCGAACTCCATCTTGTTCATTTTGCTCACTTTACTGGGTTTTCATTCCGAATGCTGTAAAGATTCACAAAGTCACTACTCCAAAAAGCTCTTCCAACATGCCCCTGCACAGGAATGCTAAATCTGCTGAGTAAATTGTTTGTCTTTAACTTAGAGCCTTGAGGAATAGGCACAAATGTAGCTAATCTGTAAATGAGGTGCCTTCCTGTCTTCCTGGACTCTCTTGACTTTCTGCAGCTGATTATGAATGTGCGTCTAGCTGAATAAAGGAAGCAAAATTCATGGCATGTGTAGTTCCGAAAGACCGAGCTGCTGGGTCGAAAAGCAGACTGACCTTTTAGTCAAGAAATAACATAGAAAATGTAGTGCAAGGAATATTACCTTTTGTTAGGAACATGATATACTCCTACACCCCACTATGCTCTGTTCCCAGACAGTAAAGGTGACGCAGAGCGCTGAAACATGTGTTGCCATAGTGAAATACCCACATCCACGGGTCATGAACCATCATCACATGATGGATGAGAACGGATTTGCCATGTTATTAGATATGTATAAAACACGCTCACTCCCCCATGACTTTGCTCACTTTCTCTATGCCTGTACGCATGCATTGAGGAATTTGGGTCAGATTAGGCAACAAATAAACTGTTGTTATATATTTGTTTGTGACTGGTGTGTCTTCATTTATTTGCAGTATCCTCATATTTGGGATTAACAGATGGCGCCTGGAATGTGGGCTCTGCCGATAACGACCCATCGCTTTGTGAGGATGGAGTTGACGGACTGAGATCGTGAGTATCGGGTGCCTGTGCACCTTGAGATGCGATTCCTTGCAGACTGCTACTTGCGATCTCTGTACGCCACGCTTCGCCCAGAGGTCGTCACAGCGAGACTCCCCGACTAGAGACTTTTTGGGAAGACCGCCAGCCAGGACTGGTGTTCGTTCAATTTGATAGGGGACTTTGCTTTGCTTTGGAATCAGGTGAGTCTGTTTCAAACTGACAGTACTTGATATTTGTTTTATTTGGTATATATCTTACATGTAACATATTGGCCAGGTAGAGCAGTTTTTTTCAGATAATGCCTGGCTTCAGTAAGTTGTCATCTTTTTGGGCAACACTTTGTTGCAGAAGAAGACAACCAAATGGTTTGGAACATAGTCAACCGGGGCCACCCGCATGGTCACTGGCATATGATATGTATCTAAAATTTGGTTTAGGAGCTATAGTTTTCAATAGTATTTGGCATCGTCAAACCAGACATGAACCAGAACTTCACTGGCTAGAATTGGGAAGTTTTGAGTTGGCTAGAATTCAGCATCAGAGTCCATATTATTGCGCAAGAAAGTGAGGCCTGCTGCATTTGACATTGTTAGGGATTGGCGAAAGGAAGCCAACCAACGCCTCAAAAGCAGAGAGAAACATGCACGTAGACACATTACACAAGCTGGAAAAGCTTTAGTACATGACCAGCAAAAGCAAGAAGAAACTATTAGGAGTATGGATAGGGGTTCCAATTAGAAGTGCAGAAAATGTACCCATCGAAAGACTTGCATGCATCTGATTAATTGATAAATATATTATTAAATCAAAGATGAACATCGCCTACTGCACCGCCTCCCAATTCACCGCCACAGCCGCAAGCCCAACCGCAACCACAGCCACCATTACCTGCACTAACCACACATTCTGATGATTTTCCTTTGCCGCCTAATGCACACAACTTACTCCTACTTTCGTCACCCACTACTTCTGCCACTCCACTTTTGACACCTGACAATACCGCTAGCGAACAGATAATTGTAACATGTAGCACAATACCGCCAGCGCTTAAAAGGGAGTCGCAGGATTGGGCATAAAGGTATATAGAAGGGGGTGACGAAGCAGCCACTTCGGGTTCTCTAGCCGACCATGGGGGTATACCTGAACAGAAAATATTTATAGAACAAATGGGATTCGGTTAATTTAACTGATTTCCTGGATTGCAGGATTTCAATTTCTTGTCCTGTACTAGCGATACCGCACTGAAAGTGTGTAAACATTTATCTAAATTATTTTTCTTTAAACATGAACTTGATTGCTTACACCAGATAGCATTGGACGAGGGTATACAACAACCATTGTATGTGCAGAAAAGATTTTTGCCTCCACCGAAAAGACAGTTAGTGAAGAAATGCACATATGCACAAGAGACGCTCTTAGATGGATCTCAGATGCCTTCATTTCGCCTGTCGAGGTTCATGACACATTTAGCCAATATCCTCCACCTATGCAAAGAAAGGTATTACAAGTTATGGTAGAATATCTGCAGGATGAATATTTGAGGAGAAAATTGTGTTGTCCCACTGATATTATGGTAATTTACAAACACACATTTTCTGCTGACACTGCGCTAACTTCATTGTCATTCGATTTGGCTTTAGTCCTCAATAAACGTTCAGAATTTCCCACTGTACAGTTGCCTATGAGAGCGGTCCCTCCGACTCTTGTGCCAAAGGTAGAGATACCTGGTACCGATGGATCAGCTGCCACGACTATTACAGCATATCATATTTCACAGTTTGTTCATGTTCCACTTTCACAGCAAGAAGTAAACACTCGTAAACAATTTAGTCCAGACATTAGAAAGAATCCTACAGGATTTTACAAAGAAATAGAATCTGTTCTGAATTCATCGGTTTTCACTTTAGGTGACACCGACTTATTATTCCCTGTGATTTTGCCAGCAGACTTATGGAAGCAAATTAGGACCGTAGATGATCAACCTGATATGGGTGATAATTGGGTTGCATTAGAACTGGTTGATAGGTCTAGGAAAGGTGAAGAAAAACCACCTCAAAACATATTATTGTTACCGAACCAAATTGAAACTAAACTTAAATCTTTAGTGCCTGAAAAGAGAATTATTTGGGATAAATTAACTGCGTGCATGCAAGGGAAGACAGAGGGACAAACCACATTTTTCAACAGGTTTGAACAAGTATTTTCAGATTTCAGTGGTCAAGATTTGAGTGCAGAACCAGGAAAGAGATTGTTTGTTGACAAATTTGTGCCAGGTATGCGGTGGGAATTCATAACCGAGAGGCCAGTTCATACCTCAAACAGGGCCTGTTCATATGAACCAATGTGCATATTGTAAACAAGAAGGTCACTGGAGGGCACAATGTCCGGTCCTTCAGCAGACAGCAAATGGTACGATCAGTAGAAGATCCAGAGCACGCAATGGCATGCCGGGTTCGGATAGGAATTAGTTTGCTCAGAATCAACAGAACCAACCACATGATAATAATGCGGGTAATCAGGGGGGTAATCAGGGAGGACAGCAACAAAATACTGGGAATACGATCACCTTTGACAATACTACACATTCTTATTTCACTGAAGATTTTACATCTGACAATGTTTTGTTTCGCTAGGACAGCCCGAAGCAGAGTCTGGAACCTATTCCTATTCCCATAGATCAGAAAGGGCCCTATCTAGAAATGAAGGTTGGGAATAGGGCACACATTTTTCTAGCGGACACAGGAGCACAGAAGTGCTCCATTGACCATCTGTGGGTTTCAGATATCCCAGTGTCAGGGCAGAATAATGTTTCTGTTGGGTTTTCTGGTACTGTTATGTTATGTTATGTTATGTTATTTGGCATTTATATAGCGCTCTATCTATCATTGGTATGACCTCAAAGCGCTGATCGGTTGAACGCCCTCAGGGACCGGAGTCCAGGTCAGTTGAGAGAGTAGGATGTCAAAGGGTGCTTGGGTGCACCAATTAAGTGTGCAGCTGATGTAATTGGTAGCTGCATCCTAGCATTAGGTGTAGTGGTATTGTTGTCGGTTCAATGTGTGCAGTCTGGCGGGTGGACACCAAGATTGGGTTCTGGCTGCGTTAGGCCTGAGTGACGCTTATGTGTGCAGTTAGGCCGAATTATTCGAGGGGTATAGCTGCACTCTAGTTGTGTGATGGGATAGAGTAGAGAGTAAGCATAGTGATGTGAAATGATAGTTCATCCATTTAGCGCCCATACACAATGCGCCTCAAAGCGCCATACCACAGGGGAGGGATTAATGTACACAATTCTATCTAAATGTGGAACTTGTTAACATTCACAAACCTAAATGTGGTACTTACAAACATTCACAAATCTATCTAAGTGTGGTACTTACTAACTGTTGTGAAGTTGCTTATTCAGAGTAGTAATGCATGATAAGCATGAATTAGAATGCTATGTTAATCTGGTTCACTCTGCTCTGTGATGTCATAGAACCAGCCTGCAAGTTTCTATGTTGTTCTCAAATGTTCTATGTTTGGCAGTTGGTGTCCCTGGACTGAAGCAGAAAGGTCCTCAGTTGTGGGGGGTCTTTTCATCATGTTACTTAAATAAACAACCTATATGAAGACTTACCTGAGTCCCATTCGTCTTCATAACAATGGCGACGAGGATGGGATGACAGGAGACCTCCCACGACCTGTCTCCAGAGCGTAAGTCGCTCCGCTTCTTCTAGCGCAGTAGCGACCTCCGAGGGAGCGAAGAACCGCCGTGCCCTCGCCTGCTGACTCCGGCTGACTGGTGCTCCGGGCCGCCCGACCTCTTGGATGTGCAGGAGCGGGCCCCTTGAACAAATAAATGGGACGCCGTTCCCCAGCGTGAGCTCCTGCTGCCCACTCCCAAGTAAGTGCCACGCGCGTTGCCCTGCCAGCGCCGTCGGAGGCCCGCAGCGCAGCCCCATTGATCCGAGAGCTTACCGGGCCAGTCGCGGTTGTTTCCCGTGCTGTACATTACGGGGAGGAGTGCGCGGGTCCCAGCAGCTCTGCATCGCTCCGAGGTGTAGAGGCAAAGGAGTAGTTCACCCGCGGGAGACGAGGAGGCTCACAGCGTCGGTGTGTGGCAACGATCTACGTTTTGGATTGTCATACGCTGAGTTGGTCGACGGGCAGGAAGTACGCAGGACACAGTTGAAAGCAATACCGTATTTATGGTAAAGCGCGCACGGCACAATTGAAAAAAAAAATAAGATAAAATCGCACGGCCCAGCGGTCACACATGAGCAGTGCAACCTACCGTATGGACTAGTGAAGGTTTGGCATGCAGAAGAAAATGATGGTGGTCCATTGATACTCGGTGAATTCTTTATCAGTGCAAAATTTGTTTTCTGTTGCAAAACTAGGAACTGTAATTTTACTGGGTACCTACTGCAACTATACGAGTGTGGAGAGACGGCCAAGAGTTTTTTTTTCTCACAAGCCAAGAGGTGTTCATTGAAACTGTTTACTGTTCCAGCTAGGAGAGTTGCTCAGCAGCATGGCAGGATTACCGGGCATCGCAGGTCCACCAATTTTTATGCCAATTCCAGGACCTGTTAAAATTTTATGGGCCCAATGGCGCAAGGGGTTCTTGCACTATTTGAGAGCAGCTGGGGGAACATCTTACTCAAGTGAGAGAAAATTAGCTTTGTTACTGCATTTCTTGGGGTATGAGGGTCAGAGAGTATACGAGACGCTCCCACAACCCCATGGTGATGGCTCTGGAGATGACATGAACGAATTCGACGTGGCTTTGATGAAGTTGGATAAGCACTTCAACCCAAAGACCAGCACTATATTGGAGCGTTATAACTTTCGCATGCGTGTGCAGGCATCTGGAGAATCGGTGGAAGAATATGTAACGGCATTGAGACACCTTGCCTTGTCTTGCAAATTTCAAGAGAAATTTGATGAACACATACGTGATCAGTTTATGACACATTGCAGGGCAAACAAAATTCGAGAGGAGATATGGTTGAGAGATGAGCCTAATTTAGATGAAGTGTTGGACATTGCAAGAAGAGTGGAACATTCCCTAGCGTGTGTAGCCAAGTTATCTAAGAATGAGATGGGAGATTCAAAGGAGAACAAATCCGAAGTCTTAAGTGTGACTGATGGGAAGCCAAAGAAAAAGTCCAGGACTCGGCAGTCAAGTCGTGGAGTTGTAGAGGAGAAAAGAGGTCAAGAGACAGTGCAGAAGACTGAGAAGAAGGAGGAAAGACTATGTTTCCGTTGTGCTAGCAACACACATTTTGCATCATCTGTTGTATGCCCGGGTCGCAGGGCTACATGTGCTAGGTGTAAAAGGAAGGGGCATTATGCGAATTGCTGTAAAAACTTTCAATTTGGACAGACTAATCAAAGGAAAGTCTTATATGTGAATGAAGAAGAAGATGGAAGATCGTCTGAGGAGGAAATGTCCATTCCATTGCAGAATGTTGTTATAAATACTATTAACCTTACCCTCAACCCACAAGCAGAGATTGGGACGGGCCACCAATCCGACCCTAAGTAATCCAGACGTCATATTCGCTACAAAAGGAAGACAATGTATGTTTGTGGTATGTTAGAGTTTTGTTTATTATGTATAAGAAATAATAGAACATGTTTCAACCTCATAAAGAGGATGTAATGCCAACTAAGAAATGCTAATAAAAATATTTTGAAATCAAAAAAATAAATACTATTAATGTTGTGTCGGAGAGCGAAAACATGGATGATTGTGAGTGTCTGTATGCGTTAGTTAAAGTGAATGGGCATGAGATATCCATGATGGCAGATTCTGGGTCCAAAATTACCTTAGTGCCTAAAAGTGTGTTTGAGAAGGACATGCAAGGAGAAGTGTCCAGCTTATCTAAACCTGATATAAATCCAGGTGGTTATAATCAAGATAACATTGACTTATTGGGGTATGTCTGGAGCGAATTTGAGTTCAAGGGACGCAACTGTAATGCCAAGGTTTACATAACAAAAAGGGGTCAGACCGTATTAGGATGGAGGGAGCAGAAAAATCTTGCCAACAGGCTAGATCCCAACAAAGTTGAGCAGGTTTTCCAGGTGTCAGAACCATGTGTAGAGTCATGCAAATATGCAGAAGAGCACAGAGGTGTGTTCAATGGGAATATGGGGAAAGTGAAAGGTTTTATACACCAAATTGTACTAAAACGAAATAGTACACCCGTAGCTGCGAAACTCAGGCCAGTACCATTGTCCTTAAGGGAAGGGGTCAAAAAGGAGTTGATGAAGTTGTTACAGTTGGGGGTAATTGAGA
The DNA here is from genome assembly GCF_040938575.1 of Ambystoma mexicanum. Classification (NCBI taxonomy): domain Eukaryota; kingdom Metazoa; phylum Chordata; class Amphibia; order Caudata; family Ambystomatidae; genus Ambystoma; species Ambystoma mexicanum. The sequence continues at coordinate 20,493,520 of NC_090931.1, forward strand.
AGGCAGGAGGTGTTGAATGGGTGTCCCCGGTAGTTGTTGTTAAAAAGAGTTCAGGGGATCTAAGATTGTTCATAGACATGCGTGAACTCAACAAATGCGTCATGGTGGACAGGCACCCCTTGCCTAACATGTGTGAAATGTTAACCATGGTTGGGCGGGGAAATTTTTTTTCAAAATTGGATATGGCCTCAGCTTATCACCAGATTGAGTTGGAGGAGGGATGTAGAAAATATACTGCTTTCATCACTCACGAGGGAGTTTTTCAGTTTAGAAGGATGCCTTTTGGATTAGCATCGGCCTCGTCGGTTTTTCAAAAAGTGATGGATCGGTTGCTCAGATGTGTGAAAGGGGTATTTTGTTTCCAAGATGATGTTTTAGTATGTGGGGAAACGCTGGAAGAACATGACAAAAGATTGCTCGAGGTGTTGAGAATCTTTGAGGACAGAGGGATCACGTTGAGGCAGGAAAAGTGTAAATTTGCTGTTTCCAAAGTTGATTACTTAGGCCATGAAGTTTCACATGAAGGGGTGAAACCCAAGGAGAGCATTGTAAATTCGATAAAGGTGATTGAAAAGCCAACCAATAAAAGTGAACTGCGGTCATTTTTGGGCATGACGGAATTCTATCAAAAGTTCGTCATGAATTATGCATCCAAGGTGTTGGAATTGAGGAAGATTCTAAAAAAGGGTGCTGAGTTCATATGGAACAAAAAGTGTGATATGGAGTTTGCAAGGATCAAACAAGAGATTGATATGGCCCGGCCGTTAGGATGTTTTGACACAAGGAGGTGTTCCATCATCACTGTAGATGCCAGCGAGGGTGGTCTGGGTGCAGTACTTTCGCAGAAACAGGATGATGGTTCAGAAGAAGTGATAGCACATGCATCACGTGGGTTGAAAGGTGCAGAGTTGAGGTATTCCGTGCTTGAGAAGGAAGCTCTAGCATGCTATTGGGCAGTTGAGAGGTTCAGGAATTTTGTGTGGGGTATGGAATTTATTTTACGCACGGATCATAAACCCCTAAAGGTTATTTTCGAAAGTAAAGGTTTGGATAAGGTGTCACGCAGGGTAGCCGGGTGGGTTACCAGGATGCAAGCGCACACATTTTCTATGGAGGTCATTCCCGGGAAGGAGAACAGGTTAGCTGACAATCTTTCAAGGGTGAAAGTTGCAACCCAGGAAGGGTTAATTGAGGAGATGGAAATGGAAATGGTGTTTGTGAACACAGAAGGAATCGTGTCTAAGGAAGAGTGGTTGGCGGAGATTGGAAGGGACGAAATTATTAGCAAGGTAATTACTTATATATTGACATCCGTCTGGCCCAACAAATCTGAATTGGTCGAGGAGGAAAGACCTTATTGGGAGGTTAGGGATGAATTGTCTGTTAACGATGGTGTGTTGTTCAGGTGGGAGAGAGCAGTTGTTCCGGCAGGGATACGGAAAAGGATTATTGACCTAGCTCATACTGGTCATATTGGTATTACCAAAACCAAGGGGGTTTTGAGATCGGATTATTGATGGCCGGGATTTGACAAAGAGGTTGAGAATCGACTGGCAGAATGTCATTTTTGCATCAAGAGTGGGAAGGGGGTGGAGGCTAGAAAACAACCTCTTATTGATGGAGGTGTCCCAACCAAGGTTTGGAGTGAAATAGCAATGGACATTTTAGGTCCGGTTGAGCTAGGATATGGATGAGGAAAGTATGTGGTTCTGGTGGTTGATTTATTTTCCAGGTGGGTAGAATTCAAGGTTGTCCGTGAAATATCAGGAGAAAACATGGTAAAAGTGTTGCAGGAAATTTTTGCGAATGAAGGTTTACCCGAAAGCGTTCTCACGGATAATGGAACTCAATTTGTGGGAGGTGTATTTCCTGCATATTTAAAGAAGTGTGGAGAAGCCCATAAGAGGGCAGCATTATATCATCCTGAAACTAACGGAATGGTAGAAAGGTTAAATAGATGTGTGATGGAGAGTGTGCGAATGGGTGAACAGTGTGGTTTCGACAAGTTGGTAACCATTCAAAATAGAATGTGGGCTTTGCGCATGGCACCTCACACAACTACTGGATTGTGTCCTTTTGAACTAATGAGGGGTCGAAAACCGTCCTCTATAGCATGTCCTCCATGGTTAGGGAGGAGCAGAGATTCGGATGTGGTTATTGATCAAGTAAGGCATGTTTTGAAGAAAAAGAAGAGTGAGTGGGTCATGCGGGAAAACAAAAAGAGAGGAAGAAAAGAATTGCATGTGGAACGAGGTGACTGGGTAAGGATAAAAAAAGGTGTGGTAAAGAGGAAGGGAGAGCCATTATATTCTGACCCAGTTAGGGTAATTGCAGTTATGAAGGGTGCAGTGCGAGTAGATGGTGGTCAGGTTTGGAACAAATGTAGAGTTGCCACTGTGAAGAGAGGTCAGAGGTGAGGAGAGTCAGTGGTGAGGAAATGGGGTAATGTATACACATACATTTAAAAAAAAAAAGGGGGAGATGTGTTGTGAAGTTGCTTATTCAGAGTAGTAATGCATGATAAGCATGCATTAGAATGCTATGTTAATCTGGTTCACTCTGCTCTGTGATGTCATAGAACCAGCCTGCAAGTTTCTATGTTGTTCTCAAATGTTCTATGTTTGGCAGTTGGTGTCTCTGGACTGAAGCAGAAAGGTCCTCAGTTGTGGGGGGTCTTTTCATCATGTTACTTAAATAAACAACCTATATGAAGACTTACCTGAGTCCCATTCGTCTTCATAACACTAACATTCTCAAATCCATCTAAATTTGACGAAAGCTAGCAGTCACAATTCTGACTAAATGTGTAACTTGCAAAGATTCACAAAACCATCTAGATGCGACGCAAGCTAGCAGTCACAATTCTATCTAAATGTGGCATTGGTAATATTCCTTATGCAGTATAGATGTGGCACTGGCCAACATCCACTATCCTTTCTAGATGCGATGCAGGCTAATGTTCACAATTGTAACTAAATGTGGTACTTGCTATCATGTACAATACTGTCTGTGTCCGGCGCAGGCTAATGTTCAGAATTCTAATTAGGTGTGGCATTGCTAACATTCACAATTCCCTATGTGTCCGGTGCAGGCTAATGTTCACAATTCCCTGTAAATGTTGGGCTACCCAACATTCGCAATCCCATCTAGAGTTGACGCGGCCAATGTTCACAATTCTAACTAAGTGCGGCAATGCTAACATTCACAGTTCTGAGGTAAGGTAATGTCGAGTGGCAGGGTTTTCTGGAGAAGAGTAATTGCTCTACTCCCCACCCATGCCACACTTACTTTGGTGATTGCTGCTGGTTTACGGCTCGTCACTGGCTTTACTGGCTTCCCATTCTCCTCAGGATTCTAATGCATAACTTCTTGGGTGATTTGATTCACCACGGGCCACCCTCCGCCAGGCTCAGACCCACCACTCCAGTAGTAAGTCCGGTTTCTCGACAGATGCAGATAGCTTTGGGTCCATTCACTGACTCATGCCCATTTTTATTGACTACAAATTGTGGTGAGAATCTGCTGGGATTAAATCAGTTAAAGAAATTGCATGCAGTGATTTACTGCTCGCCATGATGGAGTGTATTTGACCATTTCACCATAGCTGAATTCCACTTCACAATTTATGGCTTTGCCTTTACAGAGTGAATTACAACAGGTGCCTACACATTTATGGGCAATAAACAACAAAGATGTATGGGTACTGAATGTTGAACCTGTACGAATAGTATTAAAGTCCAGAATTACGTTACTGCGCATCCAGCAGTATACAGTGTCTGTTGAAGGTGAACAAGCTCTTAAAAGTATTATTTCTGATTTAATGAACTAAGGTGTTATTGAAGAGATTTCTGGTAGCACATGCAATAGTCTGGTTTTGCCTGTTTATAAGAAAGGTGACAATACGTTACCCTACCGTTTTGTTATTGATCGTTGCGTGATTAAAGAGGTAGTTGCACCATTGTCCCTGACATCACCACCATCTTGACTATGATTCCTGCTACGGCTACGCATTTTTCTGTCATCGACTTGAAGAATGCATTTTTTAGCATTCCCATTCACCCAGATAGTAGATGCTTGTTTGCATTTTCTCTGGGAGGATGCTCTTTCACTTTCACACGCATACCACAAGGATAAACGGAGAGTCCTAGTATTTACACAGAGCCCTTAAGAAACAACTCGATATGCTTGAATTACCTTCCCCTTGCACATTGATACAGTACATTAATGACCTGCTTATTGCTGCCGATTCAGAGAGCGCTTGCAAGGAGGGCAATGTCTTATTATTAAAGCATTTACCTGAGCATGGCCTGAAAGCATCTCTGAAGAAGTTCCAATATTGTCAACATGAGGTCTCCTGTCAAAAGAGGGTAGACGCCTTGCGCCTGTACGAATACAAAACATCTCTGGCATGACTGTTCCAAATACGCAGAAAGAAGTTAGGGCCTTTATCAGCATTGCTTCATATTGTAGACAACGGATTCCGAATGTTTCACTTTTGATTAAGCCAATGTTGGCATGAACAAGGAAGGATGTAGCTTTACCGTTACCTTGGGATACAGATTGTCAAGAAGCTTTTGATCTGCTCAAAACGGCATTGTGTTCACCGCTAGTATTGGGAACACCAAATTATAAAAAAGAGTTTGTCTTTTTTGTGCATGGATGGATGCGCTTTGGCTGTTTTGACACAGGAACAAGGAGGAAGAAGCAGACCATGCGGCTATATTTCCTCCACGTTAGACCCTGTTCCATGCGCTTTGCCAAAATGTCTCAGGGCTCCATTGATGCTGCCGCCTCAGTCAAATAAAGTGAGGGAATGGTTTTGGGTCACTCCTTAACCATGATGGTACCTCACTCAGTAGATGTTCTATTGAATAGAACACAGACTCAGTGGCCCTCATTCCGGGTATTGTGTACCGGTACCGCCTCCGGCGTTGTTCAATGGGGACTAACCGGTCCATTCCGACCCTAGAGGGACTGGTAAGTCTCCATTGAAAATGCCATTGCCCATTCCCATTTGAGCCCCCATTGGGCTCAATGGGAATGGGGAGGGCGCAAATAACGGGCTCGCGAATGGCAAGCCCGTTATTTGCGCCCTGGTCCCCTAACGGGACCCGTAAGGTACGTTTGGTCTGACCAACCATACCTTACGGGTCCCGTTAGGGGACCTCGGAATCGGGCGGTAGGGGATTACCGGCACCGGTCTCGTTACCGGTACCCGGTATCCCCTACCGACAAACTCGGAATGAGGGCCAGCATCTCGCATCTGCTAGACTAACAAGGTATGAGTTGATCCTATTTGAAACTCACATCAAAATTAAGAGATGCTGTTCTTTGAATCCGGCTGAACTTTTGCCTCCTCTGAATGAGGACTGCACCATTGACATCTACTGATGGAGAGCTATTCTGTGATGGTTCTTGTTTTAAACTGCCTGATGGCACTTCCACTGCTGCGTATGCAATCACCACTTTAGACAACATTATCGAAAGCAAGAGAATTCCACACAACTCCGCCCAAGCTGCAGAGAAAGTTGCCTTGATTAGAGCTTGTGAGATATTCCATGGGCTTAGTGTAAATGTTTATACTGATAGTCAGTATGCCTTTGGAGTAGCTTCCTACTTTGGAAGATTATGGACTTAAAGGGAATTCTTAACAATTCATGGTACAAAGATTCCGCATGGTCCCTTGATAGTACAATTGTTATCCACATTGACCCTTACCAAACAACTAGTTGTAATGAAATGCGCAGCACACCAGAGGGTGAATGGCAACATTTGGAAAGGAAATGCCTTTGCACACAAGATAGCGAAACAAACTACCACCGACCCACACTCAAGAATGTATGTGTTAGATTCTACTAGGTGGGTAGCAGAAAATGGGATGATGGAGGAGGGTGTTAGTAGTGTGAAGGAGATTCAGGCTGAAGCCACATAGAAAGAGATTGAGTTTTGGGCGCCTGGACCTGCAGGGTTGGATAATGAGGGTTGTTGGGTAGAACATGAGAAACAGAGGTGGATGCTGCCCAATGCATATGTAACAGCTGTAGGTACTATGGCCCAGGGACCAGCCCACATCAGTGCAAGGAGTATTTGTAAACACTTAGACCCAGTATGGTACAATGACAACATTCCCAAAGTAGCAGAATGATTAGTTAAGAACTGAATGATTTGTCTACAAAACAACATTGGTAAGGGAATACTAGCACCCAAGGGTAATTTTGGACCTCCCTCTATGCCATTTGAAGTGATTCATTTTGACTTCATCGAGATGGACCAATGCAAAAACTACAAATATGTGTTAGTAGTGATATGTGCCTTCAGTAAATGGGTTGAAGCTTTCCCTTTGAGAGAAAGCACTGCCATATCCACTGCAAATGTAATGTTGAAAGAGTATTTTCCTAGATTTGGGTTACCCAGAGTAATGTGGTCCGATAATGGACCACACTTTATAGCAGCAATCATGCTACAGGTATGCGAGGCACACAAAATGATAAACAATTTAATTCCGTGAGGCATCCTCAGAGTGCCGGTTTGGTGGAACGTCATAACGGTATCCTTAAGTGCAGGGAGGCTGAGAGGAAATGGCGTGCTTCTGGTACATCCTCTGACAAACTGGCCTGCCGCCTGCTCCAAAGGCAATACCGGCTTTCTGTCTGCATCAAGAAAAGAGCCCACATCCAAGCCCGAGTCTCTGCGGGATCTAACAACTCGGCCAAACTGTTTAAAATCTGCAAGGAGCTGGCCAATCCTGCTGTAGTATCTACCTCTCCTGTCCCCTCCCAGGCCCTCTTCGTGGCCCTGGCTTCTCATTTAATCTCTAAAGCCCAGGAAATCCTGTATTCTCTCTCTCTTCCTCCGTCTACTCCCTGCACTTCCTCTGGCCCTTCTTCGGCCACCTCTCCTCCCTGCTTCTCTGCCTTTCCCGTTCTCCTCAGACGAGGTTAGTAGACAAGTCTGATCTATGAAAGTCTTGTCAAAACAGGTTCACCCCTGTTCCTACAAAACAATCAAGGACCACATTGATACCCTGGCTCCTGCTCTGGCTGATTTCTGCAACCACTCCTTTGCCACTGGAGTCTTCCCCTCTCCACTGAAGCACTCCCTTGTGCACACTCTTCTTATGAAACACTCTGCCAAAACTACCTGTCCAGACAATAATCATCCAATCACCATCACTCCTTTCCTGGGCAAACTCCTGGAAAAACCTGGCCATCTCCCAGCTTAATCTTCACTCTGAATCTGTTGGCTGTCTTCATGACCATCAGTCTGGCCTCAGAGTTGCCAGAAGCACAGAAACTGCTCTCCTGAACATCTGTGAAGACCTGCTCTCCAACCTCGATTCCAACACCCCCTGTGTCCTCATCTTACTTGATCTCGCTTCTGCCTTTGACATGGTCAACCATGCCATCGTGCTCAACCGTCTCTGTGATAACCTGGGTATCACTGATCAGGCCCCGGCCTGGCTGACCTCCTTCCTCTTCGATCAACCCTCCAAGGTCCAACTTGGGTCCTTCCTCTCTTCTATCTCTTTCTCTACCTGTGGTGTTCTCTGCCCCAATTTTCAGTTCTATGCCGATGACACTCAGCTCATTTTCAGGCTCCCTTCAGCCACCTCTTCTCCTTCTCTCATCACTGACTGTCTGTCAGCCATCCAGGAGTGGTGTGCCGCTAATGATCTCGGCCTTAATGCCAGTAAGACCGGGATTCTCCTCATCAGCACTCCTACTCACTCCTTTCCTATCACTCTCTGGCCAGATTTGATTGGCCCTCTTCCTGCTCCCACCTTTGCTGCTAAAAACCTCAGGGTCATCTTCGACTCCACACTTTCCTTCTCTCCTCACATCTCTGATGTCTCTAAGTAGTCACACTACCTGCTGCACCTCTTCAGAGGTTTTCTTCCTTTCCTCTCCTTCCCCCAACAGCTCACTGTCTCTAGAGCTATGGTTCTCTCTAGGCTGGACTACTGCAACAGCCTCTTTCTAAATCTGCCTGCCTCTACTCTCCGCCCTCTGCAACTCATTCAAAACAGGACTGCGAGACTTGTTCTTGGCCTCAATCCCCGGGATCGCATCTCCCCAGGACTGAAATATCTGCAATGGCTCCCAGTGGAGGTGAGGATTAAGTTCAAAACCCTCTGTATTGTCTACAAGGCTTTCTGGGTCCTGGGACCTCAATACCTTCAACTCTCTCTTCCTAAATATCTTCCTTCTCGAGCTCCTCGCTCATCCGCCTCCAACTCCCTCTGGGTTAGTCGCTTATCCCAGGAGCGAGTTGGTGGTAGATCTCTTTCTTCTGCTGGGGCCTCCCTTTGGAATAGCCTCCCGGCCTCTCTGAAACTTGAGGAGAACCAACTCCAGTTCTGGAAGCACCTCAAGACCTTCCTCTTTGCTTCTGCTTTCTCTACTGCTCTCCCCTGATGATCTCCTGGATGGATCTGAAACTGCACTGGTCTACCTGGCTACCCTCTGATCTCGGGCCAGTTTCCCCCTGCCAATTGCACACCTGCACTGCCCCCCTTCCCCTGCAAACCTTGCATTCTGGGACTGTTTCTGTATCCCAACAGCCCTACTAGCACTTGACATCTGTTGTCTGCACTTACCTTTGCACTTGCCACCTGCTGGCCATTTCTTTTACTTATTGCTATTACTCTATTCCCATGTACTGCACTGTCCTTTCCCCGCCACACTTTCCCCCTTGCACGATATGAATGACAACTGGCCTAGTAGGAAGGTTGTCTGTCCTCCCTTTGTTTCCCCCTCCCTTGCCTCGTTGCGCCTTGAAACACTTGTGTAAAGGCGAGTTATAAATGTCACATCATATCATCATATCATATCATATCATATCATATCATATTACTTGCCATCAGTTGGCTGCACTTCTATTAATTCTATTTATTTTTCTATATTTGTTTCACTGTCATCCTATGTATTGCACTGCCCCTCTCCTTTTCCCCTGCACTTTTCCCTTCCCCCTCCCCTGCACTTGCACAATCTCAATGTCACCTAGCCTAGTAGGATCGCTGACTCTGTCTTCCCTCTGTTCACCCCTTGCATCATTGTGCCTTGAAACACTTGTGTATATGTGCGTTATAAATGCCTTATCATATCATATCATCATAAGAACAAACTAGCAAAGGTGTGTGCACATAGTAAACTTAAATGGCCTGACGCCTTAGCATTAGCCTTACTGTCTATGAGAACAGCGGCTCAGTCAAGAACTGGACTTTCTCTCTATGAGATTGTTATGGGGAGACCGGCTAATATATGGAATGCACCTAGACCTAGAAAACTTTCGGAAATAGAGTACTCGTTATTAACTGATTATTGTAACCAATTCACTCAAGACCTGCGTTTGATTCACCAACAGGTTCAAGCAGCTTTACCTGAGAAATGCGAAAGACCTGGTCATTGCATTCGACCGGGGGACTTTGTGCTAATTAAAGACTTTGGGCCTCATTACGAGTCCGGCGTTAACCGAGGCGGTAAAACCGCCTGGTTAACGCCGGACTCGTATTACCATTCCGCCTCCGTGATTCCCGGAATTACCGGGGCATCACAACCCCGGTTTTCCGGGAATCACGGAGGCGGAATGGTGTAAATCCCCATTCCCATTGAGTCCTATGGGACTCAATGGGAATCGGGATCATGGAAACACCGGCAGCATCTTGTAATGCTGCCGGTGTTTCCTCGTCCGCCTGCAGGCGGGCGGTGTTAAACCCGCCAGGTCAGACCTGGCGGGAACATCACCTCCCGCCTGCAGGGGTCGGGATCAGGCGGTCCGGAAACAACGGTGGCGGCGGGTTTACCGCCACCGTTATTTCCGGACCGCCACGGTCGTAATGAGGCCCTTTGAAAGGAATTCCTGCCTTGCAGCTCATTGCAAAGGAACTTATCAAGTGCTGCTGGCTACTCAGACGGCTGTCCAAGTCGAGGGGAAAAGACACTGAATCCATGCAGTGCATGTGAAATTAGTGCACTTGCCTTTACCCTATGACAAGTGGGTTAAGGAGGGGATTGATGATCCTGAATCCAAGTGTGTGCCTTTGAATGAGGGCACCCATTCTGATCCTGAGGATAATTTTGAACCCAAACAACTTGAGAATTCATCACTTTCGTCAGATTCTGATTCCTTGTTCACAGACCACTCTGTACCTGAAGTCACAAGGTACAATGTTCGACCACGAAATTAGTTAGAGAATGACATTTTTGTAGATTAGGAAAGTATATTATGTATACTGCACCCACAAGAAACCAACAACCTTCCCTCCAATCACCCTAAAGACGGTTGATGGAGTTCCAGAGAGGGTCAGGGTGAGAAGAAGACTACAAGCAAGATCGGCCACGTGGTCAGGTGCCACCTACGGATGAACTTATGAAGCCTGTTTCAGTGAGGCTTCTTGACGGACACTGAAAACTATGCCTATATTGGAGGCACGTAGAATCGAGGACATGGAAAGCATTGCCACTGGAAAGCCCATATCTAGAGGACTATGGACAACGAAGGAGAAGTTGATAATAATAGCAATTGTAGCATGTGTCGTAATCACATTAATACCTGTTATATGGTATTTGGAGAGTTCACATCTGCTTAATATACTACTGCCTACTGTCAGCACCACTTTGTCTTCTCTCTATGTACACTCGCACACTCTTCGTCCACTTTATCACGAACAAATAGAAGGTTATCATAATAATACACTCATACAGATAATGAACGCCACACATGCGATCGTGAACAAAAGTAAGTGCTGGGTATGTCCTCACCTACCACAACATGGTGAGAAAGGTCTGGGATGGTACATCTATCCACTCCCACTCTCAACTTCTTGTTATGCATCATTTAGAGCTCTATTATTTGGGAAATGGAATTTTAGTGCCACTGGTAATTTTGATGGAACTAATGTCAATGAATTCAACCGACTAGTCCTGTTACCTTTAGGGTGTTCTGTCTTTGTGAATAAAAGTATCACCAATACTTCTTCCACTAAAAGCTCAGATAAAAATGCTAGACCTGTCATGATGCCTACCTCTAAGGAGCCAGGCCGGGCCCAGCAACCCCAGAGGCAGACATCATTTTCCCCAGGGAAGTCTCAGCGGGCCCAAGTCGGGGCCCTTTGGACTCAGTCCTGGCGCCTTAGGCACCAGGCTCATAGCGGACCCCAGTCCTGGCGCCTTAGGCGCCAGGCTCATAGAAGAGGATATGTGTTTAAGTGCTTGGGTGCACACTTACCTGATGCAGACCTTGCTGCTTCATCCAGGCCCTCTTGAGGCCTGAATGGGACTACTTAAGCTGTAGGACTACTTCACCACCCGGGTGTGGTCGGGGAAGGATACATACCTGATTGGTGGAAGGATACATACCAGGAACTTCTTCCAAGGCTATTTAAACCCCACCCGAACAGCCACACATGCTTCGCGTTGTTCTGCACCTAGCAGCTGGACGCTCACCGTGTCAGCTCCTGCATCCTGACTTCAGCCACGCCTGCCAGCACCCTGGAACACCTGCAAGGGGAGAAAGGAAGAGAATAGGAGAAGAAAAGCCCTTACCTGCTAAATCTGCATCCCGGAGTCATTTCTCCAACGGCCCTGAAAAGGAAGACATCATTTTAAAGGCATTTCGTTTCGATCGCTGCAGCGCTGCATTTTACTCACCTTTGCAAGGCGCTTCCATCTTCAGCAGCGATCTTCCGGATTCAGCTACGCCCCGGCGCCTAGAGGAAAAAAGACAAGAACAAAGGTGAGAGGGAGAAAAGGAATAAGGAAAGCTCAGTTTCCTTTTAAGTCTTAACTGTTGGATTATTCCCACTGCATTTCGGGTCCTGCCGCTTCCTGGCATCTCCGGACCCCGGCCCCTATGGGGAAAAAAGACAAAGACATTGAATGAGCGAATGCAAAGACATTACCTGAGCGCTCATCCAGAACTGTTTCACTTCGGGTCGGCGCCATATCTCCGGCACTCCGAACCCCGGCCCCTAAGGGGAAAAAGACATAAGCATTAGCGCTTGCTGCAATTAGACAACGAACATTATTATTAAGCTTGAACTTTTGAACAGAACTTTTACAGCGCCTCACCTGAACAGTCAAGTTTACCTGAACTCCCATCAATCCTCAATCCAGTGAAGTAACTGGGTTTCAACGCGCCCCTGCATCAGAAGCAGGATGGAGAGTTCATCCTTCCAAACCCTAAGGAGGGTATCCGACGAGCCAGGGAAGCCAGAATAGAGGGGCCCTTCCTGTCCATCTTCAGAGTTCTGCGCCTTCGACGCCGCGCCTCCGTGGGAACCAGGTGAGCGTTACAGAACGCGAAGCCTTACCACAATTTCCCACCTGGGCGCTATGGAGACTTCCGAGACAGATCAGCTGGCCCATCTTTTAGGGGAATTACGGGCAGAAGTGCACTCAGCCCGCCAGGAGACTAATGCTCTCAGAAGGGAACTAATCCTATCCAAAGAAAGAACTGATGATCTGGCCAAAAGGTTATTGCAGGGCCAGGCAGAGCACACTCCTTTACCTGTTTCCGGAGATATTTCTACAACAATGGGTTCGAATAACCCGGTACAAATCAATCTACCTGGACACATGCCTTTGGCCCCGCCGGAACGTTTTGCGGGGGATCCCAAGAAATATGCCGTTTTTATGAACCAATGCCGTTTACACTTTTTATGCAGGTCCGGGGCCTTCCCCAATGACCAGACCAAAGTAGCCTTTGTACTATCTTACCTCAGTGGCTGTGCTGCCGATTGGTCTATTCCATTGGTAAATCAGGATGATCCCATTCTCCGGGATTTCCAGGGCTTCCAGGCCAGCATGGAAAGATTGTTCGCTCGACACTCGCAGGGACAGGCCCTTGACAACGAACTGCTATCCTTACGACAAGGTAATCAGGATCTTTTGTCCTATATCGCCACCTTTAATAGACTAGTTGTGGAAACCGGATGGCCTGAAAATAAAAGGATCACATTGTTTCATCGAGGCCTGCGCGGAGAGCTTAAAGATGTTATAGCTCAGATAGTAGATCCACCCCAGGCCTGCGCAGACTACATAGACTTAGTGGTTCAACTTGATCACAGACTTCAAAATAGAAAAGCAGATCGGCTCAAGTATGAAACCAGAGTACCTATCAAGACCCACGTTAACTCCAAGAGTACTGACGTTTCCGAACCTATGCAAATTGGCAGTGTTAAAGGACCATTAACGCAGAAGGAACGAGAGAGAAGGTGACAAATGCAACTTTGTCTGTATTGCGGAACTTCCGGTCACTTTCTTCAAAGTTGTCCAGTTAAACCACCCAAGAAGGTGGTTGGAGCCACTGATAACGAGTTATTGACACCTGGTTCGGGAAACAACCTAGCCCGACAAGCGTAGGGGTCCGCTTGCCGAGCTTGAAAACAAACTCTTTGACCTTGCATTTTGTCATGCCAATGGTGCTTGTGAACCCAAAACAGCCTCAGCAGTTGCATGCTATAAAAGCATACATAGACAGTGGAGCTATTGGAAATTACATAGACCGTGAATTGGCTTCCAGGATTAAGCTTCCTCTCCTCCCGAAAGTAGCCCAAGATGTAATTACTACAGTTGATGGAACCGAAATAGCCTCAGGGCCTGTAACGCATTCCACAGTTGAAATCACTCTGGTGGGTCAGGACGGACATCGGGAAGCAATCGTGTTTGATGTGATCAAGGCCCCACAATTTCAAGTACTTCTTGGAATCCCTTGGTTAGAAACACATAATCCGAGAATAGACTGGCGAGCAAAGAAGATAACTTTTCCTGATTGTGAACCAACCTGTTACCCAAGGAATCCAGCTGTGGGTCTAGCCTCTGTAACTTCCACCCCTGTACAGCTACCATCTGAATACCGAGAATTCCAAGACGTTTTTCAGAAAGAGCAGGCTAACACCTTACCTCCCCATCGATCTTACGATTGCCAAATCGACTTGGTACCCAATGCACAACTACCTTGTAGTAGGATTTATGCTCTTACTGAACCTGAGAACCTGCATTTGCGCCAGTATTTGGATCAATACCTGGCCAATGGTTTCATTCGCCCATCAAAGTCACCAGTCTCTTCCGCTTTGTTCTTCGTACCTAAAAAGGAAGGAGACCTTAGGGCCTGTATTGACTACCGCGCCCTAAATCAGATAACGATTAAGAATCGTTACCCTTTGCCCCTGATACCTGAGCTTATCGACCAAGTAAAAGATGCTCGTGTGTACACCAAGCTAGATCTCCGAGGAGCTTACCACCTGGTACGTATAAAAGAGGGCGACGAGTGGAAGACTGCATTCCGCACCAAATTTGGGCTCTTCGAATATCAAGTAATGCCCTTCGGTTTGTGCAACGCACCTGCCGCCTTTCAGTACTTCATGAATGATGTTCTTCGGGAACTTATCGATGTTTGTGTCATCGTTTATATTGACGACATCCTGGTGTATTCCTCCTCAGAATCTGATCACAGAAACCATGTTAGGGCAGTTCTTGAGAAATTGCGCCAGCACAAATTATTTGCCAAGCTCGAAAAATGTGTTTTTCATACCACAGAAGTGGAGTTTCTCGGATTCATCCTGACACCTCAAGGAATCCGAATGGACTCGCGGAAAGTGGACGCCATTCTCAAATGGCCATCTCCTAGCTCTGTGAAGGGAGTGCAAAGCATGCTTGGCTTTGCCAATTTCTATCGAAGGTTCATCCCGGAATTTTCTCGAACTGTTCAACCCATCACAGCTCTCCTAAAGAAAAACAAACGCTTTGAATGGACTCTTGAGGCTGAACAAGCCTTTCAGGACCTGAAAACCAAATTCACCTCTGCACCTGTATTGAAGCACCCGCGCCCAGATCTCCCTTACATCGTGGAAACCGATGCATCCAGTTCGGCCATGGGAGCTGTCCTGTCGCAAAGAGACCCAGAAACTAACCAACTACACCCTGTAGCCTTTTGGTCCAGAAAATTCTCTCCACCTGAACTCAATTACGCAATTACCGACAAAGAACTACTGGCTATTAAATCAGCTTTCAAGGCTTGGCGTCACTATCTTCTCGGTGCAAGACACACCATCACCGTAATTACGGACCACAGAAATTTGCAGTATTTAAAGACGGCCAAAGCTCAATCTTCGCGACAACTCCGATGGGCTTTATTCTTTGCGGAATTTGATTTTGTAATTACCTATCGCCCTGGCTGCAAGAATGGTAAGGCAGATGCCTTATCCCGGATAGGCATGGAAGAACCCAATTCGAGTTTAGAACCTGTGCCAATCATACCGGAACAAAGAATTCTGGGCTTGACTTCATTGCAAACCATTGAGGACATCCAAGCTCAAGTAACACAGCTTTTTGACTCTTCTGCCTTACTGGAATGGAGTCAAAAGGGTCCTCACTACACCGTTAAGGATGATTTACCCTACTTCCAAGAGCGGTTATTTCTGCCAAGTAAAGAATTGCAGGAACTTGTCATTACCCGTCATCATGAATCATTAATGGAAGGACACCCCGGTATCGCGAAAACAGAAGAAAAGATCAAACGCCACTTCTGGTGGCCTTCTTGGAGAAAAGACATAAAGTCATTTGTGTTGTCTTGCAGAATCTGTGCCCAAAATAAGAGTCAAAAGAAAAGGCCAGCCGGCCTACTTCAACCTTTGGACATTCCACCAGCACCTTGGCACACCTTGTCAATGGACTTTATAACTGACCTGCCTCCTTGTGGTGGTTACAACACGATTCTCGTAATAGTGGATCTATTCTCCAAAATGGCCCATTTTATCCCTTTAAAAGGATTGCCGTCAGCTTCCACCTTAGCCAAGGAATTTATGGAAAATATAGTGCGGTTACATGGTTTCCCTTCCATATTAGTCTCAGACCGTGGAAGTCAATTTATCTCCCACTTTTGGAAGAAATGTTGCCAACCAGCACAAATAGACGTGCGGTTATCCACCAGCCACCACCCCCAGACCGACGGACAAACCGAGAGAACCAATCAGACTCTCGAGCAATATCTGCGGTGCATGTTACACCAATCCGAGTTGAATTGGAAGGACATCCTTTGGATTGCAGAATATGCATACAACAATTCAGTGCATTCTGGAACCGGACAGACTCCTTTTTATACCCTGTATGGTCACCATCCTCGGACCTCTGACCTAGATCCACCTCTGACCCTGGAGATGCCTGCAGTAAATCACCTACATTCCACAATAATCCAAGCCTTCAAAGAAGCTACAACCCACTCACAGCAAGCCAAGAAAAAGTATAAAGAAAACGCTGATTTGCACCGAAGTAAAACTCCTCCTTACCAAGTAGGAGATCAGGTATGGCTAGCAACTAAACATCTACCCCTCAAGGGTCAGCAAACTTTTAATCCCAGATTCATTGGGCCTTACCCCATCAAAGCTATTATCAACCCAGTGGCCTTTAAACTCGATTTACCATCCAACATGCGGATTCATCCCGTTTTTCACGCATCTCTTCTAAAACCAGTACAACCTGGAACCAGACTGTCTGAGCCCCCAGGCCCTGTCCAAATTGATGGAGAATTAGAATTCGAAGTGAAAGACATTTTAGATTCCAAGATAGTTAAGTCGAAACTCTTCTATCTTGTTGATTGGAAAGGATATGGACCTCAGGAAAGATCTTGGGAACCCAGTAACTATGTTCACGCACCACGATTAATTCAAAGATTCCATCGAAGATTCCCGCACAAACCAAAACCCCCGGAGGAAAAGACCTTGGGAGGGGCCTTGAGGGGGGGTACTGTCATGATGCCTACCTCTAAGGAGCCAGGCCGGGCCCAGCAACCCCAGAGGCAGACATCATTTTCCCCAGGGAAGTCTCAGCGGGCCCAAGTCGGGGCCCTTTGGACTCAGTCCTGGCGCCTTAGGCACCAGGCTCATAGCGGACCCCAGTTCTGGCGCCTTAGGCGCCAGGCTCTTAGAAGAGGATATGTGTTTAACTGCTTGGGTGCACACTTACCTGATGCAGAACTTGCTGCTTCATCCAGGCCCTCTTGAGGCCTGAATGGGACTACTTAACCTGTAGGACTACTTCACCACCCGGGTGTGGTCGGGGAAGGATACATACCTGATTGGTGGAAGGATACATACCAGGAACTTCTTCCAAGGCTATTTAAACCCCACCCGAACAGCCACACATGCTTCGCGTTGTTCTGCACCTAGCAGCTGGACGCTCACCGTGTCAGCTCCTGCATCCTGACTTCAGCCACGCCTGCCAGCACCCTGGAACACCTGCAAGGGGAGAAAGGAAGAGATTAGGAGAAGAAAAGCCCTTACCTGCTAAATCTGCATCCCGGAGTCATTTCTCCAACGGCCCTGAAAAGGAAGACATCATTTTAAAGGCATTTCGTTTCGATCGCTGCAGCGCTGCATTTTACTCACCTTTGCAAGGCGCTTCCATCTTCAGCAGCGATCTTCCGGATTCAGCTACGCCACGGCGCCTAGAGGAAAAAAGACAAGAACAAAGGTGAGAGGGAGAAAAGGAATAAGGAAAGCTCAGTTTCCTTTTAAGTCTTAACTGTTGGATTATTCCCACTGCATTTCGGGTCCTGCCGCTTCCTGGCATCTCCGGACCCCGGCCCCTATGGGGAAAAAAGACAAAGACATTGAATGAGCGAATGCAAAGACATTACCTGAGCGCTCATCCAGAACTGTTTCACTTCGGGTCGGCGCCATATCTCCGGCACTCCGAACCCTGGCCCCTAAGGGGAAAAAGACATAAGCATTAGCGCTTGCTGCAATTAGACAACGAACATTATTATTAAGCTTGAACTTTTGAAAAGAACTTTTACAGCGCCTTACCTGAACAGTCAAGCTTACCTGAACTCCCATCAATCCTCAATCCAGTGAAGTAACTGGGTTTCAACGCGCCCCTGCATCAGAAGCAGGATGGAGAGCTCATCCTTCCAAACCCTAAGGAGGGTATCCAACGAGCCAGGGAAGCCAGAATAGAGGGGCCCTTCCTGTCCATCTTCAGAGTTCTGCGCCTTCGACGCCGCGCCTCCGTGGGAACCAGGTGAGCATTACAAGACCCTACCAATCCATGATCTCATTTAGGATGTCACCAGTAGGAAACAGGGAAGCAATTCCTCCATCCTACACCATTAACCATGATTCTGACACAGTTCCATTCTGTCTGCGGAAAGAAGGTTCCCAGTATATGGGCACATATGATAAATGTGTAAACACTGCAGTTTTGGTGAACGAGAATAGGCCCTTATACTTTGGGGGATCCATTTATTTTGTCTGTGGCAGGGAAGCTTATTCATGGTTGCCTAAAGATTGGAGATGTACCTGTTATCTGGGGATACTATTGCCATGAGTGTATGTCACATCTACTGCAGGCATACTGAAGCATCGCCTTTGGAGGGGAATAGATGACAATACCCCCTCCAGGTATTGGGAGATGTAGCAAAAGCTTTGATTCCTTTCTGGGGCCAAATCATAAACTCACAAGATATTAGAAGATTGGCTAGAGTGTTAGAAAACACTATCAATGAAACACCTGACATATTGTACAATATGACATTAGAACAAAGAGCGATTAGGTTAGTAGCTCTTCAGAATAGGATGGTTTTAGATGCCATGTTAGCTGAGTGTGGTGGTGTATGCGAAATGGTCAGGTCTGTGTGTTGCGTGTAAGCACCTGACTCCTCCCCTAAGGTGTTTCAAGCGATCAGAAGGTTACATATACTAAGTACTGAAGTTCAGGTTCCTGAAAGGGATTGAGACATCGAAACATGGGCTTGGAACATGCTGAGAATTTGGGGTTGGAAGATATTCTCAGCTCTCGCTATTGTAATTGGGGCAATTTTGTTCTGCTGCTGTTGCATGCAATGCTTGCCTGTTCTAGGCTCTGCACTGGGTAATTGCTGTTCTAGAACTCTGATGAGGCTAAAACCTGGTCCTCATCTTTCTGTGGATATGACGAATGTCTTGATCATGCAGGATGTCACCATCAAACAGTTTATGGCTATCAATGTATATGACAGTAATGATTCTGTTTGTTCTGATGATGATGATGCATGGTCACATAATACTAGCAATGTGTTGGCTTAGGCCAAAAGGAGGGTTTGTAAAAATACATCCATTCTGTATTGTGTTATATTGGCCGAAGCACACACAAATTGATTCGGGCCATCGCGCCTTTCGAACTCCATCTTGGTTGTTTTGCTCACTTTACCAGGTTTTCATTCCAAATGCAGTAAAGATTTACAAAGTCACCACTCCAAAAGCTCTTCCAACATGCCCCTACACAGGAAGGCTAAATTTGCTGAGTAAATTGTCTTTAACTTAGAGCCTTGAAGAACTAGCACAAATGTAGTTAATCTGTAAATTGGGTGCCTTTCTGTCTTCCTGGACTCTTTTGACTTTCCACAGCTAATTACGAATGTGCGTCTAGCTGAATAAAGGAAGCACAATTCATGGCATGTGTAGTTCCAAAAGACTGAGCTACTGAGTCGAAATGCAGACTGACCTTTAAGTCTAGAAATAACATAGATAAGGTAGCACAAGGAATGTTACCTTGTGTTAGGAACACAATATGCTCCGACACCCCACTCTGCTTTGTTACCACACAGAACATTGTCTGAGGGATGGCACAGAGCACTGCAACATGTGTTGCCATAGTGAAATACCCACATTCACAGGTCATAAACCATCATCACATGATGGACTAGAATGGATTTGCCATGTTGTTAGATGTGGATAAAACACACTCGCTCCCCCATGCCTATGCTCACCTGTGTGTTGATGAATTTGGGTCGTCTTAAGTGATAATAAACTGTTGTTATATATTTGTTTGTGGCTGGTGTGTCTTCATTTCTTTGCAGTAGCCTCATATTTGGGACTAACAATGGTTCTACAGCATCTGGGGTACTTCTGTTCCATGGTTCTACTGCATCTGGGATACATCTGCTCCAGGGTGCTATTGGATCTGTGGGTACTTCTGCTCCATGGTGCTACTGGATCTGGGGTTCTTCTGCTTCATGGCGCTAATGATCCAGGGGTACTTCTGCTCCATGGTGAAACTGTATCTGGGGTACTTCTACTCCATGGTGCTACTGGATCTGGGGAACCGCTTATCCATGCTGCTAATGCTCCAGGGTTACTTCAGATACATTGCGCTAATGATCCAGGTGTACCTCTGCTCCATGGGGTTACTGCATCTGGGGTACTTCTGTTCTATGGTTCTACTACATCTGGGGTACTTATGTTCCATGGTGCTACTGGATCTGGGGAATTTCTGCTCCATGGTGTTGGGGAGAATTCTCCAGAATGGCTAATTTCCATTACCTACTGAGCCCCTCAGCAGTTTTGCTGGATTTCTAGGATTTGTTTTTTCACCTGGTAAGAGTGTGAGCCTTTTCTCTCACTCTTACATGTGTTTTTGCTGTGTGTTATACATTTTGTGCTCATGGACTATGGAGTCTCACCTACTCCATAGGCATCCTCTTTTTTACTGTGTGTCACACAGCATATTTAATGCAGTGACACAGGGTTGTCTTTTTAGACTTCCCACTATTTAAACCCAATTTTCTGGGACTGACTACTGTCTCCCAGAGCATGTAAAGTTGCCATAGAATTTAAAAGTCTTTTTAAATTTACAGATGCAGTACAAACTATCTTCCATAGAGTACTGGAAGGGTTAATAGTTATTCCTTTTTGTCTGTTTCTAATGTAACATTATTTCAATCCCCTTTCTCTAAGATTTGGCTGGTGGCAGTGGTATCTACCATTTTTATTTTACAGCGAGCTATGAACATAGCCTCAGTACTGTTCGAGGCTATGGTGGTAGCCTCGAACTTTAATCCGCTGGACCCCTTTTAATTTTATTTGGTTCTGGTGGGATTTATTCATCATTTCTTTTTGTAAAGGTCTTCCTCATGTTTTACTCTGCATGCCAAACCACGTTTGGTTCCTTTGTTCGTTGTCCTTTGGTGGGCTTCTATACAGAAGCCCTCCTTAGGCACCTGAGTCTCTGGGTGGACAGGATGTGAGGGAGGGGTTTGAGGCCCCCTTCACAGGGTCTCCTTGGAGATCCAAGTCACGCTCTATTTTGATTGGCTAGGTGGCTGTCCTGCCAGGACAGCCACCCTGCTGTGTGATTGACAGCGAGGCTGTGTGAATGGGGGAATACTGCTTAAACACAGGTCTCTGGGACTTGGAAGGCAGAGTCGCCACTGGATCGAGAGAGCCAACGAGAAGCTGAAGGAAGATGACTGCTGCAACTACTGGACATCCCGGTGAAGCCCTGCTGCAGGTCCGAATCGCCTGAAACTTCGATGACAGAGGAGATCCGCAAGGAGTTTTCTCCCCTTGTGCCTGGTGGCACCAACCAGCTCACAAAGCCCTTGGACCTCCTCTTCTGCCTAGTCGAATTTGCTGTGCTACAGGAAACCGGATAGCTAGTGAGAGAGAGTCCATTTGTGCTTTTAAGGAGTGCACCTTTTATTCAATGCTTTGCTCTGCTGCTGGCATCTTCCCTCCGTCTTGTCAGTCCGACAGTCGCTTCAGGAACTGTGACCCTGCAGCAACTGCCAGGAACTACCACCTCAGCTAAAGCATTCTTCTTCACCTAAGGTACTGTTCAAATCCGGTCGTTCATTCCATCTGACTGTGGTGAAAGTGTTGTAAATCTTTTGCCTCTCCAAAGGTTTGTCCTTCTCCACTTTTTTGAATAACGTTTCCTCTGACCAACTTTGTTTTGAACTCTTGGCAAAGACTTAACTGCGAACTACTCTGTACTGTGTGATCCTCTGCAAAGACTCTGAATCATTAACATTGACCCAGGCCTATTGATTTGAATCCGAGTTGTAGTAAGCCTTTTCTAGATTTCCCTGCCTATCACTTGTTGGTGTTGTTGATTTTTGATAACCTTGTTCTTTCCCACCCTTTTTAAATTGCTGGAGTGCCATTTTGCTCACCCTTCATTTTGAGCTTAACTTGTCCAGATTTGATTGAGTGTTGTGTAGTGTATTAAGATTGTGATTTTCTGCTGCTTTATGTTAGTGAAGTGTTTTATAACTGATAGTGTAAATAAATGTATATTCTTTTACTCAGAAACCTTGAGTCAGTGTTTGCTTGAACCATAGTCATTGCTGTCATTTGAGTAACTTCTGATACTGCTCACTTTACTCTTCAGATAGGTCTGGCTGCTCAGCCATCGCTACCACTTCACTTTGTAGTACAGGCTTGTACCAAAGGTGAATTTGTACTTGCACTTGTAGTCTTAATTGTGTGTGGTGTTCCCAAAGGGTACTGCATATGCTTCTTTTTTTTTTTTAATAGTTGTTATTGATATATTTTAAACAACAATACAGTCAATAATTAGAAGTATAATGTATTTATCTAAGTATAAAGATACACATATCGCTACTTTTGCTCGCATAAAAATTTGACTGTGATATATTATACGCATAGATGTAAAGCGTGAGACTATACATAGTGATCAACTTAATATTGAAAGGTACTACATTACGATTGATTAAATAAGGGTGAGACAAACGGGGGACAGACACATAACAGACACGAGATAAGAGGGAGAGGGGGATATGATGGGCAGCATAAACATGAGGTGGCACCAAATCATATAAATATTCAACACGTCATCAGAAAATATAAAGAACATCCAAGGAATGTGTGAGATAAGAAATCACATTCCACGTGTGGTAACATCGAAGTGATACAAGTAGCAGATAAAGAAGGACCATTTGGCATTGTATTTGGGAATAGAGTTGGGATTACTTGCCATACATAGTTCCATCCTTTGAATGTGACATATGTTATTCCACCAGCTTCTAATGCACAGGGAACGAGAGTCTTTCCAATTAACAGGAATGTTCTTCAAAGCTATGCAAATAAAGAGATCGTAGAGTTTGGCAGCTTCTGGGGGTACGAAAGTTGTTATTGCAAAGCTTCCCAAGACAATGTTTATGAAGGAAAGTGGGATGTCGATAAAAAAAATAGATTTGAGATAGTTCTACACATGTTGCAGAACTTGAAAGTATAGGGACATTTAAATACATATTTTCATAAGAAGCAGAAGGAGTTCCGCATGACCAACAATTATCGTTACTACCTTTCTTAGCTAAAAGTAATTTAGTAGGTGTAATGAATGCCCTATGAATAAAAAAAAAAGAAGTGTTGAGAAATATTCACTGATGTAGAGATATGTTTGACTCTGGAAAAAAGAGTAGACCAAATACTACCTTCTAAAAAAGTACCCAAAGTCATCATCCCATTTAAGGCGTACTGTACACATTCTTCATGATCTAATGAGTATATTATAAAATTTTGAAGCCTTAATGTTAGAGTGCATTGTTAGCTGTAGAAGCCTAAAGGCATCGGGAGTTAATAAATCATTAGACGAGACATGGAGAGCATCAATGCAGGAGTTGACTAATTTGTTGTAGAAATTGAAATCTGTATTAGGAATTGTAAATTTGTGTTTGAGTTGTTGAAAGGATAGAATAGAGGGCCCATCTATGATTTGGTGTAAGAATCTAATACCTTTTTCAAACCAAGATTTCCTATATATGGTTCTATTATTAATCAGCATCTTTTTATTATGCCATGAGAAAGGGGAGAGGCATGTTTTCGGAAATTTTGTTTGAGGAAAGAGATAGAATTGAAGGGCTGATAAGGTAGCTCTAATAGGGTCAGACATGGCTGGTGAGGAATAATTAAATATATATGTAAGGTCAGTTATATCTAAAGGGTGGACCAACTGCTTCTCTATGGAACACCATGTATGAATGTCTGATATCGTGGGACAAGCAAACCAGTACTTGGATTGTTTCAGGAGAAAGGCAGAATGATATAATTTAAAATCTGGAAACTTAACTCCTCCTTTATCGTAAGGCACTTTCAATTTGATCAAAGCAATCCTTTTGCACTTACCATCCCCCCATAGGAAGTTCAATAGAATTTAGTAAATAGATTTAAAAAAGGAGAGAGAATTGGAACACATAGAAGTTGAAAGTAATATGAGATTAATGGTGACAGCATCATCTTGATCAAGTCCAGTCGTCCCCACCAAGAAAGATATAAGGGGGACCATCTAGAGGTTAACTTCTTCAATTTATCAAATAAGGACTGAGAGTTAAGTTTGATGGTACTCTGGATTGAAGGGGTCAAACGTATACCTAAATATTTAATGGAGGAGCTACACCATTTAAAACCAAAAGAGTCAATGTCATGTTTAAGGCAAAAGGAATTGAGAGGCATGATTTCGGATTTGTCTTTGTTAAGTCTATAGCCTGATACAGAGCTAAAATGAGACAGTACATTAAGTAAATATGGGAGCTGCTTTTTAGGGTTCTTAATGAGGATGAGGATGTCATCTGTGTATGCAGCTATTTTATATAAGATGTACCACCTAATATACCTGTGATATTTTTGTTGGATCTGATTAGTTCTAACAATGGTTCTACAGAAAGGATGTATAAAATAGGAGAAAAAGGGCAACCCTGTCTGGTACCTCTACTAAGGGATAAGAATGGGGAGGTTAGTCCATTAATGCATATTGAAGATTTAGGGGAAGAGTAAAGCAATGAGACAAAGGATATGAACCTATCGCTACAGCCATGCCAGCGAAGTGACTGAAACATAAAGTCCCAATTAACTCGATCAAAGACCTTCGCAGCGTCTAGAGCTATAGCAGCTGAGCCCGGTTTATCTTTTTTATTTTTTGCCGATAGGTGGATAGCATTTAAAAGTAATCTGGCATTAGAAGATATATTGCGCCCTGTTACGTATCCGACTTGATCTGGTTTTATTAGAGCCGGAAGAGAGGACTCAATCCTATTGGCTAGAATTGTTGTGAAGTTTTTGCTTTCAACATTAATAAGCGAGATGGGCCGGTAATTACCAGGGAGAGAAGGATCTTTATCAGGCTTAGGAAAGACTATAAGTATGGCTTCTGAAAAACATCCAGAGGAGGCCTTTAGGGAAATAAATAGGAAAATAAATTGTGAAGCTTAGGGATAAGCGATTGAGACAGGCTATCATAGAATTCTGTAGACAGACCATCTGGGCCAGGAGCCTTGCCTCTGCCCAAGCCTTGAATTGCATTGGAGATTTCAGGCAGGGTGATATCATTGTCTAAGTGTGATAGGTCTAATTGAGGGTATGAAGATCTGTTAATGTTATCAAAAAAGAAAGTAATTTTATCATGGGGAATCGAGTTCTCTGTAGTGTATAATTAAGTATAACAAATTTTAAAGCAATTTAGGATATCGTTAGGATGATTATATACAGTACCGGAAGAATCTAAGATGTGAGAAATAAGAAATTTCTCTTTTTTTGCTTTCCGATATGAGGCTAGTGCTTTACCTGCTTTATTGGAAGTTTGATATATTTTTATTTTATATTTAAGGATAGTTCCTGCTGCTAGATCAGTGATCTCATTATTAATTTGAAAGCGAGTGGTCAAGACCTTACGAAGATTGGTAGGATTAGAGTCGTGTTAATAAAGTTGTTCATCAAGGGTGAGCTGAGAGTAAAGTTCATCTAAGCGTTTTTTGCAAAGCGCTTTTTTTCCTCCATGAGTCAGTCATTATATGACCTCTGAGAGTCACCTTAAAGGCATCCCAGTTGTTCACAACTGATGTTTCACTGTCTAGATTGTCTGACTAGAACTGTTGAACAAAAGAATTAACGGATGAGATAAATTGAGGATCTTGTAAGAGGAAATTATTAGGTTTCCATCGGGAGGAAGGTTTATGCACATGAGAAAGACTAAAGGAAGTGCAAACTGGAGCATGATCAGATATGATATTTTCTATTTTGGAGTCAATAATGGATCCTGTCAGGGTTTTAGTGGAGAAAATGTAATCAAGGCGGGACAAAGTGTTATGAGGGAATGAGTGAAAGGTATAGTCAAGTTGTGTGGGGTGAGATAATCTCCATGTATCGATAAGGCCAGTTTCAGCTAAACAGGCCAAAAATGGTTTGTGTGACTTGTCACTTTTGAACAAACAACTGGACTTTCTGTCAAGGAAAGGATCAAGAACCTGATTAATATCCCCACACATAATTAAGTTAGTGAAGTTATTTTGAAGAATTAGTGTTTTAATGGATAACCAAAAATTGGGATCAGGATTTGTAGGACCATATATGTTTAATATAGTTACAAGATTAGATTCTATCTGGAGTTTGACCCAAACCCATCTCCCATTAGTATCGGTGCCTTGGTCAAGAATTTTGGTAATTTCCTGCTAATTAATATAGCTACTCCATTCTTCTGGGCGACAGCTGGGCTAGAGATAATTTCTTTAACCCACCTGGATTTCAATTTAGAAGCCTCTACGTTAGATAGATGTGTTTCTTGGATGCAAGCTACGGAGGGATTAAACTTGTTTAGGTGAGAGATGACCTTACATCTCTTAATGGGGTTGTTACATCCCTTAATGTTGTTCCATGTAATACATTTGAATATCATCATAACATCTCAAAAATAATGATAACAAAACCTGATATCATTTGAATGTAGAATTTTAGTGCCAACAATATGCCAACGGAATCCTTAAGTTTTGCAGGAGACACATGAGGAAGACACATCGGGTAAAGGAAGGGGGGAGGGAGGGTCTGATCATAGATAAATTGAATAAAGTACTAGAAAGTAACAAAAAAGTAAAGATGAGCCTGGAATAGGGAGACAACGGGAGAGTGAAATAGCGAGGATGGGTGACGCCCTCTGAGTTGTCAAAAAAGAAAAAGAGGGACACAGGATGAGAGGCAGACGTAACACGCATACCCATCCCACAGGTTACAGAAAAATTATAATCATGGCATTATAAAGAAGATAGGAAAGCTCATTCGGAAAAAGGATACATTCAAGTAATTGAAGAAGTAGAGGTGCTGGCAAGAGATGATGTATCCATTTCATCAGATTTGATGGAGCGTAAAAACGCTTTGAGGTCGTCAGGCTCATCAAACACTGTTGTGCGACCTTCATGCGTTACTTTGAATGAGCAAGTGTGATATAGACCATATCGAACATTAAGTTGTTTTAAGGCTGGGCGAAAGGATAGAAATATTTTGCTTCGCTGGGCAGTGCTTTTAGCAACAGCTTGTGAAATATATATCTTTTTGCCATTCCACATGAGGGATTTTCGTTCCTTAGCAGCCAACAAGATGAGCTGAAGTTGGGAATATTCCAGAAGGTAAAAGATTAGTGTTCTGGATAATGTTTTAGAACTGATGGAATTGGAAAACTGACCAATGCGAAGATTGTTGCGTCGACTATGATTTTCTAAATCTTCATTATGCCTTTGAACGTCCTTGATGGATTTCTCGAGTAGCGCCACTCAATCTGGCCAACTATTCTCTGTACTTCATCCATTCTATTTTCGAAGCCCTTCCATCTGTCATCGAGTTGTTGTAATTTTTGATTTGTAGTCTTGATGAAGGGTTTGAGTGATCTAATTTCTGATAGGATGGCATCTATGGCAGTATCCAATATACCCAAGGGGGGGTGGGGAGTCATTCTTGGGTCTCTTTAGGTTAGAAGCAGAGACTGTGGATTCTTTTGTAGTCGTTATATTCTTTTTATTGGCAGTCATATTGTTAAATAATATAGGTGCGAGTATTGAGACAGTTGAGATATTTAAATAACTAAATAAATGTTGAGATTCTAAAAGATGCCCCTATTATCTCTAACGTAAGCCAGAATCCAGTAAAGAAGCATGCACAAGAAGGGCACTTGGTGGAGTTTGTAGACGAAGAGTGGAAGAACCATAAGCAAAGCGTCCCTCAGTTTACAATTATTATTTCCATGTTATGCGTATAGTGTTGCTCCAAATAAAGGAGGATAAAATTAAAACACTTGAGGATACTAATTAGCAAACTGAGGGGGTCTATGAAGAGCCGATGGTCCTGTAGTAGTTAAAGTACAGCAGTAGCGCACAAACAATAAATTATACTTGCACCATAACAAATAAGTGTATTCCTTAAAGAATATGAAGGAAGTTGATGTGTGGGCCTTAACCACAAGGGAGCAAAGGTATCTGCCAAAGAGGTTCAAAGAAAGTGAAGACTGCTTCTTTGTATAAGTGCGTGGATTCAACTGATACTTTGAAGTGCAAAAAGTTCATAAGAGAGACACTGAGCCTCCTGTGGTTCTTTTAACAGCTAATGTACAGTTAGTATAGCCTATGTACAATGATGGTAGCACACAGTCTCACTGTCGTGTCGTGAAATAATATGCAAATAATGTTTTTTTTGTTGTAAAATTATGAAGCCACTGTGCCTTTAAATGTTCAGCAATGTTATCCGGATGTTAATTCCTCTTCCCCTTGTCTTACTTGTATATATGATAGGAGCCAGCGGCAGCAGCACTGAGTAGAGGAAGGGGAGGTACCAGGCCCAGACCGGCACGTCGCCCAGAGAACGTTGCCGAGGCCTTCCTCAGGAAGGGCGGGGACTCACAGCTGCAGCCTTCGGGAGCGGAGCTCCGGAGCCCTCAGAGCGTTGGTGAGGAGGCTGAGCCACGTGGAAAAGAAAGCCAAGTAGAGCCGCAGCAACAAAATGAGGACTGGTGAAGGTAAGTAGAGGAATTATTACTTTTCTTTTTTTTAATTTTAAATATGGAATAAATGCCGTATTTGAGAAGTGTGGGAAGGAGCGATGCGCTTAAGGGTCCGTCTCCATTGGCATCAAGCCACCCCCCCACTGCATATGCTTCTGCCTAACACATGGTGCTACTGGATCTGGGGCACTTCTGTTCCATGTTTCTACTGCATATGGGGTACTTATGTTCCATGGTGCTACTGGATCTGGGGTGGGTAGCTCCTGATCCATGGTGCCACTGGCCTGGGGTATTTCTGCTCTGTGGTGCTACTGGAGCTGGGGACCTTCTGTTCCAAGGTGCAATTGGACCTGGTGGACTTCTGCTCCATGGTGCTACTAGATGTGGGGAACTTCCGCTCCATGGTACTAAAGATCCAGGCATACCTCTGTTCCATGGTGCTACTGGATATGTGGGTACTTCTGCTTCATGGTGCTACTGAATCTGGGGTTCTTCTGCTTCATGGTGCTAATGATCCAGGGGTACTTCTGCTCCATGGTGAGACTGGATCTGGGGTACTTCTGCTTCACGGTGCTACTGGATCTGGGGAATGCCTGATCCATGCTGGTAATGATCTAGGGTTACTTCTGCTCCATGGTGCCACTAGATATGGGGTATTTTTGCTCCATGGTACTACTGCATCTGCGGTACTTCTGCTCCATGGTGCTAATGATCCAGGTGAAACCCTGCTACATGGAGCTACTGGATCTGGCAGACTTCTGCTTCATGGTTCTTCTGAATCTGGGGAACTTCTGCTCCATGATGCTAATGATCCAAGTGTAACTCTGCTCCATGGTGCTACTGGATCTGGGGAACTTCTGCTTCATGGTGCTAATGATATCGGGGGATACTTCTGATTCATGGTGCTACTGGATCTGGGGCACTTATGTTCCATGGTGCTATTGGATTTTGGGAACTTCTGCTCCATTGTGCTACTGGATCTGGGGAACTTCTGCTCCATGGTGCTAATGATCCAGGCGTAACACTGCTCCATGGTGCTACTGGATCTGGCAGACTTCTTCTCCATTGTGCTGCTGGATCTGGGGTATTTCTGCTACATGGTGCTACTGGATCTGGGTTACTTATGCTCCATGGTGCTACTGCATCTGGGGTACTTCTGCTCCAGAGTTCTACAACATCTGGGGTACTTCTGCTGCAGGGTTTTACTGCATCTGGGGGACTTTTGCTCCGGGGTTCTACAGCATCCGGGGTACTTCTGCTCCATGGCTCTGCTGTATCTGGGATACTTCTGCTACACAGTGCTACTGGATCTTGGGAACTTCTCCACCATGGTTCTACAGGTTCTGGGGAACTTCTGCTCCATGGTGCTACTGGATCTGGGGAACTTCTGCTCCATGGTGCTACTGGATCTGGGGAACTTCTGCTTCATGGTGCTAATGATATCGGGGGATACTTCTGATTCATGGTGCTACTGGATCTGGGGCACTTATGTTCCATGGTGCTATTGGATATTGGGAACTTCTGCTCCATTGTGCTACTGGATTTGGGGAACTTCTGCTCCATGGTGCTAATGATCCAGGTGTAACTTTGCTCCATGGTGCTACTGGATCTGGCAGACTTCTGCTCCGTGGTGCTATTGGATCTGGGGTATTTCTGCTACATGGTGCTACTAGATCTGGGGTACTTCTGCTCCATGGTGCTACTGCATCTGAGGTACTTCTGCTCTAGAGTTTTACAACATCTGGGGTATTTCTGCTGCAGGGTTTTACTGTATCTGAGGGACGTCTGCTCCGGGGTTCTACAGCATCTGGGGTACTTCTGCTCCATGGTTCTGCTGCATCTGGGATACTTCTGCTACAGGGTGCTACTGGATCTTGGGAACTTCTCCTCCATGGTTCTACAGGTTCTGGGGTACTTCTGCTCCATGGTGCTACTGGATATGGGGTACTTCTGCTTCTGCGTCATGTTGCTAATGATCCAGGGGTACTTCTGATTCATGGTGCTACTGGATCTGGGGAACTTCTGCTCCATGGTTCTACTGGATCTGGGGAACTTCTGCTCCATGGTGCTAATTATCCAGGTGTACCTCTGCTCCATGGTGCTACTGGATCTGGGGTACTACTGCTTCATGGTGCTTATGATCCAGGGTACTTCTGATTCATGGTGCTACTGGATCTGGGGAACTTCTGCTCCATGGTGCTAATGATCCAGGTGTACCTCTGCTCTATGGTGCTACTGGATCTGGGGAACTTCTCTATCATGGTGATAATGATCCAGGGGTACTTCTGCTCCATGGTGCTACTGGATCTGGGAAACTTCTGCTCCATGCTGCTAATGATCCAGATGTAACTCTGCTCTATTGTGCTACTGGATCTGGGGAACTTATCCTTCATGGGGCTAATGATCGAGGGGTACTTCTGATTCATGGTGCTACTGGATCTGGGGTACGTATGTTCCATGGTGCTACGGGATCTTGGGAACTTCTGCTCCATGGTGCTACTGGATCTGGGGAACTTCTGCTCCATGGTGCTAATGATCCAGGGGTACTTCTAATTCATGGTGCTACTGGATCTGGGGTACGTATGTTCCATGGTGCTACGGGATCTGGGGAACTTCTGCTCCATGGTGCTAATGATCCAGGTGTAACTCTGCTCTATTGTGCTACTGGATCTGGGAAACCTCCCCTTCATGGGGCTAATGACCCAGGGGTACTTCTGATTCATGGTGCTACTGGATCTGGGGTACGTATGTTCCATGGTGCTACGGGATCTGGGGACCTTCTGCTCCATGGTGCTAATGATCCGGGTGTAATTCTGCTCTATTGTGCTACTGGATCTGGGGAACTTCTCCTTCATGGGGCTAATGATCCAGGGGTACTTCTGATTCATGGTGCTACTGGATCTGGGGAACTTCTGCTCCATGGTGCTAATGATCCAGGTGTAACTCTGCTCCATGGTGCTACTGGATCTGGGGTATGTCTGCTACATGGTGCTACTGGATCTGGGGTACTTCTGCTTCATGGTGCTAATGTTCCAGGGGTACTTCTGATTCATGGTGCTACCGTAGTTGAGGAACATCTGCTCCATTGTGCTACTGGATCTGGTTAACTTCTGTTCCATGATGCTACTGGATCTAGGAGAGTGATGTTGCTTGACTAGGTTGGCTAGGGCGGATAGGAGTTGTATCTGAAAATTTAGGAGAGTGAAAGGTTGTCCCCTCCTGTGCTAGTGCACAACGTTTGGCTCACCAGATGTTTTGGAATACAACTCCCATCAGACCAAGCCAATATAGACAAGAGCTGCGGATTAAGAGACTTCCAGTCCAACACATCTGGAGAGCCTCAGGTTAAAGAGGTATGTGCTAATGATCCAGGGGTTCTTCTGCTCCATTGTGCTACTGGATCTCTGGGTGCTTCTGCTCCATGGTTCTACTACACCTAGGGTACTTCTACTCCATGGTGCTACATGATCTGGGGTACTTCTGCTCCATGGTGCTAATAATCCAGCGTTCTTCCACTCCATAGTGCTACTGGTTCTGGGTACTACTGCTCCATGGTGCTACTGGATCTGTGAGTACTTCTGCTCAGTTAGATGTGTTTTTATCGAATAAATTAAACGAAGAATACATTTTTAAAGAACCCAAAACATTGCAAAAAAATTAAAAATTCTATTTTTCATTGTTGTTGCCCCCAAAGCCCCTTGAAAATTTTTTTTTTCCCCCACCCCTTAAACCACGTTTCCCATTCCTATCCACATATCTTTACCCTTCTATAATGTCTTATTGTTTTCCCCGTTGTTTTGGGTTTGTCCAAAATTGCATTCAATAACATCACTGAATACCATTCTGCTCCATGGTGCTACTGGATCGCTGGGTGCTCCTGCTCCATGGTTCTACTACACCTAGGGTACTTCTGCTCCATGGTGCTACACGATCTGGGGTACTTCTGCTCCATGGTGCTAATAATCGAGCGTTCTTCTGCTCCATAGTGCTACTGGTTCTGGGTACTACTGCTCCATGGTGCTACTGGATCTGTGAGTACTTCTGCTCGGTTAGATGTAATTTTATCGAATAAATAAACAAAGAATGAATTTTTAAAGAACCAAAAACATTGCAAAAAAATTTAAAAAATCTATTTTTCATTGTTGTTGCCCCCAAAGCCCCTTGAAAAAAAAACTTTTCCCCACCGCTTAAACCACTTTTCCCATTCCCATCCACATATCTTTACCCTTCTATAATTCCTTATTTTTTGCCCGTTGTTTTGGGTTTGTCCAAAATTGCATTCTTTGTTACCTATTCAATAACATCACTGAATAGCCTTCTGCTCCATGGTGCTACTGGATGTCTGGGTGCTTCTTCTCCATAGTGCTACATGATCTGGGAGTGTAGAGGAGGAGCATAGTACCACCACCTCAAATGTTCCGTCCCTATTGCCTGTATGTTGCAAACCAGAGTATGTGACATACACAGAGCAGTTGAAACAAAAAAGGCAGAAAGGAATCCTCGAGGCAAGATTCCCATTGAGGAAACCATACCTGCACACGAGGAAATATGATGGTTGTTTAAATGATATTCCTGAAGAAGCAGAGCAAATAAATGGTAAGGAATAATGGTGATCTCACCAACCATCACCAAGTAAACATCACACAGAGCTGAACTGACGTTCCTAGAAGAGATGCAGAGCCCAGAGAATGCAGATATTCAAAAGGCATCAAGAAAGTATCAAGGATAAGTGACATCTTGGGATCAAGGTGAAGAAGCTTATGCCACAGAAACAGATGAAGATATCAAGTTATTTTACATGTGTACAGATGCAAAAGAAACACAAGCAGACAAAGTAAGGTTGAGGCTAGCTTTATAGTGAATAGATTGCGGCAATCACTATTATACATATATATATGCATATGGACAAGTAAAGGATGGATGTTTCCACTACGCATTATAGCAGTGCTGGACTTTAGCAAGAAGGCCGAGAAAGCCTCATTTCCAGAATGTCACAGTTAAAAAGCAAATTGACTTACAAAGTGAATCTCATCAGACGAGACTGGGTGAGCCAGGAAGCCAAGGTCTTATCAAACTGGAGTAAACTGACATTGGATACAAATC
The DNA here is from genome assembly GCF_040938575.1 of Ambystoma mexicanum. Lineage (NCBI taxonomy): Eukaryota > Metazoa > Chordata > Amphibia > Caudata > Ambystomatidae > Ambystoma > Ambystoma mexicanum. The sequence continues at coordinate 20,527,155 of NC_090931.1, forward strand.
GTGTGAAAGAACAGAACTCCTGTTCAGAAAGCATGAACAAAACAAGGAAGACGTCAGAGGTATGTAAAAAAATAGTACTAAAAAGCACTAGAAGCTCGATTCCATGGTCTCTAGTCACATGAAAGGATAAAGTTGGATGAACGAGATGGTCACACCTACGCACGGGGGCAGAGCGTGCCTTCACTCCCATAATTTCTCAGAGCTAAAATCACTCTCAAGGCTGAGTTTCAAAGCCTAATTGACAGTAAACCACTGAGGTGATGATGGATTGATATGCTAATTGGTGGGAAGCAATGGTTAAGGCGAGCTCACTAGCACCTGGATGGCCAGCCTGCATGCTGCTAGACCTAGATGGAAAAGTACTGACAGAGGTTAGATTGACAACCAATTGTAGAGGACTATGTAATTAGGGGGTCCTATAGTTCTGTAAACCAATGGGACGTCGCGTATGTGGTGACGTGCACAGTGGTAATTTTTAGGGAGGGCTTAGTTGCTCCACCTGATGTTAAGTAACCAATCACATATTCACACTTTTAGACTAGTATGGATCGTATACTTAGATGTTCACTCAGAGCCAATCACCCATACTCATAGGTTTTTGTAGTTTGCCACGTAGGATGACATTAGTAAACACATAGGTTAACGTCATTGATGACGAGTTCTGTGTATAAGATCTCAGTTTTTTCTAGAATGCATTGAGTAAGAGGATCGAGCAAATTCGTTGATGTTCGTTATGCTCCCTGTTTTAGATAATTGATATTAAAACAGTTTTCCTTTTGCCAACTACCTAAGGCATCTAGATTATTGATGTATGAATACAAATCTGCATCCTCGTGCATCTCCACGGTAATTGCAACTCATCTTAAAGAGCTAGGTTATCCAGTTCACTTGGTAGCGGAGAGGATGGTTCAGATCCATCGACATAAGTAAACTTTAGAATCCTGGCAATATCGAACGTCCTTTGCCATTCGGCTGAAAGAACGTGACGCTCCCCATAGATAGTTAGTGTAATTTGAAAAAGCTTGCAAGTGCAGTGTGATGGGTCCCCTGGTTTCCACAGAATCCCCTCCCACGTCTACGATAAGCCAATCGAACAGAAGGTCGAAGAGGTGGTAAAAGAGGCGTACGATCCTGAGAGTCAGAAGATGAAAATGCGAGTGGTGAGTAAAAACTGAGAGGGTTGGCAAAACGTATGGGTGATGAGTGAAGAAAAAAAGTGAGTAACGGAGGGAGACAGGATAAACATAACATAAGAATAAGAGTATTTTATGTATATAGTGAATAGATATTGACTTGAGTGTGGCCAAGCAATAGAGGTATCGTGAGAGAGGCCACGATAAGAAAATATGCCCGGGCCTGCGTTTTAATGAACGTATCAGAAGAAGTTTGAACCTAGAGTCCCATAGTGGATGATGTAGAAGACAGATTCGATTAAAGACAAATCTAAAGAGATTAATTTAATCTTAGAGGGCAAGACAGATCTTAGAGAAGACTGTAGAAAGGAATATATGTGACCTTTCGAGCTTGTCTGTTTGTTTTATGTGATTATGAAAATGATGATGTCATAAGTGGAAAAAATTAATTGATTGTTTTAAAATGAACTTGGTGGTTGATTTCTAGCAAGATTAAATTAAAAAGTGTGATCAAAGGGATTGGAGCCTGCAACGAGTGGTTCACGCTCATATTGTGTTATTTTTCTGAAACATACTTTTTAAATCTGTGAATAAAGCAAGCGTGTGTCAAACAGGTTAAAAGTAACAAGTTGAGAATGGGGGATATTTCTCTACATGTGCATCTCTGCAAGCAATTGCCGAAACATGCACCCAAGCTTAGACAGTATAGTGCGGAATGGGTTAAAGGAACCGCAGATAAAACGTTCATGCTGTGACCGCAAGGAGGGTCACTATCGAAGGCAGTCCTGCAGCATATGATGACATAATTACATGCAGCGTACATGGGAAAAAAGCTAGACAAATGACTAACTACCTTAGAGCTTTGGAGAATGTACCAGGAGGAGCAAGCCACCTCCGACAGATTGAATACTCAATGTAAGAGCTTTGGAAAACGTACCAGGAGGTGCAAGCCGCCTCCAACAGATTGAATACTCAATGTATGCAAAGAGGGGGGTAAGGCCCCCTCTGCTCCCCCGCCCCAGCTGAAATAGAAGACGAGAGTAAGAAAGACAATGGGTTATACCCATTGAGGGAGTTTAAGGCAGCATCAGGGCATAGCAACCCAGCATATGAGTCGCCTATGCAAAGCAGTGACAAGGGTCCAGAGAAAAATACTGATAGAGATGTCATCTCTAAGGTCCTGAAGGATAAGGAGAGATGCGATAGAGACAGAAGTGATCGAGCAAGTACGTCTCTAGATATAGGAAGAGAAATAAAACGATGGAAAGGAGAAAGAGATAAAGCTGATGTGATAGCGCTCCTACAGTACTAATGGATGGACGGCCAGATTTTGCTTAAACTCGATGGTAAAGGCATTGAGGATGTAAGGCAAAGGGAAGATCAAGATGAGCAAGACAAAAAGGATAAAGAAAGAGAGGAATGATTGAAAGACGAAGGAGCGAAAAGGAAGGATAGACAAAGACGAGAGCAGTTATATCAAGAAGAGCAACTGAGAAAACAAGAGAGCAGAAGAGCAAAGAAAACATGGTAACAGACAAAGAGCAATTGACAACCAGGAAAAGCTAGAACAAAAAAAGAATAGAAGAAGAGGAACAGACGTTAAGGGACAAAAGAATATAGAGACGAAAGGATGAGGAGATACGCAGGGCAAACGAGAAATGGGATATGCAGAAAAAAGGGGAAGACAGGGTAAGAGAGGAAGCAAAGAAACAGAGAGAATTTGACGATGATATAGAACGTAAAAGACTGCAGAGAGCACGCAATCTCGATTGCTTGGAGAAGGAGATAAGGGATTCTGAACCAGAAGTAGCATGGGAGGACATAGAGGAATTCTTTCCAGAATACGAGTCATTGCCAGGCCCGTCTAAAGTAAATCTAGAGGACGAGTTTGACTATAGGAGCATTGGGGAAGCAATCGATAAAGTATACCATGAAACCTTAAAATGAAAGCCCAGAAAGAATCAAAGGGGAAGGGAAAAAATGATCGACTCGAGAGTATGCAGTTATATGACACAGAGGGGGCCTCATGCAGTGTGACGCAGAAGGAGTTGTCTTTAGATAGACTGACTCTGAACAAAGACAAAGAGGAGAGAAGTCGCACGAGTTGGGCACAAGAAATGTCAGACGAAGACATAGACACATTCCGTGGGGAAGAAAGAGGGGATGTATGTGGTCCTGAAGGATGTTTTTCAATGGATACGGAAGTAAGATGGTCAGATTTAAACGCACCTATACCTATGGCGTCAGAACCATTGACACAGTCAGACCGACCTAATGGGAAACTCCACGGTGAGAGGGGGGAGTCGCCACCATATGTGAGCAGATTAAGATCGCTGCCAGGAAGAAGGCAGTGCAGGAATCTTGTCCCTGCAGTGGACAGACAAATGATGAGAGATGAGAATGAGTTTGGGGCTTCACAGTTTCCCTTGCTAGAGAATGGGGGGGCCAGACCACAGTATATATCATGGCCCCAGATGGACAAGGATAATTTAAGGTGTAAACTTCCGAGTTTAACTTCTGGCGCTGCGAAATGGAAACATGAGTTAGAGAAAATGACGAGTGGAAACACATTGGCTATCGGGGACATTAAGGGTCTCTTGATCGCCATACTTGGTGAGAGAGCTGATGACATGTGGTCAAAGGCAGCATATGCTGCTGTTACTACAGTTAACACTGCTCATGATGGAGCACTGTTCAATAACTGTAGAGCGGCAGTCTGGAAAGCGCTTAGAGTACTGTATCCAGGCACGTCCGATATGGGAGCTATAATGACGAAAAAGATGCAAGACGGGGATGATCCATTTGTTTACATTCAGAATTTTCAGGAACAGTGGATCTTGGAGACACGAGAACCTTGGGGAAAATCTATACTTGTGTTCTATCATATATTGTTTAAACTCGAAGAAATCAGATCAACTACACATTTCTAGATTGGCCCACTGCAGAGATACAGGTGTGGTATTATGTCTATTTCTTGTAAATCACAGAAATTGACATGACAGGCCTGGTAGTAATAATACTTGATACAAAATGTTATTTAAATCATACATCTAAAGAATTTTAAGGACACAGATGAAACGAACTGCAATACTTTCGGCATTTCAATTTATCATATATTGTGCCAAGGGCTGTCAGACCCTGTACAGAAGCAGCTCAAGAAGTTAGTAGATATAGAAGCCAAACCGTGGTCAGAGATTCAGCTGACAATTGCACACTATTGTAGACTCTTGCAGGAAAATAATTGCAAGAAAGATGATGCTCGGAAAAGCGAAGAGGCAAAGTTAGTGCAGAAGAAATTGTCCAAATATGCCATTGAAGGGGCAATGTTGACTAGTGTAGACAGATCTAATTCACAGCAGATTACGAATATGCCACAGGTGAATAACCAAAGGCAGTTTGATCAGCGCAGTAATGGATTTGCTCCGCGAGGAAGGGGATGATATTGAGGAAGAGGTTTTCAGAATAATCAAGGGAAATGGTTATATATAATCAGGGAAGCTTTCAGAATAATCAAGGTGGGTTTCAAAATATGCAGAATGGGAGTCAAAGTATGCAGGATGGCCAGATTAGGAGACCTCCTACATGTTGGATATGTGGTATGATAGAGCACTTAGCTCATATGTGCAGGAGTCAAGGGTTCATGCAAAACAGCCAATTTGTAACAGGGGGGACTTCAAACCCACCTGCGCATTCAAAGCCGAGTGGAGACGGGTTTGTTCAGAATCAAACGATGCAGCAGCAACAAGCGCTGAGAGTGCAGCAAGATTTGCAAACACAGCAGGTAGCAGTCAATCCACCACAAGGGCATTTGCAGCATTCGCCCATGCAGATTCAGCAGAACACAAGCACAGGACAGTTAATGACTGCTAAAATAGGGGGTGTAACTGTCAATGGAGGGAATCCTTTTACAGGTAACGGAACGAGGCTGTACCTGCAATAGGACAGCTCACTGGGAGACCTAATGTGTTCAATACTATCTGTGACACTGAATCCTCACAAGGAACAGAGGGTAGATGTCAATATAGGAGGCAAATCTTTTTCATTTTAGTAGACATGGGTGCAACGCGCTCATGTATACGAGAGGGAAAGGTTTCAATGTCTGGCAATGCCATGAATACTCAGGGTTTTATAGGAGCTACAAGTAGAGTTCCATTCACTGAAGAATTACCAGTCTCTATAGGAGAGTGTGACATGTCGGTGCCATTGCTATATTCAAGGCAGACACCTGTCAACATATTGGGTTGAGATCTAATGACAAGTTGAGTATGAAAATGTTGTTCACCTATGAAGGCATAGTGTGTTCAACACCAGGAATGCATTATTTAAATGTGAGTGGATTTATTATGGCATTTGCAGGACAGATGGCCATGCGGGCAGCGCCTTTAGAACCAGAGGTTTTTCATTATGGAGTACGCATCCTGTTGAAATGGCTACCAGACCTAGTAGGCAGAACTATGAGAATACCTGATGAGTTTTTGTTTAGACCAAAAATACCTATGCTTGAAGAAGAGGGACAAGTTTTTCCCTTAGAGCTATAAGCAGCCATAGTGCCAGGTGAAATGGCTTTGCTTGATGGGAATTACTATAAAGGCAGACAATGGTGTGCAGTAATTGCCATCGGGGAAGGTCACAAATTGACTGACGTCACTGATGATGATCTATTTGGAGATCATCCATCTGATAACAAAGTTATATTTGACATGAGCATTACTTATAGGGTGAGAGCAATCAAACCAGAAGTTCCTCAGAAAATGATGTTGGCACAGAAACGTCCTGATTATTTTGATGAAGATATGGCAAACCTAATCTGGTAACCTGATCTGCACTGGATTACCTGGACACCCTCTGATCCCGGGCCCAGGTCCCTCCCCCACCTCTCTCACACCTGCACTGCCTACCTGGCAACCCCCGCACTTGGGGACTGTTTCTGTATCCCTAGAGTCCCGCTACCAGCACTTGACACCTGATGTCTGCACTTACCTTGCACTTGCCACTGCTGGCTGTTACTTTTACTTATTGTTATCTATTCCCATGTACTGCACTGTCCCTTCCCCCCGTTCCACGCACTTGCGTGATCTGAATGACACCTGGCCTAGTAGTATCGTTGTCTGTCCTCCCTCTGCTTCCCCCTCCCTTGCCTCGTCGCGCCTTGAAACACTTGTGTATAGGCACGTTATAAATGCCATATCATATCATATCAAAAGTGCCAGTTTCATTATGCACCACAGGCCCCTATGGCATAGGCCTGTTAAAGGGGGTTGGAGAAGTACAGATTAAATTGAAACCAGGAGAAATTTTACCTTGAGCACGACAGTATTGCATGTCTCAAAAGGCAGATGAAGGTAATTTTAAGACAATTTCTGCCATGATGGATCAGGGTATCTTAGTGACATCAGAGTCACTCTGTAATACGCCAGTTTATCCTGAAAAAAAAGGGAAAGGGGGGTCGTGGAGACTAATTAAAGATTTGAGACCGATAAACCAGATTGTAGAGGCTGAGTTCCCTCTAGTTCCTGACACTGCTACAATCTTATGTAATATATGGATTGAAGCATGATATTTCACTGTGATTGATTTGAAAAATGCGTTTTTCTCAATCTCATTGCACAAAGACTTGCAGGATCTGACGTCATTTACGTTCAGACAGACTAAGTTAAAAAGCACAAGATTACCTCAAGGTTATTGTGAGTCTCCATGGATTTTCAATAGAGTCCTCCAGATGGACTTACGCAATATTGATTTCGAAAGTGTCGTGTTGCAATATGTAGATACATTTTAGTTTGCAGCACTTCAGAGGAAGAGTGCAAACACGATTCTGTTCAGCTGATGATTACACTTGCTGACAAAAGGTATAAGTTTGACAAAGAGAAGTTACAGTATGGTAAAAGGGAGATGTTGTACATAGGTCAACTGATCTCACAGAAAGGAAAGAAGGTTACTCTTGAGAGAGCTGAGGCTATTTTGAAAACCACAAAGCCACACACGATAAAACACATGCAGAGATTTCTGGGATTATGTAACTATGTGAGAACATGGGTCTTTGACTACAGTTCATATATAAGTCCTTTATTACAGGCTTTAAAGAAAGCACAGGTAACACAAGAGAAAATAGTTTGGACTGAGGAAATGGAAGAAGGGTTTGATGAGTTGAAAAAAGCAATTTGCACAGCTCCAGTTTTAGGGATTCCTAATTATGCTGAGGAATTCTTTTTATTTTCGCACACGGATGGTACTGTTATGACAGCAGTCCTTATGCAGAGAACCACGTTGGGGTACAAGCCCCTTGCATATTACAGTGGGATTTCAGACCCAGTTATGAGGGGTCATTTTCCATGCCAACATTCTTTGGCAGCCATCGCGTTCACTATAGAGAAAGCTGCAAGTATAGTGATGGGATGCTCTATGACGTTATTTGTTGAACATGCACTGTTTGCATTTTAGAGAAACCAAAATGCACGTTGACTTCTCATAGGGCTTCTGCCTATGAAGTACTCAGTACTCCCTTTGCCCTCCTCCTACCCCCACCTGTGAGGCTAAGAACCTTGGGTCATCTTTGACTCCACCCTTTCCTTCTCCGCCCACATCTCCGAGGTCTCTAAAAAGTCAAATTTCTGACTGCACCTCCTCAGAGGTACTCTGTCTTTCCTCTCCTTCCCCCAGAAGCTCATGGTATCCCAAGCTCTGGTTCTCTCGAGCTTGGGCTATTGTAACAGCCTCTTTCTAAATCTACCTGCCTCCACTCTCTGCCCTTTACAACTAATACAGAACAGGACTGCAAGACTGGTTCCTGGCCTCAAGCCCTCAGATCGTATCTCTCCAACTCTGAAATCCCTCCATTGGCTCCCAGTGGATGCAATGATTCAATTCAAAACCCTCTGCATTGTCCACAAGGCTTTCTGCGGCCTGGGTCCAAAATACCTTCAGCTATCCCTCCGCAAATACCTCCCCTCTCGAGCTCTTTGCTCCTCTACCTCCAATTCCGTCAGGGTCAGTCGTTTTTCAAATAAACGAGCTGGGGGTAGATCTCTGTCTTCGGCTGGGGCCTTCCTCTGGAACAGCCTTGCTGCCACTCTAAAACTTGAGGAGAACCCTCTCCAGTTCCGGAAGCACCTCAAGACCTTCCTCTTTTCTTCTGCTTTCGCTCCCCTCTCCCCTGATGATCTGTTCTCTCTTGCCACCGTGCACCTGGCCACCCTCTGTCCTCTGGGCCCAGTTACCTACTCACCCTGCCACCCTCCCGCACTGCCTCCGGGCCACCACTTGCACTGGGGTCTCTATCTGTACCCATACAGCACCCCCTTTTTCTTCCTGCACTTATCAGACCTACCCTGTGTGCTGCCTTAAACCTAGCACTTGCAAATTGCTTGTTGCATTACCACTGTTTGTGAATATCAATATCAATCCAGCGATCAGAATAGTTCAATGCAGAATAGTGAATCCTGCCATGTTAGTAGCTGGACCACTGGCAGAGGACAAGCATGTGCATGACTGTTCGAACTATGACAAGTTCAATGATGAAATCCCTAAGCTAAAAGAAAATGCTTTAAAAGGAGGAGAAATTGTTTTTATTGACAGTTCTTCAAGAATCGATCAGAACGATGGACAGAGATACACAGGTGCCGCTGTGGAAAAGCACACGGCCAGCGGGAGTTTCAGAAGATGGTAAGTGCTCGACTACCGTCTCATTGTTCAGAACAAGCTACAGAGCTAGTGGCGATTATTGTTGTACTTGAGAATCATGCAGACCAGGAAGTAACCGTGTACAGCGACTCCGCTTATGTGATGTCAACGGTGCACCCAGGGTTAGCACGTTGGAAAAGGAGGGGCTACCTTAGAGCAGATGGCACACCAGTGCAGCATGCCGGCTTATTGGAGAGGCTTATTAAGGCACTACAACTACCAGTAGCCATCACAGTCATTAAATGCAGAGCACATACTAAAAGGGCAGACTTTATCTCACGCAGAAACCAAGTAGCAGATGATAAAGCCAAACGTGCTGCATGTTCAGAATATGTTATGACTTTGATAAGCCTGATGTCAGTGAGAAAATGGTTGTAATGATGAATGTGTCTGAAGGATATAGTAATTTGTCAAAGCCACAATTAATAGAGGTCCAGGGGGAAGCACCTCAAGATGAGAAGGATTTGTGGATGCGAAGAGGGGATGTTCTTTAAACCCCTTTGAAGCATTGTGGCAACAAGACAGCACAGGTAAACCAGTGATGCCTGTAGCCTTATTAAGGGTGGTGCTGCAACATCTACACTACCCTGCACACACAACAAGGGAGAATCTCCCTGCAACTATTGCAGAGGATTGGTTCATACCAAATTTGTTAGAGCATGTTGCAATTCTATGTAGTGAACTGCATCGTGTGTCAGAAATTCACAGCTGGGCATACACTGCACACAGTTAGGGGAGTTATTCTGAGACCCACTGGCCCCTTTCAGCATTTGCATATCGACTATGTCGACATGCTGCAAGTATGTAATGGACATAGACACATGATTGTAGTTGTTTGTCCCTTTTCATGATGGATTGAGGCTGGTCTGTGTATGCACCCAGACTCTAGCTGTGCAGCCAAATTTTTAGTACGAGAAGTGTTTCCTAGATGGGGCGTATGTGAAGTAATGAGGTCAGACAATGGCCCACATTTTGTGAATCAAACATTTCAGCAGATCATCTTGTCGCTTGGTATAAAGCACACATTTTCTTCGGCCTATTATCCACAAGGAAATGGGATCTGTGAATGGTGCAAAGGCTTGCTTAAAGAAAGGATAGCCAAGTTGAAGCTTACTTTGAAGAAATAGTGGTTGCATTGCTTACCACTGGCACTATATGCATTGAGGAACCAACCAGGTTCAGACCACCATCTCGCCCCCCATGAGATTGTGACAGGGAGACAGATGAGGAAAACCCTCACGTCTCCATCCAGAGTTAGAAGTAATGTTAAGCTTACAGCAGAACTGTTAGGAATGGAGCTACGTGATTATCTTATGTGTATGACTTCAAGTATCTCTGTCATTTCAGGTTAGATACTGTGAAAAGGGTGTGGGGCAGTACAGAACATAGAAGGAGATGCTTCAACAAATGGTGTTCAAGAATTATGTCTTCCCAAACAATTTCCCGGAGATGCAGTCCTAATCCGCAATTTCACAAGGAAGTGGCAAAAGCCCAGATTTAACGGCCCTTTCATTGTGGAAGACGTCACGCCATCTGCAGTCAGAGTGCAAGTCAGACGAGCTTGGACTTTTCTAGGTGACGTAAAAATCTATGCTGGAGAAACCGCTCTGTTCCCATTTCCTTCGGAGGCAAGCATCAGGGAAGAACCTCTGCAAATGCAGACAAGGTCTATGATGAGGAAGAAGGACGCAAAGGTTGTTGAGTAAAAGAAAAGATTTCATTGGACTGTGGCTTGGTTCGGGACACTCTTTTTGCCACTTATAAAAGAGTTAGGGGAAGCTGATTCAAGCACTCAGTGCAGTCATTTCAGGGTTACGGGAAGATCTTTTGTTCTTAAAGCCACAGGAGTTTGTTGACTTTGGACTGGGGCCTGTTTAACCTTGATAAGAAGAAAAATATGCAAATTCATGGGCTCATTTTCGACAATTGGAAGAGGGTACAGTACCCTGATTCATTTCTCACTGAGTTCCCGTTTGGATTTGCCCATGGTGATTCCCAATGACAACATTTCATGGATTACATTGGAAGTTTATCTCTTTATATTGCGCACATACCCTGCAATTGTGGGGAGAACTACTAGTATTTATGTTTTTCTGAAAGATCCTAAGAATGGCCCAATCGTAAGGAGGTTGTTCACAGCAATCATCAAGCAAGTTCTGCAGCTACCAGTGTATAGTGGGGAAAGGACAAATTCCCCTATCAGCTGATGATGCACACAGACTGGTCCGTGTGGTATTCTATCGTCTGATTGAAGAATACCTGCATCTTGTTGGAAGACACACTCATGTGTGGACATTCCTAATGGATCTGAGAAACAGTGCAGCACTAAACAAAATCTTGAGCGGTATCATATCACAAGTGACTACCTATTCCGAGAGAACACTGAGATCAGAGTGACACTTTCCTTCGAGGGACAGATCGAGAGGTTGATGGTCAGACAGAACGTTTGTTTCATGCTGAAAGATATTCATCATGTCATCTGGTCTAAGAAAGATTTGAGGAATCGACTGGGAACTGGTGTATGTTGTTGAACTTATCTAGACTTACTGAAGTTGGTTTTCTTCTTGCTGGAGAGGCATCAACATTTTGTCTAGGTTAAAGACTGGTTCCAGGGATACAGTGAGAGTTTGTTTTTTGTATCCAGTAAAGCAGACAGCTGATCGAGGATAAGTTGCTAAGACAGGATAGCAGCTTCCAGAAGTAGTGCATAATGCTGTTGTATTAAAGTTACTCTTTCTTTCCTTAGGCAATAAAGATGGGAAGCGTTAGTAGCAACATAATTATGCCGGATGCAAAGAGATGTCCACATTGTCTGCAAAGTCAATGATGCAAAATATCCTATCTGTGTATTATTTACGCTTGCATTTTGTTCATAATCATACTGCTTTCACTCATAGTACGCACATAGTACTATATTGATGTACATGGAGCTAAGACTCTTGTGAATCTTCTTGAGCAGAATAAAGGTACAATCGTGGCAACTACTAGACAGCCAATACCCTATGTAGTTATTCCTGTACCAAAGAAATATGACAAATTGCCTGATTTTGAGATAAATGTCACTAACAATCATTCACGTGCAAGAGGTGTCTTAGAGACTCTTTTTGGACGCAAGAGACAGGCATGGCAAGACAGGCAGGAGAAATGGTTGATAGAGGGTGAACCTACACAGGTAATATATGCAATTGCACCTGGTCCTGTGATAAATGACCAAAGGATGATTCCTCAAAGAAAGTCACACATGGAGATTCTGCGAGACATTTTTATGCCTAAGTGGTATCGTGAGAGGATGTGTTCCTATAATTGATCCAGCTAGAAGGAGTCATGGTAACACACTTCATGAAATGATTATGGAAAGTCACATTATAAGAATGAGGCCTAAGAGAAGCACCAGAGAGGATGATTTTGAACTAAGTGATTACCTGGACAGTAGAGCTCACCTGGGAAATAACATTTGGTAACAACATATGAAGGAAGTGGGAAGAAGTACGTCGAAAGAGGAATGCTTTGTGTGTGCACTCCTGCTGTACAGTATGGGAAAATCCAAGATCTTTATTGCTATCAAAATAGATGTCCAGACAGCTCATTGTCTTTCGCACATAGCACTTTCCAAAAAAAGAGGCCAGTTCAGGGGCTGAGATGCCTACATCAAATGGGCAACTGAATGGACAGATCCAGACGAAGATGACTATATCCAAGATAAAAAGACAAGAAACAGAGCCCATACTAAGCATCATGTGATCAGATACGAGAAGCCTGGAGTGAAAGGAGCTGGAATCAGATGGGAGGTAAACAAAAGACTGGAGAGACCAGGAAAATCTGCAGAAGAAATTTGTAGATGGAAGAAAAGAGGCCAAATGCAGATCTGGGGATCAGTGTTATCACAAGGCAGATGGGAAGAAGAAGTGGTAATCTACAGAGCCTGGGTGGTCATTGGTTGTTACAAACCTGCCATTGACATTGTACAGGATGGATGCAAGCCACTGTGACCAAGACTTGCTAAGCTACTGACATGGGTCGAAGACAGAGGAGGACCCTTGCAGATAGTGCCTGTGGAAAGTTCAAAGCTGTGCTTCAGAAATAATGGCACAAGAAAAATTGGAGAGAATCAGAATTGTTGTTGAATCTTTGGTTTACCAGGAATGATACGTGGAACGGCAGTAATAATGGATCATTATTGGGCTTGTGGACCCAGAGCGTACATGAAGCTACCCAAGGATTGGGGAGGACGATGCTCATTAGTGAATGTTCATGTTCCAGCACTGGTTATTCCAAACAGACTTGCATCTTGACAGTTTTCCAAAAAGCAGATGCTCACCTGAGGAAGAAGAGATCCGTGGAGCTGATGAAGAGGATGAAGAGAGAGAACTATTTTTCAGCAAAATCCATAGTAGCTTCTGATGCTATTCCATATGATCACAGGCTGTTCAGCCAGACCTCATCAGTATTCACCTTAATTTTCATGACGAGAATCCAGGTTGGAGAAAATATCAAATGGCTGCAAATTACCAGATGGGAATTGCTACAATCAACACAACTTTTTATAAAGGGATTCAATGCAATCAGAGAAGAGAATGATCGCCATAAGACTAATGACTCTTCAGAACAGATTTGTCTTGGATATGATCACAGCTATGGATGGAGGTGTTTGTCCAAAAATTGTAGAATCATGTTGCACATTTATACCTTCTCATGATGAAGAGAATGAAACCTTGAAAGAGGCCATAGACATGCTGACGAAGCTCCATGGTCAGATGATAGGCGAAGTTGAAGACATTTCTGATGACAGCTGATTTGGATCGTTCTTTTCGTAGGTTCCACAATGGATGGCAGACATGTTCAAGTTCCTTGGAGCCCTGATATTGATGATATTACTTGGATTCTGTGTGAAAAAGTTGATAATCTCACAGTGTAAGAAGACAGCAAAGAAAGCCATATAGATGAAGATCATGATCAATGTCGAACCAGGATGGAAAGCCAAAGACCTGACGGATGAAGGTCAGTATTAATGCCCCTGCGGGGACGAAGTTCCTGTATCCATAGCATCATAAGAAGTATGTCGGAAGATGGATCTATTGCAGTCCAAATGGACAATGCATGCTCATGATGTGGAACAGGGATGAGCATGTGAAATCAGCTGGATGCCTGAAAGGTGTCATAAAGATATGGATCCCAAAGAAGCTTTTCTTCTGACCCGAATGCCTAAATGTGAAGGATGATAAAAGAGTGGTCGATGAATCACCCAGAGGGGGAGTGTAGAGGAGGAGCCAAGTACTGCCACCATAACCGTTCCGCTCCTATCGCCTGTATGTTAGAAACCAGAGTATGTGACATACACGGAGCAGTTGAAATGACAAAAGCCAAAAGGGATTTTAGAGGCAAGATTCCCATTGAGGAAACCATACCTGCATATGAGGAAATATGATGGTTGTTTAAATAGGATTCCTGAAGAAGCAGAGCAAATAAATGGTAATGAAGAATGGTGACATCACCAACTCACCAACCATCACCAAGTAATCGTCAATATATAAATGCATATGGACAAGTAAATGATGGATGTTTCCACTACGCATTATATCAGTGCTGAACTTTAGCAAGAAGGCCGAGAAAGCCTCATTTTCAGAGTGTTGCAGTTAAAAAGAAAATTGAATTACAAAGTGAATCTCAGCAGGCAAGGCTGGGTGAGCCGAGAAGCCAAGGTCTTATCAAACTGGAGTAAACTGACATTGGATACAAATCGTGTGAAAGAACAGAACTCCTGTTCAGAAAGCATGAACAAAACAAGGAAGACGTCAGAGGTATGTAAAAAAATAGTACTAAAAAGCACTAGAAGCTCGATTCCATGGTCTCTAGTCACATGAAAGGATAAAGTTGGATGAACGAGATGGTCACACCTACGCACGGGGGCAGAGCGTGCCTTCACTCCCATAATTTCTCAGAGCTAAGAACACTCCCAAGGCTGAGCTTCAAAGCCTAATTGACAGTAGACCACTGAGGTGATGATGGATTGATTTGCTAATTGGTGGGAAGCAATGGTTAAGGCGAGCTCATTAGCACCTGGATGGCCAGCCTGCATGCTGCTAGACCTAGATGGAAAAGTACTGACAGAGGTTAGATTGCCAACCAATTGTAGAGGACTGTGCAATTAGGGGTCCTATAGTTGTGTAAACCAATGGGACATTGTGTATTTAGTGACGTTCATAGTGGTCATTTTTAGGAGAGGGCTTAGTTGCTCCACCTGATGTTTAGTAACCAATCACACATTCACACTTTTTTAGACTAGTATGGATCGTATACTTGGATGTTCGATCACAGCCAATCACCCCTACTCATAGGTTTTTTTAGTTTGCCACGTAGGATGACAATAGTAAACACGTAGGTTAACGTCATTGATGATGTGTTTTGTGATTAGGATCTCAGTTTTTTCTAGAATGCATTGAGTAAGAGGATTGAGCAAATTCATTGATGTTCATTGTACTCCATGTTTTAGATAATTGATATTAAAACAGTTTTCCTTTTGCCACTACCTGAGTCGTCTTGATATTGATGTATGAATAAAAATCTGCATCCCCGTCCATCTCCAGGGTAATTGGTAATCATCTTAAAGGGCTGGGTTATCCAGTTCAGGGTACTTCTGATCCTTAGTGCTAATGATTGAGGGGTAATTCTACTCTAAGGTGCTACTGGATCTATGAGTACTTCTGCTCCATGGCTCTGCTGCTTCTGGGGTACTTCTGAACCATGATTCTACTGCATCTGGTGTATTTCTGCTCCAGGGTCCTACTGGATCTGGGGTACTTCTCATCCATATTGCTAATGATCAAGGGGTATTTCTGCTCCATGGTGCTACTGGATCACTGTGTACGTCTGCTCCATGGCTCTACTGCATCTGGGGTACTTCTGTTCAATGGAGCTAATGCTCCAGCGGTACTTCTGCTCCATGGTACTACTGGATCTGGTGTATTTCTGCTCTATGGTGCTACTGGATGTGGGTACTTCGGCTTCATGGTGCTAATGACCTAGGGGTACTTCTGATTCATGGTGCTACTGGATCTGGGGAACATCTGCTCCATGGTGCCACTGGATCTGGGGTATTTCTGCTACATGGTGCTACTGGATCTGGGGAACTTCTGCTCCATGGTGCTACTGGATCTGGGGAACTTCTGCTCCATGGTGCTAATGATCCAGGTGCAACTCTGCTCCATGGTGCTATTGGATCTGGGGTACTTCTGCTTCATGGTGCTAATGATCCAGGGATACTTCTGCTCCAGGGTGCTACTGGATCAGGCAGACTTGTGCTCCATGGTGCTATTGGGTCTGAGGTATTTCTGCTACATGGTGCTACTGGATCTGCGGTACTTCTGCTCCATGGTGCTAATGTCTATGGGGTACTTCTGATTCATGGTGCTACTGGAGTTGGGGAACGTTTGCTCCAAGCCGCTACTGGATCTGGGGAACTTATGCTCGATGGTGCTACTGGATCTGGGGTATTTCTGCTCCTTGGTGCTACTGGATCTGGGTTACTTCGGCTTCATGGTGCTAATAATTCAGGGTTCTTCTGCTCCATGGTGTTACTGGATCTGGGGTACTGCTGCTCCATGGTGCTAATAATCCAGGGTTCTTTTGCTTCATGGTGCTACTGGATCTGGGGAACTTCTGCTCGATGCTGCTACTGGATCTGGCGTATTTCTGCTCCTTGGTGCTACTGGATCTGGGGTACTTTGTCTTCATGGTGCTAATGATCCAGCGGTACATATGCTCCATGGTGCTGCTGGATCTGGGGTATTTCTTCTCCATGGTGCTTATGATTCAGGGTACTTCTGATTCATGGTGCTACTGGATCTGGGGAACTTCTGCTTCATGGTGCTACTGGATCTTGGGTACTTCTGCTGCATAGTGCTAATGATTGAGGGGTAATTCTGCTCTCCAGTGCTACTGGATCTGTGAGTACTTCTGCTCCATGGCTCTACTGTATCTGGGGTACTTCTGTGCCATGATTCTGCGTCTGGGGTACCTCTGCTCCAGGGTGCTACTGGATCTAGGGTACTTCTGCTCCACCACTTAGCAAGCACCACCCACCTTCTTAGCCCTGCCTCTTCCTTCCTGGTCCTAACTATTAGATCAAGGGCGTCTCTCTCCCGGGTGTCCTAAGCGAAGGGCAGATGAAGAAAAGGGGAATTCCTGTTTGGACCTGTTCGGACCAGGAGGACCCAGGGCCCGACCCCCTGCTCAGACAGCAGGTAGGCATGCACCACCATGTGTTACTCCCTCTGGTCCCCCCGTGATGTACCCTTGTGCCCCCCCATTCTCACACACAGATGTTGCCTGTTTTGCTTGATTCTTCTACCCTGCTCCCCCCTCACCCCACTTAAGCCTACTTCTGCAGGAGTCTGTCCTGATACATTCTGGTTTCACCATCACCGTCTTGTGGACAATGCTGTTTTTGACTTTTATGGACTTCATTCATTCATGGTGCGTCACCCTTTCTGAACTCTCATGCTGCACTTCCTTTGCATCTTGTACTCATGGTGGCCCTGAATCATGCTGTTCCCATCTTCATCTTGTATCCTGGCTTGCAACATTATGTGTTACTACTGACTTCTGCAATTGTATTCACTCTCCCCTCTTGCTTCTCCACTCTTTTGACTGCTAACTCTCCATTCTCTCCTCCTTTCCCTTCTCCCTTTTCCTATCTCCTCCCCTTACTTTCTTCTATGCACTTACTCTATCAGAATTGTCCCTGGACCTAGTATGATAGCAACCTCGTCTGTCTCCTCCTCCCTCCCCTTACTGGTTTTTTCCTCCCCAACCCCCTCCAGCACTATCTGAAATGTCGTCAGGCCTAATATGATAGTCGCTTGTTTTGTTCCTCCCCTACCTTTCTGCACCCCTCTCCCTCACCTCTTGTTTTTTTTCCAGCTCTACCAGAAATGTCGTCAGTTCTAGTATGGTAGTCGCCTGTCTGTTTCCATTTCCTTCCCACTCTCCCCCTCCCTTCCTTATCTATGTTTTAGCTCTTGCACTATCTGAAATGTTGTCAGGCCGAGTACGATAGTTAATTTCACATCCTTACTGTTCATGGCCTGTAAGAATGTCATTGTTTTTTCCCTTGTTTCCTCCCTTGCCTTGAAGCGCTTTGAAACACATTGTGTATAGGCGCTATATAAATAAACTATAATATCATATCATATCATATCCATAGTGCTAATGATCAAGGGGTACTTCTGCTCCATTTTGTTACTGGATCGGTGAGTACTTCTGCTCCATGGATCTACTGCATCTGGGGTACTTCAGTTCTGTGGAGATAATTCTCCAGGGGTACTTCTGCTCCATGGTGCTATCCAGGGGTACTTCTACTCCCTGGTTCTATGGTTCAGGGGTAGTTCTGCTCCATGGTTCTACTGATCCGGGGGTACTTCGTCTCCAAGGTTCTAATGATGCAGGGGTACTTCTGCTCCCTGGTTCTACTGCATCTGGGGTACTTCTACTCCATGGTGCTACTGGATCTGTGGTACTTCTGCTCCATAGTGCTACTGGATCTGTGAGTATTTCTGCTCTATGGCTCTACTGCATCTGGGGTACTTCTGCTCCATGGAGCTAATGCTCCAGGGGTACTTCTGCACCATGGTGCTATCCAGAGGTACTTTTGCTCCATGGTTCTACTGATCCAGGGGTACTTCTGCTCCAAGGTTCTAATGATGCAAGGGTATTTCTGCTCTAAGGTTCTACTGCATCTGGGGTACTTCTACTCCAGGGTGCTACTGGATCTGGGGCACTTCTGCTCCGTAGCGCTACTGGATTTGTGAGTAATTCTGCTCCATGGCTCTACTGCATTTGGGGTACTTCTGCTCCCTGGTCCTATGGTCCAGAGGTAATTCTGCCCCATGATTTTAATTTATCCTGGGGTACTTCTGCTCCATGGTTCTATGATCCAGGGTACTTCTGCTCCATGGTTCTAATGATCACGTGGTACTTCTGCTCCAAGGTTCTACTGCATCTGGGGTACTTCTGATCCATGTAGCTAATGCTTCACGGGTACTTAGACTCTGTGGTTCTACTGCATCGGGGGTACTTCTACTCCAGGGTGCTACTGGATCTGGGGTTCTTCTGCATTATAGTGCTACTGGATATGTGAGTACTTTTGCTCCATGGCTCTACTGCATCAGGGGTACTTCTGCTCCATGGAGATAATGCTCCAGTGGTACTTCTGCTTCCTGGTTCTATGGTCTAGGGATAGTTCTGCTCGACGGTTCTAATGATCCAGAGGATACTTCTGCTCCATGGTTCTAATGATCATGTGGTCCTTCTGATCCATGGTGCTACTGGATCTGGGGTAGTTCTGTTCTATGGAGCTGATGCTCCAGGGGTACTTCTGCTCCATAGTGCTATCCAGGGGTACTTTTGCTCCCTGGGTCTATGGTCCAGTGGTAGGTCGGCCCCATGGTTTTAATGATCATGTGGTACTTCTGCTCCATGGTGCTATTGGCTCTATGGGTACTTATGTTCCTTGGTGCTACTGGATCTGGGGCATTTCTGCTCCATCGTGCTACTGGAACTAATGATCATGGGGTACTTCTGCTCCATGGTTCTACTGCATCTGGGGTACTTCTGCTGCATGGTTCTACTGCATCTGGGGTACTTATGCTCCATGGAGCTAATGCTCCAGGGGTACTTCTGCTCTACGGTTCTACTGCATCTGGGGTACTTCTACTCCAGGGTGCTATTGGATCTGTGAGTACTTCTGCTCCATGGCTCTACTGCATCTGGGGTACTTCTGCTCCCTGGTTCTATGGTCCAGGGGTAGTTCTGCTCCATGGTTCTAATGATTCAGGAGTACTTCTGCTCTATGGTTCTAATGATCACGTGGTCCTTCTGCTCCATGGTGCTACTGGATCTGTGGGTAGCATTTTCCACCAATCCTAGTCTTTCGCTAGTTAACGGAGTCCACCATGGGGGCATGTGCCCAATGACGCCTCCTTGGTTCCAGCTGTTCCTGGGCAGGATTGAACACCCGCCACCCAGATCATGTTTGTGTGATTGTGTGATCGGGGTGGGGCAGGGCATGTTTTGTCCCTTTCGTGTGTTCTTTTTATATTTATTTGATTACATTGTAACATGTAGTTGGGGACACTGGGCTTGCTCGCGAGTCCTCGGCCAGTAATAACACGCTCCTAGTATTCAGAACAATGAGGCCTCGGCCAGTAATAACACGCTCCTAGTATTCAGAACAATGAGGCCTCGGCCAGTAATAACACGCTCCTAGTATTCAGAACAGTGAGGCCTCGGCCAGTAATAACACGCTCCTAGTATTCAGAACAGTGAGGCCTCTGCCAGTAATAACACGCTCCTAGAGGCCTCGGCCAGTAATAACACGCTCCTAGAGGCCTCGGCCAGTAATAACACGCTCCTAGTATTCAGAACAGTGAGGCCTCGGCCAGTAATAACACGCTCCTAGTATTCAGAACTATTCAGAACAGTGAGGCCTCGGCCAGTAATAACACGCTCCTAGTATTCAGAACAGTGAGGCCTCGGCCAGTAATAACACGGTCCTAGTATTCAGAACAATGAGGCCTCGGCCAGTAATAACACGGTCCTAGTATTCAGGACAATGAGGCCTCGGCCAGTAATAACACGCTTCTAGTATTCAGAACAATAGTATTCAGAACAATGAGGCCTCGGCCAGTAATAACACGCTCCTAGAGGCCTCGGCCAGTAATAACACGCTCCTAGAGGCCTCGGCCAGTAATAACACGCTCCTCAGGGGAGTTGCTAGGCCTGGAAAAGACCCGGGGCTAAGCTGATGTCGGCACTGTTGGAACTGGGGGCTAGCTAGTCTTTTGGCTGTAGCTCCTGAGATTCTATCCGGGGCTACAACCAAAAGATTAGGGGCTATAGCCCCCTTAGCCCGCCCCCCCCCCCCAGCAACGCCCCTGTCGCTCCTAGTATTGAGAACAATATGAAAATAGCAGTTATTTACAGATACACAAGCGGCATGTATTTTGCATTAGTAAAAAGTAAATTATATATATAAATGTATTTTAATTGTATTAAAACCTATGGTATATGCCGAAAATCACATCACTTGGTAGGAAAAAGAAACTTACAAAAAGCAATTATTCCAGGCAATAAATCACTCATATCTCTCTCACTCACACGCAGGCACGCACGCAGGCACGCACGCACGCACCACTCACAACAACAACAAAGCACTTCATGTATCCACTGTTTTAGCAAAAGACCAGGCACGATCTTTAGATCTGGCTGCTAAGCAAGGGACACCACCGGCTCATTTATAGATATTCCATTTACAGGAAGCAGATTTCGCAAACGTACCGGCTTCAACGACATGTGCAAGAGTGATTAATGTGGCACAGTCTTCTTCAGGACCATCATACTACATATTAATATTCACCCACAGTAGTGCAGGCACACGTTTATATTACATACAAGTAAAATTCGATAAACCTTCAGTATTTTTGATAGACTCTCCATTTAGTATTGATTAATTCCAATTTTAATTACTCCTAGAGCATTGGAGTGAACAGAGAGAAATGCATCTTCCCCTTAAAATCTTGCTTCATCATCTGCAGCGCTATCATCCTGAAGTACACAATCTACCTCACTGAGAAACACAGCATCCCCGAAGGCCAATGACCCACCAGAGGTAAGGACATGTGCAGGCTTGACCTCACCGAGAAACCCAGCATCCCCGGAGGCCAATGACCCACCAGAAGTAAGGACATGCGCAGGCTTGACCTCACCGAGAAACACGGCATCCCCGGAGGCCAATGACCCACCAGCAGTAAGGACATGCGCAGACTTGACCTCACCGAGAAACACGGCATCCCCGGAGCCCAATGACCCACCAGCAGTAAGGACATGCGCAGGCTTGACCTCACTGAGAAACACGGCATCCCCGGAGGCCAATGACCCACCAGCAGTAAGGGCATGCGCAGGCTTGACCTCACTGAGAAACACGGCATCCCCGGAGGCCAATGACCCACCAGCAGTAAGGGCATGCGCAGGCTTTACCTCACTGAGAAACACGGCATGCCCGGAGGCCAATGACCCACCAGCAGTAAGGACATGCGCAGGCTTGACCTCACTGAGAAACACAGCATCCCCGGAGGCCAATGACCCACCAGCAGTAAGGACATGCGCAGGCTTGACCTCACTGGGAAACACAGCATCCCCGGAGGCCAATGACCCACCAGCAGTAAGGACATGCGCAGGCTTGACCTCACCGGGAAACACAGCATCCCCGGAGGCCAATGACCCACCAGCAGTAAGGACATGCGCAGGCTTGACCTCACCGAGAAACACAGCATCCCCGGAGGCCAATGACCCACCAGCAGTAAGGACATGCGCAGGCTTGACCTCACCGAGAAACACACCATCCCCGGAGGCCAATGACCCACCAGCAGTAAGGACATGCGCAGGCTTGACCTCACTGAGAAACACACCATCCCCGGAGACCTGCAACCTACCAGAAGTAAGGGCATGTGCAGACTTGACTTCACTGAGAAACACAGCATCCCCGGAGGCCAATGACCCGCCAGCAGTAAGGACATGTGCAGGCTTGACCTCACCGGGAAACACAGCATCTCTCGAGGCCTGCAACCTACCAGAAGTAAGGGCATGTGCAGACTTGACCTCACTGAGAAACACAGCATCTCTCGAGGCCTGCAACCTACCAGAAGTAAGGGCATGTGCAGACTTGACCTCACTGAGAAACACAGCATCCCCGGAGGCCAATGACCCGCCAGCAGTAAGGACATGTGCAGGCTTGACCTCACCGGGAAACACAGCATCCCCGCAGGCCAATGACCCACCAGGAGTAAGGACATGTGCAGGCTTGACCTCACCGAGAAACACAGCATCCCCGGAGGCCAATGACCCACCAGCAGCAAGGACATGTGCAGGCTTGACCTCACCGGGAAACACAGCATCCCCGGAGGCCAATGACCCACCAGCAGTAAGGACATGTGCAGGCTTGACCTCACCGGGAAACACAGCATCTCTCGAGGCCTGCAACCTACCAGAAGTAAGGGCATGTGCAGACTTGACCTCACTGAGAAACACAGCATCCCCGGAGGCCAATGACCCACCAGCAGTAAGGACATGTGCAGGCTTGACCTCACCGAGAAACACAGCATCCCCGGAGGCCAATGACCCACCAGCAGTAAGGACATGTGCAGGCTTGACCTCACTGAGAAACACAGTATCCCCGGAGGCCAATGACCCACCAGCAGTAAGGGCATGTGCAGGCTTGACCTCATTGAGAAACACAGCATCCCCGGAGGCCAATGACCCACCAGCAGTAAGGACATGTGCAGGCTTCACCTCACTGGGAAACACAGCATCTCTCGAGGCCTGCAACCTACCAGAAGTAAGGGCATGTGCAGACTTGACCTCACTGAGAAACACAGCATCCCCGGAGGCCAATGACCCGCCAGCAGTAAGGACATGTGCAGGCTTCACCTCACCGGGAAACACAGCATCTCTCGAGGCCTGCAACCTACCAGAAGTAAGGGCATGTGCAGACTTGACCTCACTGAGAAACACAGCATCCCCAGAGGCCAATGACCCGCCAGCAGTTAGGACATGTGCAGGCTTCACCTCACCGGGAAACACAGCATCTCTCGAGGCCTGCGACCTACCAGAAGTAAGGGTATGTGCAGGCTTGACCTCACCGGGAAACACAGCATCTCTCGAGGCCTGCAACCTACCAGAAGTTAGGGCATGTGCAGACTTGACCTCACTGAGAAATACAGCATCTCCGGATGCCAATGACCCACCAGAGGTAAGGACATGTGCAGACTTGACCTCACCAAGAAACACAGCATCTCCAGAGGCCAATGACCCACCAGAAGTAAGGAAATGTGCAGACTTGACCTCACCGAGAAGCACATCATCTCCGGAGGCCTGCAACCTACCAGAAGTAAGGACATGTGCAGGCTTGACCTCACCGAGAAACACAGCAGCTCCGGAGGCCTGCGTCCTACCAGAACTAAGGGCATGTGCAGACTTGACCTCACCGAGAAACACATCATCTCTGGAGGCCTGCAACCTACCAGAAGTAAGGGCATGTACAGACTTGACCTCACTGAGAAACACAGCATCCCCAGATGTCAATGACCCACCAGAGGTAAGGACATGTGCAGGCTTGACCTCACCGAGAAACACAGCATCTCCGGATGCCAATGACCCACCAGAGGTAAGTACATGTGCAGACTTGACCTCACCGAGAAACACAGCATCTCCGGATGCCAATGACCCACCAGAAGTAAGGACATGTGCAGACTTAACCTCACCGAGAAACACAGCATCTCCGGATGCCAATGACCCACCAGAAGTAAGGACATGTGCAGACTTGACCTCTCTGACAAACTCAGCATCTCCTGAGGCCTGCGAGCCACCAGAAGTAAGGACATGTGCAGACTTTACCTCACCGAGAAACACAGCATCCTCGCATGACAATGACCCACCAGAAGTAAGGACATGTGCAGACTTGACCTCACCAAGAAACACAGCATCCCCGTATGCCAATGACCCGCCAGAAGTAAGGACATGTGTAGACTTGACCTCACTAAGAAACCCAGCATCTCCGGATGCCAATGACCCACCAGAGGTAAGGACATGTGCAGACTTGACCTCACCGAGAAACCCAGCATCCCCGGATGCCAATGACCCGCCAGAAGTAAGCACATGTGTAGACTTGACCTCACCGAGAAACACAGCATCCCCGGATGCCAATGACCCACCAGAAGTAAGGGCATGTGCAGACTTGATCTCACCAAGAAACACAGCATCCCCGGATGCCAATGACCCACCAGAAGTAAGGACATGTGCAGACTTGACCTCAATGAGAAACACAGCATCCCTGGATGCCAATGACCCAGCAGAGGTAAGGACATGTGCAGACTTGACCTCACTGAGAAACCCAGCATCTCCAGATGCCAATGACCCACCAGAAGTGTGCAGAACTCTGCTGTTACAGAAAGGAAGGAACCAGAAGACAGGCCTTCTCGGCCTACACTCCTAGACTCTGGAATACCCACCCTGTCCACACATAACTTGTCCATTTGCTTCTGCATTTCAGGAAGGAGCTCAAAACTCTCCTTTTCAAGAAATGGCGCCTCCCTAACACTACTCGGTCCACATACCCTCCGCTCCCCATCCGACCTGAGAATGCGCGATCTGCTTCCTCATTCATCTCCTGGTTACTTTGCTTGTAAATTCCTTCCTGCCAAATTGCCCACCCTCCCCCTTCCCCGCTCTTAGATCCCCCCTTCCTTGGATCTCTGCTTCCCCCGCTGTGTCCTTCCCTCTAGGATTTGCAAGGCGCGAGCTAGCAGCACTCAATAAATACCCTAAGATTAATAATAATCTGTGCCCCGCCTATGAAGACACAGGCGCCATATGGTAGTAAACAAGATCTCATATATGAAAGGGAAAGTGCTTTTGGATGCCCTTTACTGAGCAGATACTTTTCACTGTTCTGTAGCTGCTGGGTGATCCTCTAGATTCAGTATCTCCCTCTGTTCCCTGGGAGATGTTTAGGGAAGGGATCTTGCTTCTCTCTTTAAAGGTCTTGGCCTTCCCTCTCTGGCGGAAGATGTAAGGCAGACTGTACCTTCAAAACTAACTATCCCTCATGGAGGGACTAGCCCTAGTGGGAGCTTGTGTGCCACCTATCTAGGGTTAGGGCCTAGACAGAGAAGATTGGCCCTCAACTATTCTGGACCAAAATCTTCATGAAAGTGCAACAACACAAACAATGGGATTATTCGACTAGTCCCTCAAATCTATCAAATCCAGACATGCCGGAACAAGGAGCATAGGTGAGGAGGATTTAGGCTACTTTAATACCGCCTACTCGTCTGTCCACTTGTAACACCATTAAAAACACCAAAAGGAATTCTTCATGTATAGATGATTATTAATCAGACATTCCGAAACTTGAATGGTTGACTGGTTTCAGTCGGGTCTCAATTGCTTATATCCCACTTTCTTCAGGACACAAACGTTAAAAGCTTTCTTGCGCCAAGAGTCACAATCGTGCTGCACTGGACCAGACTTGTATCCCAGGTAAGCTGTGGAAGGCCATCCGTTTCTGGTACTTGCTTGAAGGCAATAGGGAGCTGTGCTGAGTGTCACCACTATCTGATTGCCCTATAGTGGGGTACAATCCTCTTCAGGTGGGCTACAGGGGGTGGGATATCTTGCTCTTGTTACTGCTGGCTTACTGTGCAGTATTGTCTACTTTCTTTCTTTTAGTATCTGAGATGCACAATGCACATCATCCATTTACTGGGGCTTCTAAGCATAATGATGTGGCTCTTAGAAGGAATCTTTAGTAAAACGTTATCTGGACTCCTATGTGTATTCAGCCTACAGGCCTTTGGTCCAGATGCATTGGCCCATTTGGTCCTATTTTGGATTTTAGACTGTACCTTCAGCCAGGGTCCAATGATGCATTGTTCCTTCTGCTTCTGGTGAAGCTTTCAGATGATCTGCCAAAAGAGGGGCTCGGCCCTCTTTTAAAGCCAAATGGACCACAAGGATTGGTGTAGGCTAAGCCTACCTTAATGAACCAATCAATCTCCTGTATGTGTGAGCTCATAACCAGAGTCTTTGCAAAAGGAAAGGTAAAGGGGTGAAAACATGTAATAGTAAGTCCCACCCATCTTCCTGTTTGTTGTGGATCAAAGGGTCCCTCTGGTTAATGGAGCTCTCTGTGGGTCCTGTTTGAAGTGGAAGGTCTCCCTTGATGCTGCTGTAAGACCATACTTTCTGGCTTAGTCAAACCACATATTCGTACCTTCTGAATGGGGTCACCCTGCAGGGCGGTTGATTGTAAACATGCAGTCCCAGACATGACAGTTCACTGTCAATCGATACTGAGGGCGGGAGCTGGCATTAGGTTGACACAGTTGCGTATGAAAGGTCATTGGGGTTTCCCATCTCCTTTGTTAGCACTGTAGCTAGGACTCATGTGGGCCTGTTTGAATTACTTTCTGATTAGTATGTGAATTGCTGCTACCAGCTACATGGCCCAACACAAGGACAGGGCTGATCCATGGAGCCTTTGTTAGTTAATTATGCTGGCCATGGCAGGGGGAAGGTTTGACCCTCCCCCTACTCGAGATGCATTGTGTACTCCTCCTGTCATATCCCACCTAAATATGACATGGGAGCCTGTGCTCGTAGGCTGTGGCCATGCAGAGTATGCAAGTCTATGTGTATGGCGTGTGGTGAGCATAGGAAAATGTGTGCGGATTAGCCCCACACATTTTCTGGAGGTTGATCTACCATCATTCAATTTCATTTAAAAGTTCAAGAAAGCCCAGGCGAGCACACACCCACTGTGCGGATGGTTGAAGTGCTCACAGGAAGAGGGGTCAGAGAAGGAGATGGAAGGGAAACAGAGATGGGGAGAGAAGAGGAGACAAAGGTGGAGAGGGGAGAGGGGACAGAGCTGGAGGGGAAATGGACACTGAGCTTGGGAGGGAAGAGGAGACAGATCTGGGGAAGGAAAAGGAGACAGAGCTTGGTAAGGAAAATGAGAAAGAGCTGGAGAGGGAAGATGAGAAAGAGCTGGGGAGGGAAGAGGAGACAGCTTGGAAGGGAAGAGGAGACAGAGCTGGAGAGGGAAGAGGAGACAGAGCTGGGGAGGGAAGCAGCGACATGTGGGGAGCAAATAGGAGTCAGAGCTGGGGAGGGAAGAGGAGACAGAGCTGGGGAGGGAAGAGGAGACAGCTGGGTAGGGAACAGGAGAAAGAGCTGGGGAGGGAAGAGAAGACAGAGTTGGGTATGGAAGAGGAGACAGAGCTGGGTAGGGAACAGGAGAAAGAGCTGGGGTGGAAGGAGGCAGAGCTGGGGAGGGAAGCAGCGACATGTGGAGAGCAAATAGGAGTCAAAGCTGGGGAGGGAAGAGGAGACAGAGCTGGAGAGGGAAGAGGAGACAGAGCTGGGTGGGGAAGAGGGGTCAGAGCTTGGGAGGGAAGAGGAGACAGAGCCCAGGAGGGAAGTGGCGACAGAGCTGGGGAGTGAAGAGGTGACAGAGCTGGAGAGGGAAGAGGTGACAGAGCTGGAGAGGGAAGACGAGACCGAACTGGGAGGGAAAAGGAGAACGGAGAGAGGAAGGCTGAGTGGGGAGAGTGAAGTGTACAAGGGACCGGGGAGGCAGCTGGTGATGAGGGGGAGGGGAGGGGAGAAAGGAGTGACAGATGATGGAAGGAGTTGTATCTACAGGTCAGTGGCTGTGACGAGCTTTTTCACAAGCCCCCCCCCCCCGCCCCCTCCGCCATCCTTAGACTGTGACAACAATGGACAGTGCTTGGAAGATGGCGTTATTATTTTCCGAACCAAGCGCGCTAATCACCCCCCCTGGGGCCCAGTGTCAGCCCCCCGCTCCCTCCCCCGCTGACCACATCACCATGAATCACGTCTCGAAGTGAGAGGCGAGGATGCGAGCTTGTGGCTTTCATGGCTGAATATTTCATGTTTTTCTAGAATCGGCTGTTAAATCTTTCAGAATCTTTTAAGATGTCACTTGGGCAGGCTTCCATCACCGGCAGCGCTCCCCTCTCAGGCTGGGCGCTCCCTCTCTAATACACATTTTTCTGGCTCATTCATATTCTTTTTAGCAACCATTTCATTAAATAAACAGACTTGCCTATAAAACTACTTCCATATAACCCAATAGGCCTCACTATGTTTTTCAACACGTCATAAAAAACAGCTTTCCTGTGAAAGGAAATGCTTTGACATTTAACATATTATCAATCGCTTAGAAGTGCTGAGCACTCACATTATGCGCTATGCAACTTGATGCAGATGCCTAGCAGGAAATCTCCAGAGTTCTCTATAGGCCAGTCTACCCCTGCCCAGGGTGTGGACGCCTAGTGTGAAATCTCCAGAGTTCTCTATAGGCCAGTACACCCTTGCTCAGGGTGCGGAGGCCTAGCAGGAAATCTCCAGAGTTCCCTAAAGGCCAGTCCACCCCTGCCCACGGGGCAGAGGCTTAGCCAGAAATCCCCAGAGTTCCCTAGAGGCCACTCCACCCATGCCCACAGTGCAGAGGCATGGCGGGTATTCTCCAGAGTTCTCTATATGCCAGTCCACCCCTGCCCAGGGTGCAGAGGCCTAGTGGGAAATATCCACAGTTCTCTATAGGCCAATCCACCCCTGCCCAGGGTGTGGAGGCCTAGCAGGAAATCTCCAGAGTTCTCTATAGGCCAGTCCACCCCTGCATGCGGAGACCTAGCAGGAAATCCCCACATTTACCAACAGGCCAGTCCACCCCTCCCCAGGGTGCCAAAGCCTAGGGGGAAATCTCCAGAGTTCCCTACAGGCCAGTCCACCCCTGCCCAGGTGCAGAGGCCTGGCAAGAAATCTCCAGAGTTCCCACGAGTTTATCAAACTTCCTTGCCCTTCACTTACAGCAAAACATTGCAGGGCACGTGCTCCTCAAAGCTTTTTGGGGCAGGCAAGATCGCCACACAGATGCATTTACGCCAGCACGATGTTATGGATTCCTATGGAATCCGCCTGTTTTTTACACCAGCAAAAAGGAGGTGGGTTCCAGAGGAATCCATTATAAACACTGATTGCCGTGTGTGAATGGACAGTGGAGGGCAAAAGGGCGGCGTGGTGGCACTTTCGCCTCCACCCTCCACTTTACATCTAAGTGCAAACGTAATCGGTCCCCGCCTTTTTAATTCAGAGGATTTCCAAAACGAGCCCGAGCTGCTTTTTCCCATTGGAAGGATGGTGGGGGGGGGGGTGCTCTCGCCCGCATTTCCTGCGGCTGCGGGTGCATTTGGGGTCAGAGTCACTGGACGAACGTGGAGAAGAACGTGGCAAAGGCGCCCTGTGTACCTCTGCTCCCCTCTATCACCGCCTCCAGGAGTATTGTTGGAGACAGCCCCCCCCCCAGTCCCTCCAAGGGCAAGGTGAGTGCATCGAGGTTCCCGGCACGTGGCCTCATGGGGGCTCAAATGATGGATCCCCGCCATTTGCACATGCATGGGGTGGGAAGCCTCGGGCCCCTGCAGGCGTAAATAGTCCCTTGGCGTAAATCGCCGGGAACTCGAGAGGAGGGGGAGGCAGGGGGCATACTGTTTGGGACTTGCAACGCCGTTTTTGCACATTTCATTGTGCACTGTCTATTAAAAGGGGGGCGGTCATTGAAAGGGCGGAAGTTATTTTTCTTCTGTGTCTTTTGCTATTTGTATCACTACACTTTTAGTGCGTTGTGTAGTTGCAAGGTGATTGTATTGCAGTATTTAGTTTGTATTGTAAGGATTGTTCTAGTTTTTAGTTCATTTAAAAGACACTTGAAAGCGAATAGCTGTTTTTGTTTTGTGTACTTTCTAGTTCATTTGTTAAAGGAAGCTTTTCTGTTTAAAGGACAGTGTTGTTTGTTACTTGTGTGTTTCCAGTTGTCTAGATTTTCGGGTAGCTTCGCGGTTGCCAGAGTCTTGTCCACCTGTCAGTTCATGTCCTGTGCTTTTTTTAATTTGAAAGGACACGTTTGCATTTCTTGCTGTGTATTTTGGAGTTAGTTCACTTTTTTAATAGGTAGCATAGATTGAGAAGAGGCTAATGTCTCCTGTCATGTCTGTCCCGTCACTTATTGATTTCATCTCCGGAAGTAGGACGGGGCCTTGTTAATGGCGCGTGTCAGGGTCAGGTTTCAGAGGAAGAGGGATGGCGGGAGAAGATATCTGCATCAGCAAAACCATGACCAGTTCCGCCTTGCTGCCTGCTAACGAGCACTGCAGCAGTTGCACGCGCTTGCTCCCTCCGCGGCGCGCGCGACGCAGACACTGTATGCAGCATAGCGTATAGGGGTGGCAGCAGCAGTCATGTGTGGAAGGCCACAATGCTGTGACCTGAAGACAAGGCCTGGACTCTCCTTGCCTGGGAAACACGTGACCCCTTTCTATCTGCCATGGGCCAATGGCAGGAGTGTCAAGTGCTGCTTGAGTACTTGCCTCTAAGGGCCTCTAAGTGCATCCCCACTCAAAGGGCTGATCTGGGGGGTTTATGTATGCTTTCTCTAGAAATCCAGCTGGAGTGCTGTGGAGGCCCTTTTCTCTACAAATCCCTGGCCTGGTCACCAGTTCTGCATTCCCTCCACCAACCACCAATCAGAGGTCATGTAGTTTCACTGACGTCATCCCTAGTCCCACCATGGCTCCTCTGCCCCAAACGCTAGCCCCAGCCTCTCCATCAGAGCTTGGAGGAGTCTTTCAAGGAGCTGGCGTGGTGGGAGAAGGCGCGTCAGGCACCCTATTGAAATTAAATGTGCCTGCTCTTGAGCTGGCACCGAGCGCAGGGGCAGGGTGCATTTAATAACAGTAGGGCGCTGATGCTTTTGCATCAGCGCCCTACTGAAGTGATTACCTCCCCGCTCCGCATAGGAGTGGGGCAATTTTCATTAGAACAGGCGCTGATGCTTTTGCATCAGTGCCCTACTGATGTGATTACCTCCCCGCTCCGGCACTCAGCGCCCTACTGAAGTCATTAAGCTCCCCGCTCCGGCACGGGAGTGGGGCGATTTTCATTAGAACAGGCGCTGATGCTTTTGCATCAGCACCCTACTGAAGTGATTAGCTCCCCGCTCCGGCACGGGAGTGGGGCGATTTTCATTAGAACATTTTGCATCAGCACCCTACTGAAGTGGTTGCCTCCCCGCTCCGGCACGGGAGTGGGGCAATTTTCATTAGAACAGGCGCTGATGCTTTTGCATCAGCGCCCTACTGAAGTGATTAGCTCCCCGCTCCGGCATGGGAGTGGGGCGATTTTCATTAGAACAGGCGCTGATGCATTACTATCTGTGCCCTATTCCAGAGCAGGGCGGTAAAACATTTTTATTTTTCTGCCTGTGGCGGTTCCGCCGCAGAGGCCGCTCTGCTCTCCATGCTCCGATCATTAGTACCGCCCCGGGGCCACTACTGCACTGGTGAGCATTCCCACGTGCTTTCTAATCCCATATTCTCCCCACATCTCAAGGCGGCAGTCCTGCTCTGCGGCCATGACCCCCTCGACCACTCGTGCCTTTACTTTCGGGTCACTTGGCCTAATCTGAAATCCTGCGCAGGGCCCCCAGGATGACGCGCAGTCCCGCTGGACGCCTCCATCTGCTTATGAATTCTGCGTCCTGCCCTCCTGCGGCCATCCATCCTGACCGCCACCCCGGTGACAGGGGGGGCATTGCTTATGCATCACTGCTCTCCCTGCCAGGCGGTCATCTCCTTCCCAGGAAGGGCCCTCCTTGCTTATGGGCAACCCTGCTGGTGGGGGCAGAGCCCTGGTCATTATTGGTGGGCGCTAGCAAATGGCCGATACTGGAACTCCTTCTGTGGGTGAAGGGCCCTCCCCTCCCCCTGGGATTGCATCTTGGGTCATTCCTTGGGCGAGCCTGACTGGGCACTTCAGGGTGCAGCTGGCATGGTTCGAAGCTGCCTGCCCCAGCCCCTCAAGCTCCACCAAGTGTATTATAACCTGGTGCTCATGCTCTTCCCCGCCACAGGGGGTGTTTGGAGTGACACTTTTCTCTGCATTATTTGAAAGTCGTTCCTTTTTGGTGCATGAGTATGGGGGGCTGTTCCACATGTGCACCAAGGGCAGTTTGCTGGGACACACCATACTCCTTTAGGAGATTCTGTTGAGTGACATGAACAATTGTACCCCTTAAATGTGCAACATTGCAAGCCCCCTTCATCCGCCCCTTTCTACCCCTCGTTGGTACTCTTCCGTTCCTCATTTTCTTGCCCTTTCTTGCTCCTGTCCTTTCGTCCATGGCTTTCCTGTTCTGCTACTAGACCTGTGAGTCTAACTCTTATTTTGTTGAAGAAAAAATGCTCCACAATCGAAGGACTGCGCCACAGCGTATATTTGTGGAAACTGTAATTTATTGATTATAATGCCCTTTTGGATAACACGTGTTTCAACACACCAGTGTCTTTTTCAAATCAGGGCTGGTGATAAAAACTAGTGAATGTGAAGCCGAATTTACAGTGAAAAACATACATCAGAGATCATAATGCATAATCAAACACATGTAGAAGTAAACCATGAAAACAAAAGATTAAATTAAATTACATTCAAAATAGTCACAGAGAGAAAGGGAGGGGTGAAGGGGCAGGAGGTTCAAGGTAAGAAAACAGAAAGCAAAAAGGTAAAAAACAACAAAAAATATTAGTACATACTCATAGGTTATTATCTAGTAGTGTTTAGACAAAAACATCAATCTTACTTAAGATAATAGATATAGAGGTTTGCCCATGGAGGCCTTACCTATATTCCAAATCAAAAGTCTTCAATTCAGTAGAACAGAAAGTCGTGGGTTAAATCCTCCTGTTTTGATTCATGCCAAAATATCACATTTTAGACAGTAAATACGTGTGACTCGTCATTTAAAACGTCCAATATTGTCAAAGTCTCCTATATTACATATTATTGAAACTATATGTCTAAGTGGAAAAACCTACAATAGTAAATTACCCAAAATTAAAATAACCTAAATTATACAAATTAGTAATTATTTGTAACAAAGTGTTCATGTAAATACTGGATGAAATCCTAGCACGATAGAATACTAAATACGATAAACAGCGTCTGACTAGAGCGTGGCAAAACAATTCAAATAATGTACTCATAGACCAAATAGTGCTAAGTCCAAAGACGCCGCGACTACATGTATAAAGTATGCGCTTACTCTGGTCCAAGCACGGCCAGCCCATTACTCGAGTTGCAGCCGTGCGACAGAATGCGCCAACAAAAAAGCGCTGAAAGCACAAAAGAAATGTGCTGCAGCTTACCTCCGGCTTGTACTCAATCTCCTTCCGTCTGGGTCGGTCGGCAAAGCGGTTTCTCCCAAGTTTACAAGGGTTGTCTAGGCAACCCTAGTCCGACTACTATTTCCATTGGGTCCTATTCAGAGAGTTGGGCAAAATAAATGAGCGCCATATTAAGAGTTCAAATTATAGAAAAGGGATAACGAATCGTCGAAATAGACAAAGGGTCCCCATGGGGCTATAGTTTTAGCATGTTAGGACGGCAGTGCTAAAAATGAAGAAGTTTTATAAAAAAGTTAAACCTAGATTCTACAGGTGATCAATAAAGTCAAGGGAAAATACTATGGACGGTTGTTATCGTGCAGAGTGGTCGGAAATGCAAAAAAGAATAGGCAAATAAATATCTCAGTATATTGTCAGATAGCAGAAAAAAGCTGCAGTAGTAGATGAAGTGACACAGTGACAAAGGTGATGGGGGCACGGCTGAACAAAATACCATTCACGCTAAGCATGTGTTTGCATCCCCGAGATTACATGAAAAAAAATGTCATATAAACAAATTAACTGTAAAGCCAAAAAGTTCCAAATATTTCAGTATTGTAAATGCTAGTCGAGAGCAAAGAGTAACATATAGTATTGTAGTACAGATAAAATATCAGCAGGAACACATGAATACATTTTAGAAACGTTATGTGTTATTTCCCCCTTAGAGGAAGTACGCCATTTCATGGTCTTGGTTCAGGCCAAATTCTGTTGCTCTAAATTTACAAATTGTGTGAGCTTCCATTTGGCGAAGGAGGATCTCTCTGTTACCGCCCCTCTCACCTAGAGAGGCTTGCCTCAATCCGATGAACCTCACATTCATTTTATCATCCAATTGATGATTGGTTTGCCAATGTTGTGCACGTGGTAGTGTGGAATCAGATTTACTCATAGTATAAATATTTTTGCTCGCGTATTCTACACCTGAGTTCTCTTATGGTGCTCCCAATGTATACGCATGCACTTGTGCATATTATGGCGTATACTATGTATTTGCTACGACAGTTGATGGTATCTTTGATCCTGAGAGTAGTTCCTCTTGAATCCGAAAAAATCTCTGTGTTATGATGAGCTAATTTGCACATGCTACACGATCCAAATTTATTGAATCCTGTCGGTTTCTTCGGCAACCATAGTTCTTGTCTTGGTGTTGGCAAATTAGGGAGTAGGGATGGGCTGAGTATATTTTTCAAAGATTTTGCTTTTTTGAAAATTAGTTTAGGTTTTTCGTCGATATGATCTCTGAGATGATCATCCAGTTTAAGCAAGTGCCAGTTCTTGTTTAGTAACTTTCTGATTTCAAAGTTATCATGTGAAAAAGTTGTTATAAAGCTGACTTTGTTGAATTGCTCTGATCGATTAGGAATCTTTTGTGTTAGGGTTACATCCCTATTCATGGTCTCAACTTTTGCATATGCCATCTCTATATGTTTCTTTTTGTAACCTCTCTGATGAAATCTGTGTTTCAATAAATCACATTCCTCATTAAAGTCATTAGTATTACCACAGTTTCTACGGGATCTCATAAATTCACCCTTCGGTATATTTTTTATTACTGTTTGTTGATGACAACTAGTTGCAAAAAGGGTTGAATTTGCCTCAGTTGGTTTTCAGAAAGTCTTTGTCAGTAATTTGCTGTTCATCACATAAATGGTGAGATTTAGGAAATCCAAGGTGGAGTCACTGGGTGGTCCTGAAAGAAAAATCCCCTCTGTATTGTTATTAAGACG
The DNA here is from genome assembly GCF_040938575.1 of Ambystoma mexicanum. Classification (NCBI taxonomy): domain Eukaryota; kingdom Metazoa; phylum Chordata; class Amphibia; order Caudata; family Ambystomatidae; genus Ambystoma; species Ambystoma mexicanum. Next base: position 20,562,552 of record NC_090931.1, read on the forward strand.
ATTTCTGAATTCCAGTAGTTCTTGGTTATCACCTGTGAAAACAAGGAAATAATATGAGGCAGGGTAACCAAAAAGGAAACACACCAAACACAGGTTACAAAGGAACATACAAAGCACTTTATTTTATACTGAATCCAGTTACAAAAGAACAGAACAAAATTCAGATAGCTATCGACCCTCAGTACAACACAGCGAACTCTGGCATGGTTCGGTGTGCTCAGTGAGTGCAAATATTCATTGAAACAGTCAGGCTTTTATACATTTCTCCAGCCTGTTGTCCAGCCTTTCTTCAGGTTAACCATTCCATAAATAAGTTACTGCTCTAGGGTCCCTTGCCAGGTCAAATCTAGTTAATCTTAGGTTTATACATTAACAAGAAGAAATGGTAATAATGTATGCTCTAGGCCTAACATTACAATGCGGGACTTAATTTATACAATATAGTTAAGCAGGTGTTCTCATTCAATTATAGATTAGTTTCGGTGATACAGGTAATCCATTGCACACAGGTCAGCAGAAGGACAAGGTCTCAGCTCATGACCCTAACAAGTGGCCTGCAGGCAAGTTATACATTAGCTGTACAGAGGTCATGACAATCAAGTTCTGTTCTGAATAACATAGGCTACCATTTTAGCTCACATGGTGACTTTATAGAGCAAGAAAACCTAAAATGGCGGCTTGACCCAAAATGACAGTTTACATGGTTTCTAAGGTCAGGACCTTGCAATGCGAGTTTATTCACATGTAGTCTATAAGCAGCTTGTTAGCAGCTTGGCGTAGGCCAATATACATATATTCATAGCAATAGGAGGCACGATATAATTTCTAGTTTGACAAACCCTCCTTTTGGCCTATGCCAAGTGCTAAACTACTTCTGATCTCCCTGCAAATAACTCCATGTGTCATCGTCCATACACCCTGAATAGCTGTCAGAAATATCTATCGCCATTAGATCTTTTACTAAGATCTCTTTCAGTACATACTCCTTAGAGGTTTTATCCGGGGCATACACTTTATGTCCTATTGTACCTATCACCTGAGCGCAACATCCCCCTAGCATTGAACATATACTTGGTAGACATTGGATACAACAACAAAGAAATAGCAGAATTCCCAAAATAATCAGCAAGACTGAAAGCACTTTCCAACCCCAAGACCGCAAGAAGTCCCAGAACCAAGCGCTAAGATCTCAATTTCCCTCGGGAACATGCACTTCTGAACTAAGAATGTGCAGATTCTGTATTGCCTTAAAAATAGTTGGGGAGGAATCCGGTGCGAAAACACAGCAAGCGGACCCCACTAGTTTACATACTCCACCTCGTTCAGCCAGAATGACATCTAATGCCATCCGGTTCTGAAGCGCTACCAATCTGATCGCTTTCTGCTCTAAAGTCATATTATAGAGTATATCTGTGGTCCTGTTGATGGTTCTCTCCAGTACTCTCGCTAGTTTCCTGATATACTCGGAATTCGCTATCTGCCCAAAGAATGGAAGGAATGATTTCGCTACATCTCCTAAAACCTGTGCTGGAGTGTCGCCATTCTCGTCCCGCCGTGGACGGGCCTTCGAAACCTCTACAGTACTTGCTATAAACACCCCAGGTAACAGGATTCCTAGATAACAAGTTCCCTGCCAATCCCTGGGCAACCATGGAAATGCTACATTACCACAAACAAAATAGATAGGTTCGCCTACATACAAAGGTCTGTCTTTCCCAGTCAAATTTGCAACATTGGCACAACCTTTAAAATCTCCCATTGACCGGGTGCCATTCCTCTATATGCAGAAAGAAACTGAATCGGGGCTATGGTTAACAGTATAAGAAGGAGGCACGGCATCCTTATTGCCTATCGGAGCCTTTTTAAAGGAAATCAAAGATTGGAATGGACGAGACAGTCTATCAGAAGGCCTAATAGAAGCAATATTGAGCTTACTCCTATTAGCGAAAAGCGAGCATCCCAGGGGAGTCAGAACACGTTTCTCAAAACTATTCAAATTAGTGCCATCAAAGTTCCCCGAGATGCTATTGTTCCATCGGCCAAAGAACAGTGCTCTAAGTGAAGCATAACAAGCAGTTGTCAAAGGTAAAGGGTGAATATACCAACCTAGCCCCTTATCCCCATGTTGCGGTAAATGCGAGCAGATCCAACAATTGGTTCTGTTAAAGATTGCATGGGTAGCATTCATAATTAGAAGTAGAGTGTTATTTTGATAATTCCGTCTATGCAAAAGATCTCTAGGTGACAAGGTATGTAGTTGCACAGAAGGAGTGGGAACAACAGTTATATTTTCAACAGGTAGGAAATCATTCAAAGGGTACATTCTCTCCAAATACCATAACCCACAACCAACAGTTACTAAAAGTCCTGTGATTATCACCAGTAGACAACAAAACGTTTTCGGGGCCCCCATACATATCTGCTCATTGTCTCTCCTAGTCACATTTTTGTCCAAAAGTTCAATACGAACGGTAGCGATGCGGGCATTGTCGTCTTCAATCGAGAAACACCAATTGTTTGTTTGCTGGCGACTCCGGTCGCGCGTCTTCTTAATGTCTTTTCCCACAACCCTTAGCCAGCAGAACCCTTTATGCAATTGGGCCAAAAAAAGGCAAGCCCTCAAATTCTTTCAATTGTACAGCAAGAGCCGTATTGCAAACCTATCTCCTTGGGCGGAGATTATACTTCACAGTTTCCGGTGCAAAAGAATCAGCAGACAGGATGTCGTCACTTCCCACAGGAGGTGGCGAGTGAACGAAAGTTGGATCAGAAGATGGATGATCCACAAACGATGCAGTGGGAGAGCAAGGAGGCAAGATGGCCGTTTTGTCGGGCCTTACAACTTCCGGAACGGACTCTGATACCCTCTCTCCACCGTCTGCCGTTTCGGGTACGTTGGTTTCAATGTCGGAAAGTGGTTCTGCGTCTTCTGTATCGTATGGCACTGGGTGTGGGATCCGTTTGGTGTGGCTGCCGTGGATCCAGTGGCGACGTCCTCCTACCCGCACCGCAGTCTCAGTGACCAGGAGCACCTGGTAGGGGCCCCTCCAACGTGGTGCGAGGCAAGACGCTCTATCGAAGGATTTAACAAGGATCCAATCCCCTGGTCGTAGACTGTGACCGGGGCCCTCGTACCTCACCGGCAATGCCTCTCGCACCTGGTGATAAATTGAAAACAGGTTTTTAGTCAATTGGTTACAATAGTCGGAGAGAAGTACATTTTCTACATCGCACAATGCGCAGCTTTTAGGCAAACCCCAAATATTAGCAGGTCTCCCCATTACCACCTCAAAGGGAGAGATCCCAGTCTTAGTTTGAGGGGTTGTCCGCATTGAAAGTAACACGATCGGTAAGGCATCCGGCCATTTTAGTTTGGTGCCGGCACACGTCTTAGCGAGCTTGTTTTTTATGATACCATTGTGTCTTTCCACTAAACCGGCGCTCTGAGCATGTCTGGCCGAATGGAATCGTTTGTCAATTTGCAATGCCATACATATCTGTAGAATTACAGCAGCGATAAAAGGCGGACCATTATCCGAACAGATAACTCTCGGCAAACCGAACCGTGGGAAGAATTCCTTTAACATGGTCTTTGCAGTGGTCATGGCTGTAGCGTCTTTAACAGGGAAAGCCTCGACCCACTTACTAAAGGCGCAAATGACCACAAGGACATATTTTAGATTGTTACATCGCTCCATTTCAATAAAGTCAAAGTGAATCACTTCAAACGGGACAGAAGGAGGCCCAAAGCTACCTCTTGGAGTTGGTGTCCCCTTTCCCACATTGTGTTGTAGGCAAATCATGCAATTTTGGACATAATGCTGGGCAATTTTTGAAATCTTATCATTCACCCAGACTTTCTCTAACATTCTCGTAATCTGTTGAGCGCACACATGTGTGGGACCGTGTGCCATGGTAACCATCATTACTATATAGGCATTAGGAAGCAACCATTTCCCTTCAACCATGTCCACCCAACACCCATCATCATCGAGTTTCCCCAAGCCCTCAGCCCACCTCTTGGATTCTTCTAATGTGGCATCGGCTTGGATATCCCGTACAGACCCAACACCCTCATCCATTGCATAGGCATCTACAGTCTCCCTTGAAACATACATCTCCGTGAAGAGATCAGAGGCAGTTTGTCTAGCTATTTGATCAGCGAAAGCATTCCCTTTCCCTACATCATCTATAATCTTGCGATGTGCTGCGCACTTAATGTTTGCTAACTGACTAGGGAGCGCAAGCGCTGAAAGCAATTGTACTATCAGGGAGCCATGTTGGATCTTGGTGCCATGCGAAGTTAAAAACCCTCTCTCTGACCAAAGTCTCCCAAAGTTGTGAGCCACCCCAAAGGCATACTGGCTATCAGTATATATGTTTACTGTTAGCCCTTCAGAAAGCTCACAAGCTCGAGTCAATGCTATAATCTCTGCGGCCTGCGCAGAGTTATGCGTAATTCTCTTGGTCTTCCCAACCGTACTCAATGTAGTGACTGCATAAGCAGCTGTGGATGTACCATCCAGTAGTTTGAAGCAGGAGCCATCACAAAACAGCTCCCCTTGTGGGTTATCCAAAGGAGTGTCCCTCAAATCAACTCTGCCTTTTGTATCTTGTTCAGTAGTATACAGGCAGTCATGTGACTCTTCGTCACCACAAACAGTATTTGGCTGGAAAGGTAGGAGTTCAGCCGGATTAAGAACGCAGCACCTCCTAATTTGAATGTGGGGAGCAAACAAGATTAATTCATATCTTGTCAGTCGTGCGGAAGTGAGGTGTTGCGTTTGGGTTTTGTTCAATAGAATATCTACAGAGTGAGGCACCATCAGGGTTAAATCATGGCCTAGGACCATTCCCTCACTCTGTTTTACAGACGCAGCAGCAGCAGCGACAGCGCGCAAACATCTTGGCAAAGCGCATGCAACAGGATCAAGGGCGGAAGAGTAGTAACCGCATGGCCTATTCTTCCCTCCATGTACCTGCGTTAATACAGCCAAAGCACATCCATCACATTCATGCACAAACAACACAAAGGCCTTCTCATAGTTCGGTGTGCCCAAAACTGGCGCCGAACATAATGCAGTCTTGAGGCAACTCGAATGAATGTTGATGCTCCGTATTCCATGGCAATGGCGAAGAAATACCCTTCTTCGTCAAGGCCAACATCGGTTTTATCACTAGTGAGAAGTTTGGGATCCATAACCTACAGTAAGAAGCCATACCTATCAAGGCTCTAACTTCCTTTTGTGTATTTGGGATCAGACATGCCAGAAATGTGTTTTATTCTTTCAGGTGTCAATCTTCTTCCCTCCTTTGACAGGAGATAGCCTAAATAGGTGACCTCCTGGCAACAATATTGAAACTTTTTAAGCGAAGCTTTGTGACCATGCTTAGCTAGATGGATGAGCAACAACACAGTGCCCTCTTTACAAGAGCTCTCAGAGTCAGCGGCCAAAAGCAAATCATCAACATATTGAAGCAACGTACAAGTAGGGGGCAATCCAAGGGTATCAAGCTGCTCTTTCAAAGCCCTACTATAAATACTAGGACTCTCAGTATAACCTTGAGGTACACAAGTAAATGTGAATGAGCGTCCCCCTAAGGTGAACGCGAACAAGTATCTACTATCCTCATGCATAGGAATACTGAAGAAAGCATTCTTTAGGTCCACAACACTGAAGTGAGTAGCCGTAGCTGGAATCATGGTTAATATTGTCGTCAAATCAGGCACAATTGGAAATTGCGGAGCGACGACTTTATTAATGGCACGTAAATCAATTATAAAACGAAATGGAATTGCATTATCACCTTTTTTGTACACGGGTAAAATCGGACTATTGCACAAACTTCCTGCAATCTCCTCAATCACCCCACGATGCACAAAATCGGAAACAATGCTCTTCAAAGCTTGCTCGTCTTCAACTGAGATCTTATACTGTGGAATACGGGGCAGCTTAATTCCATGTTTCAAAACTATTTTAACAGGCTCAATCTGCAAAACACCGACATCATTGTCATCAACTGCCCACAAACACTCTGGTACATTACTGAATTCTGGCGGCAAAGGTCTGGTCAAGAATTGCGAAACAGAACATTGCTGTGGTGAAATCGTCAAACGCACTCCATCAGAAGAACAATGAATTACCGCATTTAATTCCATCAAGAGATTCAACCCCAGCAAATTCTCTCCACAATTCGAAGTCAAAAGAAATGGACAGTGGTCCGTAAAGGGACCCAAAGAAATAGGTACCGGTGAAGAAACCGGACAAACAACTGGTGTGCCAGAAAACCCTACAGAAACATTGGTTTGCCCTGACAGTGGAATGTTTGGAACCCGAGAATGATCAATGGAGCACTTCTGTGCTCCAGTGTCTATCAAAAATTGATGTTCCCTATTTCCCATTACCATTTCAACGTAGGGACCTTTCTGATTAACGGGAATAGGTGTAGGTTCCAAACCCTGCTTCTGGCAATCCTAACGAAACAAAATATCATCAAAAGGAAGCTCTTCAGATAGATATGCAGCAGAAGGATGATCAAATATGTTTCTAGTATCCACACTCGAAGTCTGATTATCCTGTGAAAAAGGTTGTTGGGAATCCTGTGAAAACTGGCTTCTACCAGGGCCCCCTACACCCGGGCGACCTCTGGATCATCTACCCATATTTCCAAATGTGTTATTCGACCTCTGTCGAAGGACGGGGCATTGTGCACGCCAATGACACTCCTTGCGACAATAGGCACACTCGTTAATATTCACGGGACCCAAGGGCACATTCCCTTGTGGAACATACTGACCTCTAATCTGCGAACTACCCCCTCTGGGGCCTCTAACAATTTGCTGTAACAATACTTTAATCTTCAAATCACCTTTACTCTTCTCGACTCTATCTTTTTCATTATTGACATGGTTCTCGTAGTACTAAGCCATGTGCAGTACTTCTGATTGGGATTTCGCCTGCCAAGCGCTCTCAGAAGACATAATTTGTGACTGGATGTCAGGCAGCAATCCACGTACAAATTTGTCCACAAATAATCTTTTCCCAGACTCTGTGCCTAAGTCTTGTCCACTGAAATCCGAGAATACCTGTTCGAACCGATTAAAGAACTCGGTAGCACCCTCAGATTTTCCTTGGACACAGGCCGTAAGCTTGTCCCAAATAATTCTCTTTTCGGGGATTATAGTTTTCAGTTTTGCAATGATTCTGTCAGGCAAAGTTAGTATCACCTGAGGTGGTCTCTCACCAGCTGGCCTTTCCCCATCAAGCCTAACTATGTTAGCCCATGTATCTCCCAACCCTGGTACATCGTCTATAGTTCTAACTTGTTTCCACAAATCTACAGGCAGGAGTACAGGGAATAGCAAATCAATGTCGCCTAGAGTAAACACTGAGGACTGCAAAACAGACTCTATCTCTTTATAGAACCCTGTCGGATTTTTCCTAATGTCAGGAATAGTTTGTCTAATAGTATTCACTTCCTGTCGTGAAAACGGGACGTGAACAAACTGCGATACATAATGTGCAAGAATGTCCACAGCAGGTGTACCTGCTGCAGCATTAGCAGGAATCTCAACCTTTGGGACAAATGTCGGAGGAACCTCTCTCATAGGCAACTGAGATGTAGGCAACTCCGAACGCTTACTAAGCAACAGAGCTAAGTCGAGCGCTAAAGCACTTGAAGAAGTGTCAAGTGAAAAAGCTCTCTTATAAATGCTCAATAACTCTGTGGGACAACTAACCTTTCTCTTTAAACATTCATCCTGCAGGTACTCTACCATTACCTGTATCACTTTCCTCTGCATTTCTAGCGTATATTGACTGTATGTGTCATATACCTCAACTGGAGTTATCGATATGTCTGAAATCCATCTAATCGCATCTTTTGTACAAATTCACGCCTCCTCAGATGTCGATTTACGACACGGAAGAAATCGTTTCTGTACATACATACTTTCTTCTTCGTCATCCTCATTCCGTAACTTTTCCAACTCCTTTCTATACTCATATATCCTCTCAACATGCTCATGTACCTTCTCCACAGTTTCTCTTGAAAACGCTAAAGTATTCAGGTCCCTAAACCCTTGTGGGAGGTCTGCATTATTTAATTTACCCCACATTACACATAAATGAATCCCTAAACCTTCAATGAAAACATTTTTCTCAGGAAAATTATCCATATTAGAAAGTGTGGCAAGAACATTAGCTCGATCATCTCTCTCCATACAATGCTTAGCCCATGCAAACAAATCCTGTTTCCTTTCTGTAGGAACAGTATTACGAGTAACAATCCTCGACCCCGCACCCTGATCAACTACAAGCGGTACAGAACTACTTGGGAGTGAGGGTGCAGGCAAATTCAATGGAGGTACTATTACTGGTGCAATGGGAAGAGGCAGAGGAGCAGGTGGAGGAACAACAACCGGAGGAATAGGAACAACAGGTTGAGCAGGAAGAGCAGGAATAACAGCAGGAAGAGGTACAGCAGGAGGAAGAGGAACATACGGAGGTGGTGTAGAGGCACCAGGCCTTCGTTCATTTAACAATTTGTCGATAAACTCATCAGAAACATGAAGATCTTTAGAAGGATAGATTTTCTGAATACCGAGTGAGAAAGCCCTGTCCATATTCCTAACCGACTCAGACTGTTTGTCCTGATCATATAACAACGCCTTTTCAGCATTTGTTTTATGACGGCGCACATGTTTTTCCCTACTTTTAAGCTGCTGCAACGCTTCTCTTTTCCAATTTTGCAAAACATCAAATGCTGCAGGTCTGGCCTTCTTTTTTAACAACACTGACTCTAAATATTCAATACGAGGGATCTCAAAACTACCATTGATTGGCCACTGAAGTTCGAAGGCATGTCTGGTTTGTCTGTGCCAAATTTTATTAAATACTACACTTCCAATGCCATGCTTACAGTACATAGTACATGCCGGTGACCCCTCCTGTGGTGCCGGACGGCGAAATTCCAAAGATTGTCTATCGCTGCGGAATAATGCCCTAAAGCAGCTAGACAAATTCCCAGGCATTTCTCAAATACTCAGTGTTACCTGGTCAATAATTGTGTCTGCAGATACAATGCGCCAAATTCAAATTTTCAGGGTTGAATTAAGAGTCGGGTAACGACTCACCTGACCAAACCTAAGGAGGACCGATCGGTTTACAAAGGACTTACCTAATGAATTTTACCTTGTGTATGGTGATTTCGGCAAATCTGCCCGCCTCAAAAAATTGACCCTCGTCAAGATGCCGTCTCAGACCACACGGCTATCTTCCAGGGAACGGATCGTGCAGCGCTGTTGAGGTGTTGCGTCTCGTTCAGTCGTGCCCGTTATGTCACACCGTCCGATCCCGGTCCGATAGCGTGCGTCAACTTTCAATAATCCGGCATCAATCTTGAGGATCCCTATTCGGGCGCCAACTGTGAAAACAAGGAAATAATATGAGGCAGGGTAACCAAAAAGGAAACACACCAAACACAGGTTACAAAGGAACATACAAAGCACTTTATTTTATACTGAATCCAGTTACAAAAGAACAGAACAAAATTCAGATAGCTATCGACCCTCAGTACAACACAGCGAACTCCGGCGTGGTTCGGTGTGCTCAATGAGTGCAAATATTCATTGAAACAGTCAGGCTTTTATACATTTCTCCAGCCTGTTGTCCAGCCTTTCTTCAGGTTAACCATTCCATAAATAAGTTACTGCTCTAGGGTCCCTTGCCAGGTCAAATCTAGTTCATCTTAGGTTTATACATTAACAAGAAGAAATGGTAATAATGTATGCTCTAGGCCTAACATTACAATGTGGGACTTCATTTATACAATATAGTTGAGCAGGTGTTCTCATTCAATTATAGATCAGTTTCGGTGATACAGGTAATCCATTGCACACAGGTCAGCAGAAGGACAAGGTCTCAGCTCATGACCCTAACCAGTGGCCTGCAGGCAAGTTATACATTAGCTGTACAGAGGTCATGACAATCAAGTTCTGTTCTGAATAACATAGGCTACCATTTTAGCTCACATGGTGACTTTATAGAGCAAGAAAACCTAAAATGGCGGCTTGACCCAAAATGACAGTTTACATGGTTTCTAAGGTCAGGACCTTGCAATGCGAGTTTATTCACATGTAGTCTATAAGCAGCTTGTTAGCAGCTTGGCATAGGCCAATATACATATATTCATAGCAACAGGAGGCATGATATAATTTCTAGTTTGACACACCTTTCCAGATAAGTAAAATATCGTCGATAAATCTCGTCCACATCACGATTTTGTCATGGGCATTTGGATCTGTGTAGACATATTTGTCCTCAAACTTGCTCATAAAAAGGTTTGCAAGGGCCGGTGCGTATTTGACACCCATAGCCACTCCCTGTTTCTGCTTGTAATATTTCTTGTCAAATATGAAAATATTGTTCTCCAAAGTTAATGTCAGCATTTCTTTCAGCATGGTCACGTAATGGTAATGTGAAGCGGATTCCCCATGAAAAATGTAGTCTATAGTTTCGATAGCTGCCTCGTGACAAGTTTGAAAGACTCATCCCATTTGATAAGCTGTAATTTCTTGATGACATCAGTAGAATCGTTACAAAAAGCTTTGATTTTAGGTACACGTGGGCTTAAGATATTGTCAATAAACTCACTAATCTTCTCTGTGACCCAACCAATACAGCTGACGATTGGTCTTCCCTCTGGTATTTTATTGAATGTTTTATGTACTTAAAAAGTATATGGTCGGGACCACAGGATGTGAGACAGTTAGATAAGCTCTTTCACTGTCAGTGATGAGGCCTTTCCTTTCCCAATTTTGGATTTGCTCAGCTATTTGGTTTTTGATTTCCATAGTGGGGTTTGTTCAAAGTTCTTCATAACAAAGGGGGGTTGTTAGATGATTCACAGCCATTTGTATATAGTCAGCACGGTCCATTAAGATTATGTTTCCCCCTTTATCAGCTTCCTTAATAACTATGGATTGGTCCATTTGCAAATTTCTCAAGGCTTTTTGGTTCAGGTTGTTCTTTTTGTTCTTGAATCTCATGTTTGACTTGTTCTTTCGCTCAAAGAGATTATTAATCTCCATTTGAACTACTTTATGGAAGGCGTCGATCATGTTATCTTGACCAAATTGCGGAGTAAATTTGGATAGAGCTTTCATTTCCTGGGTAGTGAAGCTAATGGGTTGGATTTTCAGATCATGCAGTGTTTCATGTAGTTCCAAATCATCTACTTGAAGGGTTCGCAATAGATGGATATTCTCTATATCTTGTATCGAGAATGAAGTTTTCACCTTTTTGCTTTCTGTTTTCTTACCTTGAACCTCCTGCCCCTTCACCCCTCCCTTTCTGTGACTATTTTGAATGTAATTTAATTTAATCTTTTGTTTTCATGGTTTACTTCTACATGTGTTTGATTATGCATTATGATCTCTGATATATGTTTTTCACTGTGAATTCGGCTACACATTCACTAGTTTTTATCAACAGCCCTGATTTGAAAAAGACACTGGTGTGTCGAAACACGTGTTATCCAAAAGGGCATTATACTCAATACATTACAGTTTCCACAAATATACGCTGTGGCGCAGTTCTTCGAGTGTGGAGCATTTTTTCTTCAACCTTTTCCTCATGGGTTAGGGGTCAAATGCCCCTTTGTTGCCCCACATCTACTGCGACATATTTTTGTTTGAATTGTAATACTTAACCAGGCGCATGGAAACATTTTCGTAGTTGGTACAAAGTAAAACCCCACCAGTGTGGCATAACTCTTACTTTGGTCTCCTAGCCCACCCACCGATCTCAGCTCATTGTATTTTCGTGGCCCGTGGGCAGTGTTTGTATGATGTGCTAACCCATCACCCAGGCTTCCCTCTGCCCAAGCTCGCCCAATGGGCAGTAACAGAAGCTGCAGAACGCTGGCCAATGCTCTCCTTTCAAAGGGGTGACGTCATGCGCACATCAAACCAGAGCATCGCTCCCAGCAGGTTCCATGTGTATTTATCAAAGGTTTTTTTTTTGCACACACCCTCTCCCCATCCCATATCGGCTCCAGGGATGTTATTTCACCAAAATGCCAGGGGTAGGTGAAGTGACATCACTTGACCCTTGACCTCTGATGACATCACAGGAAGTGATGCCATTTAACCCCACCCCAAAGTGACATCATGGGAAGCAATGGAACACAACCTTTCCCCCCCTTGACAAAACAGGAAGTGGCATTACATAGCATTGCTTCTAAGTACACTACGAAAAATATAGTTTCAATAACACTGTAATGTGATGTACATGTCATACAAGAATGGATCACCATATGAATATCAGAGTGTATAGGCCCATATTACCAAGTTACTGTGAATGCAAGCAGACGTCCAAGGCCAAATGATAATGATGCACTATTATATAGCACTCACGCTTAAGCGCTTTATAGAGAACAAATGTACAAACAATATCACACAATCTGTGTTGGTACTCATTTATTGACCTTAGAAGGATGAAAAAGCTGAGATGGCCTTGCCGGGATTTGAACCTGCAACCTGCATATCACATTGCAGCAGCAAGCGCTTAACCCACTGAGTTATCTTACCAGCTGTAGCTATCTCACCGGTTATAGTAAAAAGAGCTATTGTATGTTTGAATGTTTTGAAAGTCAGAAAGCAAATGGCACTCTGTAGTGGATACCATTAAACTGGTAACTAAGATTTAACAGAAGGCCAGCTCATCGGCTGGGTCTGGTGCAAAGTTGGCCACATGGCAAGCCTGCGTGGATCAATTTACAGGCTTCAGAGGTTGTCCAAATACACACCATTGGGGGGGGTTATAACTGTGTATTCAAGAATTGAGAGTAGCCCAGGAAAAGCAGCACACTCACACAGCATCCTATTCTCTGGACACTCGTTACCTCATACATGCAAACAAACATCCTGAACAGCATGCCAGGGAGAGAGGAAAGATAGACACATAAGTCTTGGGAGAATAGCTCAGGGGAAACGTGCTCGCCCTGGAAGCAAGACGAAAGACCAACAAAAGTTAGATCCCTAGGTCCGTGCTTAGAAACCTCTGGGTATTAAGGGCATTATAAATAACCTATCACATCAAAGCATTAATTGTGGCACAATGAAATCAAGGGCCACTTGATGTGCTATGGTCAAACAATTATACGCAGTACACAAGCTTTTAGGCCCAAGGATTTTGTCTAGTGACCAAGGACACCACAATGGAATGTCTTGTGATGATCGTAATAGAGCCAAGGGCTCAAAAAAACATGCTACAACAGCAACTTGCAAAAAGTGCAATACATTGTCCAAAATTGATGCTAATTCTACTCTAAATGCTTTTTGGGAGTTTGTCTGCATTGTGAATTTGAGGTGTTTAAGAACAGACTAAATGAGTGATTCACCCCCTGAAGTGTACCTGAAATAAACCTTTAATGTGTCTAGCAATTATTGTATAGAATTCCAGGAAGACACATTATTTGTCAGTCCTGTTCTTTCTTATTTAGCGTCACTGCTCTAAGTGAAACCCCTGTTTTTTCTTAAAGGTCTAAACAAGAAAGCCAGCCATTCCAGAAACAAAGAGCATATGGCGCTGGCAAAAGTCCAGGAGCTGCAATACATTTTTTTTAAAAAACCTTTTTTTTTAGGGGTAGCAAGAGAGACCACAGGGTTCGACCCCTGGCAACCTCAAAATGACATCCCTGCTGGCCTCAGCCTGCATTTTGCAGTGCACATTCGGTGAACGCAAAGAGCAGTGACATAGCTGCGGTAAGAAGACTGGATGCCACCCCAGCACTAGTTATCTCATGCACACAGACATTATCACTGCATCTTGAACCCCCATTCCTAACAGAGGCCCCCGATTCCTGTTCCGAGTGCTCCCACGTGTCGTACCAGGGACCAGCGCATGTCCAGTGCCAGCCCCTTGCACCTGCCCCTAAAGGTATCGAAGAAATCAGCGGAGGGCTATCTTCCTTGCGGGCCAAGAGCCACCAACCCCCAGAATGATATTTTCATGGGACTGAGCTCTGTAAAGGACCATGAAAGTTTCAGGGGCAGCTTACAATGCAACCAGTGTCAGTGCACAATCAGGTCCACACTCATGTGCTCGCCGAGTCAGCGATAAGAAGTCATTGCAAGGATATGCAAAGGTCTTCCAGAATCACACCAAACGTTTGGGTAGAGGGGTGCCAAAGCACGGACGTAGCTCAAGAGCGGTAGAGCGTTTTACGAAGTTTGGGTAGCCAGCAATTGGGCTGGGGTCTTAACATTAGCGCAGTACTGTGAGTTGCCGGCTATGCATCCGATGGGAATAGTCCATAGTCAGGTGCTGTTGAAAAAGCCATCTTTTGGGAGATTTGGGAAATTGGAGAATTGTGGGAGCATTCCGGGTTGATACCGGGATGAGTTTCAGAGGATGGGAGTGTAAGAAGAAAAGGATTGCTTGCAGGTCCTCTTTTTGCAGACTAGTTTTGATTCAGACTGGTTGGTCGGTTTGCTGCACAGGGAGTGTGTGCCGCCAGATATGTGGAGCACAGGGGAACTGAGTACGCGGGTGCCCCGGGATTCAGCCTCCACCCAGGAAAGGTCAATTGTGTGAAAGTCCCTATACATTACAATGGGACTTTTCATGTTTCTGCCGGTCCCCCACCGCCCCCCGAAAAGAAAAACAAAAGTCTACTCCCTGCTGGTGTGTTACTCGCGGATGCTTTGTATATGATCTGTGCAGTCTTGAACAGTTTCCTGTCCTGGATAGGAAGCCGGTGTAGTTTGGGTAGGACTGGAGTGATTCAGTCAAATGTCCTTGCATTCGTAATAGGACGTGCTGCAGCGTGGTGGACTGTCTTTAGGGGAGTCAAGTGTCAGGATGGCCTTCCCCCATCGATATGCGAGACCACAATGGCCTGCACTACAGGCCGGAAGTCCTGCGGCAGGATGAAGGATTTGATTTTTAAAAGGGTAGAGATTCTGAGCCAGGATATCAGGGCCTTCCTGGCTATGGGTTTCTGGTAGGACAGGCTGCTGTCATTGGTGACGCCTAAGGATTTTGCTGAATCAGAGTTGCGGATTAAAACCCTCTAGGTGCATATCATTGAGCCATTGTTGAACAAGTTGTTGTTTAGCGTTGAGATCGATGAGGACCAATTCGTTCTTGGCTGGGTTAAATTTAAGGTAGGCAGCCAACTTCCATGACCGGGTAATGGCTAGGAAATCGCAGAGACGACTGATGGACTGAGCTTGTCTGGGTCCAGGGTCTTTTTTTTCAAAAGGGGTCGTATGAGACCTGTCTTGAGGGTGTCTGGGCACGAGGGAGGCAATAATGATGCTGGGGAGAGCACCGAGCCTGTTAATTGTTTAATGGTGGAGGCCAGGATGATATCATCAGAGTAAGAAGTAGGTTTGAGCGAGGAGATTGCTTTTAGTAGGTGCGGGGAAGAGAGAGGAGATCATTCAGTCCATAGGTCCATAGGGGCAGTGCTCATGTTGGAGTGCAGGGTGGAGGGATGTAATGCTGTGGGTGCTTGATTTGATGATGTGTCAAATGTAGCTTATTTTTTCCACAAATATAGTTGTTGCCTCCGATGGATTTTTCCTGAGTTGCTGGTACTTCGGGGTCGGGTGAGGGTTCAGTGTAATGCTTTACTACTTCAAAGAGGGCTTTGCTCCTAGTAGAGGCTGCCACACTGGCAGCGGAGTAGTAAGCAGCCTTGGCCTTGGTATTCAGACTTCTACAGTTGACGCAGGATTCTGCGGCTTCTAGGTACGCGTAGGGCCTCACTTACATACGCCTTTCAGAATGGCGCAATCCCATTGAAAAACTCTTTGCAAATCAGGCCCATAGACTGCTTGTTTCAGCTGTGGTTATGGAATGAAATGCTGTTGTTGCATGTGCAGAACCCGTGGACGCAGCGTGCTGCCTCTGCTCCGCGCTGGACGCCAATGTCAGCTTTGACATCCTGCATTACTTGCCTCAGTCTCAAGGATTGCACCCACGGGGACATTTGCCTTTTCTTGCCAGAAACATCCATACAAGCTGAAGTGTACCATTTCTTTTTAAATGCGACTCTCAGGTACCGGTGGAGCCTTATTGGTAGTGCCTGGAAGTAAAACCAAAGCGCTTTACTATGTGGTCATGTGTGTGGTGATGACATGCCGCATATCACGGAGCACCAAAGAAGTCGCGAAGGGGCAGCCGCAAAGGAAGGCTGTCTTTGCATCATTGCTGGAAGGATAACTTCCACTCACCCTGAGAAGAAGGAACCCAAATATTGATACTATTCCCAGAGGCTTCCTAAGGGTCGAAAAAGAAAGCAGGCTGTTCTGTCAACTTGCGGTAACTGAGCTATCAACGGTGTTCCTAATGGATGGACTGAAACATGTACTCTGCCCAGAGGTGTTCTTAGGTGGGGGCCAAGGGGGCTATAGCCCCAGGTCTTATGGTTGTAGCCCCAGATAGAAGCTCTGGGGCTATCACCAAAAGGCCAGCTAGCCCCGAGTCCTGACAGTCCCGACATTAGTGTAGCCCCGGATCTTTTCCATACCTAGCAACACCCCTGACTCTGCCTGTACCTTAGACTGTCAAAAAACATTAATTGTGCCAATGCTGTTTCTTTAAAATACAAATCCTAAGTTGGCCCCAGGGACAAAACCCTGAAAACATTTTATGGTTTTGTTTGAAATTTTAATTGGGGGTCCGTGTGGAACATAACACTGTTCAAATTGATTGGTCTGACATTCAAGGCATCGAGAAGCAAAGTCCACCGTGTCTTAGCAACGAGATGAACACATAGGGCCTAATTCACAGAAACCTTTTATAATGGCAAAATCCCATTGGAAAACACTCTGTGAATCAGGGCCATAGGGTCTGATTCAAGAGGATGTGAACTGGATCCAATCATGGAGGGTCGTGGGCCTCAGGGAGTTGCTTCTCTACCTTAAAGCTCATCCAGAGAGCCGACACCTGAGATGCCTGCAGTACCTCTGAGAGGCCTTTGGGCAAATCTTTGAGAATCACTTGTGCACGTGAGCAGGGCCGAGATTCCCCGGGGCATCTCCAGATCTGCAGACTTTTTAAAATCGGGTTTCAGGCAGCAGGTGCAAATCAGAACGGGTCTCTGGCATCTCTAGTTTGCTAGCGGGCCCGTGTTCTGCAAGCTGGTATGAATGCAGGTTTCTTGCATAGCGCTTAATGATGCTTTATGTTGCTTTAGAGCAGCTTCGGGAAAGAGGAGATGGTGTGCCATGTGACTGGGATTTACACCACACCCTACTGCCATGTTCCTGCTCTCTAGGTGCCTGGTGGATCGGAACGATATGGGTGTGGGTAATGTTCGTGGGGTTGTATAGGGAGTACTGAAAAGCCAGGAAGTCCCGCACCCAATAACAGGAGTAGTCACGGTAAATGGCAAAGGTCTGTTCTATTAGCAATCCATATACACCAGTGACAGCAGTAAGCACTCAAGTCTCTAGGGCTCTCCAAAGTGGTGATGTAAAACAATAGCATATAAGGCAAAAATACATCACCACTGATGTCACACTGCAATCTTGCTTACAAAAACCTATAGGGTGTGGGGATTTGTGAGGCGAATTGTCTATATATATGATGCATAGCTGTCAGCCTTTTCATTGGACTTGACTATCTGGTGGCCCCACCTTGGACCATCCCTTAATTGATACAAGTAAAAAACACATCATATTAGCAAGAGGTAATTGGCGACTGCAACAGTGACTGGGCGGCATCATATTGGGGACTTTCATTGGGTGGCATCCATATTACCACCCTTGAATACTTGGCAGGTCATCAGCACATGAGTAAAAATCGTGGTAATGTCGCCACATCAAGGAACTGTGTCTTCCAAGTAAATGAGAAACCATCCCTGATCTCCTAGACCACACGCCAGGCTATCTAGCTCTGAACTTGGCCTTGTTCAGTGCCTCTGGTTCTGGGAATCTGTGGGGGGGCGAAGCAGGTATCTTTCTGTCTGACGCTTAATGAATGGACACTGTTCTCCAGTTATAGGTCTCGTGTGAGGAGACCACGTTTAGCATTATTCTGCTTTGGTTTTATTAGGATTTTAGCACATGTTAATTCGGGTGCCTTTACCCTCTCTGGTCACTGGAGACTTGTTTGAGCTATACTTATTTCAATATTAAGCTACTAATTGATAGGCACTTGGCATTGAGCAGCTGTTTATTCTTTAACCTAAACTAAGAAGAATATGCCTAATGCTCTGCCATTATCTTCTGTTTTCCTCAGAGCTATACAAGCCTCTCCTTTTGCAGTAACCTTGGAGGGGGCTGTTCAGCCACTGTCTGGCCTCAGTAGGTCTGTATTTTCAGCTAATTATAGCAAGTCAAATCTCCCTGCAGCTTCGAGGCTTCTTCAAGGTTTTCCATTCACTCTAACATGGCTTTGCCGTCCATTTTGTCCAGCATGGCCACTCGCTCCCATTGCATTTTTGTGTTTAGTAAGCTTTATATGTATATCGTTCGTCTTGCGTTTCAGCGTATACATTGATTATGTTATGTTACTAATGTCTAAAGGGTTCAGGTAATATTCGTCATGTTTAGATGCAATAATGCAAAATTGTACTAGTTACATGCACTGCGGCCAGAATTCTGGTAAGTAAAGCAGTTCAAAATAGTATTCAAATGTCACACAATACTAAATTCTTAGAATGTTAGTTGTATTTGAGTTTTTTTAAAAATATTCTGACGTTACAGTCCATTCAGCCTGACATTGCAGTACGTTCAGCCAACACGTGTTTCGACACAGAGTCATACTCAAGGCTGACAATGTTAAACATAATGAAAACCGATAACATGTGACCATTAAATGTACATAATAACAGACATATATATATATATATATATATATATATATATATATATATAACTTAACCATAACTACACAGCCACTACCGTGGATATATATATATAGCCACAGTAGTGGCTGTGTAGTTATGGTTAAGTTGCTAATCCCATAGGAAGAGCACTTTTTGGGTGGCTTATAACTTTGCTCCCGCTGGACGAATCCTCACCAAACTTTGCAAATAAGTATATGGCCCACTCTGAATTGTTTTGCAAAGTTTGGTGAGGTATGGTGCTGGGGGGGCAAAGTTGTAGGGGGGGTCCCAAAATGTTTTTTTTCTCATAGTCTGAATGGATGGATTTTTACCAAATTTGCGGCAGGAGCAGCGGCTTGGTCCCAAAAACATGCTTTTGTAAATTTGGTGAAAATCCATCTAGTAGTTTTTTTTTTAAATGACCAAAAAATAGGTCACAAAAAATGGGTGATATCTATGTCCGCTCCGCGGACACACTTCCCTATTCGCTCCACGGACAGGAGACCTATTTGCTAATTGGCTTGCGTCATGCCTGCGGACATGCGACGTGTTCGCTGATTGGCTGGAATGAAGCGTGAGGTGCGTCAAATTGTTTTGATGCGCCCGCCATCTTGGATCTGCGAACATCCGCGGACAGCGTGGCGACGAATGGGGAAGAAATACAAATTTGGCAAGTGTGTTGGTGTGTAAGAGTGCTTGGGGAGGGTGCGGGAGTAAGAGATGGGTGAAATGCTGTATTTGTTTAGGTGGCAGGCACCCATGATGTGTTCGTCATGTCTGCTGTCACCGCGGCTGTCCGCGGACATAAAAAATGCAATTCAGTAGCCCATATAGCCAGTTAAAATGTTTGATCCTATGGGTGTGACCTATGGGTGTGAAATGCTGTGGTGGTTGTGGCCAGGGTCTAGAATCTTGGGTGCATGGCCGAATACCTTGTATTTGTAAGGTGGAGTGATTATCTGAATTGCAGTTAGTACATCATCTGCCATGGTTTGCATTTTGTACAAGATGCTGAAATGGAATGGATTCACAGTTAGGTATCGATACATACACAACACATTCATTAGGGATTTGTTCCTTTGCCATATTTTTGCACAGAGTGTATGTATGTTTCCACATGTATGAAATCTGGAAGATTTCATTATAGGTATGTTTTTGTTTTCCAGTAATTGTAGTAAGTACATTAGAAATTCTTGTGGATCTTCTTGTGAGTTTAGTAGTCCAATTCTTGTCTTATTCCATGAACACTGTATGTGTTGTCAGGATTGTTGCTTGCATTTCTATGAAGGACTAACATTTGCAAACACAATTGGTCTGTATTGTGTAAGTCAATGTTGTCAACAATTGGTGGCAATTGAGATAGAATATGTATTGCTACATTTGCATAGCAATTTACACCAGTTATATTTGAAAATTTGAATGGACTAGATAGTTCTGTGTCCAAGTCATTTCTTCGGAGTGTGTGTTGCTTCTTTGAAGAAGTACCTGAGTTACTTAGAGTAGTAGATTCTTCTTTGGTTGCAGTAATTGATGAAGTATTAGCTTCTTTTACTCTCTTTGGAGGATTTGCAGTGCGATCCTGTTGCATTTCTGTTTGAAGTAGTTTCTTTTACAATGTTTTGCTTTTTGTGGAACAGGATAGGTTTTTAGATGGGGGGTGTATAGTGAACGTAGTCTATTGTATTCTAAAATGCAAGGAATATCAGCGTTTACTTTACTTGCATCAAACTTGAATAGAAATAGACTGTCAAGTGTACGTAAGCATGATAGTGCTACGTAGCTCATGCCTTCTTTAAAGACTGTGTTCCCAATATCTATCAATGCTTTATCTAGGGTAAGACCTTGTGATTTGTGAATGGTGACTGCGTATGCTAGAGTTAGAGAAAATTGTTCTCTGCGTACATACATGTCTTTGAAAAGAAGGAATCGAGCTGTTGAGCGTCCTATCCTTTTTACTTCTGATAGTTTGTCAAAGAGAATATTGACAAACTGAATGTTGTTGTCACATGGGTATGTTTGAAACCCAACAACTGTACCAAGTGCTCCATTAACTAGTCCTTGCTCCATGTCAAACCATCTGTGTTGGAGATAGAGTTGTTCAAGGTATTTAGTCTTGTTGTGGCTTGTTGATACATGGGTAGTGTCATACCATGTACGTCCAGTTTGTCTGTGGAGCAAATTTCAATCATTGGTTGCATTTCTTTTTTCAACATTGTTTCATTGAATTTGGAAAAGCTTGCAAGAGTTGGCATCAAGGACATACAATTGACATTTTTGTGTGCTAATTGTTCCATGACATCAGTAGCACATGAGCTATGGCCATAAAGTGCATGGATGTGCTGGGTTTTTAATACTGCTTGTGCTTCTCGAGATAGTACACCAACTCTAATACTTTTTAAAATGTTGGCATAGGTAAGGTCTGCAGACTGGCACATGTTTTCTGTTAATTCTCTGTATTGGAAATGTTGCCAAAGGTTAACATTTCCTATTCTGCCAACAGTTTTACGGCAGAGTTTGTGTCCTAAGGTTTTAAAAATAGGTTCACCTTTCACTGGTGTCAATTGAAGAAGATCTCCAAAAACAATAATGTGTTTTCCTCCAAAGAGCTCTTCGTAGTTTTTTTGAGTACTTCTTGTAATCAGAGGTGAATCAAAGCAAACATTAGGTTGGAGACCATGCTCACTTCATCTATTAGTAGCATTTTCATTTGTTTTAACACTCTGCGTAGTTCCATTGCAGCTTCTGTAGAAAGTTTGTAATTTTCTAATTTGTTTTGGTGTTCTACTGGAAGGAGTGGTAATCGGTGTAAAGTGACACCGCCTATGTTGTAGGCAGCTAAACCTGTGGGGGCAGTTACAACAGCTGACAGTTTGTTGTTTGTCAATTGATGAAGGAACTTGCTGATGATTTTGATTAAGAATGTTTTGCCTGAACCAGCTTGACCACGGACGTATTATAGTATAGGTTTGTAATTTTGGCATGTACATTCTTTATTTTCATGTTGTACACCATGTGCAATTTCTTTTGTTACTTCTTGAAAAATGCTACGTTGCTCATTGTTTAGTTTTGATTGTAGTATAGTTAAGTCTTCTTTATCTTCATACTGACACATGGTGTTTTCCACTTCTGTCATAGCTAATTCTGCCTCATTTGCTATTAGTGGCTGTCCCAGTGGTTCTTGGCTTCCTGTTACAGAAGGTTGACTACTGTCGGGAGTGTCCTTATCTAGTTGGGCGTGGATTTCTTCTTCGTGTTGCTGTTCATTGTGCAACATTGTTTTGTACTGTGTAAAGTTTACATCGGTTATAGTGCTTTCATTTGCTTTAAAAGAGTCTTCATAGGAGTCATAGATATCTAGTAACTCTTCTTCTTTTCTCAATGGTTTAAAAAGTTGTAGCAGGGCTATGTAATATAGTTCTTTATGTTGAGGAGTTTTTAATGACAATTTTATATGATTCATTAAGCTTTGTTTGGTAAGTTTCACTAAGCTGCCTTCACAATTTGTCACTCTGTATCTACCTTTATTTTCATCGGGTTTTATATTAGTTTTGTATGTGAAGTTTTGGGCTATGTGGTATAGACACACAGATCCAAAGTGGTACTCCTGTTTGGGTAATATGTGTCTTGTAAATTATTTTTCAAAATGTCTTGGCTGTTAGGATCATTTTGGCTATTGTTTCTATGTCGTCGTATTATTTGAGAACTCTTTTTCTAGATTTATCAGGACCAAGACATAGCCATACTATATTTTCCGATTTTACATACAAAGCAGTACCGGTTAAATGATCTGCAGCTTCATAGCAGCCACATTCTATATGAGAGAGCATTTTTATGCCTAAACTTTACAATTTCTGAGACAGTGTTTTGTCCAATGATAGGTCATCCCAGAGGTCTTGAAGCTCTGTTTTTTCTGCTTTTGTTAAGTATACTGTAACATATCGTGCAACTGCAGTGGAATTGTCTGCAATGTACTGCACATCTATGTTTGCATTCCATAAGAGGTCAGTGATTGCATTGTAATCATTGATATATTTTGCTTCTTCTGTTCTTTTTATGTAATATGTGTTCTTAGGTGATTTATCTTTAATACTATGTCTAACTGAAGATATGAAGTTGTTCACTTCACCTGTTTCTGTAAATGGTCTAGGGAAACCAAAGCGGCATTTGGTGTAGTATTTCCCTTTGTTTTTGTATTTGCGACGACAATATTTCCCACATTTGTGTCCAATTTGTGCATGAAGATCACTATTTGTGGCTTCTGATGGAATTTCACAAGTGACATATTTTTCGATAAACTGTAAAACAGTGGCATCACTGTCTCGACCAAATTTAGGAGCATCTTTAATCCATAAAAACATATGGATATGTGGTGCTCCTCTGGTTTGGTATTCTTTTCTCCAAAAGAAGTGTTGCACTTCTCTGAGGGGAGGAACAGTTTTCTTACAAATAAAGTGTAGCATAGCAATGAAGCGATGATGGAAATATCTTGAAACATTAACAGGATCTAGAGAGCAAGGTTCTCCAGGTGTTAGTATATCTATGTTTGTTTTGTTTTTGTTTGATATGCGTAGGAAATCATGTAAATCTTTGCATGCATATTCTGCACAACTTAATGTAACAAACCAAGTGGGCGGGCCAAGGTTTCTTATCATACAACATACATCTCCGTGACGTCGGAACCAGTATTCTTTAGTACCACGCATGTTTGCTAACAGATTTGTAATGTTTGATTGTAAAACCTCATCTTTTTCTTGCACTTTTTGTAGTAATTGCGTAGCTGACATATTTTGACAGTGGGTACCTGATTTCAATGTGTGTGCAACTCTGTAACATAGAGTTGCTAGTTCACTTTCAAAGAGTAGGTGGAATATGTATTCCACATTTTGTCTAAATTTGGGATCTTCAGAATACATTTGTAACGAGTGGTATTCTGATGCTGTTATCTGAATGGGTCTATCATCGTACCTTCCTGCTTTCCCAGTAGGAAAAAGTAGAGGAAAAGCACATGCTTCTATACTTTTTTCCCATATGCTGATTGGTGATCCTTTGGTTTGTCGCATTTGGTACGTTTCTAGTACATCATCTATGGTGTCTTTAGAGTGTAAGGGATGAATTGTATAATGGTCTAAAATATTGGATACTGCAGCAGGATCTAGAAGTTTCTGGTGACTCTTGAATTTATTATTTCAGTGGTTTCATTCAGGTTTTCTTCAATATTAATTTCTTTGTAGTATTCATTATTGTCTTTTAGATATTGCAAGGCTTGTCTAACTTTATGTAAGTCTACGAGTTGTTGCCAATTTATTTTGTCTTTTGTAGGTACACCATTTACTAAGACAATTAAAGATTGCTCTATTGGACATTGCACTGCAAGAGTGTGCACATTTTCTTTCAGAGCTAATGGTAAATAAACTACTTTTCCACAAATGCCTTTCACTAATTCAGAGGGAGATAATGTTGCTGTATTTGGTTGAAGATGTATTATTGCTTGAAATGGGTGCACTGTTTGAATTATGATGCTCTCATATAAATTGAGTTGTTGCAGGGGTTTTGGTAGTGGGAATAATTCCAAGTTGTTTGTGATAGTACGTGAAGGAGTTTGGTTGTTGTCAAGTTTTGTAGTGCAGTAAGTGCAAAGTATTAAGGGGTCAGTTATTTCATATTTGTTTTCTGCCATAAGGTAGAGAGCTCATTGAAATCATTTGGAATCTTCATTGTCTTCTATGTTGTATGTTACATCTACAGATTTTGTGTTACTTTCATAAAAAGTTCTGCGGCAACACACACAAACGTGGGTTTGGTACTTCAGCAGATGTACTTTTAAATTTTAGTATTTCTTTTTTGTATGTGTGTAGTAGAAGGTTGCCATCTGTACAATTGTTGCTAGTCTGTTGTAAAGCTATTGCATTTGTAAGTGGCTTTCACTTCCAAAATATTTTCTCTGGATATGCTCTATTTCTTCGAGTAGGTCTTTGGCTGTACCATGTAGAAGATTGTGCTAAAGCAGGACTTTTAGCATAGTACAGTTTATAGACTAGGTTTCTTATAGTTGAATGATGTGTTGATATCATTTTGATATGATGGAAGGTGCTTTTGCAAATAGGTCCTGAAATGCAGGCTAATTAATGTCCTTGTAGTCCTGTGTATTTGCGCACTGGACAGGTATCTATATTTTGTAGTAGTTTCATTTTGATTTTGTCTTTGCCTTTCACATACTGATTGAGGAACTGGCGTAAAGATTTGAAAGATTTTTTGGCAATGTTACACATTGGGCCTCATTACACGGATGGCGGTAAGGATTTACCGGTACCGGTAAAATACCGGTACCGGTAAATCCCTACCGCCTTACTACGAGGTCCCTTTGCGGGTTGGGGGATTTAACGCCTGCTTTTTGCAGGCGTTAAAATCCAACCCGCTAAGGGACCTCGGAGCTAATTACGGCACCGCAAAATTGCAGTGCCGTAATTAACGCCTTCCCCATTCCCATAGAGCCCTATGGGGCAGAAATGGGAATGGGGAAGGGCAATGGTGGAAGGGGGATTTACCGCCCCTCCAACCTTGGAATGGGGTGGTAAATCCCCTTTCCGCCAAGGCGGTGCCGGTATTTTACCGGCATGAGCCATGGCGCTAATAGCGCCATGGCTCACCGCCTACCGTGTAATGAGGCCCATTGACTTGCACAGCCATTTGTATACTGGACGTTCTGGTTCAATCGAATGGAGAGGTGATACTGAGTTTTCTGGGGATATTTTTGTAAGCAGTATTTCTTGTTGCATAATGGTATTATTACATTTTTCATACCCTTGTCCACTGCTATGTATGGCAATTGTGTTTGTTTGCTTTTGTTTGTATGCTTCTTCATTGAAATATGGGTCTGTGCTCGTGGTGTGACTCCATTCACCTCCACAGATATTTATGAAGTTATTTTTGTTGACATTCCTTTTATTGAGAAGTCGTTTTTGTAATTTAGTAGTTAGTTTTGTTAGTGGTTTCATTCTGTTTAACACTAAAATAAATAACTTCCGTTTGAGAAGGATTGCACTGTCTATGAGAGCTTCTAAGATTAATTTTCTATGGTAGGTTTTAAGGGTTGTGCATGATTTCTCTCCTGTTTTTATAATATTCTGAAGGACTCTGTGCCAGAAGTTTTTTCTAAAATACTTCTTTTTTTGGTATGGTTACTTGCCACTACATCAAGATTTATAGGAGCAGTGTTAGCAGTAGTGGTAGCTGAATTCTTGTTAATCACTTTCTGTTTTGTTTTACATTTTGAAAGAGGAGGGAACGTTTTTGTACTGGAAGCTTGTTTTGTTTCGCTTAATGACTCTATTAGATCTTTTGTTTGACCTTTTTGTACAAATTCTGCTAGAGATGGAGGCTTATTTTGGACACTTTTATTTTCATTTGCTCTACTTCTTCATTGCTTTCTACGGACTTGCTTTTTGGTAGGCATTCTTTGGGGTCTGTTGACAAAAAAGAAGGTATGAGTTGGGCTGCTCTGCAATGTATGTGTGCTGTGTGCATGAGTGTCTGAGTATGATGTTAAGGATGTATGTGGCAGTGTGTCATTGTGCATTGGACAGCTACAACTTGTTGGGAAAGCTATTCTTGTATTTGTGTTTTAGTATCCTGGGGTTCAGATGACAGTAGAAAGTAAGCTAATGGTGAGTAGAAGCACTAATAGTAAATCTAATGGCATAGAATTAAAACAGTTCTTTGTTCTGCAATACTAACATTCTAGGGGCTGAGTTATGTTGTTTGTGTACTGAAAAACAGGGATTTGTACGCCATTGTGCCTGCAAATCCCTGCTGAACAAATGGGGATTTGTGGGCAGAATGATGCACAAATCTCTGTTTTTTGGTGCACAAATTCCATGAATCAACCACACAGTGTGTTTCAGTAACAGTAAGAATATTATGGTAGTATTGTACTTACTTTTTTTGTTTGGAATGAGCAGGTTTCTTCTGAGTTGTTGTTTGTACTTCATATGCTGCTGCTTTTCAGGAGAGTGGTCTTCACTGCAATTGTAAAAGAAATAAGTTAGTTATTGTGTGTGTTTATAGCACTGATGTTAATTTAGACATTGATCTTTATGTTTTTGTAGTAGTATTCTTGTTTGATAACTGAACATAGTGTGTGCATGCAGTTTCCATTGACTATGTGCAGCCTTTATATTTTACTTACAATATGTTAGTTCAACATGCTTTGCAAATGAGTAGAATATTAAGTGTATGAAACTCACTTGGTTTCTTAGGGCTGTGTTATTGCATGTTAGGAGATAGAAGAAATAATGATGTACTTGTTTTGCAATTTTTGTAAGGGAAATGGTAGAAACTGTATAGAAAAGCATAGAATGTATGCATTTGTGAAGGTGTGGGTAATAAAGCAGAAGGATGTGATGTACAGGGAGTGGTGTTATTTCAGCTGTGAGCTTTTCAATGATAGTGTCTATCTGTGTGAGTGTATAACGATGCATGAACTTATCCTGGTTGTGTGTAATTTTATAATACACTACTAAGTGTTTTTCTACAATTATACTGTTATTTCTCCCATCTTTTAATATTATACTTTTTTAGATAGTTATGTGTGTAAAAAAAGAATTTAGATAGCAGACAGGTTTGGAAGTGACAGTTGATTATAGCAGATGGGAAAAATAATAGTAAGTTCATTTTAAAGGTTATACAGGTTAAGTGACAGTTACTTTGTTTATATGCATTTATAAGAGTTGTACATGTACTCTGCATAGAATATGCATACCTGTGGTTTGTATTCATGCATGTGGATATGCATGCAGCTGCAAGTAGAAATCTTGGAGACTTGTACAGTAGTTTTTGTAGTAGGTGCTTTCCAATGATATGAGACTTGTACTCAGAGTGATTAACAGTACATTTGAAGTGCTGAACTCTGATGATGGAGTTAGATGTAGAGGTCTTGGATGTGATTGGTGGATGGTTGTGTGACTGCTTAGCTGTATCCAATGAGGGAATGGCACAGAGAGTGAAGTGGAAAGGGTAGAAGGGCTGTCCAAGAATTACATGGTCCGCAGACACCGCGGCTGTCCGCGGACAGGGCATGCCACATTCAGGGTTTTCCAGCAAATCCAGCATGGAAAGGGGATTGTAGGGATTCGCCAATCAGGTGTTGAGGTTATGGATTTGTGTTGAAAGAGGCTGTGTGTAGTGAAGATGGCAGAGGTGGAGAAAGTCAGGGTGTTGGTGCTTGAAGATATGTTTGTGCATGCAGTATGCTCAATGCAGGCATGTGGCAAACAATTTTGATGTTAAAGGAGTGGAGGTGATGTGGAGCACTGTGCCTGATTGCAATGTACAGGGAATTGTACAAGTTTGTGAAGATATGGGCAGGATGAACAGTCCCCATGTTGTAGTTTTGCACTGTGGTGCTTTCCAATTGGGCTATGTCAGTGCCCCTACTTTGTTGGCAGATTTGGAACACTTGGTTCATGCAGTAATGAACATCCTTCCAAATGCCAAACATATTTTTTCTGGATTAGTACCTAGGGCAATATGGGACAATAGTTCTGTTTTTTGTCCTCAGCAAAACATTGCTAGATGTGCAATCAACTGAGACATGTGTGCTTTCATGCTTAGAGCTGGTATGTTCTTCTGTAATAATGAGAATATTGACTCGAGTAATGCTGTTTATTTTAAAGAAGATGGCATTTCTTTATCATTTATGGGAAATGCCATGCTGTTCTGGAATGTAAGGGTTGCTTTGGAGAAGGTTTTGTGAAGATTTTAGGAGTAAACTAAGAAAAAAAAGAAAAAAAATACAAAATAACAGGTGTCTGTCAAGCATCTGCAAAAAAACCAAAAAACATCTCTTTTCAGTGCCAAACTCAAAGGGGAAATGGGGCACACTATTTAAATTTACATTCACTACGCTCAGATTTTCAATATGTCCGCGGACATGGCGGTTGTCCACGGACACTGCGTTTTACATACAGGGTTTTTGGGGTGGAGAGGCATGCAAATGAGAATGAGTAGAGCAAGGGATTGGTCAATAAGGTTTACTTGGTGTGTTTGTAAGGAGATAGTTTGTTAGAAAGTCTTTTTTCTCAGAGAGGAACAGATAGCTATGGATGTGTGTTTCAGAAAACAGATTATCTGGATTTTGGGAGACTCATGGATATGTTGGTTGGAGGTGCATGCAGAACGCTGGAGTAGCTGCAGATCTTGGATTCCCTTATGTGGAAGTGCATTGGCATTGAGTGCGTGGAATGAAGTGGCTGGACTTGGTACCTCTCTGTGCTAATTTGGAGACACAGCATCATCCAGACATAATTATAATTCATAGTGGAGGGAACAGTTTAGGACATGTGTCTGGAATTTCTTTGCAATTTGCAATGAAAGAAGGACTTGGGAAGGTCATGGACATGTTTCCAAATTATCAAGTAATTTTTTCTCGTATTGCGCAGAGACAAATGTGGCTGTGTTGTTCTTCATTTGGTCCACAAATGGAGAAAGCGAGGTGCAATGTCAATAAGGCTGTTTGTGCCTTTTTAAGAGATGTTGGCATGTCCTCCTTTCACAATGAAAATATTATGTTTCGTAGCACATACATTTTTCGCAGAGATGGAGTCCATCCTACTTATGCCGGCAATCAGATTTTTCTGAGAAATGTACAAAATGCATTGCGACCTTCTTGGAATTACAGCCATCCATTTTGCAGTAGGTGTTGACCATTTGAAGTTTTTCAAACACAAACACCACCAAACGGCTCTTTTCAGAGCCACTACTTACTCCCAGAGAAAAATGCAATGGTTTTGATAGGGCAGCACCCCAAAATTTTAGATGTCTGCGAACTATCCGCAGACTTCTAATAAATGCACAGGGCCCTGCTCCATTTATTTGCCACTTCTATTTTTAAACTGTGAAAGGCGGCTCTGAAAAGAGCCTTTTTTTTTGTTTGTTGTTTTATATTTCTTTTGTTTTTTTACACACGACACACTAGGGGAGGAGGGGAAAGGAGGGTAAGGAAGGGACACCAACCATGGGTATAAGAAAGAGCAGGTGGAGAGAGTAAGATGTAGGGTGGGCCTTATTTATGTAGGTAGCAGACCTTCTCATGCTCCGTGACCGCAGCCTCGAAAACACTCCGAAGACTCTCCCCCTGCAGATTACTGCATCGCAGTACATACACAATATTGTGACGCTCAAAAGGTAAGGGTCAACAGCATCATGGATGGCCTGTGAGGCAGCTAGAGGGATGCGATGTCCCACAGGAGTGTCTCTTGTGGTGACAGGAGTGGAAACGGAGGATGTTGTAGAGGAACTCAACCTACTACGTTTATCACAAGGTACAACCTTACTAACGGCCCCACTGTGGAACGACCTTAGGTGTCGCTTCATGGATGTCGTACCAAATATGTACGAACCAGGCCTCCCACGACTCAGCACCATTTTGCACTGGTTGCAGGTGACCTTGTTCGCACATGCTTTTGGTACGTCACAATGAATGGTAAACAACCGCCACACCCAAGACTCACGGCGAGTGCTGGTAGTAGGGACTTCCACTACCTCATCCTCTTCATCCTCTTCATCCTCCTCCTCTACATCCTCATGCCTGTTCCCCTCTGCAGGCCCTTGGGGAGGTGTTGGTGGTGGAGGGGGTGGGGGTGCTGAGGCACTAGTAGCACCAGCTGGAGCACCAGCAAACATAGATCCCACCAGGTCTGATGGGAAGCAGCAAGAACAGCAAAATCAGGAAGATTAGCAAAAGCTAATATAGACAATGCTCTGTCTCATAGCCAGAAGCACAATGAGGATGAGCTCTGAGGTGTAGCCTTTTAGAGGGGTGCAGGTTCACACTCCACGGACAAACGCGCCGTCCGCAGACAGATCGCACACCCCAAAAAGGCTCAAAAAGTTCCAAAAAGTATGTAGAAAGCCAGAGTCATTGTCTGGGACATGTGCAATGGTGAATTTTTACTGTAAAATACTTTAGATTGTCTAAAAAAGTACTTTTTAAATGTTCGGGGACCCGGACAGTGTCCGCAAATCATCACTCACGCTCAGCGTGGGTGCGGTCACATGATGACATTGCGAACACATCCGTGAATGGGACGGGTGTCCGCAGGACACCAAATGCGTGCTACGGATAGTGTTCGGGTCCTCAAACTAATTAAAAGTGCGACACATGTGAGACGGACAGTTACGGACAGGTGCGATGTTCGTAGGACTTATAGGTGTGGTGCACATGTGCGTAGATGTTCTACAGAGAGTACGGATAGGTATGGTGTCCTTAGGGCACCTCCATTATAGTTAATTGCGGATATTCTGGAAACCGAGTGTGTTCTAAGAACAGTTCCATCTTGCTTGCTTACAGTACGAACAGGTATAGTGTCCTTAGGACACCTCCATTTTGGTTAATTACGTTCATTCCGGACACCAAGTATGTTCTAAGAACAGTTCCATCTTGCTTGCTAACAGTACGGACAGGTATAGTGTCCTTGGGACACCTCCATTTTGGTTAATTGCGGACATTCCGGACACCAAATGTGTTCTAAGAACAGTTTCATCTTGCTTGCGGACAGTACGGACAGGTATAGTGTCCTTAGAACACCTCCATTTTAGTTAATTGCGGACATTGCAGGCACCCGCGCTGTCCGCGGACACCCTAACTGCCTTTTTAAAAAAAAGAAGATACAAAGGACTGAAGTAACAACACATATACTATTTTATTATTATATACACATATAACATTTATGAAGAAGAGGGGGAAGCAGAAACTGACATAAATACAGGGGAATTAGGGGTTTGGAGAGGATCGATGCGAGGGGATGAAGGGATGGAAGTCTCATTGTAATGTTTTTCTTGGTGGTGAGGGTTTGGGGATAGTTGACTGGGACATGGAGAGGGGGAACAGGTGCTTGTGGGACAATGATATTTAATGTTTTCTTTTATGTGGTCCTCTACAAAATGTTTCAAAAGATTGACATTTTCCATAAGCATATCAATGTTTTGTTCCATGTGCTGTAGAGTATTTTCTAATATCTCTTTTGCTGTATTATTTTCAATGTTTGTATAGTCTGTTAAAAAAAAATATATGTTAAGTACACATAAAGTAATGATTATTCATTTTCTTATATAGAGAAGTGTCTACCATTAGTATCACTGTCTTCACACATTTCCTCACGTGGGAAATGTTCTTGAAGCCATTCCAAAGTACTGGACATTTCTGTGTAACAAAAAAAATATCACTTTTAGTGTACCAAATAGAAAAAGATTAGATATGTATAAGAAAAATTAAGTATCACTTACTAGTTTCTGGTAAATTGTGTGCTTACTGTTGTGTAGGTCTGCTGTTGCTCCTAGCTGTGCAGTTTCTGTGAGGTAATTATGTTGGAAGCATATCTTTTTTGTTTTGGTATATTCCATTTTAGTACACATGGTATTTGCGGTGCCGGTAATCCCTTACCTCCATATTCCGAGGTCCCTTCCTTAACGCCTGGTCTGACCAGCTGTTAAGGACGGGACCCGCTAAGGGACTTCAGAGCTAATAACGGTACCGCAAATTGCGGTACCGTTATTAGCTACTTCCCCATTCCCATTGAGTCCTATGGGGGCTCAAATGGGAATGGGGAATGGTTCTCAGAATGGGGATTTACCGGGCCCTCCAAGGTTGGAATGACCCGGTAAGTACCCATTCCGAGAACCCTAACCCGGTATGCGGTAAGGGGGTAACCATGGTGCTAATAGCACCATGGCTACCTCCTACCTCGTAATGAGGCTCAATGTGTTTATATGCTGCTTTTTGAACTTCTGCAGTGTTTATATGGCATGATAGAACCATCTAAGATAACCCCTGAGTTTTTGGATACTGTTGATGTTGTCCGCGGACATACGCACAGTCCGCGGACATCAAAATCACTAGCAGGGGGTTCAGCATGTTATATGTATATAAAGTAAGGGAATCCTAGTAAACATCTATCAAATTCACACTATGTATATGTATATTCAGTTAAAAAAAACTTTGATAAAGGGACTTTATGGTTAAGTTGCATCACTAAAAACCTATGAAATTCAGTAAAAAACTTTGTTAAAGGGACGTTATGGTTAAGTTGCGCTACTAAAAACCTATGAAATTCAGTAAAAAAACGTTGTTAAAGGGACGTTATGGTTCCAAGTAAAACCGAAAACCCCCTGAAATTCGCCAGTTATGGTAAGCTAAGCAACCATAACTCACGCCACCACCGTGCATTGCTAAGACTAACACCCACAACATCAAAGATGACATCACAAATGTCATTGATGACATCACTGATGACATCACATGTGCATTTACTTTTCATTAAAACTGTACAAGGGATTCTTATTGTAATGTTGACAAAAAAGTGTCAAGGATCATTGGAATGGATGTCTTGAGCTATGTAGTACATTAGGCAATGTATTGATATAAATAGCATTCTATTATGAAGTTCTTTACAGTATACTAAGCTACTCATGTATAAAGATAAGCATTGTGTGCAGCATACATGATGGAGGTGCAATATTCATAATCTTCCCATGTTGAAAAGTGAAATGATAAATGATAAATGCTTTCTTATTACAGTTGTGTACTGTGCAACATGTAATAAGTAGCTAATAAAACCACTTACTACATAATTTCATTATTACATACAAAACACAAAGACACAACAACACATACAAATATGAGTATATACAGGGAAAGTGAAGTACGCAAAAAAGCAGCAGTAGAAGCAGAAAGTGTTCACAACCTAACTGATTATCTTTATGCACCGAAAGGGTTGCTCTGCTTCAAACCTACTACTCCCCTATGTACAAATATCACATGATAGGACTACACCCTAAACAAAGTAATGCAAATACAAATATGAGCACATCCAGAAAAAGTACAGTAATAAAAATCAGCAGAACAATAAGAAAGTGTTGATAACCTTACTAATTTTCTTCATACACAGAAAGCATTGCTATCTTTTAAGTGTGTATTTTCCCTATGTATACGTTTCATATGCTGTGAGTGGACCCTAAGTGAATTATTGTAAGAACATATTTGAAGTATAAGTCTACAAATATAGTACTTTTTGATTTCTTTGTTCTGACGTATTACTGTCTAAGATATATCACTAAAGGAAAAAACAGCGAGTCAGACATGTGATGTCATCAGTGATGTCATCAATGACATTTGTGATGTCATCTTTGATGTAGTGGATGTTAGTCTTAGCAGTGCACGGTGGTGACACAAGTTATGGTTGCTTAGCTTACCATAACTGGCGAATTTCAGGGGTTTTTCGGTTTTACTTGGAATTATAACGTCTCTTTAACAACGTTTTTTTTACTAAATTTCATCGGTTTTTAGTCGCGCAACTTAACCATAACGTCCCTTTAACAAAGTTTTTTTACTGAATATATATGTATGTATGTATATATGTGTGTATATATATATATATATATATATATATATATATGTATATATTTATATATATAAGAAGGAAGCACATACCAACATCAGGATGGGTTTGCAGATAAGGAATTCAGACGAGACACAGAAAACACAGAAACTGGTATGGAACGGTTGCCATGGTGGTCGTTATTCACAAACAAAAATGGTTTTATCCCACAAATAAATCATACTGTAGGATGGGATTTGAAATCTTAAAACATGCTTGTTAGTCATGTCTATAGATAAGTGAAGCACCCTAATTCTGATAAATGCATACATGTGGCATTCTCTACATGAGGCCAGTAGCTAATTGAGTGAAACGCCCACACCTTTAAAATACTGTGTGGTTACTGACTATCAGGATGGTCTCTATTGAAAGTTGGTTAGTACCATGGGAATGTAGCTATAATCCTACCGTAATCGTTACCTCTCAGAAATTGCACGTGCCCTCATCAATGAGTGAAGTTTATCTGCAATATCAATTGGAGAAAGTAAATGTTAACATTATTGAGTTTCCCTTTCAGGCTAAAGCTGTCTAAATTAGCGTTTGTGTTTGGAGACTTACTCCGTCCCATCATAGTTGTCAGATAGGTTAGATTAGGTCAGATTTTAGAATTTTCTTGATTGTTCTTCGAAACACTGTGAAAATAGCAGTCACCAATAGATTAATTGTCAGGTAAGGGCCTATGATCGTCGCTAGAGCAAACAGTGACCTGCCTTACCTTGAAATGGAGTATTTCATGTTCAATTCTTTATAAAACCGTATTGGCCGCTGCTGATTAGGTCCTGGGTTATAACCCTGTAATAAGCAGGAGTGTTCCATCAGTTGTAATGTTTAGCACAACACTTTGGCCCCCATTGCCACTCCATTCGTCTGTAAGTAATGCGAGTCGTTGAATAAGAACAATATGCCCTCTCGCTTGCCAATCTCTTTGTGGCCCATTATGAAGCTACTCATGTGCTAGCTAACAGTGCTTTTGAACAGAATGGAATTGTTTGGAGATGATACATTGACGATATCCTTATAATATGGAAAGGATAAGTGGAACTGTTTGATGAATTCACAAGATATTTGAACAGTAATAATTTTGGTTACACTCTCACCGGGAAATGTGATCCCAATAGTATAGATTTTCTTGCTCTGCACATTTATGTAAAGAATTGCAACATTGAGACCACGACATTCTGAAAACTCACGGAAATTAATTCCACACTACATGCAAGCAGTTGCCACAGGAGATCCACTATTACCAATATACAAGGGGGTAAATTTCAGAGAACACACGGGAACGGCAGTGAAGAAGTGCAGTTCCTGCGACAGAATGTGATGTAATAACTGAGAGATTTCTTGCAAGGAGGTATTCCCCTATCAATGTCACAAAGGCTTGTAACAACATACTCAATCTTAACAGAACAGATGTATTAAAACGACCTCAAAACAGGACCGTGATACTCATCAGAAGATTTTTACCCAATGTTGAAAGTATGCACATGTACTATACAGAATTGTGCAGAGACAATGGCACCTTTTGCACATGAATACAGATCTGAAACCATATCTAGCTGATGAGCCTCAATTTGTATTCACTCGGGCACGACAATCAAAAATAGACTGTGTCTTTCATTTGTAGACAATATGCGAACAAACCAAACAGGGTGTAGTAATTGGTTGAAAACGTGAATGGGCTTTCACAAGTGTGGCACGTGTAGTATGTACCAATATGCCCATAGAGATAGTGACACGTTCATGTATATGGAAGGCACTGCAATTCAGATTAAGGGTTTCATCAATCGTAAAACCTCACATGTAGTCTACGCTATCACATGCGTGTGCAACACATAATACATAGAAAGCACTATTGGACCTCTGAGAGTATGAATCAGAGAACACTTATCCAGTTTTAGCAGTCAGGATCTCAGGTTACCCCTGGCCCAACATAGGCAAAAATACCATCAGATACAACACAAGAGTGATCTGGGATGTATAGGGCTTATCAAAGCGAAGTGTGGAAAGCGTAGGGGTGACCTAACACTCATACTAAGACGTTTGGAATCTAAATACCTCTGTTTATTACGAAGCACTACTGAAAGACTGAATTCAGAACATGAGATTCATGTTTCTTTGTAAAGATATTGAGGGTTGTCACTCATATGAGGGTTACACTCTGTTCTTATCATTGGATATATGTAATATTTATGGGTGCTTTACTGATGACTATTTGATAAGTCTAGACATTAATTTTTATTCTTTTGCTTTCGAATAATGTACCTTTCACAATTTAAATTTGGAAGAGCGGTGGAGTAACAGATCTTAACTTTAGACCGTGATACACTTAACATCGTCTTTCAACTGAATAAGGTTTGCTTCTATTCAATAATTCAACCCAAGAAGTGAAAATGTCTCTACAACTGCAAGTGATACATTTAGACACAATTTGCCCTCCAGTACAGTGTTTCTAACTGTACTTGATAATCAAGTTGTAAATGGAGCACCCTAAATACTAAGAGGGTAATTCATAGAATTTCGCACAAAAGTGGCGCATGCGGCTGGCGCACAGTGTGCACGTGCGAATGTCTGCGCCAGCCACGTGCGCTAAAATCGATTTCCACGCACAGCGTATTCATGGCTTTTAGCCTCCAAAACCAGCCGTGGCGCAGAGTGGCACAACGACCCTGCAGCAGTGCCAGTTACGTCCCCAAGAACGCCCTCGCGCAAGGAAAAGCCATCAAAATTACCAATTCAGCGCAAAGGGCTGCGCTTACCCTGGACCAGTTTACAGGGCTGCCAAACAGCAAACGCCAAGCGGGGAATGTGTATTACTGGGGTGCGCATGAAGTTTCACATGCGAAAGGGCCTGTGCGAGTGGGGTACGTGTATTACTGGGGTTCACGGGAAATTTCACACGCAATTTCAGCAGGGTACGTGTATTACAGGGTTTGCGGGAAGTTTCACACGCGAAAGGTCCTGTGCGAGTGGGGCACGTGTATTACGGGGGTGCACGGGAAGTTTCACACGCGATTGGCCTGGGTACATGTATTTCAGGGGTGCATGGGAAGTTTCACATGCGATTGGCCTGGGTACGTGTATTTCAGGGGTGCGCGGGTAGTTTCACACGCGATTGGGCTGGTTACGTGTATTTCAGGGGTGCGCAGGAAGTTTCACACGCGATTGGCCTGGGTACTTGTATTTCAGGGGTGCGCGGGAAGTTTCACATGCGATTGGCCTGGGTACGTGTATTTCAGGGGTGCGCGGGAAGTTTCACACGCGATTGGCCTGGGTACGTGTATTTCAGGTGTGCGCAGGAAGTTTCACACGTGATTGGGCTGGTTACGTGTATTTCAGGGGTGCTCGGGAAGTTTCACACGCGATTGGCCTGGGTACGTGTATTTCAGGGGTGCGCGGGAATTTCCACACACGATTGGCCTGGGTACATGTATTTCAGGGGTGCGCGGGAAGTTCCACACGCGATTGGCATGGGTACGTGTATTTCAGGGGTGCGCGGGAAGTTCCACATGCGATTGGCCTGGGTACGTGTATATCAGGGGTGCACGGGAAGTTTCACACGTGATTGGGCTGGTTACGTGTATTTCAGGGGTGCGCGGAAAGTTTCACATGCGATTGGCCTAGGTACGTGTATTTCAGGGGTGCGCGGGAAGTTTCACACGCGATTGGGCTTCGTACGTGTATTTCAGGGGTGCACGGGGAGTCCTACACGTGAATTGGCAGTGTGGGTCCTCCCAGGTGTCCCCTCTACACCCTCCACGGCCCCTGCAGGCAGCCCACACCACAGGGGACTACCCTGCACCCCTGGTCATGTCCCCCAGGCAGCCCATCCACCATGGGCATGCCCCCCAGCAAAGCCACATGTTGCGTAGCAATATGATCACCAACTCATGTCTCCCAGCACCACCACCCCCCAGTAGTGTAGGGCACCTGCCAGCAGGCCCCCACTCATGTCCCACTCATGTCCCCTTGCACCCCCACCCCCCAGCAGTGCAGGGCACCTGCCAGCAGGCCCCTGCTCATGTCCCACTCATGTCCCCTTGCACACCCACCCCCCAGCAGTGTGGGGCTCCTGCCAGCAGGCCCCCACACATGTCCCCCAGCACCCCCACCCCCCAGCAGTCAGGGGCACCTGCCAGCAGGCCCCCACTCATGTTCCACTCATGTCCCCTTGCACCCCCACCCCCCAGCAGTGCAGGGCACCTGCCAGCAGGCCCCCACACATGTCCCCCAGCACCCCCACCCCCCAGCAGTCAGGGGCACCTGCCAGCAGGCCCCCACTCATGTCCCCTTGCACCCCCACCCCCCAGCAGTCAGGGGCACCTGCCAGCAGGCCCCCACTCATGTCCCACTCATGTCCCCTTGCACCCCCACCCCCCAGCAGTGCAGGGCCCCTGCCAGCAGGCCCCCACACATGTCCCCCAGCACCCCCACCCCCCCAGCTGTCAGGGCCACCTGCCAGCAGGCCCCCACACATGTCCCACTCATGTCCCCTTGCACCCCCACCCCCCAGCAGTGCAGGGCACCTGCCAGCAGGCCCCCACTCATGTCCCACTCATGTCCCCTTGCACCCCCACCCCCCAGCAGTGCAGGGGACCTGCCAGCAGGCCTCCACCTATGTCCCACACAAGTCCCCTTGCACCCCCACCCCCAGCAGTGCAGGGCACCTGCCAGCAGGCCCCCACTCATGTCCCACTCATGTCCCCTTGCACCCCCACCCCCCAGTAGTCAGGGGCACTTGCCAGCAGGCCCCCACACATGTCCCCCAGCACCCCCACCCCCAGCAGTCAGGGGCACCTGCCAGCAGGCCCCCACTCATGTCCCACTCATGTCCCCTTGCACACCCACCTCCAGCAGTGTGGGGCACCTGCCAGCAGGCCCCCACACATGTCCCCCAGCACCCCCACCCCCCAGCAGTCAGGGGCACCTGCCAGCAGGCCCCCACTCATGTCCCACTCATGTCCCCTTGCACCCCCACCCCTCAGCAGTGCAGGGCACCTGCCAGCAGGCCCCCACTCGTGTCCCCTTGCACCCCCACCCCCCAGCAGTGCAGGGCACCTGCCAGCAGGCCCCCACTCATGTCCCCCAGAACCGCCATCCCCCAGCAGTGCAGGGCACCTGCCAGCAGGCCCCCACTCATGTCCCACTCATGTCCCCTTGCACCCCCACCCCCAGCAGTGCAGGGCACCTGCCAGCAGGCCCCCACTCATGTCTGATTCATGTCCCCTTTCACCACCACCCCCCAGCAGTGCAGGGCACCTGCCAGCAGGCCCCCACTCATGTCCCAATCATTTTCCCTTGCATCCCCACCCCCAGCAGTGCAGGGCACCTGCCAGCAGGCCCCCACTCATGTCCCCCTGCCCCCAGGTCATGACGATCCTCAATCATGGCCCTTATGGTCAGCCTCCCCAGCCCAAAGACCCAACCAAGTATTGCATCCACCCACATAGAAAAGGCAATTACGTGATACAACCCCAATGGCAAGTATGTAAATGAACACATGTCCGTCACACACACACAATGGTTGCAAGTGAATGTGAACACCCATATCATGACATGCATGAAACCAATGAGATAATACCACACATCGAAGTATGAAGAAAAAAATGTATTAAACGCAACATGAATGGAATTAAAATCAAACAAACAACAATGGGAATAAAAAAAGAAAAGCATCATGTCCGTAAAATAATGAGAAACAAGAAATCATAATCCAAAGGAAAGGTGTCCAAAGTCACAGTCCAACAAAGCAAATCCAAGGGAAAAACAAAAGTGAAAACATTGCTCCATGGGGAAATCCCAAAAAAAGAGATGAATCCAATAGTGAACTATATACAGATGAACAATCCAGGGTCCATGATCCCAACTGAAGAAATGAAACCTATCAAAAATACTAACTAATGAAAAACCATATACAGAAACGTGGTGCATTGTCCAAGCGCAACCAAAATAAAGAAAAAAACAAAGGAAACCTACAATATCTAACTATTTACAAGTGCAGCGGGCTAGTCCGACGGCTCACTTTTGGATGTCCCGGTCCAGGGCATCATCGAACTCCTGCTCAATGTCCCGGAGGTGGTCCTCTTCCATGGCCCGAGGGTTTGCAGGGACGACAACATGTTCTCCTCCAATTCCCTGCGAATTGCATGGAGTTCTCCGCCCTGACCATCGTGAGCCGTGCCTCTTCTGCCTGCTGCCGCTCCGCATCTATGGCATGGCCTAACCGCTGCCACACGGAAAACACTTCCCGTCCTGGGTCCTCCTGCCCTCTGGCCGATGCCTGCCCCTCCGATGACGAAGGCCCCGAGCCATCATGGCTCCCACCTTGTTGCTGCTGCTGCTGTGCCTCTGCCCATGCCCTGGCTCTTGCTGCCTGCACATCCTCCTCCGGCTGGGGTGCAGTTGTTGAGGTGGCCACCCCTGCTGGACGTCTGACTCCTGACTGTGGCAGGGATGTGTCCTCCACCAGCCTGGCAGCAAGGTCAGAGGCAGCTCCATAGGGTACCCAGGTGATACCTGGGTGGGAAGATGGCATGGAGGACGACTGGGGCATAGGGGGTTCAGTTGAGGAGGGGGTCGG
This sequence comes from Ambystoma mexicanum, assembly GCF_040938575.1. Classification (NCBI taxonomy): domain Eukaryota; kingdom Metazoa; phylum Chordata; class Amphibia; order Caudata; family Ambystomatidae; genus Ambystoma; species Ambystoma mexicanum. Next base: position 20,603,406 of record NC_090931.1, read on the forward strand.
AACAAGGTCCAGAAAATGGAGAAATCCAGCGCTTGTGAGCTGTCCCAGTAGGTCAACACGGTCAACGAGCCATTCAAGAAGACGTGCAGTCTCCTCATGAAAAGACTGCAGATCACCTCGCATGGCCCGTTGACGCAACGCCACCCCACCCAGGACAGGCTCAACCCGGTCCCGGATAGCCACATCTGCAGGCAGAGGAAGGCCAGTTGTCGTAAGCTCATCCCCTGCCTGAAAATGGGACTGGACGTAGGTATCCCTGCTGGTGCAAGATGATGCAGACACAGGATCGGGGACAGGATTACACACAGGAACCTCCGCGGCGGCCTGTGCTGCCTCCTGCCCCTGCCCCTGCACTGCACCACTAGCACCAGTGGAATCCTCACCTCCAGACCCCCTGTCTGTCCCTTGCACGGCCTCCTCCTCCACCAAACCCCCCACCAACCTGGATGACTCCATGCCATCTTCCTCCGTTTGGCCCTGTGGGGTCTCAGCTGCCCCTTTTGCTGCCGAGGAGTCCAACTCTGACCTCCGCCTCTAGGACCTCCCCTCGGCAGCTGCGACCTGGGACGCGGCACCGGACTCCTCACTCCCTGACGAGATGACAACCTGGGAGGGGAGCTGGGCCTTGCGTCTCCGGCTGGCGGTGCGATCCCTGCCGCTGTGCTCCACAGCACCCTCTCCGCCCTCTTCATCAGTCGACGCTGCAGACAGGGAGAGCTAGGACACAGGCATTAGGGCACTGTACAATGGACTCATACACACATGACAGTTGCACACGAGCGTCATTGTCAAACTTCAGACATGGCATCACAATCCCCAACACATATGTCATTTCAAATCACACACATGAGCTATTCCACAGCCATATCGCAACAGCCAGCACCATCCATACACATACAACAGCATGAGCAGGCAAATGTGAGCCAGACATCACATGAGTCACAGGGAGTGCACTAGACATGCACACACGCCACCACACTTACATGCATGTGTACACCTCCACCAAGTGTCGCAGTGATGAGATCGGCATCCATGTCACATCTGGCAATCAGTCTTCTACATATCAGTCTCACATGCATCCATGTTGCATGACAGTTGCACACTTGTCAGATACACATACATGCACATGCACACAGTGCAGATACATGCAGCTGGAACCAACATCCATGTGTGACACCACAACCTTGACAACTGACATACACAGTCATTCAAACATGTGTGCTCACACATCTGCATTTGGCCTGCATGCTTACCCACAAATACACCATCCATGTGTCTCACACATGAAAGGACTCGCATGTGTAAGCCTCACGGCCCTGTACATACACATCCATACATGGCCCTACAAACCACATGTGCAACCTGCACACTACTGGCACACCACCACACGCACAGCTTCCAATCAGTATGCATGTACACTTACTGCTCGACTCCAGACGGGTGTGCCTCTCAAGGGCCTGGACATGGAGCGCTGGGCATACAAGTTCCAGGACCCTCATTTGGTCTTCCGACAGGTGGCCCCGGTGCCCCTTAGCATCCACTGCCTTCAAGAGGCGCCGGGCCTTGTTGAGGGTCCTAGACCTGAAGTCCTCCCAGCGCTTCTTGACTTGATGCAATTCGCAGACTGCCACCCCCTCCGCTTTGATGGCAGTCACAATATCTGTCCAGATCCTGGTCCGTCCTTCCTTGTCGGCGCGCGACCTTCCGAAGAGGGCATCATACTGCCCCAGGACTTGCTCTACCAGGACACCAACTTCGGTGGCAGTGAAGCTGGTGGCCCTCTGCCTCTCTGGCTGGGGGTTGCCAGTGCCGCCAGATGGTGTTGTGCTGGACATGGCAACCCCAGAGGCAGGAGTGGGTGGGCAAATGGGTCCTGGGGCTGGGCTGTGGAGCGATGGAATCCCAGTCGGGAGTCTTCGGTTCCAGCAGGGGTGGTCACAGCAACAGCACCCCTGGCTGACGTGCAGGCAGCAAATGGCAGGGCACGTGGGCAGTCAGGCAGCAGAAGATGGCAGGTGGGAGCGTGCTCGGGGCTGTGGGGGGCAGTAATTCGGCCTTCTGGGCAGGAGCGTGGTCTTCCATGTGCTTATGCGTGGCCAGCTTGATACAGAGTGATTTGGCACGTGAAAATCTTGCACGTCAGCGTGTAATTCGACGAAAGGCCCTTAGCGTGTAAGCGCATCAGCACACGTACGCAATTTCATTGGACCAAAGGCCCTTAGTGCGTAAGCGTGTCTGTGACGTGCGCGCGCAGGCATTTCCCTGAACACGGGTGCATGTTAACGTCTAAGAACTGCACGTGCGAGTGTCAACTCGTGTAATTTGAGGATAGGGCCTTAGCGTGTATACGCGGAAGTGACGTTGGACGTGTGGGCCGGTTTAAAAGGTATGTGTAGGAAGTCATTTCCTTGTACGTGCTTTTCGTGGAGAGCGAGTGGGTGAATTCTGTACTTCTTGTCGATTCACACGCGATTTACTTCACAGCGTTTCTAGTTCGTACTCCCAGTTACCTCTGACAGCTTTTTTCTGATTTTCTGTTGGGCCTGTTTCCTCAAACAGCGTTCACTTCTTCTTTTGTCCAGTCTCCTCAGACAGCGTACAATTCTTCTTTTGGCGGGGGTGTTGCCAACGCGCACATGCGTGTCTTTTTCACGCTCTTTTTCCAGGCAGACGGTGAGTCGCGCACGTATTTACCAACTGTGCTTGCCCCGTGTGTTGCGTACCCCTTCAGAGGTCATTGTAGGCTGCGTGTAACACGCGTCCGCTTTTTTTTGTGTTTCTGGGTGCCACAGCGTAGTGCGGGTTCATTTTTCCACGCACGTGGTCTACGAGGGGTTGCGTGCACGTTATTTTCTGATTTTGGCGTGCCTGTGCGTTGCGTGACCCATCATCTTCCCCCAGGGGTGACATACAGCCTTGCTAGTGCACTAGGGTACGAATTCCATCTAGTACCCTACCCCTTTGACCCCCCCATTGCCCAGGACAATAGTTTACTGCAACTCCCATACGCACAACAACATCAGTGCCATGGCTGGGAGGCGAGCAAGCGGTAAGGGAGGCAAAGGTGGCCGAGCTTCAACAGGTGGGCGTGGTGGGCACGGTAGGGGACGTGGCAGGGATTTGCAGAGTGCCCCTATCCCCCCATGTGTGGAGGACCAATCAGGGACACCCATGCCCCCCCCATGGTTGAGGGAAACGTGGCTGACACCATCCCAGCTCAGCCCTTGTTGGTCGGGCCCATTGTGGCACCTGACCTGGCACAGGAAGACTACCAGGCTGACTTCCAGGTCAGCAAGTCTAGGCCACGTGTGGCAGTGCAAGGTGGTGTCACCAGGCCACGTGGATCTGGGGCAGCTATGTCATCTGCTGCCCCGAGTAGGCAGGGTGGGGAGGCTGCAGGGGCAGCTGCAGTTCAATCCACCCCAGCTCTGACTCTCCCAGCCAGGACAGTGTCAGTCCCGGTCCATCATACTGACATTCCCCCAGCCAACTCATGATCCCCACCACCTTCCAAAAGAAAGAGGAAGAGTGCTCGTCCACTACAGGCTGATACCCCAGACACGGCTACGCAGTCCGGTACTCCAAGGAAGCCTAGCTTCAATGATGCCAAACGTGATGCACTTGTGCAGTATGTGTCCGCACATGACTGCGAAATGTTGATAACTGCAGGGTGCAAGACCACACCTGCTCAACGTCAGGCACACTGGCAGACCATCGCGGACATCATAAGTGGCCTTGGATTTGTGAGGCGCACAGCTGGTGATTGCTAGAAGTGCTGGAATGACCTTAAACGCAGGGCAAAGAAAAAGCTGGCCTCAAATCATGCCGCTACTCTGGTGACTGGAGGTGGGTCTCCACCAGAGGACATTGAACTCACTGTACATGAGTATGTTGCTGGGACCTACGTCACAGAGGAACAGATCTAAGGTGTGGGAGAACTGCCAGATTACGAGGCATTGTGCAGTGAGTGCACATGCATGTGTGTGTGATCCATGTATATGTTGTGTGTGTGAGGGGTTCGGATTGAGTGCCAGGTGAGGGTGTGTGTGCCTGAGTGGTTTGGGTCACCCATGTGCTTCATCCAAAACATTCTGCGCCCCTGGATTTGGGTATTACAGTATCCCTTCTGCCCACAGTAGAAATTTTGCGCAGCATCACGCCAGTTGTCCTTGAAGTGGCATCTTGCAACAACATTGTTCCGTATTTTTCAGTGTTCATTTAGGCTGATTGTTTCAATTCCCCCACTTTTACTACGCATTTCTCAGCCCTATTGTCAAACAATATGTGACATGCCTATGGTACATGCCATCTGTGTGATGGCATGTGTCATGTATGTGGATTGGACATGCCACACACAGGCCAATGTGTGATGGCACTGCTAGCCAGCATGCAGCTAATGTGTTGCTCTTCCATCTTGGTGTCATCAGTGTCTGCCATTTGCCTCCCCTTCAAACTCAGTGACAGTGCATGCATGGGAGGGTTATAGTCATGTGGGACATGTGTCAATCAAGTACTGGTTCTCTAGCTTGTCAGGCCTAATTGTGTGCCATGGTGCTAATGCCTGTGTCCATTTTTTGTTTTTCATGTTTTTGCAGGGGATGATGCACTTGATGCTGTTGAGGTTGAGGAGATGGTGCAGACCCAGGAGGGATCTCAGGCACGACCGGGCACCAGTGGGGGACGTGGTGTGGTGGTGGGTGAGAACCCACTCTTGCTGCAGACCATTCTCTCCAGGGGTGTCTCTGGGTGCACCTCCCCAGGCCTCTATGCAGGTGTTTATTCGCTTGATGAGACCTATGTGGCGTCGCAGGTAAGTGTTTCTGGAAGGAATTCTGTTCTGTCCAACGCACCTGCAGCAGGGGTAGAACCCTCTATGGGGATGTCAGTGTTGGTAGGTCCGCCTTTGGTGGCTATGGATGCAGGGTCACACTCCGCAACATCTGATCCTGTTCCTGGGCCAGCAGATCAGAGGGGGAATGCAGTCCTGCAGCCTCAGGCAGTGCCGGCACAGCAAGGTGCAGTTCGCCTTGCCCCAGACAGGTGTGGTGCCCGCCAACGTGGTGTCCGTACGCCACCACGCAATTCCGCATGGGAGCAATCCATATACGGTATGGCAAAACAACAGGCAGCATCATCTGAGATGATGGCTCAAGCAATGGAGAGGGTGGCCACTCCCATTGTCCCCCCTGAAAGGCAGATGGAGCAACTACAGGAGGCAACAGACTCCATTTGCCAATCACTCAGGGATGACATGTTGGCGTCCAACAGGGACAGACGGGTGGCACTCGAGACTCTGCGGGAAGCCATTTCTATAGAGTCCCAGGGCCACAGGGAAGCCCTGAGGGTAGAACTCCATCACCTCAGGGAGACTCTTGTTGACCTTGAGGCTTCCACCAACTTGAGGACAGAACAGCAGCTGGAGCGGGTCACACATACGCTCTCAGATGAGATGCAGGCAACTCGGGAGGAGGTCCGGGCATCACGTCAGGTGGTGCATGGGGATCTCTGCACTATAATCCTCCAGAACGAGACCTTCCACACCCGCATGCATGCTGCCATGGAGGACCAGACTAGAGCTTTGCGTGGGCTGCCTCCCATAGCACCACCACCTCCTGTTGCGGCAGCAGCACAGGGTGATGAGAGCGACCACAGCGATTCTGATTCTCTCACGATAGCATAGCCGTGCAGGCCATGAGCCCATGGAGGTGTTCTTTTCCCAACATCCACACAGGTGGATGTTGGTGTGCACCCTGTCCTCGGATCTCCTGGGTGGCCTCCCCCACCCCCCCTGGCCCCCACATGGCCATTTTTGATTTTTGATTTTTTGTTACAGTGTGTTGCCTTGTGTGGCTCCCGTGGGCATCCACTGTATTCCGGCTGGGCACATGCAGGCTTGTCCTGAGTTTGGGTTATATGCTTGGGTTCGTGAGACACACACCTCTCCTGCTTTCCGTTTCCATGGGCTTGCAAAGGGTGTGCCCATGTGACAGTGACTTACACAGTGACGTTGGACTCCCATGAGCTGTGTGGGCAGTCTGTAGTCAATACTGTGTAGACATTCCTTGTGTATATTGTTGTTGTATTGTACACTGCATGTTGTAATTATGTATGCTTCTGCTTCCATGTCTCCCTCTAAATTTGCAGGTTCATTCCTCATGTCTTCACAAGGCCGTCTACTTTGGAGATGGAGTTCATGTTGTATGCAGTACACAGACAGGTTTTGAAGCCTGCAAGACTACAGTTGGAAGGGGGCGATGTGGTGGCATATTCAGGTTGTAAGAGTACGACTACTTTAACTTAGTACTGTCATGTTTTAGTTATGTTTGAGCTTGTTTAGCTGCATTGTATTGTTGGTAAGTATTTGGTCATGTGTGTTGTTAGTTCAACATTACTGGGAGCATATTGTGTGTGGCCAGTTTCCTTTAGGGACACTGTACTTTGTGACACTTGTGTCATGTTTTGGGGATTGCTTTGTTTGCTCTCACATAGCATGACATGCCATGGTGTGTTGGGTGGTGTTGCTGGGGAGGGGTTGGGTGACATGGCACTGTTCTCATGTTGTATTTTGCAAGGGGGTAATGCATTTAGCAGCATATGTGTCTTTTGATGACACAGCATTGGTGGTGTTTCTGTAGGTAGGGATGCACACATTGTGACACTTCCAGGTGATCAATCTCAGGCTGGTATGGTTGTGACAGTTGACTGTTGTAACGCTCACCTGGCTCCCACGGAGGCGCTGGTCTGGTCTGGGTTGCTGTGGCCTCTTCAAGCGTGATGCGCAGAATTCGGACCACCGATTAAACAGGACCCCCAAATCTTGCTTGTCTGGCCAGTAGGAATATCCTTCTGCAGATGAGAAAGGGGATTAACTGTCTGCTGAATAGTGTGCTTGCTCCCCCCTTTCCCCTTTCGTTCTTCTTTGACTTCCTCCAAAACCCCCGGTTTAAGCTCACCTTATGGTTTGGAAGGATGAACTCTCCATCCTGCTTCTGGTGCAGGGGCGCGCGTTCGTCCAGTTACTTTTTTACGTTTTCAGAATGGCGCTGGCACATCCATTTGACTTTTCTGAGCGATACGCTGTAAGTATGAAGATGCAAAATTTCAATTGTGAGCCTCCTTTTATGTTGTTTCTTCTGTCCTTTATTTCAGGTGCAGAACAAAGGCGATGCGTTGAGGGGTTAAATTGCCGGTGGTAAAATCAGGTGAGTTAGTGATGAGGGCGACCCCTCTAAATGTCTTTATAATTTCCCAGTAATGTCTTTTGTCCTTTCCCCTTAGGGGCCGGGGTGCAGTACCTGCCATAGATGCGGCGCCGACCCGAGATGTGGAATGGTTCACCAAGAAAAGCCGGTAAGTAATATGGCTGAAAATTCGGCCTTCCTCTTGTGTTCCCTTGCTCACCTTTTGTCTCTTCTTCTCTCCCCTAGGTGCAGAAATGTGGCGACCGGTGCTGAGAGCCGGGCAGCGTCTCGGGAACAGGTGAGTGAAGCGCGGCGCTGCAGCGAGCAACGCGGTGCTTTTAAATGGAAGTCTTCTTTCAGGAATGCTGGCGTGAAGATTCCGGATGCAGGTAAGAGGGTTGAATAAGTTCTTGGTTTTCACCTTTCTCTTCTCTTATTCCCTTACAGGTGTTCCAGGTTCGAGGCGGGCGTGGCTGGAGTCCAGGTGCAGGAGCAGACACGGTGAGCGTTCAGCTGCTGGGATGCAGAACAACGCGAAGCACGTGTGGCTGTCCGGGCGTGGCTTAAATAGCTTTGGAAGAAGTTCCAGGTGAGTATTCTTCCACAGCCCCACCCAAGTAACAAAATAGTTCCTTCAGAAAAATAGTCCCTCCTAAGCCTTATTTGGCTTGGTTCTTCATGCAGCATGGTCTGCATCAGGTGAGTGTGCAGCATGGTCTGCTTCAGGTAAGTGCACCAAACACTTCCCCTTATGAGCCTGGCGCCTATGGCACCAGGACTGATGTCCAACGTGAGCCTGGCACCAACGGCGCCAGGACAGAGTCCAAAGAGCCCCTATAAAGGGCCGCTGGGCTTTTACCCGGGGGCGTGATGCCTGCTCCCGGGGGTGCTGGGCCTGGTGCTCCGGGGGTAGGCATCATGACAGCACTCCCCCCCAAGGCCCCTCCCAAGGTCGTTTCCCCAGGAGGTTTCGGTTTGTTTGGGAAATTCTGATGGAACCTTTTTACTAGCCGAGGTGCATGTACGTGGTCGCTAGGTTCCCAAGATCTTTCCTGAGGCAAGTACCCCTTCCAATCAATTAGATAGAAAAGTTTTGATTTTGAGATCTTAGAGTCCAAAATGTTCTTCACCTCGAATTCAGGCTCCCCATCTATCTGGATTGGTTCTGGTGGCTTTATTAATCTGGTTCCTGGTTGCACTGGTTTCAAAAGCGACACATGAAAAACGGGGTGAATCCGCATGTTAGCTGGTAGATCTAGCTTGACTGCCACTGGGTTAATTATAGCTTTGATCGAGTAAGGGCCTAAATACCTTGGATTAAAAGTCTGAGGTCCCTTGAGCGATAAGTGTTTGGTAGCCAACCATACTTGATCCCCTATTTGGTATGGAGGCGCCTCCTTTCGATGCAGATACGCATTCTTTTTGTATTTCCCTTTTGCATGTTGTAAGTGTGCAGTAGCATCCTTGAAGGCTTGAGTAATCGTAGAATGCAAATGGTCCACTGCGGGCATTTCGAGGCTCAAAGGTGAGTCCAAGTCTGAAGTACGAGGGTGATGTCCATATAGGGTATAAAAGGGGCTCTGATCAGTTCCAGAGTGTATCGAGTTATTGTATGCATATTCAGCCACCCATAAAATATCCTTCCAATTACCCTCCGATTGGTGCAACATACATCGTAGATATTGTTCAAGGGTCTGGTTCGTTCTCTCCGTCTGACCATCGGTCTGTGGGTGGTGGCTGGTTGAGAGTCTTACGTCGATTTGTGCCAGTTGACAACACTTTTTCCAAAAATGAGAAATAAACTGGCTTCCCCGATCGGAGATTAGTATGGACGGGAATCCATGCAGACGGATGATATTTTCGAGGAATTCCTTGGCAAGAACAAAAGCTGAAGGTAATCCTTTTAACGGAATAAAATGGCCCATCTTGGAAAATAAATCCACCACAACCAAATAAATCCACCACAACCAGAATAGTATTGTATCCATTACAAGAGGGCAGGTCCGTGATAAAATCTAGTGACAAGGTGTGCCAAGGTGCTGGTGGAATGTCTAAGGGTTGAAGAAGACCGGCGGGTTTTGTTTTTTGACCTTTGTTTTGGGCGCAAACTCCACAGGACATCACGAAAGATTTAATATCCTTTCGCCAGGACGGCCACCAGAATTGTCGTTTAATTTTTTCCTCTGTTTTGGCAATGCCAGGATGTCCTTCCATCAGAGTATCGTGATGACGGGAAATAACCAGTTCTTGCAATTCCTTTTCTGGCAAAAATAAACATCCTTGGAAGTAAGGTTAGCCATCGTTGATTGAAAAGGCAGACCCCCTTTTGATCCAATCCTGCAAGGCTGAAGAGTCCAGGAATAGTTTTACCCGTGCTTGAATGTCTTCAAGGGTTTGTAAAGTGGTTATCCCCAAGATTCTTTGTTCGGGAATTATCGGCACAAGTTCTGAGTTTGTGTCCATTTCTCCCATTCCAATTCGAGATAGCGCGTCCGCTTTGCCATTCTTACAGCCGGGACGGTAGGTGATTACAAAATCGAACTCAGCAAAGAATAAAGCCCATCGGAGCTGTCATGAAGACTGAGCCTTGGCAGTTTTTAAATATTGTAAATTTCGGTGATCAGTGATCACGGTGATGGTATGCCTGCCGCCAAGAAGATAATGCCGCCAAGCCTTAAAGGCGGACTTAATGGCTAATAATTCCTTATCGGTGATTGCATAATTTATCTCCGGCGGCGAGAACTTTCTGGACCAAAATGCTACGGGGTGCACTTGGTTGGTTTCGGGGTCTCTCTGAGACAGGACAGCTCCCATGGCTAAGCTGGATGCGTCGGTTTCGACTATATTTGGGAGATCAGGACGCGGGTGTTTCAAAATAGGTGCAGACGTAAATTTAGCTTTTAATTCCTGAAAGGCCTGTTCAGCTTCCTCGGTCCATTCAAAACGTTTATTCTTCCGCAAGAGTGCAGTGATGGGTTGCACCACCCGTGAAAATTCCGGGATAAACCTGCGATAAAAATTGGCAAAACCAAGCATGCTTTGGACACCTTTCACCGAACTAGGTGATGGCCATTTGAGGATGGCATCCACTTTCCGTGAGTCCATTCGGACCCCTTTAGGTGTCAGGATGAATCCAAGAAACTCAACCTCGGTGGTATGGAAAACGCATTTTTCCAGCTTTGCAAACAGTTTGTGCTGGCGCAATTTCTCAAGGACGGCCCTGACATGTTTTCTGTGATCAGATTCCGAAGAGGAGTACACCAGAATGTCATCGATATACACGACAACACAGACATCGATGAGTTCCCGAAGGACATCATTCATGAAGAATTGGAAGGCAGCAGGCGCGTTGCACAACCCGAAAGGCATCACCTGGTATTCGAATAGTCCATATTTTGTACGGAAGGCCGTTTTCCATTTGTCGCCTTCTTTTACTCGTACCAGATGATAAGCCCCCCGGAGATCTAACTTGGTGTATATGCAAGCGTCCTTCACCTGGTCAAGGAGTTCAGGGATCAAAGGCAGAGGGTAATGATTTTTAACAGTTATCTGGTTCAATGCGCGGTAATCGATACAAGTTCTAAGGTCGCCTTCTTTTTTTGGCACGAAGAACAAAGCCGAGGATGCCGGAGACTTTGACGGGCGAATGAAACCGTTGGCTAGGTATTGACCTAAATATTGTCTCAAATGCAGATTCTCTGGCTCAGTAAGGGCATAAATCCTGCTACAAGGGGGTTGTGCACCGGGCACCAGATCGATTTGGCAATCGTACGATCTGTGAAGAGGTAACGTGTTGGCCTGTTCCTTTTGGGAGACGTCCTGAAAGTCTTGGTATTCCGGAGGTAGTTGCATGGAGACAGAGGTTACTGATGCTAGACTGATCTTCAGATTTTCTGGGTAGCAGGTTCGTGCACACTCCGGAAAGGTTATTCTCTTCGCTCGCCAATCAATTCGAGGATTATGTGTCTCTAACCAAGGGATTCCGAGAATAACCTGAAACTGTGGAGCCTTGATTACATCAAACACAACTGCCTCCCGATGGCCGTCCGGACCTACAAGTGTCACCTCAGCTGTGGAATGTGTTACCGGTCCCGAGGCAATTTCGGTTCCATCAACTCTGGTGATGACATCTTTGCTGGTTTTAGGACGCAGGGGAAGGTTAATCCTGGAGACCAATTCACGATCGACATAGTTTCCTATAGCCCCACTATCGATGCATGCCTTTATTGCATGCAACCGCTTAGGCTGTTCCGGATCTACGAGGACCATTGGCACAGTGAAATGCGAGGTCTGAGAGTTCGTTTTCAAGCTCGGCAAGCGGACCCCTACGCTTGTCGGGCGGGGTCGTTTCCCGATACAGAGGTTTCATGGATTTTATCAGCGGCTCCTACCACCTTCCTGGGCGGCCTTGCCGGGCAATCTCGTAGAAAGTGTCCAGAGGATCCACAATAAAGACATAAGTGCATCTGCCATCTTCTTTCACGTTCCTTTTGCGTTAAAGGTCCTTTAACTCCTCCGATTTGCATTGGCTCAGAGGCTTCAGCCCCCTTGAGATTAGCGTGGGTCTTGACTAACACCCGGGTCTCAAACTTGGACCGATCTGCTTTTCTGTTTTGCAGTCTGTGATCCAATTGGACCACTAAGTCTATATATTCTGAGCATTCTTGGGGCGGATTTACAACTTGGGCCAGGACATCTTTAAGTTCTCCGCGTAGACCTCGATAAAATAACGTGATTCTTTTATCCTCTGGCCACCCAGTTTCCACAATTAGTCGATTAAAGGTTGCAATGTAGGAAAGGAGGTCTAGATTGCCCTGTCGCAGAGATAGAAGTTCGTCATCTAGAGCCTGCCCCTGGGAGTGACGAGCAAATAACCTTTCCATGCTTGCTTGAAATCCTTGAAAATCACGAAGAATTGGGTCATCTTGAGTTACCAGTGGAACTGACCAATCGGCAGCACTGCCGCTGAGATATGACAATACAAAGGCTCCCTTGGTCTGGTTATTAGGGAAGGCCCCAGGTCTGCACAGGAAATGCAAAACACACTGATTCATGAATACGGCGAATCGTTTGGGGTCCCCAGCAAAGCGTTCGGGTGGGGCCAGTGGCATGTTTCCAGGTAGATTAATCTGCACCGGGTTACTGGAAGGCACAGGAGCGGGGTTCCCTCCGGAACCGGGTAAAGGAGTTTGTCCAGCTTGACCTTGCAAAAGCTGTCTAGCCAGGTCATCAGCTCTTTCCTTTGTTACAATCACTTCCCTCCTGAGAGCATTAGTCTCTTGACGAGCGGCGTGTACTTCGGCCCGTAATTCCCCCAGTAGTTGGGCCAACTGGTCAGTCTCGGAAGTTTCCATAGCGCCTGGGTGGGAATTTGTAGGAAGGCTTCGCGTTCTGTAACGCTCACCTGGCTCCCTCGGAGGCGCTGGTCTGGTCTGGGTTGCTGTGGCCTCTTCAAGCGTGATGCGCAGAATTCGGACCACCGATTGAACAGGACCCCCAAATCTTGCTTGTCTGGCCCATAGGAATATCCTTCTGCAGATGAGAAAGGGGATTAACTGTCTGCTGAATAGTGTGCTTGCTCCCCCCTTTCCCCCTTCGTTCTTCTTTGACTTCCTCCAAAACCCCCGGTTTAAGCTCACCTTATGGTTTGGAAGGATGAACTCTCCATCCTGCTTCTGGTGCAGGGGCGCGCGTTCATCCAGTTACTTCACTGGTTTTCAGAATGGCGCACGCACATCCACTTGACTTTTCTGAGCGATACGCTGTAAGTATGAAGATGCAAAATTTCAAGTGTGAGCCTCCTTTTATGTTGTTTCTTCTGTCCTTTATTTCAGGTGCAGAACAAAGGCGATGCGTTGAGGGGTTAAATTGCCAGTGGTAAAATCAGGTGAGTTAGTGATGAGGGCGACCCCTCTAAATGTCTTTATAATTTCCCAGTAATGTCTTTTGACTTTCCCCATAGGGGCCGGGGTGCGGTACCTGCCAAATATGCGGCGCCGACCCGAGATGTGGAATGGTTCACCAAGAAAAGCCGGTAAGTAATATGGCTGAAAATTCGGCTTTCCTCTTGTGTTCCCTTGCTCACCTTTTGTCTCTTCTTCTCTCCCCTAGGTGCAGAAATGTGGCGACCGGTGCTGAGAGCCGCGATGGAGCCGGGCGGCGTCTCGGGAACAGGTGAGTGAAGCGCGGCGCTGCAGCGAGCAACGCGGTGCTTTTAAATGGAAGTCTTCTTTCAGGAATGCTGGCGTGAAGATTCCGGATGCAGGTAAGAGGGTTGAATAAGTTCTTGGTTTTCACCTTTCTCTTCTCTTATTCCCTTACAGGTGTTCCAGGTTTGAGGCGGGCGTGGCTGGAGTCCAGGTGCAGGAGCAGACACGGTGAGCGTTCAGCTGCTGGGATGCAGAACAACGCAAAGCACGTGTGGCTGCCCGGGCGTGGCTTAAATAGCTTTGGAAGAAGTTCCAGGTGAGTATTCTTCCACAGCCCCACCCAAGTAACAAAATAGTTCCTTCAGAAAAATAGTCCCTCCTAACCCTCATTTGGCTTGGTTCTTCATGCAGCATGGTCTGCATCAGGTGAGCGTGCAGCATGGTCTGCTTCAGGTAAGTGCACCAAACACTTCCCCTTATGAGCCTGGAGCCTATGGCGCCAGGACTGATGTCCAACATGAGCCTGGCGCCAACGGCGCCAGGACAGAGTCCAAAGAGCCCCTATAAAGGGCCGCTGGGCTTTTACCCGGGGGCGTGATGCCTGTTCCCGGGGGTGCTGGGCCTGGCCTGGTGCTCCGGGTGTAGGCATCATGACAACTGTCCCTTGTGTCATCATCGATTGTCATCTGGTATGTGGCAGGGCTGTGTGCACTCCACAGGGGTGTGATTCTAAGTGAAGTAATTAGCCACCAGCTGCGTTCGGGCTGCCTCACCTGTGCCCTTTCCCCTCCCATGCGCAGCCTGCCGGTGGACATGGTGGGGGCACCACCATGTCCACCGGCAGGCCCCGGCATGTTGCAACGTTGTGCAGGACACATGCTGCCTCTATGATCCTGCACACTACTGGGAGAGCGTGTAACAGCTGCCTTCCAGAACGGTCAAGGGAGCGAAAGCGTGACTTGAGCACTTTGAATGTGCACTCCACTATGCTCCGGGTTGCAATATGGGCTGTGTTGTATCTTACCTCGGGTGGCGTGGTGGGGTTCCGAATTGGCGTCATCATGTGGGTGCTCAGAGGGTAGGCACTGTGCCCTGGGGAGGTGGTGATGGGTATCATTAGTAGGGTTGTGACATTACTCAGTATCTGGCATGCATGCATGTGCTGTGGCATTTATACTCACCAAGCAGCCATGTGTCACCATGCCGCCCAGCTTCTAGGTCCCGGTTTAGGGTTGACATTCTGTAAATGAAACTGTCGTGGGTGGACCCTGGATAGTTGGCATATATTGAGGTGATGATTCCCTTGGCATCACATACTACCTGCAGGTTGATGGAATGCCAGTGCTTGCGGTTTCTATAGATGTGCTCTGATGCCATGGGGGGACGTAGAGCCACATGCGTGCAATCAATGGCACATAGGACTTTGGGGAATTGTGGCACCCCATAGAAATCCTGGATGGCAGCCTGCCTTTTTGCAGGTGTTCTGGGCAGGTATATGTGCCTGCGGACTGATGGGCGTGCAGTCATGATGGCCAAGACCTGGTGTAGGCAGTGTGACTGCGTGGCCTGCGACACCACCCCCACTATGGCACTTGTCTGCTGAAATGATCCGGTGGCCAAAAAGTGCAGTACATTGAGGACCTTCTCCAGGGGGCTGAGTGCTTGGGAGCAGAGGGTGGGTGATGTGAGGTCATCCTCCCACTCACTGACCAGGTCGAGTATTATGTGAGGTGGAAACCTGTACCTCTCATACACCTGGTCATCAGGCATCCCAAAAAGGCTGGTTCTGGATGTGAAAATTCTGGGCCTGACTATCCTCCTCCTCCTCCTGCAGTATCCCATGACCACTGCTGCTAGGAACGGTATGTTCATCCTGGCGTCTGAGCTTGCTTGTTGTTTGCGCTCACTTTTATGCTGCGTGGGTCCACGTACGCCTGCTTCCTGTTGCCGTACGTGTTTCCGGATTAGCGCGTCTTTTTTGGCGTGTGCATGTGGGCGTTCCACGCATTTGCCTCCTGTACTTCCCCGCCCACCCCAGTAATATATGTACCCCGCTCGGCCAGGCCCAATCGCGTGTTAAACTTCCCGCGAGCCCCTGAGATACACATACCCCGCTTGCCCAGGCCCAATCGCGTGTAAAACTTCCCGTGAGCCCCTGAAATACATGTACCCTGCTCGCCCAGGCCCAATCGCATGTAAAACTTCCCACGAGCCCCTGAGATACACGCTATTTTTGACACAGCGGGTGTCTGTGTCTGTCGCGTACCCCTTTGCACGTCATTTATCCTAGAGGGCCACAGTATGGGAAATTCATCAGAGCTGTATATGCGTG
This sequence comes from Ambystoma mexicanum, assembly GCF_040938575.1. Taxonomy (NCBI): domain Eukaryota; kingdom Metazoa; phylum Chordata; class Amphibia; order Caudata; family Ambystomatidae; genus Ambystoma; species Ambystoma mexicanum. Next base: position 20,619,068 of record NC_090931.1, read on the forward strand.
CTTTTTGTTAGCGCACATTTTTTTTAATGCGCAGGGACGCTACCGCCTGCCTTCGTGTGGTGGACATGTGTTGATGTACATAGTTGACTTTTGGTTTTTGTCATGAGATCGCCATTTCACTGCTGGGGGTGGGGGTGCAAGGGGACATGAGTGGGACATGAGTGGGGGCCTGCTGGCAGGTGCCCCTGACTGCTGGGGGGTGGGGGTGCTGGGGGACATGAGTGGGGGCCTGCTGGCAGGTGCCCTGCACTGCTGGGGGGTGGGGGTGCTGGGGGACATGAGTGGGGGCCTGCTGGCAGGTGCCCTGCACTGCTGGGGGGTGGGAGTGCTGGGGGACATGAGTGGGGCCTGCTAGCAGGTACCCTGCACTGCTGGGGGGTGGGGGTGCAAGGGGGCATGAGTGGGACATGAGTGGGGGCCTGCTGGCAGGTGCCCTGCACTGCTGGGGGTTGGGAGTGATGGGGGACATGAGTGGGGGCCTGCTGGCAGGTGCCCTGCACTGCTGGGGGGTGGGGGTGCTGGGGGACATGAGTGGGACATGAGTGGGGGCCTGCTGGCAGGTGCCCTGCACTGCTGGGGGGTGGGGGTGCAAAGGGACATGAGTGGGACATGAGTGGGGGCCTGATGGCAGGTGCCCTGCACTGCTGGGGGGTGGGGGTGCTGGGGGACATGAGTGGGGGCCTGCTGACAGGTGCCCTGCACTGCTGGGGGGTGGGGTGCTGGGGTACATGAGTGGGGGCCTGCTGGCAGGTACCCTGCACTGCTGGGGGGTGAGGGTGCTGGGGGACATGAGTGGGACATGAGTGGGGGTCTGCTGGCAGGTGCCCTGCACTGCTGGGGGGTGGGGGTGCAAGGGGACATGAGTGGGACATGTGTGGGGGCCTGCTGGCAGGTGCCCTGCACTGCTGGGGGGTGGGGGTGCAAGGGGACATGAGTGGGACATGAGTGGGGACCTGCTGGCAGGTGCCCTGCACTGCTGGGGAGTGGGGGTGCTGGGGGACATGAGTGGGGGCCTGCTAGAAGGTGCCCCTGACTGCTGGGGGGTGGGGGTGCTGGGGGACATGAGTGAGGGCCTGCTGGCAGGTACCCCTCACTGCTGGGGGGTAGGGGTGGAGGGGGTCATGTGTTGGTGATCAGTAGTGCAAGCTGACATGTGGCTTGCCTGGGGGGCATGCCCATGGTGGATGGGCTGCCTGCGGGACATAACCAGGGGTGCAGGGTAGTCCCCTGTGGTGTGGGCTGCCTGCAGGGGCCGTGGAGGGTGTAGAGCGAACACCTGGGAGGAGCCACACTGCCAATTGACGTGTAGGACTCCACGGCACCCCCGAAATACACGTACCCTGCTGAAATCGCATGTGAGACTTCCCAGGAATACACGCACCTCACTCGAACAGGGCCTATCGCGTGTGAAACTTACCGCGAACCCCAGATTTACACATACCCAGGCCAATCGCGTGTGACACTTCACGCGAGCCCCAGATTTACACATACCCTGCTCGCCCAAGGCCAATCGCGTGTGAAACTTCCCGCGTACCCCCGAAATACACGCACACGCTATTTTTGACACAGCGGGTGTCGTTGTTTGTCGCGTACCCTTTTGCACGTCATTTGTCCTAGTGGGCCACAGTATGGGACATTCATCGGAGCTGTATATACATGCTTTTTGTTAGCACACATTTTTGCGCACATTATTTTCATGCGCAGGGACGCTACCGCTTGCCTTCGTGTGGCGGACGTGTTTAGGCCTGTGCGCGTCTTTGCCCGTGCGCTGTTTTTCCCTATTCGATTCCATGAATACGTGTTGTAGGCGAGCGTGTGGGTGTTCCGCGCACTTGCCTCCTGTACTTCCCCCGTGACGCCCACATTTTCACGTGTTGTTCCCCATTCCGCGTGTCACGCCCCGTGTTACGCCTACTTTTGTTATGTGCGCCGCGCTATGTGCGCTTTCGCTGTGGCCGTAGCGCACGCCGTTAGATGACCTGTGCGCCGGCGTGCGCCACGCAGATTTTCAGCGCACATCCCAGATTTTACTCGTGCACGGACTTCCATGAATCGATGTGCGTGGGTTTCGCTGCGATTTTCGCACTTGCACTGCGATTTTCGCACTTGCACTGCGATTCGCACGGTTTCGCACGCTTGCGCGGGAATTTTCAGCGCACATTAATTCCATGAATCAGCCTGTAAATGTGTTAACACTACACATCAAACGACCAATATAGCAGCCTTCTTTTCAAGCCACCCATTGGCGTTTAATGATATGTATTATTTCAGTAGCTACACACCAATGCATGATTTAGCGGTGACTGTCAGTTTTGTAGATAGAGGCTGAACGTATCTGCGACTGATCACAGATGAGGATTTACTAATAATACAGTGAAACACGCTAATTCTTTTTGATTATCCAGACGGGCGTGACGCTGTTCATAACGTGCATATATTTATATTAATATTAATTTATATTTATTTATAAATATTTATATTTATATTTAACATTAGATTCATAGGGGTAGTGTCTCTCATGATGGCACATCACACTCTTGACTCCCAATACTTGTGCAGACCATAATAAACCTTCAAACCCTTCCACCTCCTTCACAATCTCCTGTCAACAACATTTCCATTGCCAACACTTTCTACATCTCTTCTCAACTTTTTCGGCTACAACAGCTATTTGGGCAAGCACGACAAACGCTGCCCACTCTCAGGACCATGCCCTTTGGGTGCAAACCACAGCTCCACGTGCTCTTACTATATAAACCAATATCCACAAAGCTTTGCTTTTCACAATTCAAACCACTTTTCACTCTCCCGCTGGTGCCATCAATCACTATGCACAAAGGTGCACCTTCAATTTAACACAACACAACAAAACCCCTGTCTTCCTGCCCTCTTCACAAGGTATCCTTATCTTTTAATATTACTTCAGGCAGGGCGTGGCACACTCTTCCTTGATCTTGGTGGTGCCTCGTCAAAATGTTTAGTGCGCCACCTTCCATATCCTTGTTACAGGCATCCTCTCATGAATAAATGTTTTAACACCTGACAATTCCACAATATATACAGACTAATCGCTCCCTCCTTGATTCCCTATTCGATGCTCTATACTTACATCTGTGAATTGGCCAAAGCCTTCGGTATCGATCCTCCCTCAATCGGCCACTTGCCCTTGCCCTGCGGGGTGTCGTGGGGACAGGGCAGGATTTTCTCTAAGGGGGCTCCTGTCGACCGTCTCAGTTGACGTGTGATTCAGCGTTCTCCACAAGTCACTCTGTAGCCCTCAGACTCGCAGCAGGGGTTGTCAGCTATCTGAGAGTCTGGACTGAACCATCTGAACTGCTACCATATGCATAGGAAGCAGTGGAACGTCCCACTGCTAACGGAACAGACAGGCCGGGACGTCCTGCACCCAATAAAGAAAGTAGTCAAGGTAAATGACAAAGGCCTGATTTATTAACAATCCATATAAAACAGGGGCAGCCGTAAGACTATCTGATTGCCACATCTTGGACCTAAATTGATAGAAGTAGAAAAGGCATAATCTTAGAAATAGGTAATTGGCTACTGCAACAGTTACTGGGCGGCATCATATTGGGGATTTTCATTGGGTGGCATCCATATTACCACCCTTGAATACTTGGCAGGTCATCAGCACAAGAGCAAAAAAAGTGGTGGAGTCGCCACATGAAGGAACTGTGTCTTCCAAGTAAATACGAAACCATACCTGATTTCCTAGGCCACACGCCAGGGTATCTAGCTCTGAACTTGGTCTTGTTTGGTGCTTCTCGTTCTGGGAATCTATGGGCGAGTCGAGGCAGGTGTCTGTCTGTCTGAAGCTTAATGAATGGATACGGTTCTGCAATCATAGGTCACATGTGAGGAGACCATGTTTTGGATTATTCTGCCTGGATTTTAGCTCATAATAATATGGGTATATTTACCCTATTTGGTCACTGGAGACCTGTTTGAGCTATTCTTCATTCAGTATTAAGCTTCTAATTAATGGTCACTTGACATTGGAAGGTTGTTTATTCTTTTACCTAATCTAAGAAGAATTTGCCTAACACGCTGGAATTCTGTTTTCTTTGGCGTGATCCAAAATTCCCCTTTCGCAGTCACCTTGGAGGGAGCACAACTATACAGTTAGCTCGTATTGGTTCATAATTTGTTCATCGTTTCTCAAATGTCAATAATGCTTTAGTTCTCCATAGTCCATTACTTCAGGCCATAATAGCAGAATCAAAATATGAATTGATTATTTTGCTTGTATCCAGCTACTTATTTTCCATTATCTTGGTGATGGAGAGTGCTTACTGAACTTAGCTGTACCGCTGCGTGCAAGAGTTCAAGTGATCTGATTGCATATAGTCCCATCAATGGGCTCTCACTTACCTATAATAGCTGCCGATTGCCAAAATGATATAATCAGTATTGTCGGTAATAACTGCTACCCCATATATTTGTGATCCCACCAATGGGGTCTCACCTAAAAATTACAACTATCAGTGGTCAATGTTATATGTTCAGTTTTATAAAGAAAAAGCTGCTGTCTCACAAATACCATAACTTCCTTATGAACTTACCTATAATAAGCTAGGATATGTTGTCTAACGTGGGCACCATTTTGTTTTAAGAATATTTATACAAATGCAAGTGATGTCACGCGCATGCAGCGTGTGAGGTCATGTACCCGCAAAGGGTAAACAGCAACAAAGCAAAATGGGTTGCGGCCACTGCGCACTTATATTGTTAATTATGTTGGCTTTCTGGTTCGGTTGATCACAAAGAGCATTAATATTAAAGGTGAATAGTAACGCGATGCTGCAATTGTACTCTAACCATTCATTTACCACATTTTATAGTTAATTGCTCTCTGCAATCACCTATTAAGTTTTTGAGGCTCTGCAATCACTATTAAGATTTTCAGGCTCTAAAACAACTATGTATTAATGATTGTAAGACTGTAACAGCTTATGTTATGTATCAGCCTTGAGAAAGACCGCAGGTCGAAACACGTGTCAGCTGTTGGGTGTTAAAGGACAGAATGTTCTGGAGTTATATGTAATAAAGAATGAATAGCGATTCATTTTTTATTTTTACACCACTACACTTTAATTTTAAACCACAACCGTATCTTGAAATTGTATTTTTCACTGTATTATGGTCAGCGCAGAATTCTAGTTATTCTCGTATACATTGTTTACATGTTTTAGGTCAAGGGTAATACCTATATTAACTAGTACTGCGACTTACCAACATTACACTGAACGCAGGAGTAATTGGTGTCCAAGGGCACTGAATATCGGCTTCGCCCTAACTGCATACCATTTCTATTTGCTTTGTGTCTACTTATCTACGCGTGTCCGTTTGGCAGTGATGTCACTTGCGCTCGTCATCTTCAGTTACAGCATGTTCACATCTCCTTGAGTTTGCAGATTCGTCTCTTCTTCTGTTGGTCCAGGATAACGTGGGTAGGGTTGTCTTAGTGAATAGCGTCTCTCGCACTTGCGGTACAGCGGCGGGGGAGGGGCAGAAGCCATAAATGACACACTCCTCTCCTTTCTACGATATAGAGGCTAGGGAGGGGCCGATGCCATGAATGATGCATTCATCCGCGTCTCGACAGGGTAAAGAGGGAAAAAGCTAGACAGCTTTGCTCTTGCCTTGATGTCTGCAGACTAGAAATACCCTAGCATCTGCCTGCATTCCTGCCTGCATTCCTGCCTGCATTCCTGTTTATAGGTGTTATGTGTGGAAAGCATGGACTCTTTTGTGTCTGAAAAGGATCTTTCTGTGATCATAGTGCTAGGAGGCATGGGCCGTGGTATCAGAGGTGTAATGCTTTGATACTGATGTCACGTGTGGGTGGTTAGTTGGCATGTGTGGTATGTGTTGGAACATGGAATTTGAGAGTGTCTGTGCAGGGAGTAGCTAGTGGAGACTGTGATGGCCTGCTTGATGAGGATGCAGACAATCTTAGAGCCACATATAGCAAATCATAACATGGCATAGCAGGGCATGAAAAAGCATTACAAGGCAAGAAAGACATGGCAATGCAGGGAGTAAAAAGCATTACAAGGCAAGAAAGACATGGGATAGCAGGGCATGAAAAAGCATTACATGACAAGAAAGACATGGCATAGCAGGGTGTGAAAAAGCATTACAGACAAGAAAGACATTACCACCCTGGTGTGAACTCTGCATTATCCTGATTCAGAGCTAATTCCCTGTGGATATATCATGTCCTCTTGGGAAGGTAACAGGCCTTCCCAGGGAGAGCAAAGAAGAGTCTTTATGGCTGGACCATATGGTTTGTTTTGGGTGAAACCTAGTCTTAGAGAGGTGATACATATAGGGCCCTGTCCCTAGAATGAGTCCAATGTGACAATATAGTGATGCCAATGAATTTCTGCCCTTATAATTTTATATTCCCAAAGATCACCATGTCAGATATTGTTTAAATTAGTTTATTAGTTAACCTGCCACCAGGCCTAGGGGAAGTACAATTATATGGAAAACTGATTGTTTACTTTCAAAGTGATTCTTGTTTTATTCCAAAAATGGCCAATGTAAAATGTAAAATAACTTCTATAAATTCCAATGCTAAATCATTTCTAAAGCACCTTTCCAGAGAAGACATGCATGTTTTATCCAATGTGTAGACTTCTACTGCTGTGCCTGTCCCCTGCACACCTTAATTATTGATATATAATCAGTCAAAAGTTAGACATACTCATATCATTCAATATCGGTTGATTTAGGACTGTATCATTAATGTAGATGCCACATACATATTACCATATGTTTTAATTTTACATATCCCATAATAACATGAGTCAAATAATCAACAAAAAGTGCTGAACGCACTTCGGGTGTCGCTTCATCAGGACCTTAATTCTCTTTCAGATTTTCTATGCTTCAGCGGGGTGCAATCAGCTGGGAAATTAATAAAATAAATAATAATGATAACATTCATCAATGGTTCTTAAATTATCGTATTTGTATAGCACTGTATCATAAATCCTCAATGGGTATCACCAGTAGCGAGACATTTTGGAGAAATGAAGCATACCGTGGCCCAGATATGATTTGTGGTTCTTGAATCTACACAGACCACTGAGAGGTGGTAAACTCAATAATTTAATCACAAGAAGGGAGATGTTTAGGATTCACAAAATGGATGCTTTAGAGCCAACAGTGACGAACAAAGTGTTCTCCTTAGCTCCATTTCTCTAAAGAGGTTGTGATTTAAATGAATCCCATCGTAGCAATCTAACTGACAATGAGGTTGAACAGACAAGACTAAGATGAGCTCATGAACAGGACTATAACATAAGAAAGAGCAAGATGTAATTATAACTTTCATAGGTCCTGCTTCTGGGAAATGATCCTGAATGTAGATGTTGAACATATATTTTTGTATGTGTTGATTTGTTCACTTAATTTTCACAGCAAATATCTAACCAACATGTAGAATTAGGGCCATAACCTAGTCCTACAAAATAAAAGAAATAGTAGAGACTGACAAGATGCAGCGCCTTGGTGTCTGAGCCAAAACTGTGATCCAAGAATAATGCAGTGTCTTGACTAATTTGGATACTTTTATTTGTTATTGAATTGTATCTTTGTTGTATATCCAGAACTGGGATCATGAACATATGCTTTGCATTCATTTGGACATTTTGATTTTATATTGAGGGACATACGGACATAACAGTAAAGAATGTGAATGTATGCACAAATGTGAGAATGTGCATTAATGTAGATGATGACAAACACAATGACAAACCAGATTGTAAAGGATGGGGCTCGTGGGCCAATCGTGAGATGTACAAAGCCAGATTCCTGTGACACTGGATATGAATAAGATTGTGTAAAATGGGGCCTCTGTACCCTTGATTACCTTGCTGACTATTTTATCACACTACATCCAATCTGAAAATTCATAGATATACATCTACCTCAATATCGTGAGGCTAGCTGAATTGAATTATAACTTCTAACTGGAATTCATGTTTGAAATTTTGGTTGTATTAATAGTGACTATTTGCACAATCATCGAAGCCCATTTAGTTTTGAAATATTTATTCACCCAAGGGCATACAGCAATGCTAACGGCATAAAATAATATTATGACTGTGCACGTGAGGAAGTCACGCAAACGCGGTAAACAAAAAACAGCCATTTTGTGCGCGATTGCAAGGTTTGTATCACACATAACTACTGGAGATCTTCCTTCTTGAGAACCTCTTGAATCCTTAAGGTTAAATACATTTAAGTATAGGTATTGGTCTTTCACCCCCTAGTACTTTTTTATAGCCTTGCAGTTAACTGACCAGTACAGTCAGATAGATTGACTGTCACAATACGATTTATGTTTTAACAGCACGTGTTTTGTAGGCATTTGCCTACGCGAACAAGAACATGTGTGCATCAACACGAGAAGACGTTACCACCCAGTAGAGTGATGTCATCAGTGGCATTTGTGATGTCATCTTTGATGTCCTGGGTGTTAGTCTTAGCAGTGCACGGTGGTGGCGCGAGTTATGGTTGCTTAGCTTACCATAACTGGCGAATTTCAAGGGTTTTTCTGTTTTACTTGGAACCATAACGTCCCTTTGACAAAGTTTTTTCACTGAATTTCATAGGTTTCTAGTAGCGCAACTTAACCATAACGTCCCTTTCACAAAGTTTTTTCACTGAATTTCATAGGTTTTTAGTAGTGCAACTTAACCATAACGTCCCTTTAACAAAGTTTTTTCATTGAATTTCATAGGTTTTTAGTAGTGCAACTTAACAATAATGACTTTCACTTTATATACATATCATATGGAAATGACTGAATCTCTTCTACTGTACTTGATGTCCGCGAACTCATTTAATGTTCGCGGACATGTTCGAAGAACAGTACCACTACCTAAAAAACTCTGGGGGGGTATGTTTGATTGTTATATCATAACATAGGAACATTTAACAAATTTTAAAAAAGCACACAAACACATTATATGTACTAATACATAATAAATGTAACCAATATATACAACACACTAACCATTCATTTAAATGCACTATGTTCTAAAATGGAATATACCACAAGAAAATAAATTGTCTTCCAACATAATTACCTCACAAACACAACAGCACTGAGAACAAGAGCAGACCCACTGAGTACATACGACATATCTTACCTGAAATAGTAAGTGTACTTAATTTTATTCATATATTTATAAACTTTCTGTATTAGATAAAAAAATATATTATCTTTTTTTTTTTCTCTCACAGAAATGTCTAGTACTCTGGAATGGCTAGAGGAACATTTCCCACATGAAGAAATGTCACAAGATAGTGAAACTTATGGTAAACACTTTATAATATAAACCATTTAAATATTATTATTTTGTATACATTTAACATATATATATATTTTTTGTACAGAGCATAACAAAATAGAAACTACCTCTGAAGAAGCTGTTATGGAAAACACGCTTGACAACATAAAAGAAAACATTGATTTATTGTTGACCAATTTTAATAATTTGAAAACTTTTGTTGAAAATTATTTTAAAACAAAACGTCATACCATTTCCCCACATGTACTTGTCCCCCCTCACCATATCCCAGTCAATTATCCCAAACCCTCTCCATTACCCAAAACGTTTTGATGAGACTTCCATCCCTTCTTCACCTAATAACAATCATGATGAAACCCCTAATTCTCCTGTTTTTGTTTCTGTTTCTGCCTCACCTTCTCTGTCATAAATTATTAATATATGTTAAATAAAGTTTAATTTTTATATTGTGTTGTAAATAGTTTCTTTTTTTTTTTTTAAAACAATGTAGGTGTCCGCGGACATTGCAGGTGTTCTAAAATGTTCATAAATAAACGAAAATGGAGGTGTCCTGAAGAACACTACACCTGTTCATACTGTTCGCTAGCAAGATGAAACTATTCTAAGAACACATGCGGTGTCCTGAAATGTTTGTAAAAAAAAAAAAATTAAAGTGTCCTAAAGAACATTATATCTGTCCGTAGTGTTCGCTAGGAAGTTCAAACTGTTCTAAGAACACACGCGGAGTCCTGAATTGTTCGTAATTAAATGAAAATGGAGGTGTCTTAAAGAACACTATACCTGTCCGTACTGTTCGCTAGCAACTTGAAAATGTTCTAAGAACACAATTGGTGTCCTGAAATGTTCGTACATAAACGAAATTGAACGTGTCCTGAAGAACAGTATATCTGTCCTTACTGTTCGCTAGCAAATTTAAACTGTTCTAAGAACACACGCAGTGTCCTGAAATGTTCGTTTCACGTGTGACGCAATTTTAATTAGTTCAGGACCCGAACAGTGTCCGTAGAACATCAACGCGCATGTGCCAGCCAATCTCTGTGCATTTGGTGTCCTGCGGACATGCGCTTCCTTCGCGGACTTGTTCGCGAACGGATCATATGACCGCGCCCACGCTGATCGCGTGTTCTGAATGCGGACACTGTTCGGGTCCCCGAACAAATTAAAAGTACATTTTCAATTAATACATAATATTTTTCAATAAAATCTCACCATGGCACAAGTCCCACATAGTAATCCTGAGTTTCTACATACCTTTTGAAACTTTTCAAACTATTTTTGTGTTCCATCTGTCCGTGGACAGCGGGCATGTTCGCGGACCGCGCACAAGCACCCCTATAAAAGACCACGCCTTAGAGCTTATTCTCATTGTGTTTCTGGCTATTCTTCGAAACACAGCGATTTTTGCTGACAACTGCAGATTTCCATCGCATCTTTGATGGCATCCCTGGCTGCTGAACTGCCACCTGGTGCTGCACCTGCTTCAGCACCACCCCCACCCCCTCCACCACCACCACCTCCCCAAGGGCCTGAAGAGGGGAACAGGAGTGAGGATGCAGAGGAGGAAGAAGAGGATGATGAGAATGAGGTAGAGGAAAACCCTACTACCCGCACTAGGCGTGAGTCTTGGGTGTGGCGGTTATTTACCATTCATGGTAATGTTCCTAAGGCTCGTGCGAACCGTGTTACCTGCAATTAGTGCAAAATGATACTCAGTCGTGGGAAGCACGCTAAGTACAGCTTTGGGACCACTACTATGAAGCGACACCTGAGGTCATTTCACTCTGGGGCTATTCGCAGGGTTGTACCCTGCGAACCCTGCGAAGAACGTAGCAGGTTGATTTCCTCTACTTCATCCTCTGTTTCTGATCCTGTCACCACAAGGACCACCTCTGTGGGACAGCGTCTTCCTCAAGCTGCCTCACAGGCCATACAGAATGCTGATGACCCTTACCTTTCGAGGGTCACAGTTGTATGTATGTACTGTGACACAGTACTCTGCAGGGGGGAGCGACTTTGTAGTGCTTTTGAGACTATCGCCTCAGAGCACAAGAAGATCTGCTCACTACCCAAATAAAACCCACTCTACATCTTCCTCTCTCAGCTCACCCTTTCTTATCCCTGTGGTTGGTGTCCCCCCCTTTACCTTCCTTTCCCTCCTCTCCTAGTGTGTCGTGTATAAAAAACAAAAAAAATACAAAATATAAAAAATAAAAAAAAAATAAGGCTCTTTTCAGAGCCGCCTTTCACAGTTAAAAAATAGAAGTGAAAATAAATGAAGCAGGGCCCTTTGTGTTTTTTAGAAGTCCGCGGACAGTTCGCGAACATTTAAAAAATTGGGTTGCTACCCCATCACAAACATTTCAATTTTCTCTGGGAAGAAGTGGTGGCTCTGAAAAGAGCCTTTGGGTGGTGTTTGTAAGTCAAAAATTATAAATGCTTAACACCTACTTCAAAATGGTTGTTGTAATTCCAAAAAAGGTTGCAATGCATTTTGTACATTTCTCAGAAAAATCTGATTGCCAGCATAAGTAAGATGGACTCCATCTCTGCGAAAAATGTATGTACTATGAAACATAATATTTTCATTGTGAAAAGGGGACATGCCAAAATCTCTTAGAAAGGCACAAACAGCCTTATTAAGATTGCGCCTTGCTTTTTCCATTTGTGGACCAAATGAAGAAGAACGAAGCCACATTTGTCTCTGTGCAATCCGTGAAAATATCACTTGAGAATTAGGAAACATGTTCATAACCTTCCCAAGTCCTTCTTTCATTACAAATTGCAAAACAATTCCAGTCACATGTCCTAAACTGTTCCCTCCACAATGAATTACAATTATGTCTGGATGTTGCTCTGTCTCCAAAGTAGCACAGAGAGGTAGCAAGTACAACCACTTCATTCCACGTACTCCATGCCAGTGTACTTCCACATGTGGGAATCCAAGATCTACAGCTACTCCACAGCTTTCTGCATGCACCTTCAACCAATGTATCCACGAATCTCCTAAAATCCAAACAATCTGTTTTCTGAAACACACAGCCATAGCTATCTTTTGTTCTCTCAGCAAAAAGAGTATCTCAAAAAATCTCTCCTGGCACAACACACCCACCAAACTTTCCTGACCAATCCCTTTCAGTGCTTATTCTCATTTGCATGACTTCTGAACCCAAAAATCCCCGGATGTAACTCCCGATGTCCTGGAAATACCGCCATGTCCGCGGACATATCGTAACATGAACAGCCCTTCTACCATTTCCACTACACTCTCTCTGCCATTCCATCATTGGATGTACCTCAAAAATCACATGACCATGCACCAATCACATTCAAGACCTCTACATCTAACTGCATCGTCATAGATCAGCACTGCAAATGTACTCTGAATCTCTCTGAGTACAAGTGTCATATCATTGGCAAGCAGCATCTACCACAAATGCTGTACAAGTCTTCAAGATTTCTACTTACAGCTCCACGCATATCCATATGCATGAACACAAACTTCAGGTATGCATATTTTCTGAACAGTAGATGAACACATTTTCAAACAGACTTTTAGCTTGTGTAATCTGTAAAATGAATTTACTGTATTTTTTTAGATATCCTACAATCAACTATCACTTATAAACCTTTATACTATTTACTTTCTTTATACACACACACTCAAATCATGTTAATCTAACATTCTTTAAATGAAATATATATGACTACATATATTCAACCAAAATTGCATGCCAGCACAATCTATGTTTAAATCCTTTAAAAAATACTGATACAATTTCATATTTTTTTGTTTTTATTTATTTATTTACTTAATTACTTTAATTTAGACATGACAATGAGGCGCTATTACCTAGAACAGTTTACTTACAGAAATAGTGGTATTCACTAATATATTATAAATTTCACAAGACATAGTAAAGATATTTTATTTTTGCTACAGTTAGTCATTCAATACAATTTGTTCATTAAGAACATATCATGTGTACTGAACTGATGCAATGTATCTTATGTAAATAAATTAGTTTAATGGTTTTAAAGAAGGCACTGAGGATTTCAATTAAAAAAAATCAATATCTAAATTAAAAACAGCGCTATATACAAACAAACAAAGGGGGGTCTGGGAGTCTCTCTACCAGCACAAACACAGCCCAATGACCTGTTCTTGGGTGAATAACCCCTGGGAGAGACTCTACCAAGTTTTTAGCTCACTGTCCTTTTCACAGAGAAGAAATTTCCCCGCATATCATCCTTTGTCCTGCCCAGGGGCAGTCCAGCGCCGAAATAATAATAATAATAATAATAATATGAAATGCTAGGCAATTCTCCTCTGAACAAGAGTACCATCAGTAACACCATACACGTGTTTCAGCCTTGTTGGTCATCATCAGTGAGGTGAAACTGTTGCCTCTCTAAGAACAGTGAGCAAGGGGTCCACGTCTGGATTGCCCTGTTAACTTAGGGTGAAACCCAAAGTTAATGTATGCAAACAAAGGGGGGGTCTGGGAATCTCTCTACCAGCACGAACACAGCCCAATGACCTGTTCTTGGGTGAATAACCCCTGTGAGAGACTCTACCAAGTCTTTAGCTCACTGTCCTTTTCACAGAGAAGAAATGTCCCCGCATATCAGCCTTTGTCCTGCCCAGGGGCCTCCTTACTGCTTCAATTTTAATATAGTGTAAAGTAATCATACCAAGAAAAGTATTTTTTACCGTCACAAAGTCCTTCAAAATCTTATAAAAACAGGAGAGAAATCAGTTTCAATGCTTAAAACCTATCGTAGAAAATTAATCTTAGAAGCGTTGATGGACAGTGCAATTCTTCTGAAAAGAAAGTTATTTATTTTACTGTTAAACAAAATGAAACCACGCGGGGGCGCTGCTGAGCAGCCAAGGAAGATGGCTGCCTAGTCTGGAAGCTCCGTCCTCGCCCACCAGCTTATTCGGCATATCGGCGTTCATCTGCAACATTTTTCCAAACTACTGCTGCGTTTCTGTTGCTGAGACTCTCCTGCGGCTGTGGCCGAAAACTGGGACGAAAACGCTGCCGCCAGCCGGGGGTTTGAGCGGCTCGGCCTGCTGCGGCTGCTCGACCTGCGGGGCCGTGCGGAGCGCGCGCTCCCCCGCCCGCGGGGCCGGCGGTTCCTGGGGCCCTGGCGCTGCTGCCTTCCGGCGATCGCCGGCGCTCCGCCTTCCGCGGGTGCCTTCCTTGATCCTGCGGCCTGGGCCGGATTTGGGGCCACGGACGCTCTGGCCCGTGCTTCGTGGGACTCTCGACGGACCACCGACTGGCGACGGGCGGAGCGGCCTGGCCCGTGGAGCTGGGGCCGGGCGCTGTGCCTCGCCGGAGCGGGCGCGTCGCCTCCTCGCCTGCGGGCCCTGGAGCTGCCCGGGCTGGCTGTCCGGGCGGCGACTATCATCGCCATCCTCGTCGGCCCTCGGGCCGTTGAACAAGCGGGCCTTCCCGGCTCGCCTTAAGACCTCGCCAAGGGACCCTCCGCGCCCACTTCCTCCCCACCAGTGGGCCCTGGGATTGCCCGGATAAATCACCGAGACCGTGACTGCGGTCCCCGCTGAGCAGGCGGGCCCTCCCGGCTCGCCTCACGTACCCATCGCGGGTCCTGCCGCCTTGGGGAGGGGGCTTGTGCTTGCGGGCCGGACACAACTACCGACAACCTCCTAAAGTTGACCCTCGAACATCGCCATGGAGTGAAGCCTCCTGGAGACACGTGGATAAGCCACCCTGCGAATTGGAAGAGGTGGGTGCTCTTAATTGTGATTTCCCTGCCTATTGCTCGATATCAATGCCTGCAGATAGCCCGGCTCTACCTCCCCCGGATATTCTCGATCAGTAAGGATTGCTGGGCTAACTTCTTTTGACAGGGAGCGGGACACTTGGGCACCTCTTTGACATCGCACTAGCTGCCTACTTTTGCTTCTTGGGGCGCCCACACCACGTACATGCTTCACCTAAGGCCCTGAGGTAGGGGGGAACTGCCCTTTTTTCTCAAATACCCGCAGAGAGGAACGGTATCGCCTGAACACGCCAAGTCGGGATTTCACTGCCGCATCCCACCTACCTTCCTGGTGGTGCGCTCCAGACCTCCTCCACCACCTATATCGTTGTGCTGGCCCTGACCCTGCCCCCGAAGAATGGCTAATAGATCGCGTACCACTAGCAAAGCTGGGGCTATGGACAAATACGCCAGGGCAACACCCAGGGGAGACCAGGCATCGTCCGCTACAGCCCAGGAGGAGGGCGACCCTCAGCCGGACCCCCCGCAGCCGGACCTGGCCGCTATGATGGAATCCATGGCTAAAAACTTTGCAGCATTCCATGAAAAGCTAGATGACATTAATGCGAATGTGGCGTCATTAAGGGCTAAGCTCGACCAACACGGGGCTAGAATCACTGAAGTGGAGCAGAGGACGGGCACCACTGAAGACAATGTCCAGGAACTGCAAAACACAGTGTCAGAGCTTGCGGGAGACATGAAACAGGTCAAATCTAAACGCGATGACCTCGAATCGAGGTCGCGGAGAAATAACATTCGCATAATTGGGGTCCCCGAAACTGCACTTAAAGGACGCATGGAACTAGCGGTGGAAAAACTCATTAGAGATCTCCTGGATGACCCTGAGCTCTCGCCATTCTTCACGATCGAAAGGGCTCACCGCTCCCTGGCACCCCGCCCGCGACCCGGGGACTTCCCCAGACCTATCATAGCAAAACTGCTCAGCTACAAGGACAGGGATCATATACTCCGCCTGGCCAGAGAGAAGGGGGAATATAAGGATGGATTCACAAACAATCAGGATCTTCCCCGATTTCTCAGTAGGTGTCCAATTGGAGAGACGCAGATTCACTGGGGTGAAGAAAATGTTACGTGATAGGAAGATTGAATACGCTATGCTCTTCCCCGCACGCCTTAAATTCACTCATCGGAACAAGCTCTACTTCTTCACAGTCCCGGACGAGGCTGTGAAATTCATTGAGGCGCAGATCCCACTGGCAGAGCCACCTGCGGTCCCGATGGACAACGATTAGAACTGGCCGCTGTCCTTCTCTTATGAGTCTGTTTTGTTGCCCATTAATATATGCATCCTTGCTCTGTAACCTCATTTATGATAGCTGAGCCTATGATTATGCTACTTATTCAAGATGCGTATCAACACTGGTGGGCAGGACGGCAGCAGTGGCCCCCACTGCAGCTGCAATTCCTGTAGAATCTAAATGTTTGTATCTTCGCCCCGGTTGGGCTTTCTCTCAAACACTGCCAAGTTGGGGATGGCAGCTAATAGTTCACATTAGGGGTGGGTATCCACACACTGCTAGTTGGGACAGGGCGGTGAGGGTTGGGGGTTGGAAAGTTGGGGTAGGTTATATTCAAAATGGCATGGGGGCTGAGACGGGCTACACACGATGGCAGTGGTGCTGCATGGCAGCACTCATGGCATTTATCAGAGGCAAGGCTTTTACTTGGGATGTTCCGAAAGCCACCTACATGGCGATTAAAATGATGTCATGGAATGTACGTGGCCTGACAAATTTCACAAAATCCCGTAGGATCGCGGCCTACGCACAGCGACACGGGGTCAAGGTTCTCCTACTACAAGAGACACATGCCCTTAAACACCTATCGTCGAACATTGCACAAACTTAGGGTGTCAACAGATATTTCACCCAATACTCCACCCAAGCTAGAGGGGTCCTTACTCTCATCCATAAATCTATTCATTTTAATCTCCGCTCATCATACATTGACCCTGAAGGCAGATATGTAATCCTGCATTGCACCTTGGCTCATGAAGAATGCCTACTGGTCAACGTGTACGCGCCCAACATTGACACCCCCGAGTTCTTTGATGGAGTGACGGCCATACTTATGAAATACATAGACGTCCCCATAATATGGGGGGGGGACATGAACCTAACAATGGACAGTTTACTGGACAGGACGACGACCAGTCGCAGACCCACACCAAGAGCGACCAAGCGGCTTCTCTCACATATGGACTCCCTCAATTTACACGATATATGGAGCACGCTCCACCCCCACGACAGAGACTATACTTTCTATTCCACTGTCCACGACAGCTCCTCGAGAATAGACCTGTTCCTACTCTCTGGCAGACTGGTAGGGGAAGTCTCAGATGTCACGATACTTGCACGCACGTTATCTGACCACTCCCCTGTACTCCTACAGATCCAACTCGGTGACGCAGTGCCCCTAAGACCCCACTGGCGCTTCAAATCCACTGCCCTATCAGTCATCGTCTTTAAAGCTGAGATCCTAGCCGACATAACCACATTCTTCGAAAAGAACAATACAACCGATACGCCCGAGGGGACCTGATGGGAGGCGTTCAAGGCGTACATCAGGGGGATGTGCCTCTCCAGGGAAGCTGGGGTCCTGAAAGCTATAAGGCAGTCCTTAACCAACTCGGAAACCAAACTTAAAGCACTTGAACAGGACTATCTGACCACTCAGTCCCCAATGACCCTAGCTGCGATCAGATCAGAGCTGGAAAAGTTTGAATCACACGCCATAAGGGAGGTACAATACTTTACACGCCCTGTTGCGGCCCGCAAATATGGGGAGGGGGACAGACCGGGTAGAACCCTGGCCAGGCTAGTCCGTGCTGAGACTGGTGGGACCCGCATTGATAGCATCATAGATAGCAATGGAGTGCGGCACTGGTCGGATCGGTCCATACTAGACACTTTCACTAACTTCTACGCCAATCTGTATGGTCCCCAACCGGAACACTCGGCCCAAGACCTAGACGACCTCCTTGAGAACATCCCTATGACCCTTATCTCCCAAGACACCCGTGAAATATTAGACGCCCCATTTACCCTAGAGGAGATAGTTCAGGTGATATCGAACCTTCCCAAAAACAAGGCGCTGGGCCCGGATGGGCTCACCTCCGAATTCTACCAGGAGCATGTGGCTATACTAGCGCCTGTGCTACATGGGGTCTGGGCCGAATCACTCCGTCTGAATTGCCTCCCCCCCTCCCTCAGAGAAGCTTTAATAACTGTCCTCCCCAAACCTGGTAAACCCCCGGACGAGTGTGGGTCTTATAGGCCTCTATCCCTTATTAATACCGACACGAAAATCTTTGCTAAAATAATTGCTGTCAGGTTTCTCCCTTTCATGTCCCACATGATTCATGAGGACCAATGTGGGTTCATCCCGGGCCGATCCACGGCACTGAACATACGTCGCCTGTTTAATGTAATGTCTAGAATTGACCCAGGCGCGGACGCTGTGGCGGTCACACTAGATGCCCAAAAGGCTTTTGATATGGTCTCATGGCAATATCTGTGGGCCGTGCTGGAGAAAATGGGTGTAGGCCCCAAAATGACCTCTTACATAAAACTATTATACACAGACCCACGAGCTAGGGTTCTTGTAAACTCTGCTCCTTCCTCTCCCATCACGCTACACAGGGGCACTCGTCAGGGATGTCCCTTCTCTCCCCTCCTGTTTGCGTTCGCCATAGAACCCATGGCTGATCATGTAAGGGGTCGGCACGGCAGTAAAGGCATACGATTACTGGATGCACCAGAGATCATCTCCCTATATGCAGACGACGTGCTCCTGTATGTCAGAAATCCTTCCACATACTTGGACCCGATCATCCGAGACATCACCAAGATAGGTACATTCTCAGGTTTCACAATCAACTACTCTAAGTCCGAAATCTTCCCTCTCACTGCGGTGACCCAACGACCATCCTGTGAGTACCCGCTGCGCTGGTCCCCGGGTGGGGTGAGGTATCTTGGGGTACAAATATCACTAGCCAGGGCCTCTCTAATGACAGATAACTACGAGGCAACAGCCCTCCTAGTCTGCTCCAAGTTCTCCAAATGGCGCAAACTACCTTTATCCCTAGCGGGCAGGCTATCTCTAATAAAGATGGTGGTGGTCCCTAAACTCCTGTATGTCTTCGCTAACGTCCCGATTTGGCCTGGGAGCCAATACTTCAAGAAGCTCCATTCGGAGTGCGCACAATTCCTCTGGCATCCAGGCTCAGTCCGCAAGAAGTGGCAACACATGACGCCGCCCTATGACAAAGGCGGGTTCACGGCCCCAGACCTTCGCCTATACTGGAATGCTGCACAGGCCCATCACGCCTCTCACTGGTACACGCTCCAAGATCCGCCCATACACGTAAAACTTGAGAAACTGGCGGGAGGTGGAACCAATATAATGTCCTTGTTATTAAACCGCGCATTCCAAACAGATGCTCAGGCGGACCCGGTGGCCGTTACACTTAGGGCCTGGAGGAACATCCTGGGCTCTGACCGGGAACAGCGCCCATACTACAAATGGCTTCCCCTGTGGCAGTTCCCCGGGCTCCCCCCCACACACGACCCCAATCTCATACGCTACTGGGAAAACCTGGGATACCATGCCCTTGCGGACCTCTTCCCTAACGGGGTTTTTATCACCCCCCAGACGTGGCGCCCTGATCACTCCAGTTCTCCACTCGAAATGCTGCAGTATTATAGGCTTAGAGCTGCAGTACGGACAATGTGGCCTTCATACCCTCTTGAACCCCCAGACTCTCCTGCAATACAATATATATCAAATTACGGTAGCGCCACAAGCATAATTTCTAATTTGTACAAAATTCAACTGAATAACATTGCGGACAACTCTCTTAAACCACGCGAGTCTTGGGCTAAGGAGCTTGGAGTTGAAATCACAGACGATCTCTGGAGCAAAATGTGTACACACACACGTAGGGTCTCCCTGAGCGCCAGATTCCGATGCATACAATTTAAACTCCTCAACAGACTCCATTACAAACTGTATAGAGTCGCATCATTCACTGGCACCCCAACCCCTTTGTGTCCCAAATGCAAATCGTGTGAGGCGGACCACGTACACATGTTCTGGGCTTGCCCTGCCCTCGACACATTCTGGACGGCCGTGACAGAGGCACTCTCCGAAATAGCTGGCTCTCAGTTAACTATGGAACCACTTGCCATACTATTTGGTGCTTGGGAGGGTGAGAATGTAAAGAAAATGTCAAAATGTATAAATGTAAGTATCATGGTGGCCAAAAGATGCATATTGCAATGCTGGAAGCGCCGCAATCCTACCACTTTCAAGATGTGGCTGAAAGCCCTTACATGGACACAAATGTGCGAGGAGGAGTACATTGGATCCCTACCTCCGACATCCCGCCCCAAAAATGTCTGGTCGGAATTTTGCAGCTACTTAAATGGCAGAGAGGTAGTGGAACTGACCTCATCTCCCCTCCAGGACAATCAGATAGGCCACGTGTGATCTAACCTCTCTCTTTGGTTTCTTTTTTCTTTTTGCTTTTTCTTTGTGCTGCTTGTCGCCTTCCTGCGATGTCAGATGCTGTTAATGCCATGTCATTTGAACTGTGCCTGTCTTGACCTCTATGCCAATAAATAAAAGGTTTAAAAAAAAAAAAACAAAATGAAACCACTAACAAAACTAATAACTAAATTACAAAAAAGACTTCTCAATAAGCGAAATGTCAACAGAAAGAACTTCTTAAGTATCTGCGGAGGTGAATGGAATCACACTACAAGCACAGAACCATATTTTAATGAAGAAGCGTACAAACAAAAGCAAACAAATACAATTGCCATACATAGCAGTGGTCGAGGTTATGAAAAAGTGAATAATACCATAATGGAACAAGAAGTACTCCTTACAAAAATATGCCCTGAAAACTTAGAGTTACCCCTCCATGCAACTGAATCAGAACGACTAGTGTACAAATGGCCATGCACGTCAATGTGTAACATTCCCAAACAATGTTTCAAATCTTTACGCCAATTCCTCAATAAATATGTAAAAAGCAAAGACAAAATTAAAATTAAATTACTGCTAAATTTGGATACCTGTCCAGTGCGCAAGTACACAGGACTACAAGGACATTCATTGGCCTGCATTACAGGACCTACTTGTAAAACCACTTTCCATGATATCAAAAGGATATCAACACATCATTCAACTATAAGAAATCTAGTCTATAAACTGTACTATGCTAAAAGTCCTGCTTTAGCACTAGCAAAGTTAAAGAACATCCTTCTACATGGTACAGCAAAAGACCTACTTGAAGAAATTCACTATATCCAGAAAAAATATTTTGGAAGTGAAAGCCATTTACAGAATGAAATAGCTTTTAACCAATTAAGCAACAATTCTACACATGGCAACTTTTTGCTAAATACATACAAAAAAGAAATACTAAAATTTAAAAGTACATCTGCCGAAGTACCAAACCATGTATGTGTATGTTGCCGTAGAACTTTTTATAAAAGTAACACAAAAACTGTAGACCCATCATACAAAATAGAAGACAATGAAGATTCTAAATGGTTTGAATTAGCTCTCTACCTTGTAGCAGAAAACAAATACGAAATAACTGAGCCCTTAATACTTTGCAGTTACTGCACTACAAAACTTGAAAACAACCAAACTCCTTCACGTGCTATCACAAATAATTTGGAATTATAACCAGTACCAAAACCCCTACAACAACTTAATTTATATGAGAGCATCATAATTCAAACAGTACACCCATTTCAAGCAATAATACACCTTCAACCAAAAACAGCTAAATTACCTCCTTCTGAATTGGTAAAAGGCATTAGTGGAAAAGTAGTTTATTTACCATTAGATCTAAAAGAAAATGTGCATACTCTAGGGGTGCAACGTCCAATGCGGCAATCTTTAATTATCTTAGTAAATGGAGTACCAACAAAAGACAAAAAAATATGGCAACAGCTGGTAGATTTATATAAGGTTAGACAAGCCTTCCAATATCTTAAAGAGAATAATGAATATTACAAAGAAATTAATATTGAAGAAAACTTGAAAGATACAACTGAAATAATTCAAGAAACACAAGAAGCTTGTCAATTTGAGCTACTAGATCCTGCTACAATATCAAATACTTTAGACCATTATACAATTCATCCTTTGCACTGTAATGACACCGTAGAAGATGCACTGGAAACTTACCAAATGCGTCAAACAAAAGGATCGCCAATCAGCATATGGGAAAAAAGTATAGAAGAATGTGCTTTTCCTCTATTCTTTCCTACTGGCAAAGGAGGAAGGTATGATGATAGACCTATTCAAATATCAGCTTCAGAATACCGCTCATTACGGATGTATTCTGAAGATGCCAGATTTAGGCAAAATGTGGAATACATATTCCACCTACTCTTTGAAAGTGAACTAGCAACTTTTTGTTACAGAGTTGCACACATATTAAAATCAGGATCACACTTTCAAAATATGACAGCTACACAATTATTAGAAAAAGTGCAACAAAAGGATGAGGTTTTACAATCAAATATTACAAATCTATTAGCAAATATGCGTGGTACTAAAGAGTACTGGTTTCGACGCCATGGAGATGTACGTTGTATGATCAGAAACCTTGGCCCACCCACTTGGTTTGTTACATTAAGTTGTGAAGAATATGCATGGGAAGATTTACATGATTTCCTACGCATATCAAATAAAAACCAAAGAAACATATAGATATACTAACAACTGGAGAACTTTGTTCTTTGGATCCTGTTAATGTTTCAAGATATTTTCACCATCGCTTCATTGCTATGCTACATTTTATTTGTAATAAAACTGTTCCTCCCCTTGGAGAAGTGCAACACTTCTTTTGGAGAAAAGAATACCAAGCCAGAGGAGCACCACATATCCACATGCTTTTATGGATTAAAGATGCTCCTAAATTTGGTCAAGACAGTGATGCCACTGTTGTACAGTTTATTGAAAAATATGTCTCTTGTGAACTTCCATCAGAAGCCACAAATAGTGATCTTCATGCACAAATTTTACAATTTCAAAGAGACAAATGTGGAAAATATTGTCGTCACAAATACAAAAACAAAGGGAAATACTACACCAAATGCTGATTTGGTTTCCCTAGACCAGTTACAAATGCAGGTCAAGTGAACAACCTCATGTCTTCAGTTAGACATAGTGTTAAAGGTAAGTCACCTAAAAATACATATTACATAAAAAGAAAAGAAGAAGAGAAATATATCAATGATTATAATGCAATCATTGCCCACTTATGGAATGCAAACATAGATGTGCAGTACATTGCAGACAATTCTACTGCAGTTGCACGATATGTCACAGCATACTTAACTAAAGCAGAAAAGACAGAGCTCCAAGACCTCTGGAATGACCTGTCATCAGATAAAACAGTATCTCAGAAATTATACAGCTTGGGCATAAAAATGCTCACCCATAGAGAATGTGGATCTTATGAAGCAGCTGATCGTTTAACTAGTGCTGCATTTTATGGTAAATCTGAAAATATAGTATGGCTAAGTCTTGGTCCAGCTAAATCTAGAAAAATAGTTCTAAAATCATATGAGCATATAGAAACAATAGCCAAACATGATCCCAACAGCCAAGACATTTTAAAAAACAATTTATTGAACACATACTACCCAAACAGAAGTAATACTTTGGAAAACATGTGTCTATACCACATAGCCCAAAACTACACATACAAAAATAATATGAAACCTGATGAAAAAAAAAGGTAAATATAGAGTGACAAACTCTGAAGGCAGCTTAGTTAAACTCACTAAACCAAATTTAATTAATCATATCAAATTTTCATTAATGACTCCTCAACATAAAGAAGTATATTACATGTCCCTGCTACAACTCTTCAAACCATGGAGAAAAGAAGAACAATTACTAGATAACTATGACTCATATGAGGATGCTTTCAAAGCAAATGAAAGCACTATAACTGATGTAAACTTTACACAGTACAAAACAATGTTGCACAATGAACAGCAGCACGAAGAAGAACTCCAAGCCCAACAGTAGTCAACAGTAGTCAACCTTCTGTAACAGGAAGCCAAGAACCACTGGGAGAACCACTAATAATAAATGAGGCAGAATTAGCTATGATAGAAGTAGAAAACACCATGTGTCAGTATGAAGATAAGGAAGACTTAACTATACTACAATCAAAACTAAACAATGAGCAAATTAGCATTTTTCAAGAAGTAACAAAACAAATTGCAAATGTTGTAAAACATGAAAATAAAGAATGTTCCTGCCATAATTATAAACCTATACTACTGTACGTCAGTGGTGAAGCTGGTTCTGGCAAAACATTCCTAATCAAAATCATTAGTAAGTTCCTTCAACAATTATCAAACAACAAACTGTCAGCTGTTGTCACTGCCCCCACAGGTTTAGCTGCCTACAACATAGGTGGTATTACATTACACCGATTACTACTATTACCAGTAGAACACCAGAACAAATTAGACTATTACAAACTTTCTCCAGAAGCTGCAATGGAATTACGCAGAGTATTGAAACAAATGAAAATGCTACTAATAGATGAAGTGAGCATGGTCTCCAACCTGATGTTAGCTTTGATTCACCTCAGATTACAAGAAGTACTCAAAACAGACTATGAAGAGCTCTTTGCAGGAAAACACATTATTGTTTTTGGAGATCTGCTTCAATTAACACCAGTAAAAGGTGAGCCTATTTTTAAAACATTAGGACACACACTCTGCCGTAAAACTGTTGGCAGCATTGGAAATGTCAACCTTTGGCAACATTTCCAATACAGAGAATTAACAGAAAACATGCGGCAATCTGCAGATCTCACTTATGCCAACATTTTAAAAAGTATCAGAGTTGGTATACTTTCTAAAGAAGCAGAAGGAATATTGAAAACCCGGCACATTAATGCACTTTATGGCGATAATGCATGTGCTACAGATGTTATGGAACAATTAGCCCACAAAAATGTCAATTGTATGGCCTTAATGCCAACTCTTGCAAGCTGTTTCAAATTCAATGAAATCATGCTAAGTAAAGAAATGCAACCAATCATGGAAATAGCGCCACAGACAAACTAGATGTACACGGTATGACACTACCCATGTGTGACCAAGCCACAACAAGACTAAATAGTTTAGAAAAATCAATCTCAAACACAGCAGGCTTAGAAAAGATATTAAAATGATCCTTAAATTGCAGAGTAATGCTTAAACGTAACCTTGACGTGGACCAAGGACTAGTTAATGGAGCACTGGGTACAGTTGTTGGCTTTCAAACATACCCATGCGACAACAAAATTTGGTTTGTCAATATACTCTTTGACAAACTTTCAGAAGTAAAAAGGATAGGACGCTCAACAGCTAGATTCCTTCTCTTCAAAGATATGTATGTACGCAGAGAACAATTTTCTCTAACTCTTGCATACGCAGTCACGATTCATAAATCACAAGGTCTTACCCTAGACAAAGCAATGATAGATATTGGTAACACAGTCGTTAAAGAAGGCATGAGCTGTGTAGCACTATCACGCTTACGTACACTTGACTGTCTATTTCTAATCAACTTTGACGCAGGTAAAATAAACGCTGATATTCCTTGCATTTTAGAATACAATAGACTTCGCTCACTATACACCCCCCATCTAAACACATATTCTGTTCCACAAAAAGTAAAACGTTATAAAAGAAAAATAAATCAAACAGAAATGCAACAGGATGTCACTGCAAATCCTCCAAAGAGAGTAAAATAAACTAATACAAGTACCACAAGCAAAAAAGAATCAATTAGGGAAAGTAAACCAAGTACTTCTTTAAAGAAGGAAGACAAACTCCAAAAAAAGCAGTTAGATACAGAACTACCTGGACCATTTAAATTCTCAAATGTAGTTGGTGTAAGTTGCTACGCAAATGTAGCAATGAATATTCTATTTCAATTACCACCAATTGTTGACAACATTTACTTACACAGTACAGACCCATTGTGTTTGCAAATGTTAGTACTTCACAGAAATGCAGCAAACAATCCTGACAACACATATAGTGTTTTTGGAATAAGACAACAATTGGACTACTGTGCTGGAATGGTGAAATTCACTATAAATTCACAGGAAGATCCACAAGAATTTCTAATGTACTTACTACAAGTACTGGAAAACAAAAACATACCTATAAATGAAATCTTTCACATTTCATACATGTGGAAACATACATGCACTCTCTGCAACAATGTGACACAAGAAGAAATCCCCAATGAACGCTTTATATATATATATCAATACCAAATTGTGAATCCATTCCATTTCAGCGACTTGTACAAAATGCAAACCATGGTAGATTATGCTCTACCTGCAATTCAGATAATCGCTCCACGTTAGTAATACAAACACATAGTAAATGCATAACACTAATGCTTCTACGTTACAATGCAGATGGTACCAAAAACAACTGCAAGCAGACTGGATTCACACATGGTCAAATATCACTTGGTAAGAAAACCTTCACAACAATAGGTATAATCTACCACGCAGGAGCCACAACCAATTCAGGGCACTACACTGCAAATATAAAAAAGAAATGTGGATGGTTTGAATGTAATGATAGTACCATTACTTTAAAGCATAGATTACCAGGAAATCTTACAAACACTTATTTGATGTTCTTAAAACCAAAATTTGATAACTAAACTGTATTTAAACGCTAAGTAAACTTGTGTTAAAAAAAAAATAAACTGTTAGAATACTCCAAAATCTAACTGCTCAAAGATTCTACAACAACTTATCAGATAAATGAATACCACTAAATTAGACCAAAAAATATACAGTTAGAATACGCCAATTGGTATCTAACTGTCCCAAAATTTAACAATATCCAAATAGATAAATCAATACCACTAAAATATATCAAAAAAATAGACAGTTAGAATACGCCAATTGGTATCTAACTGCTCCAAAATTTTATAATATCAAAACAAATTAATATGTTACTGCTCCAAAAAAATACAACAAGCCAAAGTATTAAGCATTAGCCAGAAACAACAAGTGAACACTGAAAACAAACAAACAAATAAACTGTAGCATAACAGAAAAAGTTTTTTTTTAAACCAACATGGATTTTTTTTTCTCCCACAGACCCAATGATTTTAGCAACAAATACAGAAACTGAGCAAATTGCACAGTACTCTGATTTGTAATCTACTAAATATGAGGGTCCAAAAAAAAAAAGTATATTGATTATACAATGTAATAAGTCATTACAAAATACTAATACTAAAATGCTATTTTCTTTTATCACAGAAATTATCAAGAAAAACATGGACTCCCGTTACTAGACCAAACAGTAAGTATACAATAATAAGGAGAACCATAGCAGCATATCACATCCATAGTATCTAATACCTTTGTTCCTTATACATTTGTTTTTCACCCAAAGTTATAAGCAAATATGAATGTGATATGCTGCGGTGGTTGTTGCCAGGGCATACAGTCTTGGGTGCATGGCCAAATGGCCATGCACCCAAGACTCTATGCCCTGGCAACAACCATCGCAGTGTCATGACCCGGCGAAATTGCCCCTTCTGGACCTCATGGTCATTGTCCCGAAGGGCTTGTACTCCTTCTTCCTCCCAACATGGCCGTACCAAGCTCCGTGCTACGCACTAGCTTTCACGTCGTGGCACGTACTATTAATTGGTCACGCCCCTGCGGGTCCGCGCGTCTCAACGCTATCTTCGGTAGTGACCCGACGTGTGCTTACTCTCTACACTGATTTCCTTGATCCTCTTGCTTCCTTCCTTGCCTTTATCCTGTTCCCGGATTTCCCCCGCTACTTACTCGTTCTACGCTAATCCTGGATACCCTGGAACCACGAACTTCCCGGAACTCTGAACGCGTCCTGCAACCTGACGAGGCTCGGGCGAGCCTATTCAAGACCCGAACCATCCACAGGAAGAGTCCTGCGGCCGAACAAGGGAGATCCCGATCACAGGTGAGACGGGGGGAGATTTACGACAGTTTGAGACGCCAAACGATCAATACGGATTCTACCATGGAGAATGCAATTCAGGACCTGATGCGTGGAATGCAAGAACTTTCCACAGAGATGCAGAATTTAAAAGCCGGGAATGCGGCGCTAAAACAGCTTGTCTTGTCACGTGACTCCGCGAATAAGGACAGCGTACTATTGGGAGGAGTGGTTGATAAATACGACGGTTCAACAAAGACCTTACGTGGATTCCTGGATTCTTGTTTGGTAAATGTTACCTTCAAGCCCTACTATTTCTCAACTCCTAGGGCTAAGGTGGGCTTCATAATATCGCATCTTTCCGGTAATGCCCTTACATGGGCCACTCCTTTACTCAATTCAGGGGATGCTCTCCTGGATGTTTATGAAGCTTCATCACGGAACTCAAGACCATGTTCAGACGTCCAGAGCTGGTCCACGGTGCTCAAGAAAAGTTACTCGACTTCCAACAAGGATCCCAAGACATGTTGACCTATGTTACCAGATTCAAACAGCTAGCCAAAGAGGCGGACTGGCCCCTGGAAGCCAGTTTTACCTTATTTCGCAGAGGTCTAAATGAAGAGATTAAGGACGAATTAGCCAGAGTGGCACGTCCTAGTTCATTTCAGGCCCTCCTGGACTTGTCTATGCAAATAGACTTCAGAATCCAAGAAAGAAAGGCCGAAAAGAAAAAGAATAAAGTCTCAATTCAAAGAAACTCCCCAGAGAATACTACAAGGACCGAATCTGCCAAGAATACGAGCACTGATTCTGAACCCATGCAACTCGGAGCCTTTCGTGGACCAATTTCCCTGCAGGAAAGGTTAAGAAGGATACACACAGGCTTATGTATGTATTGTGCCTCAGATAAACATCTAGTTAAAGAGTGTCCTCTGGCTCCTCCCCGACGCTCGGGAAACGCCAGCTCCCGATCCTAAATGGAGCAAGGTTTCGGGAGAGCGATGTTTGCTCCACATCAATTCCATCCTTGAACTCTCCTGGACAAAAAGAAATTGGTGATATTACAGGCCTTTTTATCGCCATCCAAGGACAAGGTCTACCCCATACTGGCCTTGGTGGATTGCGGAGCAATGGGAGTCTTCATTGATCAAGATTGGGTAAGAAGTCATAACATTCCATATGAAGCAAGAAGTTTTTCACAGCCAGTGGAAGCAATTGACGGAAGACCTCTTTCCTGAGGACCCATAAGTCTGCAAACAAGGGAGATCCATCTTTCCATGAAACATCATCAAGAAAGGATTGTGTTTGACATTATAAAATCAGCCCATTACCCCTTGGTTCTGGGCATGCCCTGGTTACAAAGGCACAATCCATATATTAACTGGACGGCTGGATCCTTATTCCTGGGCTCGGAGTTCTGTATGAACCATTGTTTAAACCTGGATACCTCAGTCACAGCTCCTATAAGTCTACCAAGGTGTCCAGAGACACCACTCATGGTTTCCAATATTGTACAAGTTCCAGAGATCTATCAAGGGTATGCTGATGTATTCTCTACTGCCATTGTTCAAGCCTTACCTCCACATAGACCCGAAGACTGTGCCATAGATACTGAACCCTCAGCAGTGATTCCTTTTGGCAGGATGTTTATCCTTTCAGAACCCAAAAAGAGAGCCCTCTGGGAATACCTAGACACTAATCTTGATAACGGCACCATAAGACCTTCAAAATCACCAGCTGGTGCTTCATTGTTCTTTGTTCCGAAAAAGGATACTAAGAGCTCAGACCTTGCCTGGACTATCGGGGCCTAAATCAATACACCCTGAAAGACAGATACGCTCTACCCCTGATCTCGGATATCCTTGAAGCTGTGAGAGGTGCAGTGATATTCACGAAACTGGATCTCCGAGGTGCTTACCATTTGATCCGTATCCGGGAAGGAGACGAATGGAAAACAGCCTTTAGAACACCCTTTGGTCACTTTGAATACCTAGTCATGCCCTTTGGTCTGACCAATGCTCCCGCAGTCTTCCAGCGTTTTATGGATAGGGTGTTCTCTGACATGTTATTTCTCAATGTTATCATCTATTTGGATGAAATATTGATCTTCTCCAAGGACTCCTTGAAACATGAAGAACATGTAAAAGCAGTACTTCAACGTCTCCGTGAAAATCAACTCTTAGCCAAACCAGAAAAATGTTCGTTTCATGTCACATCAGTTCACTATCTGGGATTTGTCCTCAGTTCAGAAGGAATTAGTATGGACCCTTCAAAGGTGAAGGCCATACTGGCTTGGCCCGCCCCAACATCTGTTAAGCAAATACAATCCTTCCTGGGGCTTGCCAACTTCTACCGGAAATTTATTCCCACCTTTTCCGAGATTGTTCAACCCAGTGTTAATCTCCTGAAGAAAGACGTTCCATTTAACTGGTCTATACCACAAGACAAGGCATTCCAATGCTTGAAAGAAGAATTCACCCAGGCCCCCATCATGGCCCAACCTGACATAAATCGCCCTTTTCTAGTGGAAACTGATGCCTCCAATTACGCCATAGGGCAGTTTTAAAACAAGAATCCGATGATTAGTTGGAATATCCCATTGCTGATCTCTCACGGACCCTGACCACCAGCGAGACTCACTACTCAGTTCTAGAGAAGGAGTTATTGGCTATTCGTCATGCCTTCACTGAATGGAGACATTTACTCCTGGGTGCTAAATATCCAGTTCAAGTCCGTACTGATCACTGAAATCTTCAGGTCCTACAATCCATGGAGTGCAGGAATAGTAGACAAGCTCGATGGGCCTACTTCTTTGCTCAATATCAATTTCAAATTTCACATGTTCCTGGATCGCAAAACTTGATTGCAGATGCCCTTTCTCGGCATCCCGACTATGTTCCCTTGGAGGATAAGATCTATCCAAAAATGTTTCCAGCCACAATCTTTGTAGCTCAAGCGATCAATCTCCTGGAAGAAATCAGAGCACAGACTCAATTATCTGAACTCTGGGAGGACATATCAAAGAAAAATCCCTGGCGTCTGACAATCAAGTAAGGATATTTACTCAAGAACAATTCAGTGGTCATTCCGACAAAAGAACTTCAACAGAAGGTAATGAATCTATGCCATGATACTCTTCACTCCGGCCATCGAGGAGTAACCAACACCTTCCGTCTTATACAAAGACAATTCTGGTGGCCAGGGATGAAGTCCAGTGTAGTTCAATACATCAAGACATGTGCTATTTGTAGTCAGAACAAGTACGATAATCAGAGGCCGGCGGGTCTGCTTCTACAACCTACGTTGCCAATCCGACCCTGGGAAGTTATTGCCACTGACTTTATTGTTGAATTACCACCTTCCCGAGGATATACAACCATTATGGTAACCATTGACTTGTTCACTCATCTAGCTCATTTTACACCATCGTATAAACTACCATCTTCCTCGGAACTTGCTGGAATTTTCCTGGAACATATTTTTCGTCTTCATGGCCTTCCTTCCAAGATTATTTCGGATCGGGGACCCCAGTATATTTCACAATTCTGGAAACATCTCTGTTGTGTTCTAGGAATCCAACGTGCCCTTTCTTCAGTCTATCATCCACAAACCAATGGGGCAACGGAACGAGTAAATCAAACCCTGGAACAATATCTTTGGTGTTTTGCCACCAAGGTTCAAGACGATTAGTCTCTCCTTATAACCTTAGCCGAATTCTCCTACAATAACTCAGATCATTCAGCTCTCAAGATCAGCCCTTTCTATTGCAGTCAAGGTTATCACCCGTCTGTTTTACCATCAGTTCTTCCCGAATCTACTCCGGTACCTACCCTTGACTCTTGGATTCAGACGCTGATCGACATACAAAGAGAGGCAAAGGATCAGTTAGAACAGGCCCAGGCTCGAACCAAAAGATATGCGGACTCTAAGAGAAAACCATCACCTTCCTATTCAGTTGGCAATCAAGTCTGGTTAGCCTCGAAAATGTTACCTCGACATCTACGACCAAACAAATTAGCTCCTCGCTATTATGGTCCATTTTCTATAATGGAGGTCATCAATCCTGTCTCCTTCCGACTTAAGCTTCCTGATTCCTGGAAAAAGATACATCCAGTCTTCCATACTTCCCTGTTGAAACCCTACGTTAGTTCTACTCGAAAACCCTTCAAACCCGCACATGTGGTTGTGGACAACCAGTTGGAATATGAGGTGTCCAGGATATGTGATTCCAGGTATAGGAGGGGTCGACTACAATATCTGGTCGAGTGGAAATGCTACCCCCCTAGCGAGAGAACATGGGAACCAGTTTCTAATTTAAAGATCCCTCGTTTGCTCAGAAGATTCCATCTTATTCACCCAGGCAAGCCTGGAGGAACCAGTCTTCGGAGGGGGCATGATGTCATGACCCGGCGAAATTGCCCCTTCTGGACCTCATGGTCATTGTCCCGAAGGGCTTGTACTCCTTCTTCCTCCCAACATGGCCGTACCAAGCTCCGTGCTACGCACTAGCTTTCACGTCGTGGCACGTACTATAAATTGGTCATGCCCCTGCGGGTCCGCGCGTCTCAACGCTATCTTCGGTAGTGACACGACGTGTGCTTACTCTCTACACTGATTTCCTTGATCCTCTTGCTTCCTTCCTTGCCTTTATCCTGTTCCCGGATTTCCCCCCCCTACTTACTCGTTCTATGCTAATCCTGGATACCCTGGAACCACGAACTTCCCGGAACTCTGAACGCGTCCTGCAACCTGACGAGGCTCGGGCGAGCCTATTCAAGACCCGAACCATCCACAGGAAGAGTCCTGCGGCCGAACAAGGGAGATCCCGATCACAGGTGAGACGGGGGAGATTTACGACACGCAGCACATCACATCCATAGAGTCAAATATTTCAACTATGGTCTATGGAAACTTTTAATGTCCGCGGACATTATGAGTGTTCTTAGAACACTTTCAACTTGCCAGCGAACAATATGGACAGCGTTTTCAGGACACCCCCTATGAACATTTCAGAACAACACGATAGTTCTTAGAACACTTTCCACTTGACAACGAACAATACGGACAGTGTCCTCAGGACACCCCCATTTTGTTTATTTGCGAACATTTCAGGACACTGCGAGTGTTCTTAGAACACATTCAACTTGCCAGCGAACAATACGGACTACGCCTTCAGGACACCCCATACGAACATTCCAGGACACAGCGAGTATTCTTAGAAACGTCTTCAGAACACCCCCATTTTGTTTATTTGCGAACATTTCAGGACACGGCGAGTGTTCTTAGAACACATTCAACTTGACAACGAACAATACGGACAGTGTCCTCAGAAATCCCCCATTTTGTTTATTTGCAAACATTTCAGGACACCATGAGTGTTCTAAGAACACATTCAACTTGACAGAGAACAATACGGACAGCGTCCTCAGGACACCCCCATTTTGTTTATTTGCAAACATTTCAGGACACTGCGAGTGTTCTTAGAACACATTCAACTTGCCAGCGAACAATACGGACTATGCCTTCAGGACAGCCCCTATGAACATTCCAGGACACCGGGAGTGTTCTTAGAAACGTCTTCAGAACACCTCCATTTTGTTTACTTGCTAACATTTCAGGACACCGCGAGTGTTCTTAGAACACATTCAACTTGACAGAGAACAATACGGACAGTGTCCCCAGAGCACCCCCATTTCGTTTATTTGCGAACATTTCAGGACACCATGAGTGTTCTAAGAACACATTCAACTTGACAGAGAACAGTACGGACAGCATCCTCAGGACACCCCCATTTTGTTTATTTGCGAACATTTCAGGACACCGCGAGTGTTCTTAGAACACATTCAACTTGTCAGCCACAACGCCAATCATATTTGCGAACATTTCAGGACACAGCGAGTGTTCGACAACGTCTTCAGAACACCCCCATTTTGTGTATTTGCGAACAATTCAGGACACCGCGAGTGTTCTTAGAACACATTCAACTTGACAGAGAACAATACGGACAGTGTCCTCAGGACACCCCCTACGAACATTCCCCGGACACCGCGAGTGTTCTTAGAAGCGTCTTCAGAACAGCACCATCTTGTTTATTTGCAAACATTTCAGGACACCGCGAGTGTTCTTAGAACACATTCAACTTGACAGAGAACAATACGGACAGTGTCCCCAGAGCACCCCCATTTCGTTTATTTGCGAACATTTCAGGACACCATGAGTGTTCTAAGAACACTTTCAACTTGACAGAGAACAATACGGACAGCATCCTCAGGACACCCCCATTTTGTTTATTTGCAAACATTTCAGGACACCGCGAGTGTTCTTAGAACACATTCAACTTGTCAGCCACAACCAAAATCATATTTGCGAACATTTCAGGACACAGCGAGTGTTCGACAACGTCTTCAGAACACCCCCATTTTGTGTATTTGCGAACAATTCAGGACACCGCGAGTGTTCTTAGAACATATTCAACTTGACAACGAACAATACGGACAGCGTCCTCTGGACACCCCCATTTTGTTTATTTGCGAACATTTCAGGACACTGCGAGTGTTCTTAGAACAGTTTCAATTTGCTTGCGATCAAAACGGACACATATTGAGTCCTCAGAACACCCCCCATTCAGTTTATTTAGAACAGTTCAGAACACCCGTGATGTCCGCAGACAAATCGAACACAAAAAGAACGTCTAACACATAAAAAACACAACTTTCATCCTATCTCATACACTCCCACCCTCCCCAAACACTCCTACACACCAACACACTCTACTAAAAACAAATTTTGAACAAAGTTTCACCGCGCTGTCTGCGGATGGCGGGCGCTACCGAAAATCTGATGCGCTTCACGCTTCACGCTCCACGCCGTCCAATCAGCAAACACGTTGCATGTCCACAAACATCACGCAAGCCGATTGGCCAATCAGAACACTGTCCGGGGAGCGAACAGGGAAGTCCGTCCGCGGACCGAACAGAGATATCACACATTTTTTTTTTACATACTTTTTGGTCATTTTAAAAAAAACTACTGGACGGATTTTCACCAAATTTGCAAAAGCTTTCGGGACCAAGCCGCTGCTCCTGGTCCAAATTTGGTGAAAATCCGTCCAGCGGTTTGGGCTGTAGACTCAATCAAAACATTTTTCCCATTCAGTCTATGGGAAAAAAAAAGGTTTGGGACCCCCCTATAACTTTGCCCCTCCTGGACGAATCCTCACCAAACTTTGCAAAAACATTCAGAAGGACCCAGATACTTAGTTTGCAAAGTTTGGTGAGGATCCGTCCAGGGAGAGTGAAGTTATAAGCCGCCCAAAAAGTGCTCTCCCTATGGAAACACCAACTTAACCATAACTACATGGCCACTACTGTGGCCATGTAATTAACATATATATATATATATATATATATATATATATATATATATATATATATATATATATATATATATATATATATAATGTTTATTGATTATCCAGTCCGAAAGCAACTGATATTGAATGAGATGAATACGTCTAAACTTTGACTGATTATATATCAGTAATTAAGGTGTGCAGAGGACGGGACTGTCTGTCACTTGAGGGCACTAATATGCAAATCACTGATGCCCAGGAGCAAATATGAGGCTACTTTCTAATTATTGGTGTTAGTGAGTTCAATTGCTGGCAAATGACCGTGAGGCTGATCTGGTTACAAACCCACCAATGCTAGTTGGTAAAATACATGGCCGTGTTTGAAAGTAAGACTGCGTCTGAGATCTGACTTTCATGGAAGATTCCTCCAGACAGATGGAAATCCGCCACACGACTCAGCTTTTTCTAAGGTGATAGCTTTGAAGTCAATTTGAGTATCTGATTTTTTGGCAAAAGAACATGGGTGAAAGGGAAGGGAGACCCTTTCAAATTAGGTGGAGTTAGGAAGTTCGTTAAGGTGTGCCCGAGGCCTTTCCCAGAAGCCTCGTGATCCGGCATATTTTATTAGGAACGGATGAGACGTTGGGTGTCAACATTGGGTGAACATGTGACCTCCTAAGACATTGTACAGGGCAGTCACAGGCCTCCTCCCATCTTGATGTCATTATCATCACTGCCTTTGTGTTTATTACTCCTCTCTGCCTCGTGCTCACTTCTTCCCACTCTCCTCCATGCATAGGTCTATCGCTCCTGTGCTTGCTTTTCATTCGTTATTCTCTTCCACCTGTTCTGCCCCGTCTCTACTCTATGTGCTGCTTCCTAACATTCCCTTTTGTACTCTATCTTCCTTGTTATCCACTCAAAGTTTTTCTCTCTCTTTGTTACAATCTTCCTTTCTGTCGCTCCTTGCTCCCCTTTGGCCCATTTCCCCTGTCTCTTTCTTTCCATCATTTTCTGTTGTTGTCTCTCCCCCCGGCGCTATCCTCTCTTCTTGCTCCTATCATGTCTCTTCTTTCTCTGGCTCCAGCTCTGTCCCGTCTCATGGCTACCAGTACTGCTCTCTTCTCTTTCCCACATCTCTCAGTCTGTTTGTCTCTCCCTCTCTGTCAGTGCGCCCATCCGCCATTCAATATGACTGTCTCCCACCTGTTCTCCACCCCTCTCTCCCTCCTGTTCTCCCCCTCTCTCCCACCTGTTCTCCACCCCTCTCTCCCTCCTGTTCTCCCCCTCTCTCCCACCTGTTCTCCGCCACCTCACTCCCACCTTTTCTGCCCCTCCTCTCTCCCACCTGTTCTCCCCTCCTCTCTCACACCTATTCTCCCCCTCCTCTCTCCCACCTGTTCTCCACCTCCTCTCTCCCACCTGTTCTCCACCTCCTCTCTCCCACCTTTTCTGCTTCTTCTCTCTCCCACCTGTTCTCCCCCTCTTCTCTCCCTACTGTTGTCCCCCTCCTCTCTCCTACCTGTTTTCCACCTCCTTTCTCCCACCTGTTCTGCCCCTCCTCTCTCCCACCTGTTCTCCCCTCCTCTCTCCCTCCTGTTCTCCCCCTTCTCTCTCCCACCTGTTCTCGCCCTCCTCTCTCCCACCTGTTCTTCCCCTTCTCTCCCCCACCTGTTCGCTCCCTCCTCTCTCCCTCCCTCCTGTTCTCCCCTCCTCTCTCCCACCTGTTCTGCCCCTCCTCTCTCCCAGCTGTTCTGCCCCTCCTCTCTCCCAGCTGTTCTGCCCCTCCTCTCTCTCTCCTGTTCTCCCCCTTCTTTCTCCCACCTGTTCTCCTCCTCCTTTGTCCCTCCTGTTGGCCCCCTCCTCTCCCCCTCCTCTTCTCCCCCTCCTCTCTCCCACCTGTTCTCTCCCTCTTCTATCCTTCCTGTTCTCCACTTCCTCTCCCCCACCTGGTCTCCCCCTTCTCTCGTCCTCCCATTCTATACGCCCCTTGTTAGGTCTCCTCTTCTCCTCCCTTCTTTTCCCTGGCACTCCTGTTGTATCCTGCATAAGTATGAATGAGGTCTGAGTCAGTGTAAGAGCTACTGAACCTTTAATCAAGAGAATAAAGCGTGTTTCCTTTTTCTACATACCTGGGTCAGCCTGGTTCCTGCTCCTTGTTGTTACTGGCCCAGGGTAGATCCTGCAGGAGGCAGGATACATCAACTCCCTTGCTCCTTGACTGTCCCACACTCTTCTCTCCCTCCCGTTCAATCGCGTGCTCTGCTCTTGCTCCTATTCTCCCTCTTCAGCTCTCACAGTGTCTTGCTTTCCTGTCCTCACTGTCTCCTAGCCACTACCCTCACATGTTTTCTGTCTCACGCTTTCTTGTCTTTCCCCTTTGACGCTCTTTCTTCTTTCTGCTTCTCTGCAAACTCTCACATTTCTTCCTCAATCTCCTGTTGGCTGACACCGCAGACATAATGTGGGCAACGCTGATGACGTATGTTGCAAAGGCACGGCCATCTTGCTCTCCACCCATCACTTTTCTTTCTGTCTCTTTTCCTCGCTAGGCCTGCGGCTGCAGCTGCCCCCCTGACCACCCCCTGCAGCTTGTGGAGGGGATAGAGACCACTGTGTCTGCCGGACCTGCCTTCCCATCAGCAGGATGGTATCCCCCCACTCCCCGCACAGCGAATAAAATCCATGCAAGCTGGTCACCCTACGCTGTGTTTAGTTCCAGGAGCGGTCCCCTCACCTAAGACCCCTCCCTCCATTGCAGAGGGTACATGGGCCGAAAGGCTGCTGTAATGCTGAAGACACTTGGTGATTGGGGAAGAACGTTTATTGCAGCAACCCTGAGCCCAGCACGACTCTCCAGCAACAACCAACCAACTGCTGTAATATGGAATGTGGAAGCAGCTCCACAAGTAAACAGACAGATACATCAGCACAGATAGAATGCTAAGGTGAGCATTCCAGGAAAGCCACCACTTCTCCCCCCCATATTATTTCACATAAAAGGCTATAAACATCGTAACAATACTTCCCCCTTATTATTAGCATAACAGACAATAAACACATACCCATTAAAAGACCCACTCATTCACCATGCACCCACATTCAGCCACCATACAGTCAAACACATAAGGAAGGAAGGAAGTACTAATTAACAATAGCCCCAACAACGTAGTCATTAAACTTGGCAGGCATACTCCTCTCCCGCACAGGGTGATAGTACCGCCACATCCCATTAACCTCACTGACGGGGACAGTTGACTCAAAACCCTCAAAACTGGTACATTCGCCTGTATCAACACAGGTACTTTACCTTGGAATCAAACCTACGGTGTTGGTGCCTTCCGTTTGCACTATAGTACTAGCACCAACCACATCAATCCTAGGACTCATACAAACATCCCCACTTGTGGGTTTGGCTGAACAATCTTAGCAATGTGACCACAACCAATGGCTGGGGGTGGCTTTGAGTATTGAGATTCACCCCCCCCCCCATTTAAGACACCGAGCCCCTGCCACCTCTACTGCACCAGAAAAAGGCCCTGCGGATATCGCCCAGAGCTCCAATCTGCACCAGGACATCCGACCTTCACAGAGAACTGGACATCGAGATGTTGGACGAACATCTAGTGAAGCTGAACAAGACCTTCTGCCAAGGACTGGATGAGAACCGAACCCTCTGATCAGGAGACTTACTGCCACCACTGCAAACCCCTTTGACCGCTACCCGCGGCCCATCACGGCGAAGACCCTGTGAAACCAGCCCTACTGTGACAAAACCACACAGACCAAGAAGAATCATCCTAACCCATGACTACGCACTCAACCCGAAAGGATGGAGTAATGAGGCTCAAGCCTCGGTATCGAAAAAAATCACTGCAGATGGATGAAATCTACCAGCAAGAAGAAGAAGAGGACCTTTACTGCGCACCGCACAGTTTGTTATCTTAATTCACGGGTGCTCATTGGACCAGCTGGGACTCTTGCCAGACAGACAATGAACAGTAGTCAGAATCCCAGAGTGTGCCTCACAGGAGTCTATCACTGTGCCCAGAGTGTGCCTCACAGGAGTCTACCACTGTGTCATCAGCGAGCCTCAAACCCCTCTTACACAGCACACACAGCCAAAGCCCACAATGGAATCGGCCCCTCGGGTGCTGCCGAAGCAGGCCCATAACGCTGCTGAAACACTGCACATGGTTCTTCATGCAGAGGCCAATGACAGGAAGCAGGAGCAGGAAAGAGAAAAGGTGCAGTGTTGATACCTGAAGGTGGAAACGAAGCTGGGTGCGCAATCCCTTGACCTAAAGAGGATGCCATGGCTGCAAGAAAATGAAGAAAAGCATGAAGACAATGGCAGAAAGGGGGATTTGGGTAGGAAGGGCAATGAAGCAACACTAAATATCAACCGCAGGACACACTCGGGGCACTGAGGAAATCGTAAGGACAACTGTCACTGCTCGTCCTTGAATGTTGAGCAACAAGGAACACAAGTTAAATAACTAAACATGTTTAATCAAATCCCCAAGTCCCAAAGTCCCAAATCCATACTCCTCCTCACGTTCAAGCCCCCGCTTCACTCAGGCTCATAACCTATGCCCATGGTCCTTAGCTGACCAGTAAGGCCCCCCTGTGGGTTATATTGCTTAAATAAATGAAACCTTAATGTAATCCATACTGTCGGTATTGAACATGGTAACACAGAGTAAAGGGGTCATTACATGTTCCCCGGTCCGGAATAATTGCTGGAATATAATTGCCAATAAATCCGGCACCAGCAATATTTCCTGACCGGGGAAAAACAAGTGAATCTACTTCCAGACCTTACCTGCCGGTAGATCAGTCCCCTCCAGCAAAAACATGCCTGAAATACCGGTGCCAGTAATTCTGTCAATCCCCTCCAAGGAATGGGGATTTACCACCTTTTTTCACTGCTTGTAATATCCCGGTAACACCGGGATACCAGACGGCAGAAACAATAGTGGCAGTTTGCGGGTATCCCGCCGCAATTACCGGTGGGATACCGACAAATTAATAATGAGCCCCTAAGTGTTCTTGGTGTTAAAAAAGAACAAAAAGTGTCTAATCATCAAAAGTAAATCCCCCTACCTGTCCTGGTGTTGGATTTGGCACATTCAATGTCAAAAGTCATACGTTATGTAGAAGATATCGTTTCTCTAGTCCTAAGATCCACAGAAACACTTAAAGGGGTCACTGTCTCCAAGTAACAGAAATAAATGAAAACATGTGTTTATGTCCCAGTTTCAAGAATTGCCTTAGCAGGACAAAAAGATAAACATACAGTTACCATGGGCCTCATTATGAGCTCGCTGGTAACTGGCCGATGCTATTGTTGACCCTCTTCTACGGGTTGTTGAGACTCCCCTTATATCTCATGTAACGCTGATTGCGCTAGGTCACCAACTTTCATTTCGTATTATAAACCCCGTACCTCAAAGGATACAGTGAAGGGGGATTTCCAGTATTATTGTATTCCTTCCACTTGGAGCCACAGTGTTTGGGGTCAAAGTTTTGGCCTTCGATCAAGGGTGTGTAATGATAAGTCTTTAAAAAGTACGCAGGTCTCTAGCCTTCTTCAGAATGTCCTCCATGTCCTTGTAGAAGTGGCATTTGGCCACCACCAACCTAGGGCTGGAGCCTGACCCTTTTCCTCAGTGAATCCTATCGAACTGGATCCGTCTGGTGCCATCTGCACCCAATAACACCCTCAGCATCTCTCTCAGATCTCCCTGAGATTCATTGTCTTCCTAGGGGAGCCCCCATAACCGAATGTTCTTTCAATGCTCTCTGTTCTCAATGTCATCATTCTTACTTCCAGCTCTTTTAGACTCATGTCCATATTGGCCTCTATTATTTCAACGAGAGCTGATTATGTTCCAGGGCCTCAAATCTGTCCTCAGCCGTTTCCACTCTTTCCTAGTTAATTAGCAACATTGAGGACTGCACCTCTGTACGGAAAGCCTTGATTCCAGACAGTACTCCCCTGATGTCAGTTTGTAAGTCTTTCATACCCCCTCTTTACTGCTCATGCCCATGCTGGTCGTGGGCTCCACATTTGCCTGCCCACAATGGAGGGTCCTGTATTGGTCAAACCTCTCAATCCCCAGACCAAGACAGACAGCGTGGTGTGATCCCAAGGCTCTTGCTGCGTAATAAAGGGGTACTGTAACAAATCAACTTCCGGGGCACCAGTGGTCCAGGGATGAATATCGGCTCTAAACCATCAATCAGCCCAACACCTCCAGTACGCCAGAAGGGATCCAGATTGGAATAAACGTGAATTATGACCCTCCTTGTCCAATTTTGGTAACGTGGATGGAATGGCAGGTTTATCTTCAAAAGGTTGTGAATC
Source organism: Ambystoma mexicanum (assembly GCF_040938575.1). Taxonomy (NCBI): domain Eukaryota; kingdom Metazoa; phylum Chordata; class Amphibia; order Caudata; family Ambystomatidae; genus Ambystoma; species Ambystoma mexicanum. The sequence continues at coordinate 20,660,948 of NC_090931.1, forward strand.
GTTGGTTAGTTGCAAGGCAGCAAAAATACAGAGGAGGACAGTTTCAAAGGAATGCACTGTAGATACTGATAGGAAGGTAGTCGGTGAAGTAAATAATTGCAACAGTTCAAGGATACTTGTTTCAGCACAAAGGGAGCAATGGGTCATAGAAAATCTCTAGTGGCTTTCTGAGAAGGACTAGGGGGTCAGGACCACAATATACCGTGTTGTAGGAGATCTTGATGTTCGACAGGGTTGAGTCCGATTCCTGGTGCTTCGCAGCTTCTGCGACAGAGTTCAAGATGGGGGTCAGCTGTGGGTATCAGGCGGCAGGCAGTTTGGCGAATTGAAGGTGGATGCATGGCTGCAGGCTGGCCTACACAGCAACTCGGGGGCTGGTTGAAATGTCTCGGAAGGCTTTAAGTGACTGCAGCATAACAACAGTCAGTGTTGCAGTCGGTTGTAGCTCAAGGGACTCAACTAGATTGAAAATATTCTTTAAGGTGGACGTCAGTAGATGCTTGTCGAAGCACTTCTCCTAGCTTCTTCACTGGGGTTTTGTCGTCCTTTAAGGTGGACAGCCAAAGTTGAAGAGTGTGTTGCAGGCAACTGCCTTCTCCTTAGCTTAGGGTTCAGAGACTCCTTGGCACTTCCCACATAGGAAGCTTGCTGCAGAGCCAAGCAGGGCACGCTCGGTACCAGTTCTGGAACTGCTTGCGGGTCTGCTGTATTCGATATCTCCCTCTGTGCCGTGGGAGGTGTTTAGGGGAGGGATCTTGCTTCCCTCCTGGAGGTCCTAGGCTTCCTTCACTGGGGGAAGATCTAAGGCAGACTGTACCTTCAGCCAGGGTCCAATGGTGAGGTTTTCTTGTGACTCCTTGTGAAGACTTCAGATTATCTGCCAAAGGAGGGGGGATCAGTCCTATTTTAGACCCAAATGGACCACAGGGATTAGTGTAGGTTAAGCCTACCTTAATGAAACAATCCTGGCACCCCACCAACAATGTCGTCTATACTTGAGGTCATAACCAGAGTATTTTGCAACAGAAAAGGCAAAGAGGTGAAAACATGTAATACTAAGTCCCATCCATCTTCCTGTCTGTTGTGGATCAATGGGTCCCTCTGGTTAATGGAGCTCTCGGTGTGGAAATCGATATAATATTGTGACCCCAATCGCATTGTTTGAATGTATGTTGGCCTACGCCAAGTTGTCTAAAGAATACCATGTACATAGGTTCCGCGGCAAGGTCTTGACCTTATTGTATTGTGTAAGCCGCCATCTTGGATCTAGCCGCCATTTTAGGTACTCTTGCAGTGTGGAAGTCACCCTGAATCACAAAATGGAGGCCGAATGACATTTCGAATAAGACTCCGGCCATGGTGACCTCCGCACACGTGAATAAATAATATGTCCGCAGGCCACTTGTTAGGGTCACGAACTAAGACCTTGTCCTCTCTTTGACCTGTGTGTAAATATGTAACTGTATCAGCGGAACTGATCAAATTATGTAAATTGTGTGTTCGACCTGGCTACGAACCCTAGCCACAGTTCCAAGAATGGTTAACTTGCGAGAGGGCTGGCCAATGCAGGACAAAACGTATAAAAACCCAAGCATCCCGATGATCGGTCTCTCCCACTTTCAGTGCGAACCTTACGTTGAAGGTTCGCGTGTTAGTCAGAGGGCCGAATAGCTATTCGTATGTCAATTGACTTTGGTAACTTTGTAACTTTGAAATAAAGCGCTTTGTATGTCCTTTGTAACCTGTGTTGGTGTGTTTCCTTTTGGGCTTCCCGGCCTCATATCAATTTCTCTGTTTCCACATCGGGGGTTCCTGATTAAAGTGGCAGGTCTTGCGTGAAGCTGCAGCAAGAACAGACTTTCTGGTTCTGTCAAACCACATACTCTTAGCTTCTGAATTGGGTCCCCCTGCGGGGATGACTACTGTAAACACACAGTCCCAGACATGAAATTTCACTTTCAATCGATACTGAGGGTGGGAGCTGGCATCAAGTTGACACAGTTGCGTACAAACGGTTGTTGGGGTGTCCTGTCTCCTTTGTTAGCCTCTGTAGTCATGCCCCATGTGGGCCAGTTTGAATTACTTTCTGATTAGTAAGCGAAGTGCTGCCACCAGCTACAGGGCTCAACAAAAGGAGAGAGTCGATGCATGGAGAATTTGTTAGTTAATTAGATTTGCCATGGCAGGGAGAAGGTTTGGCCCTCCTCCTTCTGGAAATGCATCATGTACTCCTCCTGACATATCTCAACTAAATATGACACCGGGTCTGCACCTGTAGACGGTGTGCACCCAGAGTACACAGGTCTATACGTATGTCATGCGGTGGTCATAGGAAAATGGGTGCGGATTAGCTCCACACATTTTCCGGAGGATGATCTACCATCATTCAATTTCATAAAAAGCCCAGATGAACGCATGCGGAAGGTCGAATTCCAGACAGGTACGCTGGCCAGTAATAGATCAGGGTCATGGAGGGCTGCTCTCACTCTTCCCAAACGCCCCTGTCCACTCAACTTCCCCCACTTTCAGCCTGTTGGCCCCCACTCCTCACCACTATGGGTGCAGAAGGGGAACAAGACCCATCTGCTGCACCCTGGGTGTCAATGGGCCTCCCTCTCCTTAATCCTCCAAGCTTTGTGTGCTTTGTAACCATCAAGTAGAGAATGATTCTGGTGTTTTACTCCAGGTGGGGTGCGGACAAACCAGGGGCATTAGAGCGAAAGGGCAGGCACTCTCCCGGGCTACAGAACACCACTCAAGTTCGTCCGGCAGCACTCTGCAGATATGAGGGGGCTTGCTCCTTACCTGGGATCCACAGAGGGATTCAGCTCCCCCAGCCCCTTTGACCACCCCTGCTCCAACCGTCCGTCCGCTCCTCACCTCACAGCCTAGATCTGGATTAACGCACCTCGCCCCCTCAACCGCGAGGGTCAACCGACAAGGCCACGCCTTCATCACGTCCCTGGTCCGGAACCAGGATTCTACGACATGTGAGGCAGATCCCCCTCGAGGCCTCTGCTTCATCACTGATGCGAAGCACAGGCCGCAGGCACTATGTCGCACTTCACACCAGCGCGACAAACACTCGGGGGAGAGTGGCGTGGGGGCACCGAAATCGCTATTGGAGGAAGGGACTTCACCTTCAAATGTTATGTTATGTTAAAGGTACTTATATAGTGCACCATCACCAACAGAATTGGTCCCCAGGCGCTCTGGTGGATCTGTAAAAGAGAAGGTGGGAAGGGTTAGTAAGGTGAAGAGGGAGTAGGATAGTGAGAGCGGTAGTATACTGTTGGCAGCTTCAACTCGGTGGACACCGGGTGCTGAGCTTTGGTGCAAGTATTGGATCGGTATAAGTCTGCGTGTGGGGTTGGTGCAGTTTATGTGTTGTGGTGTGGTGAAGTGTGTGCAGCTTGTTGTGCGAGAGATGGTTGTGTGAGTTTTTCAGTGATATAAGTATGCAGAGAGTTTGAGCTTATATTGTTAGTGGGTTATATGAGATTTAACATGATGACCTACATAGTTCCATATAAGTGTGGCACATGCTAACATTCACTATCCTGTCTAGATACGGTGCAGGCGAATGTTCTCAAATTATAAGTGTGGCACATGCTAATATTCAAGTTCCATCTAAGTGTGGCAGATGCTAACATTCACAATCCTATCTAGATACGGTGCAGGGTAATGTTCTCAATTCTAGGTGTGGCACATGCTAACATTCAAGTTCCATCTAAGCTTGGCAGATGCTAACATTCACAATCCTTTCTAGATACGGCGCAGGCTAATCTTCTCAATTCTAAGTGGAAGATGCTAACATTCACAATCCTATCTAGATATGGCGCAGGCTAATGTTCTCAATTCTAAGTGTGGCACATGCTAACATTCAAGTTCCTACTAAGTGTGGCAGATGCTAACATTCACAATCCTTTCTAGATACAGTGCAGGCTAATGTTCTCAGTTCTAAGTGTGGCAGATGCTAACATTCACAATCCTATCTAGATACGGCGCAGGCTAATGTTCTCAATTTTATGTGTGGCACATGCTAACATTCAAGTTCCTACTAAGTGTGGCAGATGCTAACATTCACAATCCTTTCTAGATACGGTGCAGGCTAATGTTCTCAGTTCTAAGTGTGGCAGATGCTAACATTCACAATCCTATCTAGATACGGCGCAGGCTAATGTTCTCAATTTTATGTGTGGCACATGCTAACATTCAAGTTCCTACTAAGTGTGGCAGATGCTAACATTCACAGTCCTTTCTAGATACGGTGCAGACTAATGTTCCCAGTTCTAAGTGTGGCAGATGCTAAAATTCACAATCCTATCTAGATACGCGCAAGCTAATGCTCTCATTTCGAAGTGGCAGATGCAAACATTCACAATCCTATCCATATATGGCGCAGGCTAATGTTCTCAATTCTAAGTGGCACATGCTAACATTCACAATCCTATCTAGATACGGTGCAGGCTAATGTTCTCAGTTCTAAGTGTGGCAGATGCTAACATTCACAATCCTATCTAGATACGGCGCAGGCTAATATTCTGAATTCTGAGTGTGACCATAAAAGTGATGGGTGGAATGTTTTGAACGAATCTGTACCACTGGCAATGCTCTGGGCAACCTTCCACACCACCGTTTTTTAGCCCGTCTGCACCATTGCAAAAGGGGTCCAGCCATATACAAATCAGTCAGGTACTGCCACCAATGGTAGCAGCCCAGCCTGAACTGCTAGGCCAGGTCCCTTCTGCACGGAAACACAAGCAACTAAAGACATGTTTCGGCCTTGTTGGGCCTCCTCAGTGAGGTGCAGCTTGGTTGCCTATGGAGCAGCGAGCTAGGGACCCACGTCTGGGCATACCCTCTCTCACATAGTGAGACAAACTGTGACCACAAAGGTGATGGGTTGAAGGTTTTGAACGATTCTGTACCACTGGCAATGATCTGGGCAACCTTCCACACCACTGTTTTTTAGCCCATCTACGCCATTGCAAAAGGGGTCCAGCCATTTGCAAATCAGTCAGGTACTGCCACCAATGGTAGCAGCCCAGCCTGAACTGCTAGGCCAGGTCCCCTCTGCATGGAAACACAAGCAACCCCTGACATGTTTTGGCCTTGTTAGGCCTCCTCAGTGAGGTGCAGCTTGGTTCCCTATGGTGCAGCGAGCAAGGAACCCACGTCTGGGCATACCATCTCTCACATAGTGAGACAAACTGTGACCACAAAAGTGATGGGTGGAAGGTTTTGAACAAATCTGTGCCACTGGCAATGCCCTGGGCAACCTTCCACACCACACCACCGTTTTTTGCCTGTCTACGCCACTGCAAAAGGGGTCCAGCCATTTGCAAATCAGTCAGGTACTGCCACCAATGGTAGCATCCCAGCCTGAACTGCTAGGCCAGGTCCTCTCTGCACGGAAACACAAGGAACCCCAGACATGTTTCAGCCTTGTTGGGCCTCCTCAGTGAGGTGCAGTTTGGTTCCCTATGGCGCAGCGAGCTAGGGACTCACGTCTGGGCATACCCTCTCTCACATAGTGAGACAAACTGTGACCACAAAAGTGATGGGTAGAAGGTTTTGAACAAATCTGTACCACTGGCAATGCTCTGGGCAACCTTCCACACCACCATTTTTTAGCCCGTCTGCGTGGCAGATGCTAACATTCACAATCCTATCTAGATACGGCGCAGACTAATATTCTCATTTCTAAGTGGCAGATGCTAACATTCACAATCCTATCTAGATATGGCGCAGGCTAATGTTATAAATTACCTCCAGGTGTGACACTTGTTAACATTGATTAGTCTGTTAGGATGCAATGCAAGGCAACATTTTCAACACTGTCATGGAGAGATTTGGGTTGGTGGTCACAAACCTTTCTAAGTATGCATGGGCTAAGTCTATGACAGTCTATGTTATGGAAATGTAAGGTAGAGTGGTGGGGGCTTTCTGGTGTAGAGTAATTGCTCTACACTCCACCCATGCCACACTTATGTTTTTTGTTGGTGTCTGGTAACTGCTGGTTTCTCAGGCTTCCCCTGCTGACACCTGCAGACACATCTTGGAGGCGCCAATCAAGGACCCGCCCTTGGCCTTGTGTCCCTTAGTCGCAGGGGCTGCCGGGCAGAGGGCTGCCCTGGGAGGGTCATGCATGGCCTTTGGGTAGACCAATCAGGGCAGGGGGTGGTCCGGGAGGTGGAGGGGCTCTCGTCGGGAAGGGGGAGCGAGGTGGGGGAGAGCAGGCAGCATGTGGCCTCAGTTGGCCTGGGGGCACGGGTGTTTAAAACCACAAGGCCCTAAAGATGGCAGCTAGAGCACTAGGCTCATGGGGACAAACTCACCTGGCTCCGGGTGGAAATGGAGCAGGCGAGGTCCCTGCTGGTCGGTAGACCAGGAAACGAAGTGGAGATCCTCTGATCAGGGCAGAGGGGCGGTCCAGGAGGCGGAGGGGCTCCTATCGGGAAGGGCGAGCGGGGTGGGGGAGAGCAGGCAGGATGGGGCCTCAGATGGCCTGGGGGCAAGGGTGTTTAAAACCCCAGGGCCCAAAAGAGGGCATCAAGAGCGCTACACTCACAGGGACACACACACCTGGCTCTGGATGGAAATGTGTGCTGGAGTTCCATTCCTAAGCTTCAGAGCGGGGGGCGGTCATCTTTGTCCGTGCCCCCTAATGGTCTGCTCAGATCATAATTGTAAGTGCAAAAATGCAGAAATGCCAAAAAAGAAAGATATTAAATGCGCTAAAAATTAGACGAGAACTGAGTCGGAGCATGCATTACCCCAGCAGATCCTAGAATGTTCTCCACTCAGGAAGAAGCATATCGGCTCAATGGTGTGACTGGAGCCGTTCCCTGTATTGCCAAGCATTTTGAGAAGGCGTGAATGATCTAAGAAATCAAAAGCCACAGAGAAGTCTAGTAAAATCAGCAACCCCATCTTGCTTTTGTCCAAACTCTCCAGCATTTGGGACCGTAAGTCCCACAGGGCACTTTCTTTCCCATAATTGCTTCTATACCCTGATTGCATCGGGTGGAGAGCCATTTGCACCTCAAAATGGGTCTGTAATGTATCGTGGCCACTTTATCTAAGATTTTGAACAGGAAAGGAGTGTTGGTGATTGGTCTGAGTTTTGCTAGGTCCTTGGAGCTAATCCCAGGCTTTTTTAGTAGGGGGTTACTGCTACTTCCTTGATAGTAGATGCCACGTTTCTGTATGAGAAAGATGCATTGGCAAATCTAGCAAAAAAAGGGTGAAAATACTGCAGTTCTTTAGTATGATTTTGGCTCGTATAAGGTCACCTGGACATAGGCCTAATATTAGCTAGTATTTTAACAATATCTTCAATGGAGATGGGTTCAAAGGAGAAGCATGGCGATAAACTGGGGTCCCCCTGATCACTCTCCTGCTCGTGTTCACGGACTGCCAATTGTGAATTTTGTTACAGGCCGATGCCACTTTGTCTTGACATGCTTTCTGCATATTTTTGCAAGTACAACAGAGAAAAAACAGATTGACTACCCCTCTCTATAATCCCTTCGTGAACATCAGGCAGTTCAATCATATATAATAGATTATACACCTCTTTCACTAAAGACACTTTCTTCTGCAAGTTATACAATTTTATTCACTCTTTGCAGTTTTCTAAAAAAAAAGACAGAAAAAAACATGTGATCACTCACGACAAACTTTTAAATCTTAAAAATCCTTTACCACATATCATTATAGTTGTAGTAGGTTCTTTCACTTCTTTTGTGAACACCATTTCGGGGTATCAAAATAATTTACATTACACTCCTGGCAAAACATGATTTGGTATTTTGCGAAAGAGAAAAGGAAAAAACAAGTGATTGTTTCCTATCTGGTCGACATATGTTTCGGCCTCTATTGTGTGTACTGCACCATCTCGAGTGCTGTCACTCAATTCAGTGTGTGGGCCATCTTCAGGACAAAAAAGTTTGTTCATGGATTCAATCCATTCCCCAATTGGTAGATCTTCTGATCTAAAAAACAGGTAAAAAATGAATTTACTTGTAATAGCGTAGTGAAACGTTAGAAACCATTAAAAAAATCAGTGTAAAAGAAGTGATGTCACACATATCATCTAGATATACCGACATGATAACTGACCTGTTGCCCAAAATGCTAAATTTAGGACATCTGAGAAAATGCCGTAGAGTAGTATTGATCTTAACTTCCTATGCTTTTTTATTTCCTGCAATGACAACAAAATTATTTTGTTGACTTCTATTATAAATTCCATGTTTTTTTTCAGATATATTATTTTTTCCTAAAATTATCACTTACGTGTAAAGAGTCCAGCTGGTTATTAGATCCAAATGGACTACTCCCCAATCCAGTTGCATTAAGTTAAATGATGATTCATTGACGTATGGTTGATCGATTTCCCAACAAAACTAGCCTTTTCAGTCAATCCAATCTCTAATTGACTATCCCTGGCTCGCATGGTCTTAAAAAAGATGCATTACAAAATCCGTTGTTAACATAATTCTTTCATATAAATGCTCACAGGATCTATTAATACTAATTATAAACACCTCAGAAGAAGAGGCTAATCTACAAAAAGGAGAGATTGTAGCACTGGAGGCCAAGATCAAACAAGAGAATATAATTAAAGATATAAAAGAAACTCTTGAAAAAATAGAAGAAGAAATGAGCAAATTTTAAAAAACTAACTTTGGACAAAAAGATTTGGAAACTGAAAAAAGATGTCGAACAATATAAAGAGACAAAAACCTACCCATATTTAATTGAGTCATATTATGAAGATCTTGATAAACTAAAACAAGGAAGAGGCAATAACATGGGTAATATGAGAAAACAATATGTTAATTTCTCCAATTCATCTAATGCCTCTACAAATAGTGGATCAGATGCTGGACAGACAGGAGCAGCGAATTTAGGAGCAGGACAACAACAACCACAGTTTTTTCGGGGACAAGGAAAAAGGAGCCACAACAAATATCAAGGCCCTCCACGCATGCAAACCAGGAACTGGCAAGGCCCTCCACAAAATTGGGAGTCCCAATATATAACCTCACAAAATATGAGCTCACAGTCTCAGAATACACCATCTTGACAAAAGATTTATACTTTGTTCCTACCACAAGAGCGAGGAACTTTGACACAGAAGTCGAATTACAATAATTCTATAGACTAATTCGACTCAAGTATTTTTTCAGAAATCCTACTAGTATGACCAAAGAACTTATGATCACTGGCCTGAAGCCACCATCCAGGTTTACACCATCTAATGCAATGGTGATCCCAGCAATCCTAGCCTTTGAACATCGGATTTCATATGAAACACAAGGCCTTTTAAACACAAAAAACAATTGCAAAGACAACCTTACAAAAATGGAAAGAGAGGCACTTAAATCATTGCAACAGAATGACACCTTTGTCATCAAACCCGCAGATACAGGCGAAGGGATAGTTCTATGGGGAAAACCAGCATATAAAACAGAAGTAATGAAACATCTAAAAGACTTGGCAGCATATAAGAAGCTAGACAGGGATCCTACTCCTTGATTAAAAGAATAAATAGATAGCCTAATGAAACATGCATTAGTGGAAGGGTGGATAGACTCAGTTGAAAAAGCTTTACTAGTCAATAGCCATCCTACAATTCCCGCCTTCTACATCCTCCCAAAAATACATAAGGACACCCTAGTACCACCAGGGAGACCGATAGTAGCAGCAATCAATTCCATTTTAGAACCGCTCTCGGTCTATTCAGATTAGTTTCTTCGTCCCTTTGTCTCAAAGAGGAGATCATATGTTAAAGATACCACCAGCACGATCAACACCATTCAATCATTACAGATAGGAACAGATGACATTCTGGTTACTTTAGATGTAGCATCTCTTTACACAAGCATTCCACAACAAGACTGTATCTAGGTGATGTCCAGATACCTAAATAACCAAACGAACATACTGGCCAAAGTTCCTACAGCATTCATCCTTGAATGCATAAGGTTGGCTCTGACAGAAAACATCCTCCTATATGAGGGGAAATGTTATAATCAATTATAAGGCACAAGCATGGGGATCACTTTTGCCACAGAATTAGCCAACCTATATATGGATCATCTTGAAACGAACTCGATTTACCAACCAAACAATCCTTTCGGTCTCAAAATGATAGCGTGGCTCCGCTACATTGATGACATCTCTATGGTTTGGTGGGGCACAGTAGATGAACTAACAGCCTTTCACAAATGGCTTAATGAACAAAATTCATTCATAAAATTCACTTTAGAGTTTAATGAAAGGACAACACCCTTTCTAGATATTGAAATTTCAAAAACCCACCAAGGAAGTTTAGAAACAGTCCTTTATAGAAAGCCAATGGATAAAAATATGCTCTTGATTATACAAGCTTCCACCCATGGAGCTTAAAGGAAGGCCTACTCTATGGACAATTCCTGCGGATTCACAGGAATTGCACGAGAGTAGAGGGATATAAAGAACACAGAAAGATTTTAAAAGGCAGGCTTAAAGACAGAAGCTATACGGCTACCACAATACGTTGTGCCTACAAGAGAGCACAACACATTAATAGAGATACCTGCTTGCAGCCCATGAAGAGGCATACACTTGACAAAATAACATGTGTGAGCACTTTCAGCCCATAAGTAGCTCCCTCAGAAAAACTATCCTTAAAAACTGGCACATGATTGCAACAGATGACTTTAACCCTCCGCCACCGCGTTTTGCCTTCAGAAGGCAGAAAAACCTGAGAGATGTACTGGTACACACGTACCCGGAAAAAATACAAGAAAAACAGCTACAACCGGCACTGTGGGGTCTTCCCCCAGTGGTCGGGCATTTTAGATACGGAAAATGTTCTATCTGTGGACAAATCAGAGACATGAAAAGCATTCTTTTAAGGAACAGAGTTATCAACCAGACAAGCTTCACAAATTGCCTCACTCAATGGGTGGTGTATGAAATTGTATGCCCGTGTGATTTGGTGTATATCAGCAAAACAAAAAGGCAAATCAGGCAGAGGATTTGTGAACACAAATCATGCATAAGAAACAAAGTAGACACAAAACCACTTGTAGCCCACTATATATCCAAACAACACAAATGCACATTATATGTTATGGTGTGTCCTTCAAGTGATCAAACAGTCCCCCAGAGGTGGTAATAGAGATCTGGCATTACAGAAAAGTGAAGATAAATGGATATATGACCTAGATACAGTGAATTACGGACTCAACGTATCAGTTGAGTGCAATGTGTTCATCTGACACCATCAGACGACAAATATTATGAACACTGCTCCAACACCCAACGCAAACTGAGATCACCATCTTTTTGGGTTTTGTTCAAAGTTTAATTTTTTAACAATATTTTTTGGAGAACTATGTATCAATATGTGATCCATGAGAGAATGATTTTCAGGTGAGCAACATTTTTTCTGATAAAACAAAAAATAGAACATTGTTCATGTCTATTAAACATGGCCTAAAAGATATACAAATAGGGAGAAAAAGATTCTCATTAAACTACATGTAAACATCAATGAATACTACTAATGAGAGTAAACCCCCTTTTCCAAACAAGGGCTCCTTAAAAATAGATAGGGCTGACATTTTCAATTTTTTGATGCATTTTCAGCTGACATAAGTGTCCCCAACGGAGAGGATATTTGAGCACACGGCCATATTTATATTTCATTATATGAAGTAGTATGGCAACAATGTTTGAGCATTTTGCTAATACTTCCACAGACAAAATACGGACATAGAAAAGCACTATATCCAAAAAGTTTAGAAATAATCATAAATGCGTAGGGAATACAGGAGACACCCTTATACTAAGAACTATGGTAAAAACGGCAGATCGCATCTTTATATGGAGACCCACGGTAAAGCTATCAAAATCGCAAGTTAATCACAAATATAAAAACCAACAAACCGCAGAGTACTGTAAATTGCTCTGTTTTTTTTTTAAATTGTGTCAAATAATTTAGCAAAGTGATACCAGACATTTCATTAGAAGATCATCACATGACGGCTTAGTTTGAAGTCATGTGACCGGAAGTAACTTAACATGAGACACAATTAGACTCATACGAGTTCCGCAAAGTGAAGAACGCGCATTTTGCGAGAGCACGCAGACGAGAATCACTGGCATCTCCATGGTAAGAAAATGAACATTTTAGCATGGCAGACCATGAATGTTTTAGTCATTTGGCCGCGATACACGTACGGCATTGCCCAAATGAAATCGGGGCTTTTACAAAATGGCCCAGCAGACATAAGACCTTAATTTGAAACTGCAGCTTTTGTTGCATATTGTCCCAAAAGACAACGGATAGTTCCATAAATCACAAACAAATTTCCAGCTACATGCAAAACGCGCACCAGTTCTTTACATGAAATAGAATGTTAAAGAATTATGTTAACAACAGATTTTGTAATGTATCTTTCTTAAGACCATGCGAACTTGGGATAGTTAATTAGTTCTCCTCTTAACATACAGAGATTGGAAGGCTCGTGTTGTTGGGCAATTTATCAGCCAAACGTCAATGAATCATCATCATCTAAATTAATGCATCTGGATTGGAGTAGTCCATTTGGATCTAATAACCATCTGGACTCTTTACTCGTAAGTGATAATTTTAGGAAAAAATAATATATCCGAAAAAAATACTGAATTTATAATAGAAGTCAACAAAAGAATGTTGTTGTCATTGCAAGAAATAAAAAAGCTGAGGAAGTTTCGATCAATACTACTCTATGGCATTTTCTCAAATGTCCTAAATTTAGCATTTTGGACAGCAGGTCAGTTATCATGTCGGTATATCTAGATGATATGTGTGACATCACCTCTTTGACACTGGTTTTTTAACGTTTCACTACACTATTACACGTAAATTCATTTTTTACCTGTTTTTTAAATCAGAAGATCTACCAATTGGGGAATGGATTGAACTCCATGAACAAACGTTTTTGTCCTGAAGATGGCCCACTCACTAAATTGAGTGACAGCACTCGAGATGGTGCAGTACACACAATAGAGGCCGAAACATATGTCGACCAGATAGGAAATAACCGGCCTATCATTGTGTCTGGGAGGATGAGCAACAGGTGCCAATAGCAAAGTTAATCCCCCCACACTGTGAAAGGACGCTGAATAGCTGAAAGAGCAAGACAATGCAGCCCTTGGTAAAGGATACACAAGTTGGGGGTGACCACCAGCGGATCATATCAACATCTGAAGTTACTAATCAATATGTATCTATGTGTTCAACTCATAGTTCTATTAAGAATATCCAGTACCCCCCATCTATCATTTCCAATTTAAGGAATACCAATAGTGTACAGACAAGTGCCTATAGTAGAGCTGTTATTACCATGAGTAATGTCCCAAAGTTAAGGGTAGGATCCTTTGAGACTAAGGAAATGCTAGTTAACAAGAGTATTCATTGGATACGCCATGTGAGGGGATGCACCTCCGTTATTAGAAAGAACATTGTTAAATGTAACAGAGGTCTAATGCTCAATGGCCAAAGTGAGTACATACAGTTGGCATTGAAGGATAAAGCATTGGCCAAGAGGTTGCTGGCAAATGCGGCAAGTTCTTACCTCCCTCCGCCTCGGAACATCGATATCCTTAAAACCATTTGCATGTGGTGATTTACACCAGAGACTCCTGGGGTCATTTCATCTTGGAAGTGGTGGATATCTTCACTCTACTGGGACTGATTTGGAAGAGGTAGATTGACTCCCTTCACCACCTACTTCGGACACTCCTGTATTGGAGGCCCAGGAGAAGCTGAGGGGCAGTTGGCTGTTATGATGGAATGTAGCTGGAATTGGAAGGCACTTAATGGATCCGGGATGGATTTCCTTTATCCAACATTGTGAGATTCTATATATCCAAGAAACGTGGGCGGTCTAGGGGTTTAAGGCTTTTAATACTCCAGCATCAAAGGGCCTGTAAGGGAACAAGGGTCTCCCAGGCCCACCTTCATTCCCATTCGAACACACATGATATGCTCGTTCCACAGGACAACACACCTCTGGCCAAGGTGTGCAGCATCCGTTGAGTGACACATAACTCCATTTTGTTTGGTTACTGACTCCATGTTCTGCTAGGCCACATATAAACGCTGAATACCAGCCTGCACCTCTCTCCTTTATTCTCTGCGCACAGGCAGCAAACCGACCCCCACCTCCTCCCTTCTGCTGTCTCTGAGGCTGTCCAGTTCTCATGGAATCCTAGGCGTGAGAAGTATCAAGCTAAACACTGTATCTCTCACCTTCCTTTTACATCACTGCCCTGTGAATGACCGGACCGGAGCCTGGTCCTGGAAAAAAACATTTGTCTCCATAAACCTGCCTCCGCGCCAACAGACCACCTTCTAAAGAAATATAGAGCACAAGCCCCCTCACCCCACAGCCTTTTGATGTAACTGTTGCATGCCCCTCATCTGTGTGCCA